>NC_092714.1:115547383-116154983 GCF_047496885.1 Scyliorhinus torazame
TGCACATCTTTGGACTGTGGAAGGAAACTGGAGCACCCGGAGGAAACCCACGCACACACGGGGAGGATATGCAGACTCCACACAGACAGTGACCCAAGCCGGAAGCAAACCTAGGACCCTGGAGCTGTGAAGCAATTGTGCTATCCACAATGCTACCATGCTGCCCAAATACCGGGGCTCCACAAAGTTGCGTACTTAGCCTCTCCTATATTCTTTATACACACACACGACTGTGAGGCAAAATCCGGCTCCAACTCCATCAACATGTTTGCTGATGACATGACCGGAGTGAACCATAGAACATAGAACATTGATGTACCGTCAATTACCAGGAGACGAGAATGGTGAAACAATCGGGGCTTTATTGCACAAGATGTTATGCCTCCTGCAGCTGGAACCAGAGGTGAGCAGCGTAGGAGAGCTTACACTTTTATACGCCGCCTGTACTGGTCAACCATTCAGTCCATCTCTCGCGGGAAGACCGAGACCCCATTGGTGACGCCGAAGGGAACTCTGAGAAATGATAGAGGCTGCCATCTGATTCGAACACAGTGTATTGGCGGTCCTCTGGGCGGATGGGGAGCTGGTGGTAGGCGGACTTCAAGTCTATTGTGGAGAAGACTCGATGCTGCGTAATCTGATTGACCATGTCAGATATGCGTGGGAGCGGGTACGCATCAAGCTGCGTGTACCAGTTGATGGTCTGGCTGTAGTCAATGACCATCCTGTGCTTCTCCCCGTTCTTCACTACCACCACTTGAGCTCTCCAGGGGCTATTGCTGGCCTCAATGATCCCCTCCTGCAGGAGCTGTTGGACCTCCGACCTGATAAAGGTCCTGTTCTGCGCACTGTACCATCTGCTCCTAGTGGCGACGGGCTTGCAGTCTGGGGCGAGGTTCGCAAACAGCGAGGGTGGATCGACCTTAAGGGTCATGAGGTCGCAGACGGTGAGGGGGGACAGGGGACCGCCGAATTTCAAAGTAAGGCTTTGGAGGTGGCATTGGAAATCAAGGCCTAGTAACAGGACAGCGCAGAGGTGGGGGAGGACGTAGAGCCGGAAGTTGCTGAACTCTACGCCCTGAACGGTGAGGATCGCGACACAGTACCTCCGGATTTAAACGGAATGGGATCCGGAGGCCAGGGAGATTTTCTGGGTGACGGGGTGTACCGTGAGGGAGCAGCGCCTTACCGTAGTGGGGTGGATGAAACTCTCTGTGCTCCCAGAGTCAAAGAGGCAGGTCGTCTCGTGCCCGTTGATCTTCACCGTCATTGTAACAGTCACGAGGTTGCGGGGCCGAAACTGACCCAGGGCGATGGAGGCGAGCTGCAGAAGATGCTGGGAGGTCCCGGGCTGATCAGCGGTGGCGGGGGTATTAGTAGGCAGCGAACGGCCAGACGAGCAGGGGTCCTTTGGCACAGTCCAAAATGGCGCCGAAGATGGCAGCGCCCACGGGGCGCACATGGCGGGCAGCATCAAAGATGGCGGAACCCACGGGCCACACGTGGCTGGCGGTGGAGAAGATGGCGGCGCACCTGGATCGTACGTGGAGGGTATAGTAATGCCGGGCCTGGAAACAGCGGTGACCGACCGGGCCTGGCAAAATAAAGTGTCCCTTCTGGCAAAACAAAGTGTCCCTTCCCCGTTGCAGGTCGCGCTCCGCGCCGGGCAGCGCTGCCTTGGATGTTTACTCTGTCCACAAAAATAACACTTGGGCCCCCCAGAGTTGGCTGGCTGCCGTGCGGCGCAGGCTTGCAGTGAGCTGGAGTCAGCAGCTGGTGGGGCCCACGATGCCCACGAGGGTGCCGCGCGGTCGTGGGTGTAGGCCTCCAGATTATGGGAGGCCACTTCTAGTGAATTGGCAAGCTGCCTAGTCTCCGCAAGATCGAGCTTCCCCCCTTATAATAATCGCTGGCGAACGTACGTAGACTTCATGCCTTTGACATAAGCATCTCTGATTAAAAGTTTGGTTTGTTGGACTGCCGAAACTGCCTGGCAGTCACAGTTCCTACCGAGAATCTGTAGGGCCCGCAAGAAATCGTCCAGCGTCTCCTCCGGGAGTTGTCGTCTCATGGCCAGGAAGTGCCTGGCGTACACTTGATTCACTGACTTAACGTAATGTCCTTTCACTAGCGTCATCGCTTCTGCATAGGTAGGCGCATCCCGGATGAGGGGAAACATTTCAGGGCTCACCCGTGAGTAGAGGACTTGGAGCTTCTGTGGGTCAGAGAGTTCTTCAGTGACTGCTCTGAGGTAGCCTTCAAAGCAGGCTAGCCAGTGCTCGAAGGCGGACGTGGCGTTGGCTGTGTGAGGGCTCAGCTGCAAGCGATCAGGCTTGATTCGGAGATCCATCTTTTAAAATCTTGTGCAATAAATTGATGTACCGTCAATTACAGCAAGACGAGAATGGTGAAACAGTCGAGGCTTTATTGCACAAGATGCTGTGCCTCCTGCAGCTGGAACCAGATTGGGAGCAGCGCAGGAGAGCAATAACTTTTATTCGCCGCCTGCTGGGAGGAGCCAGCAGGCAGGGATTTGCCGTAGTACCTTTAATACACAGGCAATGTCGTAATACATAATATATCACTAGTGGTGTTTACCACAAACATACAGTGCAGAAGGCCATTCAGTCCATCGAGTCTGCACCGGCCCACTTAAGCCATCACTTCCACCCTATCCCCGTAACCCAATAACCACTCACAACATTTCTGGTCACTAAGAGCAATTTATCATGGCCAATCCACCTAACCTGCACGTCTTTGGACTGTGGGAGGAAACCGGAGCACCCGGAGGAAATCCACGCAGACACAGGGAGATCGTGCAAACTCCGCACAGTAGGTCGGATCTCAAACGACGATGAGTCAGAGTACAGGAGGGAGATAGAGGACTTAGTGGCCTGACCAGGGGTAGACTTAGGTGGCAGTCCTTGAGTATCGAAAGGAGAAATGCACAAGTGTAGTGTTGGAGTAGAGGAAGGAGGGAAAGCAAGAGGTTCATGTCTATACCACCTGCAGCCTGTAAATCAGAAGAGATTGTGGTATGAGCAGAGGTGATGCAAGGTGGATTATTTACCACAATTTCAATGGTTTCAGCCCCACCACTATTCCAATGATGGCTGGCTCCTCCACGGGTTTGCGGACATGCTGCTGCCAGTGAGGTGCATTTACTGCAGTTGTGTGACAGTTTGCCCTGCAAGGGAAAGGGAAGTGTGGTGCAATATATTTAAGCGATGTGCTTGTCACAGCTGAATGCTGGTGTGTGCTGCGAGCAGTGGTAGTGAGGCTTGCTATGCATGCAAAGTCTGAGTGTCTGAGTGACAGAGAATGTTGGTAGGTGAGTGAAGCAGGATGGGAGTGAATGGAACAGTGTCTGAGACCAAAGGTTTGCTTGAAAGGACATGGCATCTGAAGATGCATTCTTGACTTTGACCACTGGTGTGTGATCATTGAGTCTCCTGCCGTATTCTATCCAATTCCTCGAAGTTGCATTGTTATTTGTTCCTGTTCCTTCTGAGCACTTCTCTGGAGGGCACCCTGCCCCCCTGTGGGCTAAGGAGTCTCTCCCCATGTCCAGCTCCTCCACCAAAGCATCTATTGCTTTGCCAGAGGACATTGAAGCATGTTCGCCACCCTATTGTGCCATATTTAATTTCCTTGAAGGTCAGCACTCTAAACATATCCAACATCTGCTGCAGCCAGAATCCACCATCTCCCTTAAGAGGTGCAGACTAGCTTGAAGTAGTGCAATGTAATTGGTACCAGCCTCTCACGAACTTGGGCTTCCTCTTGAGCAGTGCAGCTACTCAGCAATATGCTCAGCGCTGGGCTGCAAGCTACTTTAAATTAGGAGGCAGCACAAAGTTTGCATGTTGCCTGCATCACAACAAATGGGCGTGGGTTATCATAGAATCATAGAATTTACAACGCAGAAGGAGGCCATTCTTCTGGCCTGAATGAAGAATGTCCACCAGTCTCCACCAGCCCTTGGAAAGAGCACCCTACTTAAGCCCACACCTCCACCCTATCCCAGTACCCCCACCTAACCTTTTGGACACGAAGGGGCAATTTATCCTGCCCAATCCAACTAACCTGCACATCTTTGGACTGTGGGAGGAAACCGGAGCACCCGGAGGAAACCCAAGCAGACACAGGGAGAAAGTGCAAACTCCACACAGACAGTCACCTGAAGCCGGAATTGAACCCGGTCTCTGCAGCTGTGAGGCAGCAGTGCTAACCACTGTGCCACCGTGCTGCCCAATCATGAATTGCCATCCAATTGTTGCAAGGGGAGGAAGTGGAATTTAAATTCAAGTCAGTCTAATAGTAACCAAGAAACTATCTGTTTGTTTGTTTGTTTGTTATTTACAGCACAGCAGGAGGCCATTCAGCCCATCGTATCTGCACCGGCTCCCAAAAGAGCTACATAGCTAGTCCCTTACCCCAGCCCTATCTCTGTAACCCTCTAAATTAATCACTTTCAAATATATATCCAGCTCTCTTTTGAAACCTCCTTTGGAATCCACCTCCACCACTTTCCCAGACAGCGCATTACAAACCTCAACAACTCTCTGAGTAAAGAAGTTTCTCCTCACCTCACTCCTAACTCTCTTGCTGACCATCTTGAAATTGCGTCCCTTGTCACTGACATGCCAACTAGTGGAAACAGAATATCCTTTTTTACCCTGACGAAATTGTTCAGAATTTTAAACACCTCAATAAGGTCGCCTCTTAATCTTCTCTCCTGCAAGGAGAACAAGCCCAATTTCTCTAATCTTTCCTTGTATCTATAATCCTCATTCCAGGTATCATTCTAGTAAATCTCCTCTGCACTCTCTCCAGGGCTTTAACATCCTTCCTTAAATCAGGTGTCAGAACTGAACACAATACTCCAAATGTGGTCTGACCAATGATTTGTAGTGTAGCATCACATCCTTGCTTTTATACTCTATGCCTCAATTTAGAAACCCAAGGATGATATTAGCCTTCTTCACAACTGTTTCAACTTGCTTGGCTCCCTTCAGAGAATTTGTTGATTGTCTGATTCACTAATGCCCCATAGAGAAGGAAATCTGCTGTCCTTACCTGGTCTGGCCTACATGTGACTTCAGATCCACAGCAATGTGGTTGACGCTTAAATGGCCCAGCAAGCCACTCAGCTGTATCCAATCATTACAAAATTAAAATGGGATGAAACTGGATGGACGACTCGTCTTCTGCCTGGGCACTGGAAATGACAACGGCAAACACAGCCCTGTTGGGTACCAACTATCACTCCCCACCCCCCTGCCCCAAAAGCTGACGAAGCAGTATTCCTCTATGGTGGAGGAAGCACTGAGGGTGGCAAGAGCACAGCATTTACTCTGAGTGGGGGACTTCACTGTCCATCAACAAGATAGTAGCACCACTACTGACTGAGCTGGCCAATCCCTAAAGAACCAAGATGTTGGAGTGGATCTTCAGCAGGTGGTGAGGGAGTCGATAAGAGAGGAAAATCTACTTGGCCTTGTTCTCAGCAATCTACCTGTTGCGGATGCATTTGTCCATGATAGTATCAGTAGGAATGACCAGTGCACAGTCCTTCTGGAGACGAGTCCTGTCTGCACATTGAAGATACCCTCCACTGTGTTGTGTGACATGACCACCGTGCTAAATGGAATAGATTTCAAACAGAACTAGCAACTCAAAGCTGGGCATCCATGAAGTGCTGTGGGCCATCAGCAGTAGCAGAATTGTACATAACTACAATCTATAACCTTGTGGGCTGGCATGTCCCCCACTCTAAATGTAAATGATGCCACAGTCCTAGAGCACCATAGGCTGCTCTCACCTTTGAGAGCTGACTGTGATGATTTAACCTGAGGGTCACTAAACCGCAGGCGAGGGGCAAGATTGAGAAGGTGGGGTCTTCATGAATAACCTCAGCCGGTACGGGAATTGAACCCACACTTTTAGCGTTGCTCCGTATCACAAACCAGCTGTCCAGCAAACTGGGTCACTCTACCATTACCAGTAAGCTGGGGCATCAGTCCTGGTTGATTGAAGAGCGCCAGGAGCAGCACGAGGCATATCCAAGAATGAGATGTCAGCATGATGATGCTAAAACCTAGGATGTCCTACGTACCAAACAGTGGAAGCAGCAATATGATAGACTGAGCCAAGTGATCCCACAACAAATAGATCAGATCTAAACTCTGTAGTCCTGCCACATCCAGTTGTGAATGGTGGTGGAAAACTAAACAACACACTGGAGGAAGAGGCTCCACAAACTACAAATAGCCACATCCTCAATGATGGAGCATCCCAACACATCTGTGTAAAAGATAAGGCTGAAGCATTTGCAGTGATCTTCAGCCAGACGAGCCACGTGAATGATCCATTTTGGCCTCTTCTTGATGTTTCCCAGCTCGTCTTCAGCCAATTTGATTCACTCCACGTGATATCAAGAAACAGCTGAAGGCATTGGATACTGCAAAGGCTATGGGCCCTGAAAAAATTCCAGCAATAGAACAAACTGTGCCCCTAGCCAAGATGTTCCAGTACAGCTACAAACTGGAATCTACCCGGCAATGTGAACAATTGCCCAGGTATGTCCTGCCCAGAAAAAGTAGGACAAATACAACTCAGCCAATTACCGCCTCATCAGTCTATTCTCGACCATGAAAGGTGTCATCAACAGTGCTATCAAGCAGCACTTACTCAGCAATAACTTGCTCACTGACACACAGTTTGCATTCTGCCAGGTTCACGCAGCTCTTGACCTCATTTCAAACTTGGTCCAAACAAGAGGTGGCGTGAGAATGACTGCACTTGAAGTTAAGGCAGCATTTGATTGAGTATGGCATCAAGGAGGCCTAGCAAAACTGAAGTCAGTGGAAATCAGGGGGGAAACTCTCCACTGATTGGAGACATACTTGGCACAAAGGCAGATAGTTGAGGTTGTTGGAGGTCAGTCATCTCAGTCACGGGCCATCACTGCATGAGTTCCTCAGGGTAGTGTCCTCTGCCAACCATCTTCAGCTGCTTCAACAGTGACCTTCCCTCCATCAAAAGGTCAGAAGTGGGACGTTCGTGGATGACTGCACAATGTTCAGCACCATTCACGACTCCTCAGGCTCTGAAGCAGTCCATGTCCATTTGGAGCAAAACTTGGACAATATTCAGGCTTTGGCTGACAAGTGGCAAGCAACATTGGCGCCACACAAGTGCCAACAAGAGAGGATCTAACCATCGCCCATCGACATTCAATGGCATTACCAACTCTGAATCCCCCATTATCAATATCCTGGGGTTACCATTGACCAGAAACTGAAGTGTACCAACCATATAAATACTGTGACTACAAGAGTATGTCAGAGGCTACGAATCCTGTGATGGGTAACTCACGCCCTGACTGCCCAAAGCCTGTCCACTATCGATAAGAGTCAAGTCAGGAGTGTGGTGGCATACGCTCCCCTTGCCTGGATGAGTTCAGCTCCAACAATACTCAAGAAGCTTGCATCTGAGGGCGGTATGTGGCGCAGTGGATAGCACTGGGATTGCGGCGCTGAGGACCCAGGTTCGAATCCTGGACCTGGATCACTGTCCATGTGGAGTTTGAATATTCTCCCCATGTCTGCATGGGTTTCACCCCCAAAATGCAAAGATGTGCAGGTTTGGTGGATTGGCCATACTAAATGCCCCTTAATTGGAAAAGGAAAAGAAAATAATTGGGTACTCTAAATTTTTCCCCCCAAAAAGAAGCTCGACTGTAGGGTGGAGGCTTGGGCTTATGTAGGATGCTCTTTCAAGAGCCGGGAGAATTGATGTGCTGAATGGCCTCCTTCTGCACTGAATTTTATGATAGAAAATGATATGCAGAACCCCACCAGACCTGACGAGGCAGGGAAAGTGCATCTTAAGCAGCCTGAAGCACTGCTCGATCATAGACTGGGTGGCACTGTGAGCCTTGTTGTAAAGGGCCTCTGCATCATGTCAGCGTCATCAGCCAAGATATCACAGGGATGACACAGAGTGTGTAGAGCCACATGAATGCCATCGATGGCTCCCTGTGGCATATGAGCGATGGTGCTGAATCCCGCAGCCCTCTCGTCCTGATGGGCATGGTCCAGTTTGAAAGTAATGTAGTCTGATGCCCTGGCATAGAGTGCGGAGAAACAAGCCTGCTGGAAAACTGAGATTAACATGATGGTTCTTGATCTTCTATTGTCAAATTTACCAAAAGCATGTATAAAGTAAACATTATCATACGGCCTACTGGATTGAGTTATTGCAAAAGAACCCTTTCTTTAGTTTGAGGTATTAGTTGGCTGTTAAGTAATGTTTGGTCTATGTTAATTTCACTTTGTTGCAGTAAAAGTCTTAAAACATGAAATCTTGTCCTTCGGTTATTTCCATTGGTCTCCATTGAGCTCATAACTATTTTTAGATGGAATGTCTAGATTGTCTTCATGAACTTAATATGAGGGATAAACAAATACATTCTTTTTATTTATTCATTAATGAATATAATAATAATAATAATGGACGTTAACCAGCATTTATTCTCCATCCCTAATTACCCTTGAGATGGTGGCAGTGAGCCACCTTCTTGAACCACAACAGTCCATCTGGTGTAGGTACACCCACAGTGCTGTTTGGAAGGGGAGTTCCAGGGCCTTTACCCATCTACAAGTACATCAAGGTGGTTTGTGGCGTGGAGGAAGATTTGCAGGTGGTGGTGTTCCCAGGCATCTGCTGCCCTTGTCCTTCAAGTTGGCAGAGGTCACTGGTTTGGAAGGTGCTACTGAAGGAGCATTGGTGAGTTGCTGCAGTGCATTTTGTACATAGTACATGCTGCTGCCACTGGAAATCAGTGGTAGAAGGAGTGAATGCCTAAGGTGTCAATCAAGTGGGCTGCTTTGTTCTTAATGGTGTTGAGCTCCTTGGGTGTTTTAGGAGCTGCATTCCTCCAGGCAAGTGGAAGATATGGGTTCTGAATGTGATCTACACTCCTGACTTGTGTAGTTGGTGGGCAGGCTTTGGAGAGTCAGGAGGTGAGTTAGTCTCCACATAATTCCCAGCCTTTCGCAACCACAGTATTTATGTGGCTGGTCCAGTTCAGTTTCTGGTCAATGGGAACCCCCACAATTGTCTGATATTCGTGTCGTGCGAATGTTACTTGCCACTTATCAGCCCAGACTTGAATGTTGTCCGGGTTCTACTGCATCTGGACACGGACTGCTGCAGTACCTGAAGAGTCAGTGATGATAATGAATATTGTGCAATCGTCAGCGAACATCCCCGCTTCTTGACCTTATGATAGAGGAAGATCATTGATGAAGCAGCTGAAACTGCAGATGTATGAACTTTAATAAGTAACTCATTCTCATTTCAATGCCACTTCTGTTCTTACTTCATCATAAATTTTTAATTATAGATTATGATTTACAGTTCAAAAGCAAAACTTTGAGCAGTTTAGGAAATAAAGAATTGCTGTTGGCTGGATTATCAGTTTCTCTGCATAAGGGCAGAAGATCTGGAAGAAGCATAATTGCATACATCAAAGCATACATCACCACGACTGGCAGAAGATTATGTTATAATTAGTGTGTGACACATGCACATAAACAGTTTCCCTTATAGATGTGGACATAGATATTTATGTGCATGCAGATATAATATTTTAATATTAAACAAAAATATATTATATATATTATGAACGTATCAGAAGGTCTCTGGCAACATTGTTCATGCCAAGTTAAAGGAGACATTTTTCAAGGGAATAGTGGTGTTTGAGCTTGTAACACACAATGTATTGCTATCAGCACACTCATTTTTGTGTACAAATTAAATCAGTAGACTTGAAGATTATTCCAGAATCTTTTAATCGTAATTATGTTTTATTTGCTTTCTTTCAATTGGAGGTTAGAGTGAGGGTGAACTCAAATATCATATTTCTAAAACAATGAATCAAACCTGTATGGACAGTAGACCATTAAATGTGAATTGGTACTTAAACAGCAGCACTGAAGACGAAAGCCAGTCATTTCCTGCTGTCTTCTTGTGGCATGGACTGCAAGTTTACTACAGCTCCCATTTTTACCTCTAATTAACCTCTGAATGTTCCTATTTGCAGAAATTAGACATTGAGTACAATAATGGGATTGTTCAGGTTTGAACACAGATCTACCGCATCAACAGAATAATAAGTTGTGAATTACACCGTATAATACTCCCGTAAGTCAAATCTATCGCAGCACGTTTCCTGACACTGAAAACAGGAAAATCCAGTGTTACCACAACTGACAAATATTTGCAAACCCCAGAAATCACCAATTAAACCTCAGCAGTGGTGGAATAAATAGAGTTTTGCCAAAGCAGGGTGGAATATTTCATTTCAATAGCAATGCAAACATATAGTATTGATTTCACACTTGTACCACTGTTAATAATCCTCCTTATTTAACATCACCTGTAAGATAAACATTTAATAACAAGGTATTTTATCCATGTCCAAAATATTCATCTTCAACATCTGAATTCATTTTGAAAATATTCAACACAATTAACTCAAAATTGTGGAAAATGGTAGAGGCGGCCATCTGCTTCGAAGGCAGTGTATGGGCGGTCCGCTTATGGATGGGGCGCTGGTGGTAGGCGGATTTTAGATCTACAGTCGAGAAGACCCGGTACTGTCAGATATGCGTGGGGCGGGGCGGGGGGGGGGTGGGGGGTGGTACGCGTCGAGCTCAGTGTACCGATTGATGATCTGGCTGTAGTCCACGACCATTCGGTGTTTCTCCCCAGTTTTCACCACTACCACTTGGGCTCTCCAAGGGCTGTTGCTGGCCTCGATAATGCTTTCCCGAAGCAGCCGCTGGACCTCGGACCTGATGAAGATCCTGTCCTGGGTGCTGTACCGTCTGCTCCTGGTGGCGACGGGTTTGCAATCCGGGGTTAGGTTTGCGAATAGGGAAGGTGGGTCGACCTTTAGGATCGCGAGGCCGCACACAGTAAGGGGTGGTAGGGGCTCGCCGAATTTCAATGTTAGACTCTGGAGGTTGCACTGGAAGTCCAGGCCGAGTAACAGGGCAGCGCAGTGGTTGGGGAGGACGTAGAGGCGGAAGCCGCTGAATTGTACGCCCTGGATCGTGAGCATGGCTATACATTACCCCCGGATCGCCACAGGGGATTCTATGATTGGCGGGGTGTACCGCGAGGGAGCAGCGCCTTACCGTATCAGGATGGATGAAGCTTTCGGTGCTCCCGGAGTCCAGCAGACAGGAGATCTCGTGCCCATCGATCCTCACGCTTGTCGAGGCGGTGGCTAGATTGTGCGGACGAGACTGGTCAATCGTGACCGAGGCGAGTCGCGGCTGGTTGTCGCTGGTGTCAGACGATGGAGTGCCCGGGTGGACGGGTCCTGGTACGCTGGTGGCCCCCATGTGCCGTGGGGGAAACAAGATGGCGGCACCTGGAGATCCTGAGGTGGACAAGGTGGCGGCGCCCACGGGCAGCACGTGGCGTAGGTTGAAAAGGATGGTGGCGCCCATGGGCCGCACGTGGTCCGAGGAGGGGAAGATGGCGGCGACCACTGGCCACCCGTGGTCCAAGGAGGGGACAATGCTGGCGCCACTGTCCGTACGCGGGGGGTGGGGGGGGAGAGTCGGGGCAATCGCGGCAACTGAGCGGGCCTGGCACACCGCGGTGAAGTGCCCCTTCTTGCCGCAGGCCTTGAAATGGGCCCTGCGGGCCGGGCAGCGTTGGCAGGGGTGTTTTTCCTGCCCACAGAAGTAACATCTGGGGCCTCCGGGGTTGGTTGGGTAGCACATGGCACAGGCGTAGGATTGGCTGAGTGGGGTCCTCGGTGGGGTGGCCATTTGCGGCATCCACAAAGCGTAGGAGGAGTGGGCCGCGTGGCCGGGGTGTAGGCCTGGATATTGCGTGAGGCGATTGTCATCGATAGCGCCAGCTTTTCGGTTTCCGCGAGGTTGAGCGTGGCCTCCTCTAAAAGTCACTGGCGGATGTGGTCAGATCCTATCCCCGTGATGAAAGCGCCCGCATGAGGAGGTTCGAATGTTCCGTGGCCGTGACAGCCTGACAGTCACAGTCTCTGACCAGGGGAATTAAAGCACACCAGAAATCTTCTACGGACTCACCAGGGAGCTGACTACGAATAGAGAGTACGTGTCTGGCGAAGAATGTGTTCCTCCGCTGGGCGTAGTTCTCTTTCAGTAGCGCCATGGCTTCATCATAGGCCAGCGCGTCCTGGATAAGCGGAAAAACGTTGGAGCTCAGCCGCGAGTAGAGGATCTGGATCTTCTGAGCTTCCGGAATTGGGTCTGGTGCAGACCTGATGTAAGCTTCGAAACAAGTTAGCCAATGATCAAAGTCATTTTTGGCGTTGCTTGATTGCGGATCCAGCTGCAGGCGATCCGGCTTGATGTGGAGGTCCACCTTCTGAAAACTTTAGTGTAATAGTGTAATAGGGGCAGCACGGTAGCATGGTGATTAGCACAATTGCTTCACAGCTCCAGGGTCTCAGGTTCGATTCCCAGCTTGGGTCACTGTCTGTGTGGAGTCTGCACATCCTCCCCGTGTGTGCGTGGGTTTCCTCCGGGTGCTCCGGTTTCCTCCCACAGTCCAAAGATGTGCAGGTTAGGTGGATTGGCCCTGATAAATTGCCCTTAGCGTTGGGTGGGGTTACTGGGTTATGGGGATAGGGTGGAGGTGTTGACCTTGGGTAGGGTGCTCTTTCCAAGAGCCAGTGCAGACTCGATGGGCTGAATGGCCTCCTTCTGCACTGTAAATTCTATGATAAATTTTTTGTAAGGGCCACGAAGAATCCAGCACGAGTTTTAAGGATACAAAGTAATAACATTTATTTACTATAACATATATACATAACAGTAGCAGTAACTTCCCTTGCTACATACTCCTTCCTGCTGGTTCCTGAACTGGTTAGCTTTATTTATACTAGGAGTTTACTAGTGGTTTCTCCACCCCCCTCATTGGGGAAGCTCATACTCCCACAGGATTGTGGGATAGTTATTAGTCCCCAGCCAATGGTAAGTAGGCAGGTTATAACATCCCTCCCCCCCAAAGTCCAAGGAATCCACCGAAGACCCTGGCGAAGGAGGGTGTCGGACTCGTTTGGCCGCAGGCGATTTGCACGCGGCGATGGATCAGGCGGCGTGTAACGAGACGGAGACCGGCGCTTCCATGATGAATGGCGCAGTTGTACATCCACGGCCCGTGGACCCGAGGATTCCCCCTCTGATGCATCCTGTGTCTCCATCTCGGAGTCAGAGTCTGCTGCCTCCGTCATGTCAGCGTCTCTATCTCCATTCGGTCCCGTAACGACCTGCGCAGGCTTCGAGTGAGGCACCAGTGGAAGATTGTGAGGACTACCTTCCCTTGTCTCTGGTCTCTGCGGCTGTTGAAATGAGCTCCGGGGGCGGGGAATCTTTTGAGGGGATGGTCTTCTGGACTGAACGTGGTCTACATGTTTTCGCTGGAGACGACCCTGGGCTTGCACTTGGTAAGATATAGGGCCCGTTTGGCGAAAGATTACACCAGGAACCCATTGGGTACCACCAGCAAAATTCCGAACGAACACTGGGTCAACAGGCGCAAACTGCCGAATCGGCCGATGCAGAGAAAATCCCTGTCCCTGCCGTTCTTGTGTGCGCCGTACTTTTGCGCCAATGTCCGGGAAAACCATACTAAGGCGGGTGCGAAGTCTCCGGCCCATTAGGAGTTCTGCGGGAGCTACCCCAGTCACTGCATGGGGGGTGGTCCTGTACGTAAACAAAAAGCGAGCCAGTCTCGTGTCCATTGATCCGGAAGACTGCTTCTTTAGGCCTCTTTTGAATGTCTGCACTGCGCGCTCTGCCAACCCATTTGAAGCCGGGTGGTAAGGGGCAGTGCGGATATGGCGGATGCCGTTCATCTTCGTGAACCTCGCAAACTCCTCACTCGTGAATGGAGTGCCGTTATCCGTGACCAGCACCTCGGGGAGGCCATGCGTACTAAACGATAAACGCATCTTTTCAATTGTTGCGCAGGACGTTGTCCCCTGCATCTTATGCACCTCTAGCCATTTGGACTGGGCGTCAATTAGTAGAAGGAACATGGATCCTTGAAAAGGGCCTGCGAAGTCTGCATGCAAGCGTGCCCAAGGCCGGCCTGGCCATTCCCAGTGATGTAGGGGCGCGGCCGGCGGAAGCTTCTGATGCTCCTGGCAAATGGAGCAGTTTTGGGCCACCTTCTCAATGTCGGTGTCGAGGCCTGGCCACCAGACATAACTCCGGGCCAACATTTTCATTTTGGTCACGCCTGGATGCCCATTGTGCAAGTCTGATAGTATCAGCTCCTGGCCTTTTTCTGGGACAATCACACGCGTCCCCCACAAGAGGATGCCGTCTTCCACGCTGAATTCTGACAGCTTGGAGGAAAATGCCCGCAACTCGCCTGGGAGCTGTCTATGCTGCCCACCATACAGGACTATGTGCCGAACCTTTGACAGGACTGGCTCCGTCTGGGTCCACTCACGGATCTGTGATGCCGTGACAGGCAAGGTGTCCATAAAATTTAGGGTTGCAACCACCTTACCGGTCGTGGGGGTCGACATGGGGCCGGTCGATAAAGGCAATTGGCTCAGTGCGTCGGCATTTGCTATCTGCGTACCTGGTTTGTGCTCCAGAGAATACTCGTATGCAGCAAGCAACAAAGCCCAGCGCTGGATCCGTGCAGAAGCAATGGGCGGTATTGGCTTATCCTCTCTGAAAAGTCCCAGCAGGGGCTTATGATCAGTCACGATAGTGAAATGGCGGCCGTACACGTACTGGTGGAAGCGTTTCACCGCAAAAACCACTGCCAGGCCCTCCTTCTCGATCTGCGCGTACTTTTTCTCCGCTGCAGTCAATGTGCGGTAGGCGAAAGCTATCGGTCGTTCGGCCCCATTCTCCATCTTGTGGGACAGGACGGCCCCAATACCATATGGGGATGCATCACATGTGACAAGCAAAGGCTTTCCAGGATCATAGTGGGTTAGTAACCCAGACGACGACAATTGTTGCTTTACCCACTGGAAAGCGGTTTCTTGCGGCTGACCCCAAACCCATGTGTGATTTTTCTTTAGCAGAAGGTGCAAAAGGGCCAGCGTAGTTGCCAGATTGGGGAGGAACTTCCCGTAATAGTTTACGAGACCGAGAAAAGAACGAAGATGCGAAGTGTCAGTCGGAGCGTGGGCATGTTGAATTGCACGCACCTTCTCTGCGACGGGGTGCAGACCTTCGCGGTCCACCCGATAACCTAGGTAGACTACTTCCTTTGCCTGAAATACGCGCTTTGTGCGACGTAAACGGACTCCAGCCTCCGAAAGGCGTCTAAGGACAGCCTCCAGATTTTCCAAATGTTCCTGCTCCGACGTCCCTGTAATCAAAACGTCATCTAGGTAGACAGCCACATGTGGTAAACCTCTCAAAATGCCCTCCATAACACGAGGTATCGCAGGAGTGCGGGGGGACGTTTTTGGACGGAAGGGGTCGCGCCTCAAGGCATGGACTTCCATTCCCTGTAGCTCCTGTACTCCTCGCTCTGCGCTCTCTCGGGACAATACTATTTGAATGGCCTGTTGAAAAGTCAATGTTTGCTTCGCTAACAACTTTCTCTGGGTGGCCGCATTGTGAATACTGCAAACCAAACGGTCGCGTAACATTCCTGACAAGGTCTCACCATAGTCACAGTACTCCGCAATCCTGCGTAGCCTGGATAGAAAATCGGCAAGGGATTCTCCAGGGGTCCTCTCAGCAGTATTAAACCGGTAACGCTGGACTATCGTGGACGGGGTTGGGTTAAAATGTTGCCCCACTATATTCACAAGTTCATCAAACGTTTTGGTGTCCGGCGCAGCTGGGTACGTAAGGCTCCTAATCACCCCAAACGTATGCGGGCCACAGGCGGTGAGCAATATGACCACCTGGCGCTCGTTTTCGGTGATATTGTTTGCCCGGAAATAGTAACGCATCCGTTGTGTGTACTGGTTCCAGCTTTCCAGCGCAGCATCAAAAACATCCAAACGTCCGTACAGAGACATGGTATAATAGAAAACAACTTCCAACCTGTATCCAACAAAAATCCAGGGAGGTGGCTTCAGCAGTGTAGACAGCTATTCACTTTGACCTTCGTCGCCAGTTTTGTAAGGGCCACGAAGAATCCAGCACGAGTTTTAAGGATACAAAGTAATAACATTTATTTACTATAACATATATACATAACAATAGCAGTAACTTCCCTTGCTACATACTCCTTCCTGCTGGTTCCTGAACTGGCCAGCTTTATTTATACTAGGAGTTTACTAGTGGTGTCTCCGCCCCCCTCATTGGGGAAGCTCATACTCCCACAGGATTGTGGGATAGTCATTAGTCCCCAGCCAATGGTAAGTAGGCAGGTTATAACAAAATTGATGCACGATCAATTGCACAAAGACGAGAGTTGAATACAACTGAGGCTTTATTACACTAAGAAGTGTGACCTCCGGCAGCAGCTGGCGAAATGGCTGCTGTGGGGAGCACACATATTTATACTCCGCCTACTGGGCGGAGCCAGCAGGCAGGGACTAACCCCATATCTGTAGTACAGGGCCTTACCACACATCTCCTAATATATACAACAGTGGTGATTACTACACCTTCAACCAGATTCCTGACTCTGACCCCCGCCCACCGCAGCCAGGGGAAACATCCTTTTGGCATTTACGTTGTCTATCCCTTAAGAATTTCCAATGAGATTACGACTCATTCTTCTAACCTCTTGAAAATGCAGGCCCAGTTTCTTTGTTGTCTCTTCTCAGGACAGTCCTGCCATCTCAGGAATCAGACTGGTGAACCTTTGCTGCACTCCCTCTATGGCAAGTACATCCTTCCTTAGATAAGGAGACCTAAATCGTACATAATACTCTCGGTGCAGTCTAATCAAGACTGTACACAATTGCAGCAGAACTAATTACTCCTGTACTTAAACCCTCTTGCAATCAAGGTCAACACACCATTTATCTTCCTAATTGCTTGCTGCAGCTGCACGTTAGCCTTCAGTGACTCATGAACTAGGACACTCAGGTCCCTTTGGACAACAATACTTCCCAATCTCTCACCATTTAAGAAATACTCTGCACCTCCATTCCTCCCATCAAAGTTGATAACCTCATACATGTACACATACTGGGCAGGATTCTCCCCTAACTGGCGGGGCGGGCCGTACCGGCGGCGAGGAGTGGAGTGAACCACTCCGGCGTCGGGCCACCCGGAAGATACAGCATCCTCCACTCCTTCAAGGGCTAGGCCGGCGGCAGCGGGGTTCGCGTCGAAGGGCCTCCGCCGGCCGGCGCGTGTTGGCGCATGCGCGGGAGCGCCACGGTGTACTGGCGTCATCCAAGTGCATGCGCAGGGGGGTTCTTCTCCGTGCCGGCCATGGCGGACCGTTACAGTGTCTGGCGCGGAGGGAAAGAGTGCCCCCATGGCACAGGCCCGCCCGCGGATCGGTGGGCCCCGATCACGGGCCAGGCCACTGTGGGGGCCCTCCCGGGGCCAGATCCCCCCATGACCCACCGAGGACTCCGCAGGTTGTCCGCAGAGCCAGGTCCTGCCGGTACGGACCTGGTTTGATTTACGTAGGCGGGACCGGCCGAAAACGGGCGGCCACTCGGCCCATCGCAGAGCGGAGAATCGCTGGGGGTGATTCCCTGGTGCGATTCCTGCCCCACCGATAAACCAACACCGAAGAATCCGGCAGCCGGTCTCAGGCAGCAGGGCGGGATTCACGCCGCCCCCCGGCAATTCTCCGGCCCGGCGGGGGGGTCGGAGAATCCCGCCCTATATTCCATTTGCAATGTTCTTGCCCACTCACCGAGCCGTCCAAATCCACTTGACGCTTCTTTGCATCACCCTCACAAGACAATTTCCCACCCCTTATTTCTGTCTTATGCAAATTTACAAACATTATGTTTGGCCCCACTTCCAACTCATTGATATAGACTGAAGAGCTGGGGCCCAAGCACTGATCCGTGTGGTATCCCACTAGTCAACGCCTGATAATCTTTGAATGACCCATATATTCTGATTCTCTATTTTCCATCTGTTAACCAATCCTTAATTCGTGCCAGTATATTACCCCCTACCCCATGTGCTCTAACTTTGTTTACTAACCTTCTGGGACCTTATTGAAAACTTTCTGAAAATCCAAATCCATCACACCCACTGGATCCCCCTTATTTATTCTGATTGTAATAGTCTCAAAATACTCCAACAAGTTTGTCAAATGGTTCATAACTTCCGTTGACTCTTCTGCCGTACGGAGATCGTACACCAAATATGTGCATCGGGACAATGCGGAAGTCCTGATGCACAGACATGCTTGCTGAAAGCATGCTAAGTTCACTCTTCCGTTCCTGTGTTTTTGAAGTCCTTTGCTGCAAATGCTATGCTGAAGCAGCTGTATATGAAGTCACAGGAAAGCGTTAACTTGGCTGGCTTTCCCCAATGTTAGGTAAGCTTTTACGCTGGCTTATTTGCACTTTTTTTTCCACCCAGAATCATCGAGCAGAGGCAGGAGACTTTAGAGAACATTTTTTTTGATGGGTTAATCTTTCATAATAGTGATTATAAATATTTTTAAAATGCACATAAAGTGAAAGAAATATATGTTTTTATTTATTTTTTAAACTTTTGTTTGTCATGAGGCTGTTAAAAAGTACTTTAGTGTAGAAAGTGAGTTTGGAGCCACAGAAAGTGAAAGAACTTTGGTTTGTCATGAGGATGTTATTCTATTAAAAGAATTAGAATGGATAAAGTGGGTATGGATTGTATGTAATCTTTGGCGATCACTCTCTAACGAGTGTTACTGATCATGGATTCTGGGGATCCTTACATGGCTGCTGAGCCCAATCCTAGAGTTTCCGGAAGGTGGGATCAGTCCTTGGACTCCAGGTGGCTGGTGTTCCTTTCTCAGGCTCATTTTCCGGGCCTCCTCTTGCCATTGGGTGTCCTCAAGGAATTGTACCCCTCCAATCAGGAGGTTCCTTCAAGTCGCTCTCTTCTAAGCAAAGGTCCCCCAGTTGTTAATATCTGTGTAACATTTCTTGAGGTAAGCCTTCAGGGTGTCTTTGAAGCACTTCCTTTGTTCAGTAGCCTTCCTTGAACTGGGTGAAGATGATTTGCTTTGGCAGTTGGGACTTTGACACCCTAAGCACATGGCCAGCCCAGTGGAGTTGGTTTTGGAGGATCATGGCCTCGATGCTGATACTCTTGTCTCCGTTAAGGATGCTGATGTTTGTATGCCTGTCTTCCCAGCTGATGCAGTGACACAGTCTAGTTTTATTCATAGCTTTATTCATATAGGGGCTAGTTGAATGCGTATTGCTAAAGAAGCAAAATATTAAAAGTGTCTTGACTGTGGAATCCACCTGCCAACAACTGATTGGGCAAAGGTCACCGTTTGTATTCAGAAGGGAAAAGAGGAAGTATCAGAAAATGAAGAAAGATTTAGAGCTACATGGAAGGAGCACTCAAGAATGGAAATGTCGGTGGGACAGGAGACTTGGGACACAACAAATTGGATTCTCCGATTTTGAGGCTATGTCCCTATGTCAGTGTGGGAACGGTGGTGTTTTATGACAGAAAAAATAGCGTAAAATGGCTACCGATCCTCTGTTTGACTGGGAGCTATAACCAAGGCAGCATCGATCACCCGGCTCTAGCTGGCGATGCAGCCCTGAGAATTGCAGGGTCCGTGTGCGCGCATGCGCATGGCGGCGGCCTGCAGCGGCCGCGCCATACAACATGGTGCAGGCCACTCGCGGACCCGGCCTGCAAAATAGCGCCCCCCCTTTGGCTGGCTCGGGTGTCCCGGACCACCACCGCACAGTGCCCCCAGCCTTTGGCAAAGTCCCCCTGCCCGCGGATCGGCTCTCCCCTGATTGTGGTGGCGCTGGACTGAGTCAGCACACTAATTTCCAGACGGATGAGACCATGAGAAACCCACGCCGTCGGGAACTCGGTCGGTCGGGGCGGAGCATCGGGGGTGGAGCATCGGGCGGCACCACCCCCGATTTGGTCGTAAACTTTGATTCTCTGGCCGATCGCAGAACGCGATTTTGGTGTCAGCAATCGAAGAATCCCGCCCGAGCACTTAGGATCCTTGAAGGCTGCCTTTGTTGCTGGTTTCAGAATGGAGTTGTCCAATGCAGTAAAATTGGTGTTTCCTGAGTGGAACCAAGTGGCAATGACAGTCGCGATATTAATAGACCATTGTATCCAAATTGACTGGGATATGGGAGCTACGATTCGTGCTCTCCAGACCGGATTAAAGCTTAAAGATTTACTAAAGATCAACAACTACCGACGGTGGGAATTTCTCAGACTGCTGGTACCCAGAAGATGTTGCTCACTTTCCTTCCTATAATGATACTTATTTTGTTTGTGACCACAGAGCCTATCCTTGGCACTCACGTTTTTGGTCAGGATCATGTTATCTGGGGTATGCGATACCGGCTATTTGTCATTCCCCAATCTATTAGATGTAGCAGGGAGAAGAAGTAAACATGCCATTACTGCATGTAACAGGTTTTTGTTCCTTTTAATGGGAATGCCAAGGTAGATGAAGAGTTTAATAAAATGGCAGTCATCATAGAAAATGTATACCTCCACAGCCCTGTTCAAGATTTCCTCCGAAATGTTAGCTATCCATACTGTGGCTTTGCAAAATCGAATAGCTCTTGGATTGGATTTGTTTATTGTCACGTGTACCAAGGTTCAGTGAAAAGTATTTTTCTGCGTGCAGCTCAAACAGATCATTTAGTACATGAAAAAAAACCAGCGTAATAGAGCAACACAAGGTACACAGTGTAAGTACACAGAAACATACATCGGGTGAAGCATACAGGAGTGTAGTATTAGTCAGATCAGACTCTTGATGACGTTCTTGCTGAGAGAGGTGGGACATGTGCTTGATTGGGTCAGATTGTTGTACTTACATTCCAGATAGCTCCAAAGAGATCACTGATTTGGCAAAATACATCCAGAGGAGGTTGAAAAACACAAGAAATCCGAGTCCAGCACTGTTTGGGGTTGGGTTACTGGGTGGCTGGAGTCCTTGGGAGCCTCAGTGGTGTGAGGCTTGGTCTTGCTCTTTGTAGTCATTTTTGCAATATATATTTTGGTTCTGATGATCAAATGTATCTGCAAGAGAATGGCAAAAACCCCTAAAATGGTTTCTCTATATTCACTTAAACAAATACCACCACAGGGTATAAGTGGTTCTTACTATTAGTGCAAAGTGCTTGTAACTCTTTCAAGGCTTGCCCATTCCAGTGTTGATAGCTGTTCCTAAACAAAGGGACCACCAAAGGCAACTGTGAATGTGTTCCTTTTAGCTTTCATTTCTTTTATTTTATTATCCTTTTTGCTTTACTTTAATTATGATTCATTCTAGTAGGTTCAGAAGAATCAAGGGGGGGGGGGACTGATAGAGTCTAGTTTTATTCATGGTTGTATTCATATAGTGGCTAGTTGATCCACAGAGCTAAAGAAGAAAACTATTAAAAGTATCTTGACTGTGGGAATCCAGTCATTTTCTCATATAATGAATTAACCAGTGTATTCCAGTGCATTCAGCACTGAAAACGGATTGTTCTCTGCCTAATCAACTAATCAATTCTTAAGGTCTCTGTCTAGCTAACAGATATAGCAAAATATGAGAAAACATATACAGTACTTTTCCTGAAACTGTGCAGGCCGACGCTAAGCTAGTTTTGATAGGCACGAGTCAATCTTAAGTAATGTCCAATGTTTGATTAACATGTTATCTTCTCAATAACAGACATTCATTTGAACAAACCAGGAGGTCTCAGCTGAGAATTAGAAGCCAATGAAAGTAAATGAAGGGTTAAACCAGAGTCGCATAGGAGACTGTTAAGTAAGTTAAGAGCCCATGGTGTTAAGGGTAAGATCCTGGCATGGATCGAGGATTGGCTGACTTGCAGAAGGCAGAGAGTGGGGATAAAGGGGTCTTTTTCCGGATGGCAGCCGGTGACTAGTGGTGTGCCTCAGGGGTCAGTGCTGGGACCACAACTTTTCACAATATACATTAATGATCTGGAGGAATGAACTGAAGGTACTGTTGCTAAGTTTGCAGATGATACAAAGATCTGTAGAAGGACAAGTAGTATTGAGGAAGCAGGCGGGCTGCAGAAAGACTTGGACAGGCTAGGAGAGTGGGCAAAGAAATGGCAGATGCAAAACAATGTGGAAAGGTGTGAGGTTATGCACTTTGGAAGGAGAAATGTAGGCATAGACTATTTTCTAAATGGGAAGATGCTTAGGAAATCAGAAGCACAAAGGGACTTCGGAGTCCTTGTTCAAGATTTTCTTAAGGTTATTGTGCAGGATCAGTCGGCAGTTAGGAAGGCAAATGCAATGGTAGCATTCATGTCGAGAGGGCTAGACTACAATACCAGGGATGTACTTCTGAGGCTTTCTAAAGCTCCTGTCAGACCCCATTTAGAGTATTGTGAGCAGATTTGGGCCCTGTATCTAAGGAAGGATGTGCTGGCCTTGGAAAGGGTCCAGAATGATCCCTGGGATGAAGAGCTTGTCGTATGAGGAACGACTGAGGACTCTGGGTCTGTACTCGTTGAAGTTTAGAAGAATGAGGCGGGATCTTATTGAAACTTACAGGATACTGCGAGGCCTGGATAGAGTGAACGTGGAGAGGATGTTTCCACTTGTAGGAAAATCTAGAAGCAGAGGACACAATCTCAGACTAAAGGGATGATCCTTTAAAACAGAGATGAGGAGGAATTTCTTCAGCCAGAGGGTGGTGAATCTGTGGAACTCTGCCGCAGAAGGCTGTGGAGGCCAAATCATTGAGTGTCTTTAAGACAGAGATAGATAGGTTTTTATCAATAAGGGGATCAGGTGTTATGGGGAGAAGGCAGGAGAATGGGGATGAGAAAAACATCAGCCAGGATTGAATGGCGGAGCAGAATTGATTGGTCAAGTGGCCTAATTTTGCTCCTATGTCTTATGGTCTTATAAGAATTCCCTTAAAAGTAGGACCTCGTGGTCGAGGTCTTTGTTCCTGAATTCTTGAATCATCTATTTGTTTGTTTGTGTTCAAGTAAATTATTTTTCTATTTAATGCTTTTGTCATGCGCTTGACTTCTTAATGTATTGTTTGATATTTTGTTTTTAAGTTATATTCAGTTCTTATTCAAGTGTATACCAATGAGTAATTAGCAATAAAGTCATATTTTTGACACCTCCCACCAACCGGACTACCAATTCTTATTAGAAGGTAAAATAAGAGTCCCATATGCAGAACTAAAGTACATTTAGATTTTGCACTGTATTTTAAACTGTGTTGTTGAATTGTCTCCCCGATGTAATGTTGATCCTTGCAAGCCTTCGTGATTATTTCCAATGCTTTTGCAAAGTTTAATGCCTTAGTTGATGTATGCAAGACTCCTGTAGGTAATGTAAACTATCTCTTTGATGGTTATTCCAGAATCCAGTGCAGATGGAGTCAGCCTGCATGTCCACCAGGGGAGGAAGGGAATCAATTACCCAGGCAAAGAAACCATATGAAATTATTTCGGAGATGTGTGCGAGGAAACTGTGCTTCAGCACAGAAGCAATGGGACACCTTTGTGAAATGTTGAAGGAAGATATAAAGCCAAACTCTAACTGCCGCACTGGCTTAACATTGAAGATGAAATTGTAGTGTGTTGTGCATTGCAAACTTTGCCCTTCAGCAAGGACTGAACACTAACCTGGAAGATGACTTGCCACAGAAATGGAGGAGCTGGAGGAGGGTAATATGGAGCCTGAGGCGGACATACCTCCTGGTGCAGGTGAGGAAACCCAGGATACAGATGATGCAAGGGTAGTTCAAGGTCCCTCAGCAGCTGCCGTTGTTGGACATTGAACAAACCCCCCCCACCCTTTCTCCCCTTTCCCTCCCTCCCCTCCTTGCTCTATTTGCAAAAAGACAAAGAACCATTGTGTTAAAGTAAAAAAAATATTTTATTGATTGTTGTGTTAAAGTGAAAAAATATATTTTGTTGGAAAAGTTGAGGTAGCTATTAAATGACATGTCATACTGCAGCTGAAATGTTAACGTGGTATCAAAGTTTTGTAATTATAACGTTATGGGCATGATTCAGCGACCCCATTGCACCCAGCACAGGTCCAGGCACAATGGGCGAATCATGTGTGATGTGTTGGGTGCTCTGGGTCCGTGGAACACATACAGGCCACCAACACTTAAAATAGTGCAACACTATTTTATTAAGTTAGAAACTGTTGAACATACTTTTGCTGTGGGTTAACACGATGTTAGATTAAACTAAAGACCTATGCCTGTCCGAACAAGTCTATGCACTCAGCACATGGTGAGGATCTGTGCTGTAAGCTGTAAGCTCTGTCCTTGTAGGAGGCTGCATCCCGAATGAGCGGGAACTCTGATGCCCCCTGCCTTTATAGTGAGTGTGCTCTAACTGGTGATTGGCTGCGGTGTTGTGTGTGTTGATTGGTCTTGCTGTGTGTCCATCAGTGTGTGTGTATCTGCACCATGATATACTGGTGTATATTATGACATCCCCCCTTTTATAAAAGAATGTGTGTGTGTGGCAATAAATAATGTATGGTGAGATTGTTCCTAACGACGTGTGGGATGTGAAGACATATTTACAGGACTACGTACATGAGAACTAAGCTATTTACATGGGAAGGTGCCTGGTGCAGAGAAGCAGTATGCAACAAGAATAACGAGATCAACACTATATACAAACCAGGGAAACGATCAAACAAAGCAACAAAACAGTTCAGAGAGTCTATAAGTCCGCAAAGTTCATAAATGAAGTCTCTGAGGTGGGCAACGAATTCTGGTTGACCGTAAGGGTGGCACACCACTCATCGTCTGGATCAATGCTGTATACCAATAGAGGCTGGATTCTTTGCTTCGGGGACACCCTGTTTTTTGTAATGATACCGATTCGAAAAGGTGCCTTCGGTTCCTCGGTGTCAATATTGGGTAGTAGGTCCACATCGGACTCAGTGACCGTGGGTTGAATGGCCCGGACATCCCTGCGAGGCTGGCCGGAGCGATACGGATTGGCAGGCCGAGCTGATCTGCTTAAAGCAGCATAGTGGCCAAGTTTGCCACATCTCAGGCATTGTCGGGATTTGGCAGGGCATTGCCGCTTTAAGTGGGCGGAGCGTCAGTACATTCTCTGCGCCACCACGCATATGCCGTGCAGCTGTACGTGTACGTTCGTCGCGTCACCGTTCCCTCGTTCGGTGCGCACAAGCGCGGGAGTCCGCGAAAAGCGCGCAAAATGGCCGCCCTCCCTCATCCAGGCTGAGGCCCTGGAGTTGCTCGATTGCTTGGACCCGTTCTGCCTCGTGGGGACCTTGCTGCACCATTCCAGCCGCTTGGATGTGGGAATACCGACTAGTGGCGTGTTCGTGTAGCACGCAGGTCTCGATGGCGGTCGCTAGGGTGAGCTGCTTTACCTTGAGGAGGTGCTGGCGTAGGGGGTCCGACTGAACACCGAAAACGATCTGGTCACGTATCATGGAGTCGGAGGTGGGCCCGTAATTGCAGGACTGCGCAAGGATGCGGAGGTGGGTGAGAAAGGACTGGAAAGGTTCATCCTTACCCTGCAAACGCTGTTGGAATACATAGCGCTCGAAACCTTCACTCACCTCTATGTTGCAGTGAGTGTCAAACTTGAGGAGGACCGTCTTGAATTTTGATTTATCTTCATCATCAGCAAAGGTGAGAGAATTGAAAATGTGAATGGCATGTTCCATGCCGTGGATAGGAAGAGACCGATCTTCTTGGTGTCCGAGGCATCTTCCCGGTCTGTGGCTTCCAGGTAGAGCTAGAAGCCTTGTTTGAATATCTTCCAGTTGGCCCCCAAGTTACCGGTGATGCGGAGCGGCGGCGGCGGGCGGACGCTGTCCATTTTGCAGGATGACTGTATGCTGGTGGAAGGCAGATCACTTGCAGGTAGGTCTAAGAAGTTCTAATATCCCTCAACTCCTGGTATCATGATGTGTTGGGTGCTCTGGATCCGTGGAACACATACAGGCCACTGTTTTATTAAGTTAGAAACTGTTGAACATACTTTCACTGTGGGTTAACATGATGTTAGATGAAACTAAAGACCTATGCCTGTCTGAACCAGTCGATGCACTCAGCACATGGTGAGGATCTGTGCTGTAAGCTGTAAGCTCTGTCCTTGTAGGAGGCTGCATCCTGAATGGGCGGGAACTCTGATGCCCCCTGTCTTTATAGTGAGTGTGCTCTAACTGGTGATTGGCTGCGGTGTTGTGTGTGTTGATTGGTCCCACTGTGTGTCCATCAGTGTGTGTCTGCACCATGATATACTGGTGTAGATTATGACAATGCGCGAGCCCCAAATCTCGCTCCTTGTCGGGCTGATAACGGCCCACCCAACTCACTCCATCCGGCATGAGCTGGATCTTACCCTCACTGGTGGGGAGAAAGTCCCCAAGGCGTAAAAAACGGCACTTCGGGGTGTTTCTTTGCGGCTGCAGCGCCGTGAGACATCCTGATATCCAACAGCATTGCCATTGTTTCACGGGGTGGTTCTCGGCATTGCAGCAGCAAAGAAACACCTTGCTAAACGTGCCGTCCAGTGGACGTTAACTGAATCCCGCTGAATCGCGCCCAATATTTGTTAAAACAGTTTTCCATTAAACATAACAAATGACTGCAAATGCCTTATTCAGACATCAAAACACAACATTTAAAAATTAGATAATTCTAACTGAATAACATATTTGAAGTAAACAAGAAGAAAAATACTAATGATAAACACGAAAACAGAGGAATTCTCTGTTCCTGAGACTAAGGGCTGGATTCTCCGATTCTCCAGCTATGTCCTCAGGATCTGTCTGGACTTGTGACCAAAAAGTCGGTGCCGCCCCTCACACCGATGCTTCACCCGGTGGGGGACTAGCAGCCACACCACGTGCCCTGCTTTACCTGCTAATACAGATGGAGAATTGCTGGTCCGTGGTGTTATATTTTAAGTAATGACTTATCTAAAATAGATATATTGGGCGAGATTCTCCGACCCCCCGCTGGGGGCTGGTGTGAATCCCACCCCCGCCGGTTGCCGAAGTCTCCGGCACCGGATATTCGGCGGTGGCGGGAATCGCGCCGCGCCGGTTGGCAGGCCCTCCCGCTCGATTCTCCGGCCCAGATGGGCCGAAGTCCCGCCAATAAAATGCCTGTCCCGCCGGCGTAAATTAAACCACCTACCTTACCGGCGGGACAAGGCGGCGCGGGCGGGCTCCGGGGTCCTGGGGGGGACGCGGGGCGATCTGGCCCCGGGGGTGCCCCCACGGTGGCCTGGCCCGCGATCGGGGCCCACCGTGGGGGCACTCTTTCCCTTCCGCCTCCACCATGGTGGAGACCGTGGCGGAGGCGGAAGAGACTCCCTCCACTGCGCATGCGCGGGAATGCCGTCAGCGGCCGCTGACGCTCCCGCGCATGCGCCGCCCGGAGATGTCATTTCTGCGCCAGCTGGCGGGGCACCAAAGGCCTTTTCCGCCAGCTGGCGGGGCAGAAATTCGTCCGGCGCCGACCTAGCCCCTCAAGGTTGGGGCTCGGCCCCCAAAGATGCGGAGCATTCCGCACCTTTGGGGCGGCGCGATGCCCGTCTGATTTGCGCCGTTTTGGGCGCCAGTTGGCGGACATCACGCAGTTTCCGGAGAATTTCGCCCATTATTCTTGAACCCACCAGGATGATAAAAGGACCAATAGTCTTCTTGTTGAAAGATGAACTATTTACTGAGTAATAAAATAATAAACTGTGAGTCCTTAATAATAAAGTACACTACAGATAACTATATAACTATACACTATTATCGCAAACTAGTTCTAGCTTCTCGAGCTATTCTATGTCTTGCTTGTTCACTGTTCTGAATCACATCATCTGATCATCATCTGACTTAGAAAAAGCGGGAAACCAGTTCTTATAGTATCTGACTGTGAGCCATCTAGCCTTGAAATGACCGTACTACATTTACAAACATTGATTATGTGTATTGATATCTGAATGTCACTACACGTGGCCGCGCATGCGCACGGTGGTGACCTGCAGCGGTTGCGCCGTACAACATTGGGCCAACCGCGTGTGGACCCGGCCTGCCACAAACTGCCCCCTTAACCCCCCCTCGCCACCCCTAGACCACCCTCAGCCAGTCACCCCTGCCCCCGGCAAAGCCCCCCCTGCCAACGAAACGGCTCCCCTCCCCGGACTGTGGCGACGCTGGGCACAGTCTGCAGCCGCCACGCAAAGTCCCTGAAAAGTGAGATGAGCCCACGCTGCCGGGGACTCGGCTCATCAGGGCAGAGCGCCGGGGGAGGGCCTCAGCTGAGGTCCTGAGGCCGTCCCGATGGCGTGCGGCGTAGAAGTAAGCCATTTTTGAGGGGGAGGAGCATCACAAAAATGGCGACGTCCCGATTCTAGGGTAAATATGGATTCTCTGGTCGATCGGCGAACACATTTTCGGCGTCGGCGATCGGAGAATCCCGCCCTTGGTGTTCACACCGGGGTAGGATTTATGGATTTGTACAACAGCAAAACTGGCGCCGCACCTGGATCAATTCAACGACCGTTAAGGGGCTAGCACTGGTGCCATGTGGAACACAATCAATTCCAATGAGAAACAATGCCGGATTCGCCGGGTTCGCAATTGACACTCAGGAGGCTGACAAGCTGCAGCCGCGTATACGCACTTCACTCCCCACACGCACCATCCCAGCCAACAAGATGGCAGCGAGGAGAGTGGCACCCTGTTTTATGAACATCCAGCTTGCAACCCTGCTAGACACCGTGGAGGAGAGGCGGACCACCCTGTACCCCAGCCCTGGAAGATGGCTGCCAACCGCTGGATGCAGGTGGCAGAGGCTATAAGCACCATGAGCAACACCGTCCGGACCGGCCAGCAGTGTAGGAAGAAACTACATGACCTCCTCAGGGCGGCCAGGGTGAGTAGGCAGCACGGTGCCCCTGGCACCAACACCCATCTCACATACCCATAACCCTATCCCCCCCTACCTGGACGGTTCCGAATCCCAGCCTGCACCGCATACCGGCACCAATGCCGGCCGCCACGGCTGTGTGCCCTGGCCACTGAAGCCACCAGCAACCCACCCCCTGGGCTTCATGCGTCGGACTGTGCGTTTCTATTTCCCCCCAGGAGAAAGCTGCCCATAACTGGCGGGAGCTGGGGAAGACTGGAGAGGGGCCGCCGGACCTGCGACCCCTCACCTCGGCAGTGCAGTGGGGCCTGGATGTGGTTGGCGTGCCCGAGGAAAGGGCAGTCGCGGGTAAGGAAGTGAGACCCTGCTAAGTTATGGTTCCCCGTGACATGTATGCCAACCCCTCAACAACACCTCCACACCACCCTCACCCCGATACCACCCTCACCTCCTCACCTCCACACCTCCCTCACCGCCAGACCACACCCACACCCTCGCTCCACCATCACCACCACCACCCCTGCAGAGGGTGGTGGCCCAGTCCCAGAGGGAGATGGCACTGTCGCTGGCTGATGCGGCACAGACCCAGAAGGTAGTGGCACAGTCGCAGCGTGATGTGGCACAGTCACAGATGGAAGTGGTCCACTCCCTGTGCTCCATGGCTGTGAGCATGCAGACCCTGGCCGAGATGGCAGCAGGACTCCAGGACTGGCAGTGCCAGGTGGCAAGGAAGCCTCTGGGGTAGCTCCATTCGAATCCCCGTCCCATGGAGTAGGCCGGGGAGCCATTGGGCTGCCCGACGGAGGAGGAGGTGTTCAGGCCCGTGCCGTCCCTCAGGGGAGGTGGCAGAACACCGCAGCAGCTTGGACACCCTCACATGTGCCTGGCACATCACACAGGCAGAACAGGGCGCCACATTACCTGAGACACCCGAGCAGCAGCCGGGCCCATCCAGGCCTGGTCGCTCCAGAAGACGACCACCAAAGGGGACCCAGGTAACATGGCAGAAATCAGAGCAGGCTGCCTCCACTCCTGATGTACTATCTGGAGATCCACAGGTAAGGCCAGAAAAGTCGACATCAGGTAAGTTGGCACCGGTGCATGGCACAAGTTAGTGATAGGGGCTAGGGCATGTATCTGTTTTCACATTAAACACCTGTGCACAATGTTACACCCGGCCTCAGTGCCCTGTCAGATTGGTGTAAGGGGTAGGCAGGTCTGGGCTGGCTGCAGAGGGGACGTGGGGGTGGGGTGGGGGGGTGGGGGGTATGGGTGAACGTTATGGGTGGGCTTGGCTCGGGGACCGTGGTTAGCCAGAGTTTAAAGAACATAGAACATAGAAAATACAGCACAGAACAGGCCCTTCGGCCCACGATGTTGTGCCGAACCTTTGTCCTAGATTAATCATAGATTATCATTGAATTTACAGTGCAGAAGGAGGCCATTAGGCCCCCTGAGTCTGCACCGGCTCTTGGAAAGTGCACCCCACCCAAACTCAACACCTCCACCCAACACCAAGAGCAATTTTGGACACTAAGGGTAATTTATCATGACTAATCCACCCACCCTGCACATCTTTGGACTGTGGGAGGAAACCGGAGCACCCGGAGGAAACCCACGCAGACACGGGGAGGACGTGCAGACTCCGCACAGACAGTGACCCAAGCCGGAATCGAACCTGGGACCCTGGAGCTGTGAAGCAACTGTGCTATCCGCAATGCTACCGTGCTGCCCTTAACAAAGAACAAAGAAATGTACAGCACAGGAACAGGCCCTTCGGCCCTCCAAGCCCGTGCCGACCATGCTGCCCGACTAAACTACAATCTTCTACATTAAGAACAAATAAATCTACACTATATCATTTTACAATAATCCATGTACCTAACCAATAGCTGCTTGAAGGTCCCTAATGTTTCCGACTCAACTACTTCCACAGGCAGTGCATTCCATGCCCCCACTACTCTCTGGGTAAAGAACCTACCTCTGATATCCCTCCTATATCTTCCACATTTCACCTTAAATTTATGTCCCCTTGTAATGGTGTGTTCCACCCGGGGATAAAGTCTCTGACTGTCTACTCTATCTATTCCCCTGATCATCTTATAAACGTCTATCAAGTCGCCCCTCATCCTTCTCCGTTCTAATGAGAAAAGGCCTAGCACCCTCAACCTTTCCTCGTAAGACCTACTCTCCATTCCAGGTAACATCCTGGTAAATCTTCTTTGCACCTTTTCCAAAGCTTCCACATCCTTCCTAAAATGAGGTGACCAGAACTGTACACAGTACTCCAAATGTGGCCTTACCAAAGTTTTGTACAGCTGCATCATCACCTCACGGCTCTTAAATTCAATCCCTCTGTTAATGAACGCGAGCACACCATAGGCCTTCTTCACAGCTCTATCCACTTGAGTGGCAACTTTCAAAGATGTATGAACATAGACCCCAAGATCTCTCTGCTCCTCCACATTGCCAAGAACTCTACCATTAACCCTGTATTCCGCATTCATATTTGTCCTTCTAAAATGGACAACCTCACACTTTTCAGGGTTAAACTCCATCTGCCACTTCTCAGCCCAGCTCTGCATCCTATCTATGTCTCTTTGCAGCCGACAACAGCCCTCCTTACTATCCGCAACTCCACCAATCTTCGTATCGTCTGCAAATTTACTGACCCACCCTTCAACTCCCTCATCCAAGTCGTTAATGAAAATCACAAACAGCAGACGACCCAGAACTGATCCCTGCGGTACGCCACTGGTAACTGGGATCCAGGCTGAATATTTGCCATCCACCACCACTCTCTGACTTCTATCGGTTAGCCAGTTCGTTATCCAACTGGCCAAATTTCCCACTATCCCATGCCTCCTTACATTCTGCAGAAGCCTACCATGGGGAACCTTATCAAATGCCTTACTAAAATCCATGTACACTACATCCACTGCTTTACCTTCATCCACATGCTTGGTCACCTCCTCAAAGAATTCAATAAGATTTGTAAGGCAAGACCTACCCCTCACAAATCCGTGCTGACTATCCCTAATCAAGCAGTGTCTTTCCAGATGCTCAGAAATCCTATCCTTCAGTACCCTTTCCATTACTTTGCCTACCACCGAAGTAAGACTAACTGGCCTGTAATTCCCAGGGTTATCCCTAGTCCCTTTTTTGAACAGGGGCACGACATTCGCCACTCCCCAATCCCCTGGTACCACCCCTGTTGACAGTGAGGACGAAAAGATCATTGCCAACGGCTCTGCAATTTCATCTCTTGCTTCCCATAGAATCCTTGGATATATCCCGTCAGGCCCGAGGGACTTGTCTATCCTCAAGTTTTTCAAAATGCCCAACACATCTTCCTTCCTAACAAGTATTTCCTCGAGCTTACCAGTCTGTTTCACACTGTCCTCTCCAACAATATCGTCCCTCTCATTTGTAAATACAGAAGAAAAGTACTCGTTCAAGACCTCTCCTATCTCTTCAGACTCAATACACAATCTCCCGCTACTGTCCTTGATCGGACCTACCCTCGCTCTAGTCATTCTCATATTTCTCACATATGTGTAAAAGGCCTTGGGGTTTTCCTTGATCCTACCCGCCAAAGATTGTTCATGCCCTCTCTTAGCTCTCCTAATCCCTTTCTTCAGTTCCCTCCTGGCTATTTTGTATCCCTCCAATGCCCTGTCTGAACCTTGTTTCCTCAGCCTTACATAAGTCTCCTTTTTCCTCTGAACAAGACATTCAACCTCTCTTGTCAACCATGGTTCCCTCACTCGACCATCTCTTCCCTGCCTGACAGGGACATACATATCAAGGACACGTAGTACCTGTTCCTTGAACAAGTTCCACATTTCACTTGTGTCCTTCCCTGACAGCCTATGTTTCCAACTTATGCACTTCAATTCTTGTCTGTCAACATCATATTTACCCTTCCCCCAATTGTAAACCTTGCCCTGTTGCATGCACCTATCCCTCTCCATTACTAAAGTGAAAGTCACAGAATTGTGGTCACTATCTCCAAAATGCTCCCCCACGAACAAATCTATCACTTGCCCTGGTTCATTACCAAGTACTAAATCCAATATTGCCCCTCCTCTGGTCGGACAATCTACATACTGCACAAACACCACCCCATCCAAACTATTTGATCTAAAGAGTTTCCACTCAATATTTGGGAAGTTAAAGTCACCCACGACTACTACCCTGTGACTTCTGCACCTTTCCAAAATCTGTTTCCCAATCTGTTCCTCCACATCTCTGCTACTATTGGGGGGCCTATAGAAAACTCCTAACAAGGTGACTGCTCCTTTCCTATTTCTGACTTCAACCCATACTACCTCATTAGGGTGATACTCCTCGAACTCCCTTTCTGCCGCTGTTATACTATCTCTAATTAACAATGCCACCCCCCCCCCCCACCACCTCTTTTACCACCCTCCCTAATCTTATTGAAACATCTATAACCAGGGACCTCCAACAACCATTTCTGCCCCTCTTCTATCCAAGTTTCCGTGATGGCCACCACATCGTAGTCCCAAGTACCGATCCATGCCTTAAGTTCACCCACCTTATTCCTGATGCTTCTTGCGTTGAAGTATACACACTTCAACCCAACTCCATGCCTGCAAGTACTCTCCTTTGTCAGTGTTCCCTTCCCCACTGCCTCATTACACGCTTTGGCGTCCTGAATATCGGCTACCTTAGTTGCTGGACTACAAACCCGGTTCCCATTCCCCTGCCAAATTAGTTTAAACCCTCCCGAAGAGTACTAGAAAACCTCCCTCCCAGGATATTGGTGCCCCTCTGGTTCAGATGCAACCCGTCCTGCTTGTACAGGTCCCACCTTCCCCAGAATGCGCTCCAATTATCCAAATACCTGAAGCCCTCCCTCCTACACCATTCCTGCAGCCACGTGTTCAGCTGCACTCTCTCCCTATTCCTAGCCTCAGTATCACGTGGCACCGGCAACAAACCAGAGACGACAACTCTGTCTGTCCTGGCTTTTAACTTCCAGCCTAACTCCCTAAACTTGTTTATTACCTCCACACCCCTTTTCCTACCTATGTCGTTGGTACCAATGTGCACCACGACTTCGGGCTGCTCCTCCTCCCCCTTAAGGATCCTGAAGACACGATCCGAGACATCCCTGACCCTGGCACCCGGGAGGCAACATACCTTCCGGGAGTCTCACTCACGACCACAGAATCTCCTATCTATTACCCTAGCCATTGAATCTCCTACAACTATTGCTTTTCTATTCTCCCCCCTTCCCTTCTGAGCCCCAGAGCCAGACTCAGTGCCAGAGACCTGGCCGCTAGGGCCTTCCCCCGGTAGGTATCCCCCCCAACAGCATCCAAAACAGTATACTTGTTTTGAAGGGGAACGGCCATGAGGGACCCCTGCACTGTTACCCATGGCTGCTCCATTGTCTCACTCTCATCCGCACCACCCCCAGCGTCCCCAACTCCGCCACCCCAGGGATCCGGTGCGATCATGTGATGGAATTGACAGCTCGCGGGCAGGGATCACCCAGGTGGACGGTGGAAATCTGAAATTTTGGTGAGATGTTAGTGGTTGTGTAGAAGACAAGGCTGTTGTGGTGTGGGCTGTTTATTGCTTGCCACAAAGCTGATTTCTCCATGTTAACACCGGACAGTCAATGCTTGCTGACTCTTTATATATACATCGGAGTATCATTAACTAATCAATACCGAACACATGTCCACCTTGGTATCTTAGACTACTGAGTATTTAACATCCATCAACAGAACCTATTAGAGATTAACTTGGAAGCCTGTAAAGTGTCCAATCAAAGGTTGAGGTGTTGTTCCTCAAAGTTATGTTAAGTTCCATTGGAGCATGGGTTCAAATCCCACCATGGTAGCTGGTGGAATTTAAATTCAAGTAATTTTTAAAAATCGAGAATATAAACCTGGTCTCAGTAATGTTAACCATGAAACAATCATTGATTGTCATAAAAACCCATCTGGTTCACGAATGTCCTTTAGGGGAGGAAATCAGGTATCCTTACATGGCCTGTCCTACATCTGACACCAGACCCACAACAATGTAGGTGACTCTTTAAAAAAAAAAATGTTTAGAGTACCCAATTCATTTTTTCCAATTAAGGGGCAATTTTAGCATGGCCAATCCACCAATCCTGCACATTTTTGGGTTGTGGGGGCGAAACCCACACAAACACAGGGAGAATGTGCAAACTCCACACAGACAGTGACCTAGAGCTGGGATCGAACCTGGGACCTCAGCGCCACGAGGCTGCAGGGCTAACCCATTGCGCCACCGTGCTGCCTTAATGTAGCTGACTCTTAACTTCTCTCTGAAATAGCCGAGCAAGCCACTCAGTTGAACTAATTTAGGATGGGCAACAGATGCTGGCCTTGCCAGTGAAGCCCACATCCCATGAACAAATACAAAAAGTAACAGTGTAAGAGACCAAGGACAGAGATTTCAGAGTGGAAAGAGGGTGGACAATAAAAATGACAGGTGACCAGAACCTTGGGGGGGGGGGGGGCTCATGCCTACAGACTGACCAGAGGCATTCCACAAAGTGGTGACCCAATCTACAGTGGATATGAGACTGCACTGTGAACAGCAAATACTGTTCTAAACTGAAAGAAGTATAAGTAAATTAGTTCCAGAAGTTGTGAGGGATCTGGATGGTTGGGAGGAAGGAGGTTAAAAGACAGACGTTAAATCTCCTGTGCTAGATGATGAGAAATAGAGAGATGAGGAATGGATGAGGTTATCATGGTGTGAAAGGTCCCTTTGGATTGTTGAAAGGAAATGAAGGGGAAGATAAGTTTGGTGATGGTGTCACATTCAAGATAGTGGAAATAGCAGAGGCTGGCCCATTGAACGTTTAATCTGATGGAGTGAAAGGTAAGGATGACGGTTTGCCTATTATGGTTTAGTGAGGGAGAGGAAGGGTGAGAGCAGAAAAGCAGGAAATAGAATGGACACAATCAAGAACTCTGTGTGCCAAGGTGGAGGGGAATCCTCAGTTGAAAGGCAAAGGGAGCTGTAATAGAAATATTGGTATGGAAGATGGCAGCTTAAGAAAAGGTGCGAGGGTTACAGAGAAGCTGGAAGAATGGACTGGAGTCTGTACAGGAAGCAGGGTAGGAGGATGTGTCGTCACGGTAACTGTGACAAACATGGACACAGAGAAGGTGAGGAAGAGAAGAGTTAGAAATGAACCATCTGAAAGTCTGGGAGAATTTTAAATTGGAGAAAAGGTTGATGATGTTTTCCAGTTCAGGATGAGTGTAGAAAATGACTCCAATGCAGACATTAATGTATCAGAAAAAGAGGGGAGGGAGAGGACCCGGGTAGGACTGGGATATTCCACAAAATGCCAGGTATTGCGAGTGTGGTGTTCTTTGTGATTCTTATTATCAGGATGGATGTTGTAGTGGTCACAAAGACCACAGAAGCTTAGTTCAATAACAAAGCGAACATTTGTTACACTATTTATTAAAGCTCAACCACTTACTCCTATAGCAAGCAATAATCTAGTAATCTACACTCTACTAACATTAGTCTCTTCACTCTATCTATAACTGTACTCTGCAGTCTCTAGACCTCTCCTCTGTGCTCTCTCCAGCCCTCCCCCAGAAGCCTGAGTGTCAGTGCTTAATATAGTACTGCATCTAGCTCCATCTAGTGGTCAATTATGATATTACATTAACCCTTGATATTCAAGACATTCTACATAATGTCACAGCGAGAATCTATATGGGCTCCCATAACATGTAGGAAAAAGATCTGCTAATATTGGTGTGCACTCTCGATGCTGGAACTTTCCAGCATTTTTACCAATTAAGTGGCTTTATCCTTCTGAATGAGCCCTTGGCTTAATATCGCATCCAAAAGACACAACTTCAACAATACAGAATAATTGTAATATTTCACTGGAGGTTCACATTGTAATTTTAAAAGCTTCCACTTTGCAACTATGCTGAAAATGCTATCTAGATCTGGTGTCAATTTGGGTGCAGCTGTGGAGGAGGCAGAGGGAATGCTAGTGAGAATCTTGAAGGAAACAGTCTTACACAACATGGTTTCAGCAATGCATGATTGAATGGCAAACTAGGTTTTTTAACCAGTATTCAACTTGTGTTTTGGAGCTATGGACATTTTATAAATGCACCCAGCACTTATTTAAATGATGGAGAGGATGTGTTCCAATACGTGGTTTCAATAATGAATGTTTTAAGGGTGGGGCAATGTGAGAGACAGATTTCTGGTCTCCCAGGAAATCAAGGGATATAGGGATGGGGGCAGGGAAGTGGAATTGAAACCCAAGATCAGCCATGATCATATTGAACGGTGGAACAGGTTCAACAAACCATAAGATCTTCTGCTCCTATTTCTTATGTTCTGTGCATAGTCTCTCTTGATTATGAGAATTTGCATAAGATGCAGACAGAATTAACAAGATCTTGTCTGGTTCAATGTTAAACTGGCAGCTACAATATCTAAGCACGCCCAGTTTTGAGTTCAACCTTTTGATCTGTTATGCATGGTGAAACTATTTGCATGTTTAGTCCCCTTTTAATCTGCAACAAAATAATCTTGTACAACCAGAAGTTCTCTCTACTGTGCAGAAAAACCTGTGTCAATCTCAACCTTCCCCAAAGCATCAAAGAGATTCCCCAGCAGAGATCTTGATTTCAAAAAAGAGTTTTCTAACAGCATTACGCTAAGAAACTACCTCAAACCAGTGTGCCAATTTACACCAAGAAAACTGCCGCATCCGCTTATGAAACAAGTACAACAGCAACTTGATGAGCTGATGGAACGGTGCTTGGGGGTGGTCCCAGTTTCTAAGTTAAATTGGCCCCTTCGCATCTGTGTTGACCTGACACAATTCTGAAAGGCAGTGGCAAGGGTCAATGTCTTTGGTGGATGACAGCTTGACCAAACTCTCCGAGAATACATTGTTCTTGAAACCTGAGGCCAACAACACTTCTGGTATGTGTCATTGGATGAAAAATCTAAATTACTGACAACTTTTTTCACCCCATTTTGCAGATTTTGGTTCAACCATTTTCCTTTCATCATTACCTCACTGCCTGAGACTTTTCAGCCATCTTACAAGACCTGGAAGGAGCCATATGCCACGTGGATCATGTCCCGGTCCATGATATTACTGCTGAGGAATGTGGCAGAAGACTCAAAGCTGTCTTAAAATGCTTCCTTCTGAAGGGCAACCAGTGATGGTCAACAAATGCTGGCCTAACCAGCGACGCCCACATCCCCTAAATGAATAAAAGAAAGCAGGCTTAATGCTGAATGACAAGTGTTCTTTCATTTATTCATTCGGTTTTTCAGCCATATTGTTAGCAGCAAAGACATTGTGGCGGACCCACACGAAACAAAGACAGAACATTTTCAACCCTGGTATTCATTCCAGATCTCCAAAGATTCCTGGGCATGGTAAACCAGTTGGTGAAATTTATGCCCATCCTGGCACAGGTCACAGAGCCCTTGCGACACCTACCGAAAAAGGATCAATCATAATGCTGAAATGCATATCAAGACCAAGCATTCTATTAGATCAAAGATATACTGCTCTCACCAGACATCTTGGGTGGGATTCTCCAATAAGTGTCCCCACGCTGGCGTGAAAAGCGACGCCAACCACTCCGGCGTCAACGGTCCCCAATAATGTGGAATGCTCCCCTTCCTCGGGGGCTAGGTTGGCGCCGGAGTGGTCCCTGCAGCTCCAGCCGGCGCGGAACGGCCGGCGCGAGTTCGCACATGCGCGGAACGGCCGGCGTGATTCCGTGCATGCACGGGGGTTCCGTTCTCCGCTCCGGCCCCCGGTATGCCCCGATCGCTGGCCAGGCCCCCGGGGTCAGATCTCCCCGCCGCCCCCTCCAGGACGGCCTCCACAGACCCACCTTCCAGGTCCCACCATGTGGGACCTGAGTATCCCACGCTGGCGGGACTCGGCCGAACTCGGCAGCCACTCGGCCCGTCGGGGCCTGAAGAATCGCCGGTAGGGGCCACGTTCAACGGCCCCCGACTGGCACGGCGGGAACCCTGCGGGCGCTCAAGAATAAGCGGGAGAGAATCGGGACGACGGTGTCGGGGCGGCGTGGCGCGATTCTCGCGTCCCCCGTCCCCCCAGGGATTTTCCGACCCAGCGCGGGGTTGGAGAATCCTGGCCCTTATCTCATTAAGACCCATTCCTGTTAACCACAATCGCAACGATACATCATCAACAGGGCTAGGGGCAGACCTGCTCCAAGAGCAGCCGGATGGATGCCACCGTGTGCCAGTACATTATGCATCTAGGGTGCTTGTAGACATAGAGAAGTGGCACGTTGTTGCAGAAAAAAAGGCCCTCGCAGTCACGTGGGCTTACAAGTAGTTCTCCAACAATATCATTGGGCTGAAAGGGGTTATTAAAATGGATATAAAACTACCAGTCTCATTTCTGGATGAGAAAGAATTCATCAGAATACACCCCCAGAATTCAGAAATTCCACTGGCATCTCAGGTGCTTTGCATATGAACAGTGTAAGTCCAGGGAAAACATCAAACAACTATGACACACTGTCCAGAGCCACAATCAACTATCCTGTGACACAGCATGTTAATCTGGTCACTGAGGCCCTGTCCTATTCCCAGTTTGTGACAACACAACTGCTGGGGAGCTCCAAGAAGCTGTAACAGATACGCCAGGTGCAGATGTGAGACGAAATGTGCATCCACATCCATCAGCATTGTATAACTGTGGCCCGGTGACAGTGTTCTGAAAATATTCTTTGAACAGCAGAAACATAGGAACAGGAGTAGGCTGTTCGGAATATTAAGCTGGCTCCACCATTCAACTTGATCATAACTAATCATCTACCTCAATGCCATTGCCCTGGACTATCTCCATATGCCTTGACGCTATTCGTATCTAGAAATCTATTGATTTCTGACTTGAACATGCTCAATGATTGAGCTTCCACAGCCCTCTGAAGTAGAGAATTGTAAACATTCAGCAGCCTCTGAGTGAAGACATTCCTCCTCTTTTCTGTCTTAAAATGGCCTACTCCTTACCCTAAGATTATGATCCTGGTTTTGGACTCACCAACCGGGGAACCATCTTATCTACATCTACTCTGTCAGGCCCGGTAAGAGTTTTGTAAGCCTCAATCTGTTCAGCTCTCATTCTTTGAAACTCTAAGTAATACAGCGACAGTGTCCTCAATCTCTCCACATAAAACAATCCCGCCACCTCAGGGATTAATCTGGTGAACCTCCATTGCACTCCTTCATCCGAGAGTACTTAAGTAAGTGGCCCTAGAAATAGTAGATCCATTGGTGGCCATTTTACAAAATTCTTTGGACTCTGGATTGGAGACTAGCTAATGTAAGCCCACTACTCAAAAAGGGCAGTAGAGAGTAAACAGGGAACTATAGACCAGTGAGCCTAACGTCAGTAATGGGAAAATTTCCAGAATCCATTATCAAGGATTTCATAGCCCAGGATTTGGAAGCAGCGGTATAATAAGACAAAGTTAGCATGGATTTATGAAAGGGAAATCATGCTTGACAAATCTACTAGAATTCTTTAAAGATGTAACTAGTAGAATCGATTAGGGAGACCCGGTGGATGTGGTCTATTTAGACTTTCAGAAGGCCTTCGACAAGGTCTCACATAGCAGATTAATATGTAAAGTTAAAGTGCATGGGATTGCAGATAGTGTCTTGAGATGGATAGAAAGTTGGTTAGCAGACAGGAAGCAAGAGTTGGAGTAAATGGGTCTATTTTGTACGATTGTCAGGCAGTGGCTACTGGGATACCAGAGGGAGCAGTGCTAGGACCCCATAATGTGAATAACATAGAAAATACAGCACAGAACAGGCCCTTCGGCCCACGATGTTGTGCCGAACCTTTGTCCTAGATTTATCATAGATTATCATTGAATTTACAGTGCAGAAGGAGGCCGTTCGGCCCCCTGAGTCTGCACCGGCTCTTGGAAAGAGCACCCTACCCAAACTCAACACCTCCACCCAACACCAAGGGCAATTTGGACATTAAGGGCAATTTATCATTGGCCAATTCACCTAACCCGCACATCTTTGGACTGTGGGAGGAAACCGGAGCACCCGGAGGAAACCCACGCAGACACGGGGAGGACGTGCAGACTCCGCACAGACAGTGACCCAAGCCGGAATCGAACCTGGGACCCTGGAGCTGTGAAGCAATTGTGCTATCCACAATGCTACCGCGCTGCCCTTGAGAACAAATAAATCTACACTATATCATTTTACCGTAATCCATGTACCTATCCAACAGCTGCTTGAAGGTCCCTAATGTTTCCGACTCAACTACTTCCACAGGCAGTGCATTCCATGCCCCCACTACTCTCTGGGTAAAGAACCTACCTCTGATATCCCTCCTATATCTTCCACCTTTCACCTTAAATTTATGTCCCCTTGTAATGGTTTGTTCCACCCGGGGAAAAAGTCTCTGACTGTCTACTCTATCTATTCCCCTGATCATCTTATAAACCTCTATCAAGTCGCCCCTCATCCTTCTCCGTTCTAATGAGAAAAGGCCTAGCACCCTCAACCTTTCCTCGTAAGACCTACTCTCCATTCCAGGCAACATCCTGGTAAATCTTCTTTGCACCTTTTCCAAAGCTTCCACATCCTTCCTAAAATGAGGCGACCAAAACTGTACACAGTACTCCAAATGTGGCCTTACCAAAGTTTTGTACAGCTGCATCATCACCTCACGACTCTTAAATTCAATCCCTCTGTTAATGAACGCGAGCACACCATAGGCCTTCTTCACAGCTCTATCCACTTGAGTGGCAACTTTCAAAGATGTATGAACATAGACCCCAAGATCTCTCTGCTCCTCCACATTGCCAAGAACTCTACCGTTAACCCTGTATTCCGCATTCATATTTGTCCTTCCAAAATGGACAACCTCACACTTTTCAGGGTTAAACTCCATCTGCCACTTCTCAGCCCAGCTCTGCATCCTATCTATGTCTCTTTGCAGCCGACAACAGCCCTCCTTACTATCCACAACTCCACCAATCTTCGTATCGTCTGCAAATTTACTGACCCACCCTTCAACTCCCTCATCCAAGTCATTAATGAAAATCACAAACAGCAGAGGACCCAGAACTGATCCCTGCGGTACGCCACTAGTAACTGGGATCCAGGCTGAATATTTGCCATCCACCACCACTCTCTGACTTCTATCGGTTAGCCAGTTTGTTATCCAACTGGCCAAATTTCCCACTATCTCATGCCTCCTTACTTTCTTCATAAGCCTACCATGGGGAACTTTATCAAATGCCTTACTAAAATCCATGTACACTACATCCACTGCTTTACCATCATCCACATGCTTGGTCACCTCCTCAAAGAATTCAATAAGACTTGTAAGGCAAGACCTACCCCTCACAAATCCGTGCAGACTATCCCTAATCAAGCAGTGTCTTTCCAGATGCTCAGAAATTCTATCCTTCAGTACCCTTTCCATTACTTTGCCTACCACCGAAGTAAGACTAACTGGCCTGTAATTCCCAGGGTTATCCCTAGTCCCTTTTTTGAACAGGGGCACGACATTCGCCACTCTCCAATCCCCTGGTACCACCCCTGTTGACAGTGAGGACGAAAAGATCATTGCCAACGGCTCTGCAATTTCATTTCTTGCTTCCCATAGAATCCTTGGATATATCCCGTCAGGCCCGGGGGACTTGTCTATCCTCAAGTTTTTCAAAATGCCCAATACATCTTCCTTCCTAACAAGTATTTCCTCGAGCTTACCAATCTGTTTCACACTGTCCTCTCCAACAATATCGCCCCTCTCATTTGTAAATACAGAAGAAAAGTACTCGTTCAAGACCTCTCCTATCTCTTCAGACTCAATACACAATCTCCCGCTACTGTCCTTGATCGGACCTACCCTCGCTCTAGTCATTCTCATATTTCTCACATATGTGTAAATCCCTTGGGGTTTTCCTTGATCCTACCCGCCAAAGATTGTTCATGCCCTCTCTTAGCTCTCCTAATCCCTTTCTTCAGCTCCCTCCTGGCTATCTTGTATCCCTCCAATGCCCTGTCTGAACCTTGTTTCCTCAGCCTTACATAAGTCACCTTTTTCCTCTTAACAAGACATTCAACCTCTCTTGTCAACCATGGTTCCCTCACTCGACCATCTCTTCCCTGCCTGACAGGGACATACATATCAAGGACACGTAGCACCTGTTCCTTGAACAAGTTCCACATTTCATTTGTGTCCTTCCCTGCCAGCCTATGGCTGTTCACATTATACATTAATGTGAATGGCTGTTCACATTATACATTAATGATTTGAGAATAAAGGGTAAACCTTTTACGACTGACATGATGAGAAATTTCTTCACCTCGAGAGTGGTGAATATGTGGAATTCATTACCACAGAAAGTAGTTGAGGCCAAAACGTTGTGTGATTTCAAGAAGGAATTAGATATAGCTCTTGGGGCTAAAGGGATCAAGGGATATGGGTGGAAGGTGGGATCAGGATTTTCAATTTGATGATCAGCCATGATTATAATGATTGACGGAGCAAGCACGAAGGACTGAATGGCCTCCTCCTGCTTCTATTTGCTATGTATGTTTCTATGTATGTTTCTATGTATGTTTCTATGTATGTTTCTATGGTGAGTATATAATTTCTTAGATAGAGGACAAAACTGTGCATAATACTCCAGGTGAAGTCTCATCAAGACTCTATATAACTGCAGCAAGACATCATTACTGCTGAATTAAATCCTTTCACTCAGAAGGCCAACATACCATTTGTCTTCCTAACCTTTTTGCCACACCTGCAAGTTAGCTTTTACAGGCTCATCAACAAGAACACCCAGGCCCCTTTGGAAACCAACACTTCCCAACCTCTCATTATTTAAGAAATACTCTGCCATCTTGTTTTTTTTCTACCAAAGTGAATAACTTCACACTTAATCACATTACATTCCATCTGCCATGTTCTAGCCCATCCGCTGAGCTTGTTCAAGCCCTCTTGAAACCTCCTTGCGTCCTCCTCACAACTTACATTCCCACCCAGCTTGGTGTCATCGGCAAATTTGGAAATATTATAATTGATTCCCAAATCCAAGTCATTTATATAGATTGTGACCAACTGTAGACCTAGCACAGATCCTTATGGTACCCAAAGAGTAACAGCCTGCCACCTTGAGAATGATCCTACTCTTTGCTTTCTGTCTGTTAATAAATTCTCAATTGGTACTAGTATGTTTCCTCCATCCCATACATTGTAAATTTGTTCACTAACATCCAGTGTGGGACCTCATCAAAAGCCTTCTGAAAATCCAAACTGTGACTAGCAACATCCTCAAAAAATTCCAGCAAGTTTGTCAAACATGATTTTCCTTTCATAAATCCACGTTGACTCAGCCTAGTTTTACCATTCCTTTCTTTTTAAAATAAATTTAGAGTACCCAATTCGTTTTTCCAATTAAGGGACAATTTAGCGTGGCCAATCCACCTACCCTGCACATCTTTGGGTTGAGGGTGCGAAACCTACGCAACCACGGGGAGGATGTGCAAACTCCACATGGACAGTGACCCAGAGCCGGGTCCGAACCTGGGACCTCGGCGCCGTGATGCTGCAGTGCTACTCACTGTGCCACCGTGCTGCCCTGTACCATTCCTTTCTAAATGTCCAGTTATCACATCCTTAATAATAGATTCTAATGTTTTCCCTACTACAGACATAAAACTAACAGATTGTAGTTTTCTATTCTCCTTCTTCCTCCTTTCTTAAATAGTGGGGTTACATTCACTGCTTTCCAATCTGCAGGAACCTTTCCAGAATCTCAAGAATTTTGAAAGATAATCCCCAATGCACTCACTATCTCTCTAGCCACCTCCTCCAATACTCTGGGATGAAGATCATCTGGTCCTGGGGATTCATCAACCTTCAATCCAGTTAACATTTCAAGCACTACCTCTTGACTAGTGCGAATTTGTTTTTAATTCCCCAGTTATACAAGTCCCTTGGTTGCCTGCTTTTTCTGAGAAATCTTCTGTACCTTCCTCTTTGAAAACAGATGCAAAGTAACTGTTTAGTCTCTCCACCATTTCCCTCTTCTCCACTATACATTCATCCGTGTCCACCTGTAATGGGTCCTCATAGTCCGAGCTAATCTTTTCTTTCTCACATAGCTAAAGCAACTTACACAGTCCAGCTTTATGTTCCTGGCTAGTTTGCATTCATATTCTATATTCTCTTGCTTGATCAGTTTCTTGGTCCTCCTTTGCTGGGTTATAAATTGTTCCCAATCCTCAAACCAATTATCACTTTTTCTGGTATGTTTATAAACCATTTATTTTAATGGAATGCAATCTTTAACTCTTTTCATTAACCATGGTTGATTTACCTTTCCCTTTGGGTGTTTGTGCCTTCGAGGAATGTACATCTGTTGTAGATTACGTCGTATTTCCTTAAACACTTGCCATTGCCTGTCTGCTATCAAATCTTTTTGTGTATTTTCCCAATCCGTCATACCCAACCTGCCCCTCATCCCTTCATAATTTCCTTTCTTCAGATTTAAGATCTTAGGGACTTCCGGTGGCGGCTATGGAGGAGTAAGTCGCACATTTGGTGGCTCCCGCTCTGGTCATACTTTTGGACCTTTCCCCCGGACAGCTGGGCACTGTTCCCTCGCATCGGCTTATGGGAAAAAGGATCAGAAGTGTGCGAAAGGGCAGAATCAAGAAGCGAGCTGTGTTGAAGATGCAACGGGAGACAGCATGGCTGAGGGACGGACCCCTGGGGTGGCAGCGCAGCATTCAACGGACCCGGTGATGCAGGCCATTCAGGATGGTTTCTCCAGACAGAAATGGGAATGCCTGGACACAATCAAAGAATCAATTGATCACCTATAGAGCAGACTGGACGCCCAGTACCGGGCGATTCAGAAGGTGGAGAAGGCGCTGCTGGAACAAGAGGAGCACCAAACAGCAGTGGAGCTGGAGGTGGGGATGCTTCGGGAACAGCAGAAAAGGCTCCTGGAGAAGGTGGAGGACTTTGAGGAACGGTCCCGCCGGCAGAATCTATGTTTTTGGGCTCCCGGAGGGAACTGAGGGAGCTGATGCTGCAGTATACGTGGCGGGTATGTTCGAAAGGGGGCATTCCCCCGACCGCTGGAGGTGGACAGAGCATACCGGGCGATAGCCAGAAAGACGCGGGCGGGGGACTCTCCGAGGGCAATGGTGGTGAGATTCCACAGGTTCCTGGACAAGGAATGTATTCTGCGGTGGGCCAAGCGCATGTGGAGTTGCAAGTGGGATAACAGCATTCTGCGGGTGTACCAGGACCTGAGCATGGAGGTGGCGAGGAAGAGGGCAGGCTTTAATCAATGCAAGGCGATTTTCTTTAAGAAGCAGGTGAAGTTTGGTCTGCTGTACCCGGCGCGTCTGTGGGTTACGCATGAGGACCAACATCACTATTTTGAGTTGCCCGATGAGGCGTGGACTTTGCAAAAAGAAAAGAACTGGTGGGAGTTTGAGAACTTCTGGACTCAGTGAAAATATGTTGGCCTATATTGGGCCCTTTTTCCTTTTCTGTTTTTCTCTGGGGGTTTTTGTTTGTTTTTCTTTTCTCCCCCTTGGTTTGTTGGTGGGGTTTGGATTGGGTTTTTTCTTTCTGTTGTTAACATTGGCTATGCCTTCTCGTATTGTTTTGTATCAGTCTTTTTTGGAGCTCTGTTTAGGGGAAAAGAAAATGGGGAGGTGGGGGGTGGGAAAGTCGATTTTCCGTTTCGTTTTTGGCTCTTTTTCGGGGTAGATGTTGGTAATGTTCCTTCTGTGTTTTATCTTATTTGTTTATACTATTGTGCACTTTGGTGGGATGGAGATCTGCCTGTTTGGGTTTCGGTGGGTGGTGCTTTTGTCCTTTGTGTTTTCTTGCTGTGGCGTGTATGTTTGGGGATTGTTGGAGGAGGGAACTTGTTTGCAGGAGCGGGGAGAGGGGAGCGAGGAAACAATGGGTGGGAGACTTCTTGGCGCTGGGGGCAGGGGTCACCTAGCTAGCTGGGTGAGCTAGCTCACGGATGCACAGTGGGGGGGGGGGTATCTGCTTAGTTTATCAGCTGGGTTGGGATTTAGAGTAGTTGTTGGGGGGGGGGGGTTCTGCTGACGTGGGAGGGACTTCGATGGAAGGTCACTGAGAGGGTCAGGGGTGGGGGCCGCCCCGGGGCTGGCCGGAGGAGGTGCGGCGCATGGGCTAGAGGCGGGCCCAAGAAAGGGGCTGGCTGACCGGCCGGGGGTGGGGGGCTTAGCCCCCCAACTAGGCTGGTCACCTGGAATGTCAGGGGGGTAAATGGGCCGGTAAAAAGGGCACGTGTGTTTGCGCACCTGAGGAGATTGAAGGCGGACGTGGTGATGCTGCAGGAGACATATTTTAAAGTAGTGGATCAGGTCAGGTTGAGGAAAGGTTGGGTTAGTGAAGTTTTCCATTCGGGGCTGGATTCAAACACAAGAGAGGCTGCGATTCTGCTTAGCAAGCGGGTGGCATTTGAGGTGGTGAGGATTGTCTCGGATGTGAGAGGTCAATATATCATGCTTAGTGGCATGCTGCAGGGTATGAAGGTAGTGCTGGTCAACGTATACGCGCCAAATTGGGACGATGGGGATTTTATAAAGAGGGTGCAGGGGAAGATTCCAGACCTGGATTCGTACAGGCTGATTATGGGTGGGGATTTCAACACAGTTATTGATCCAGGCTCGGACCTGTCATGCTCGAGAACGGGCAAGGTGCCAGCAATGGCAAAGGAGCTGAAAGGGTTCATGGGGGGGGGGGGGGGGGGGGGGGGGGAGTGGAGCCATGGAGATTTAGGCAGCAGAGGGCCAGGGAATTTTCCTTTTTCTCCCACGTTCATGAGGTGTGTTCCCGTATAGATTTCTTTGTTGTGGGCAGGGCCCTGTTGGCGGGGGTGGTGGACACGGGGTATTCGGCGATTACGATCTCGGACCATGCTCCGCACTGGGTGCATCTGCAGGTCTGTATGGATAGCAAGCAGCACGCGCAATGGAGGTTGGATGTGGGGCTGTTGGCGGACGAAGCGGCGTGCGAGAGGTTGAGGAAGTGCATGTTGAACTACCTGCAGGTAAACGACATGGGGGAGGTCTCAGCAGCGGTGGTCTGGGAAGCGCTAAAGGCAGTGATGAGAGGAGAGCTGATCTCGATTCGGGCTCACAGGGACAGGACGGATAGGGCAGAAATGGACTGACTGGTAAAAGAGATTCTACGAGTGGATAGGAGGTATGCGGAGGCTCCAGAGACAGGGCTATTAAGGGAATGCCGGAGGCTGCAGGCGGAATTTGGTTTGTTAACTACAGGAGGGGTGATGGAGCAGCTCAGAAAGGCGAGGGGGACGATTTACGAGCACGGGGAGAAGGCCAGTAGGATGCTTGCACAGCAGCTCAGAAAGAGGGAGGCAGCTAGGGAAATAGGGAGAGTTGTTGACGGGGATGGGAACTTAGTTGGGGACTCGGCGGGGGTGAGCAAGACCTTTTAGGACTTTTATAGTCGTCTGTTCAAGTCGGAACTCCCTGTGGGGCCGGAGGGGATGAGGCATCTTTTGGATGGGTTGACTTTCCTGAAGGTGGATGGGGAGCTGGTAGAATGGCTGGTAGATCGGGTTGGAGGAGATAGTGGAGGGTTTCAAGGCCATGCAGTCGGGTAAGGCCCCGGAACCGGACGGGTACCCGGTCGCGTCCTATAAAAAGTTCTCCGGAATATTGGGGCCGTTACTGTTGAAAGTCTTTAACGAGGCCAAGGATAGAGGTGTTTCACCCCAGACGATGTTACAGGCCATGATCTCGCTCATTCTGAAAAGGGACAAGGACCCGGAGCTGTGTGGTTCTTATAGGCCGATATCCTTGCTGAACGTGGATGCCAAAACTCTGGCCAAAATTCTGGCCTCTAGGATTGAGGACTGTGTACCGGACGTTATAGGGGAAGACCAGACAGGGTTTGTTAAGGGCAGGCAGCTGGGGGCCAATGTGAGAAGGTTGCTAAACGTGATCATGATGCCCCCGGAAGGTAGGGAAGCTGAAGTGGTGGTTGCGATGGACGCAGAAAAAGTCTTCGACCGGGTCGAGTGGGATTACTTATGGGAGGCGCTGGAGCGGTTTGGGTTTGGAAGGGGCTTTGTTGACTGGGTTAGGTTGCTGTACCCGGCTCCGGTAGCTAGTGTACGGACAAATAGGACGACTTTGGAATATTTTAGACTACACCGGGGGACGAGACAGGGATGTCCCCTCTCCCCACTGCTGTTTGCGCTGGCGATAGAGCCGCTGGCAATTGCTCTGAGGGCTTCAAGGGGCTGGAAGGGATTGGTCCAGGGGGGGTGCAGCACAGAGTCTCGCTGTATGCGGATGACTTACTGTTGTATGTTTCGGACCCAATGGAGGGGATGGGGAAATTATGGGAATCTTAGGGGAAGTCGGTCGGTTTTCGGGGTACAAGCTTAATATGGGGAAGAGTGAGTTGTTTGTGGTACAGGCGAGAGGTCAAGAGAGGAGACTGGGGAACTGCCATTCAGGGTGGTAGGGGACAGTTTTAGATACTTGGGTGTTCAGGTGACGAGGGATTGGGATAGGCTACACAAATTGAACCTGGCCCGGTTGGTGGACCAAATGAAGGAGGATTTCCGGAGATGGGATGCGCTCCCGTTATCTCTGGCGGGTAGGGTGCAGTCGGTAAAAATGACGGTCCTCCCGAGGTTCCTTTTCGTTTTCCAGTGCCCCCCCATCTTCATCCTGCGGTCCTCTTTTAAGCGGATCAATAAGATTATAGTGGGCTTTGTGTGGGGGGGGCAAGCCCCCGCGGGTGAAGAGGGCAATGCTCGAGCGGAGTCGGGGCGATGGAGGCGGCTTCGTGTAAGGGCACAAGTTTAGGGGCACTGGTGACGGCGCCCCTGCCATTCCCGCCGGTGTGGTACTCCAACACTCCAGTGGTGGTGGCGGCCCTGAGAGTCTGGTGGCAGTGGAGGAGACATGTGGGAACAGAGGGGGCATCGGTGTGGTCCCCAATCTGCGATAACCATCGGTTTGTCCCGGGGAGGATGGACGGGGTTCTGTATTTGGCGGAGAGCGGGGATTGAGAGGATGGGGGACTTGTTCTTGGAAGGTAGCTTCCTGAGTATGAGGGTGCTGGAGGAGAAGTTTGCATTGGCTGGGGGAAATGAATTCCGATATTTACAGGTATGGGACTTTCTGCGGAAGCAGGTACCAACCTTCCCACTCCTGCCGCTAAGGGGGATTCAGGATAGGGTGGTCTTTAGAGATTGGATAGGGGAGGAGAGCGTCTCGGACATATACAGAGGAGAGGTTATGGGTTCGGAGGAGATGCAAACCGAGGAGCTGAAGCGAAGGTGGGAGGAGGAGCTGGGGGGAGAGATTGAGGAGGGCCTCTGGGCGGACGTGTTCGGAAGGGTCAACGCTACCGCAACATGTGTCAGGCTCAGCCTGATCCAATTTAACATTGTTCACCAGGCTCACATGACAGTGGCCCGGATGAGCAGATTCTTTGGCGTGGAAGACAGGTGTGCGAAGTGTGCGGGGGGGGGCCAGCGAACCATGTCCACATGTTCTGGACACGTCCAAAACTGAGGGGATTTTGGCAGGGGTTTGCCGACACCATGTCCACGGTATTAAATATGAGGGTGGTAATGAGTCCGGAGGTGGCAATTTTTGTGGTTTCGCAGGACCCTGGGAATCCTGGAGGAGAGAGAGGCAGACGTTCTGGCCTTTGCTTCCCTGGTAGCCCGGAGGCGTATATTGCAGGCATGGAGGGACGTAACGCCCCCAAAATCGGAGACCTGGCTGTCAGACATGGCAAGCTTCCTCTGCCTGGAGAAAATTAAGTTTGATTTGAGAGGGTATCTGCTGGGGTTCGCCCAGAGGTGGCAACCATTCGTCGACTTCCTCGCAGAGAACTAATCGTCAGCAGAAAAGTGGGGGGGAGGGGTTTAAGTTAGTGTAGGTTATGGGGTAAGTAATGGCAAGACCTGCGGGAAAGGGTGGTGGAATTTGCACTATGTATATATTTTTCTTGTCATGTATATTGTTGATTTTGTTGCTGTTAAAATGCCAAAGAAATACCTCAATAAAACGTTTATTAAAAAAAAAGATTTAAGATCTCAGTTTCAGAATGAAGTATATCGCTGAGGCCTTCTCAATCTTGCCCCTCATCTGAGGTGTGGTGACCCTCAGGTTAAATCCCCACCAGTCAGCTCTCAAACATGAGAGCTGCCTGTGGTCCTCTGGGACGGTGGCAACAATTACATTTACATTGCATTCAAAATTAATTCAAAATTCTACCATAATATGGTTACTATTTCCCAAAGGCTCCTTTACAGCAAGGTTATTAAATAGTCCTTTCTCGTTAAACAACACTAAAATCCAATCTAGCCCAATCCCTATGTGGCTTCTCAACATACTGCTCCAGAAATCCATCTTGGGCACATTCCAAGAATTCCTCCTCCAGAGCATTCATGGTGATTTGGTTAATCCAGTGCATGTGTAGATTGAAATTGCTTATTCTTACTGTATTGCCAATGTTACGTGCATCTCTAATTTCCTGATTTATACCATGCCCAAGATTTTTACTATAATTTGGTGGCCTATAAAACCCCCCACCAATGTTTGCTGCCCTTTGTTGTTTCTCAGCTCCAACCAAACTGATTCTACATCTTGATCCTTCGATTCAAAGATCCTCACTTACTAATGTACTGAATCTGTCCCTTATTAAGAGTCCTACCCCACCTCGTTTACCTTTTTGCCTATCCCTCCTAAATGCTGAATATCTATTGGTATTTACTTCCCAATCTTGGCCACCCTGTAGCCACTTCTCCATACTGGTAATTAAATCATACCCATTTACCTCAATTTGTGCATTCAAATCATCAACACTTTTGCAAATGCTGTGTGAATTTAGATAGACTGCCTTGTTTTATTTTACTTTATTCTCTATCTGATTCTATTTATTGCTTGCGCTCTCTCTGTATTCTATTGCAGTTCCAAAACAAGTAACTGGGCAGAGAGTAAAGAAATAGCCAGGAACCTAACTTTAGGAACTGCAGCTAATGGTAAAACTACAAGAAGTATAATGGTTAATAAGAGCCAATGCAGCAGGTTAGCATGTGAGGAGAACGTAGAGGTTAACAGGATGAACAGGCAGGGCCAGTCTAATGACTAAGGAGGGGGAAGGAAATGTAAAAAATCAAAATGTCAGGCGACTGTGGGAGTGAAAGTTGGGATAGAGGCTGAGTGTTATCAGAGAGTAATAAAGGAGTCAGAATGTGTGAATAGCATAGTGGACAAGAAAATCCTGCAAAGGAAAGACAAATCAGTAGGATATATTGAAAAACCTTGTACCTAAATGCACGCAGTGTTCGGAATAAGGCCAATGAGCTGACGCCATAAATTGATATGATTTGGTGGGGGTTACTGAAACATGGTTGCAGTAGGACCAGGACTGGGAGTTGAATATCCAAGGTTACTCAGTATTCTGAAAGGATAGACAAGATGGAACAGGAAGTTGAGTTGTTTTATTGGTTAAAGATGATATCAAGGCTGTATTAAGAAATAATATTAGCACTAAAGGCCAAAATGTTGAATTGATCTGTGTGGAAATAAAAAATAAGAGAAAAAACTCCTTGGGAGGAGTAATTTAAAGGCCCCCAAGCAATACTTCAAAAATAGGACAAAGAAATAATGAGCACTTGTGAGAAGAGCACTACGATAATCATGGGTGATTTTAACATGCATATTGACTGGATTAATCAAACTGGCAAGAGTAGCCTTGAGGGAGATTTCATAGAGGGCATGAGGGATTGATTCTTGGAACAATATGTCATAGAGCCAACCAGGGTGCAGGCTATTTTAGATTTAGTATTATGTAAAAAAGATGGATTGATTATTACTCTTGTCATTAATAATCCTCTTGGAAGGAGTGATCACAGCATGCTAGAATTTCAAATTCAGATTGAGCGAGAGAAAACAGTGTGCCATACTTGAGTTTTAGCATTGGGCAGAGGTAATTGTACGGGCCTGAGGAAAAATTTGGCCCAAGTAGACTGGGCACAAATAATTGAGGGTAGGACAGTTGAGGAACAATGGCGGATGTTCAGGGAGCTATTAAATACCTCTCAATTAAAGTATATTCCTGAGAGGAAGAGGAATTGTAAAAGGGAGAAAAACATTCCCTGTTAAAACAAGGAAGTTAAAGGGGACATAAAGGCAAAATCTGGGGCATACCATACTGCAAAAGCTAGTGGTAAGCTGGAGGATTTGGAGGATTTTAAGGTTCAGCAAAAGGCTACTAAAATTAAAATCAAAAGAGCTAAAATGAACTACGAGAGGACACTAGCAGAAAACATAAACACTGATACCAACAGCTTCTATAAGTATATAAAGAGGAAGAGAATAACTAAAGTAAATGTTGGCCTTTTAGAGGACGATCACTGGTGAGGTAATAATGGTGAACACATAGATGGCAGAGGTACTGAACCAATATTTTGCCTCAGTATCCACAGAAGAGGATAATAAATATTTTCCAAAAACTGCAGTTAATGCAGAGGAACCTGGTGTAATAACCATCACTTACGAGAAGGTATTGGATAAGCTAATGGGATTAAAGGCAGAGGAGTCCCGGGACCTGTTGGTCTGCACACTGGTACATTAAAGGAGATGGCATCAGAGATAGTGGATGCATTGGTTATGATATTTCAAAATTTCCTGGATAGTGGAAAGGTCCTGGTGGATTGGAAACATGCTAATGTGATGCCCCTATTCAAAAGGGGAGAGGGCAAAAATTAGAGAACTATAAACCAGTTATACTGGACTTCAGGTGGTGACATGTAGGTAGAGGTCGCACATTAGGTGGCTCCTGCCACCTTCGATTTTTGGACTTTTATGCCCGGTCTCAGGGGTAGTTTCTAGATGAGCTGGTGGGGGAAGTCATAAAGAGTTTGGGGAATGTCAAAGTCCCAGAACAAAGGTTTTAGACAGAAGGGGCAAGCGAAGGTCCACTGACGAGTGTTGCTGTCAGTCCAGCATGAGGAATGATGGCAGGGGTTGGGTCATCGGGTATGGTTGCTCCCATCAGGGTTGAAACTCTGGCCAAGATGGTGTCAGGGGAGTTTGAGTTTGAGTTTGAGTTTGAGGCTCAACATTTAGAGGTGTTTCGGAGGGAGTTAATTGATTCTTTTAGAGAGTGGGTGGAGGAGGTGCTTGCCCCGATAAAGGTGGCATTGATGAAGATGTCGGTTGAGGTGCAGGGGCCAGGGAGAGGATGAAGGGGGTGGAGGAGGCATTGTCGCAACATAGCGACCAGTTCACCTTGATGGATGAGGAGCTGCAGAGGGTGGCGGGGGTCAATAAAAGACTCAGAACCAAAGTGGAGGACCTGGAGAACAGGTCGAGGAGATAAGATTTGAGGATCATGGGTCTGCCTGAGGGGGTGGAGGGCCCGAGGCCGACTGAGTATTATGCGAAGATGTTTGCTGAATTGATGGGAGTAGGGTCAGAACCCTCCCTCTATGAGCTGGACGGGGCACATTGGTCGCTTTGGCCAAAGCCTAAAACATATCAGCCACCAAGGGCGGTCATAGTCTGTTTCCACAGCTACCATGTGAAGGGTAAGGTTATGAGCTGGACGAAGCAGAAGCAGGATGTGAAGTGGGAAGGCATTGGTATATACCAAACTCTGACAGAGGAGTTGGCGAGAAGGCGGGCGGCCTTTGGACGGGTGAAGGCAGCACTGTACGGCAGCGGAATGAGAGTCAGAGTGGTCTACCCAATGAAGCTGAGAGTGACTCACAGTTCAAAGGACTTTTATTTTGAAACAGCTGAAGGCCTGTAACTGAGATGAGAGTTGGGATTTGGACTTTGTTGGTGTGGACGAGGAATGTTTTTCTTATTGAGTTTTTTTTCTTGGATTGGGGTTTTGTTTGTGCTTCTTAAAGGAGGAAGGGGGTTTACAAGTCTTCTTGTTTCTCCTTATGGGTGTGTTTTTTTTTCTTTTGGTTTGGGGGATGTGGATTGTTGGGCATGAGGGGCTGGGTTATTGAGGATGGGGTGGGGAGGAAAGGGGGGCTCTGGCAGGGTTCACCATACCAGCAAACAAAGGCAAGTGAACGGGAGTGTGGTGGGGGGATGGGCTGCGGTTGTTGGAGCCTATGGAGCAGATTTTTATGGACCTGGGAGGTGTGAATGGTGGGGGGACGGGATCGATACTGGGTGAAGTATTTGCAAGAGGAAGTGAATGGGGGTTCTAAAAAGGGGGAGAGGGTTGACGCTACCAAAAGGATGGGGTGGGTCTGGCCAAATGGTCATGGTGTAATGGTAGATAGGAGGGCCTGGGGTAATGGTGATGGTAGATAGGAGGGCAATCAGAATGGTGACGTGGAACGGAGGGGGTTAGGGGGACCGGTGAACAGAGAAAAAGGTTTTGCACATTTGAAGAGTTTAAATGCTGATGTGCTGACCCCTCTGAGGGTGAGGGATCAGATGAGGCTTAGGAAAGGTTGGGTGAGGCAGGTGTTTCACTCGGGGTTTGAGAATAGGGCTTGGGGGTTGGCGATTTTGGTGGGTAAGCGGGTGAGGTTCCAGATGGAGAACACGGTGGTGTACCAGGGGACCAGGCACGTGATTGTAATAGGTGTGCTGGATGGGAGGTTGGTGGCGTTGGTGAGCATATATGCCCCCAATTGGGATGATGCGCTGTTCATGAAGTGAACGTTGGTGCCATTCCAAACCTGAATGCACAAAAGTTGATTTTGGGTGGGGATTGGAACACAGTGCTGGAGCCGAGGGTGGAGAGGTCCCAGCCACACTCGCTGACCCCATTGGAGTGGGGGGCGGGGGCCAAGGCGCTGGCTGCGCTCCTGGGGGAGATGGGAGGGTTGATCCATGGAGAGTTTTGCAGCTGAGGGACAGGGAATATTTTTCCCCCGGTGTTCTCAAGGATTGGTTTTTTCGTGATGGGGAAAGCGCTGGTGGCTGAAGTTAAAAGATTAGAGTATTTAGCAATTGTGATCTCAGATCACGCTCCACGCTGGATCAATGTGGTATTGGAGAAGGGGTGGCCCAGAAGCTAGGGTGGAGGATGGATGTGGGGTTGCTGGTGGATTGGAGCTTCTGTGACAAGATAGGGAAGGTGATTGAGGAGTATGTGGGGTTCAATTGCACGGGCGAGGTCTCACCATCGGTGGTTTGAGAGGCTCTGAAGGTAGTGGTAAGGTGGGAGGTGATTTTGTTTAAAGCTAAAGTTGAGAGGGAGGAGAGGGAGGAATGCCAACGGTTGATAGAACAGATATCGGAGGTGGATGGTGTCATATTCTGTAGACTGACCAAAGTGAATGATGAACTACAGAACATCAGTTTTAAATAATTTATTATGAAACATCTGTATAAGATAAAAAGGATAAATAAAATAATAAACTACTAACATTAATCAACTATTGTAGCGCTACTGCAAAATACATCTATCCTCCAGCACAATCTACTCCCAACTCCCAGACTACAGGGTCACGTGGAGGGCTTGCACCGCCACCTAATAGGCGGGAGTCATGCATAACATTGTGTACAAACTAGATCGGAGCATGCAGGGGACCTGGGCTCCTGGCAAATAGAAAGGAGTTGCAGGCAAGGTTTGACCTGCTGTCCACGGGGAAGGCGGTGCGTCAGTTGAGATGAGTGAGGCGGGCTGTTTGTGAGCATGATGAAAAAGCGGGTTGTATGTTGGCAGGTCAGCTTCGCAGGCAGGCCGTGCAGAGGGAGATAGTTCGGGTTCGGGATAGGATGGGGGAGCTGATGGTGGTTCCGAAGCAGATTAATAAGGGGCGGGATTTTCTATCGACTGACGCCGAAATCGGGAAACGTGATTGGGCTGAAAATATGTCCTGACGCCAAAATCGCGGCAGGTGCCAAATTGCAATTCTGTCACGTCAACAGCACCGTCAATGCGGCCCAGAACCAACATACAGTAAACACTGTTTGAATATCATTAGCGGGCCTGACCTGGCATTCTCTGGGGCCACCGCGATTCTCTGCCTTCGATGGGCCGAGTACACTTGTGCATTATGGGCTACGGTTTAGAGAACACCAAAGTATATCATGGAGTTCACCTGACCCACAACTTTAAATAGATTTTGGTTATGGGGAGCACAAGGGCCCACTTTACAGGTGTGATGCAACAGAGAGCTAAAGTATGTTTAAAACAAAACAATGGGCGGGATTCTCTGATCCTGAGGCTAAGTGTTAACGCTGTCGTCAACGCCGTTGCGTTTCTCGACGGCGTCAACATAGCCTCAGGAGCAGTGATTCTGACCCCTACAGGGAGCCAGCACGGCACTGGAGTGACCCACGCCGCTCCAGTTGCCGATCCCCAGCATCAGATGGTTGCCGTGGGTCTGTGCATGCGCAGTGGGGCCGGCGTCAATGCGGGCATGCGCAGTGGCTCCCTTCTCCACGCTGGCCACAATGCAACATGGCATAGAGCTACAGAGGCCGGTGCGGAACAAAAGAGGCCCCCAGCCCGAGAGGCCGGCCCACTGATCGGTAAGCCCTGATCGTGGGCCAGGCCTGCGCCGAGCCCCCGCCCCCCCCCGCCCCACCCCCCCCAGGGTCGGTCCCCCTCCCCCACACCAGGCCGCCCCCAGATGCATCCACGCCGGGTAAGAGCAGGTGTGGACGGCGCCGGCGGGACTCGGCTTTTTTAACATGGCCGCTTGGCCCATCCCGGGCCGTGAATCGCCGGGGATTCGCAACGGTCCCGGCGGGAGAATCCCGCCCAATGTTTATTCTATGAATCCAGTTAACATTTTATAAACATACAGTAAATAGTTTATCAACTACCAATCCTGACCAGTACTCTACAGATAACCCTTGATGATTTTCCAAACAACATCCACAAGTTAAACCCTTTTAAAATAAAGACAACCGGTTTAAATTCTTTACAGAAACAAGTATTACTTTGAAATCATCGAGTGATCTTTAGATTGCAGAGAGAGATCATAACATCTTCTTGCTGTGAATGCAGCACTTCACCTCTGAAAACGAAACCAAAAACACATTGCAGCTGCCAGCTCAAAAACGCAAGTAAAAGACAGGCAGCCCAGCTCCACCCACACATTGACATCACTGCAGCTAATTGATAAACACCCCTTTCTTAAAGATACACCCACCTGACATGTGCTTTTAAAAATCGAGAAACCGCTGTTGTGGATGTTCGGGGAGAGAGAGAGGGAAGGTAGGACACAAAGAGGCACGACTGTGGGCTGCCGAGCCAGACACTCGCTGGGCTGGCTGGGGTAGGGGGGCCCTGTCAGGGCCTGGGGAGCGGGGGGATGGGGAAACAGGCTGACTGGCCTGGGTGAACCCCCCCCCCCCCCCCCATGGGACTGGGGCGGTGTCCAGTCATGGACCACAATTGTGGCAGCTTGCAAGGCAGCCATCTTACTGCACACCACACTGACCTTGGCCCCTGGATCTGCAGAGTGACACCGGCTGTATGGGTGCCCCCCCCCCCCCCACCCCTGCACCTAACCCTCCACCATACCACCCCCCCCGCCCCCCCAGCTGCCACCTGCCGGCAGCCCAACCAGGGCAACGCCCACTGTAGCACCTACGGGGACACCGGGCGGGGGGGCCGCGGAGCATACCTCTGGCAAGTGCAGTGCCAGCCGAGGTACCCCTGACATCAGGGACAGATGCCAGGGCCAGAGACCCTCACCATGTTGGGCACCGATGGGGCCAGGGATCCGGAGGTGGGGGGGGAAACATGCGGGGGTAGAGCTCATAGTGCCAACCAGGGCCACCATGTAGCCCATTGGACATGGTTGGGCATGGAGGTACGTACCACGCTAACATGTCGGCCTTTCACCCCCTGCAGACAATGGAAATTGGAATACAACCAGCAATGGTGGCCTTCCTGCCAGTTGCCGCAGCCCGGGAGGGGATGCCCTTGCAGCAGTACGAGCTGGAGCTGCTCGAGGAGGAGGAAGCTGCAGCAGCGGAGCGCACAGCAGAGGAACAGGAGGGAGATGCCCAGGGTGCCCAACAGGCTGAGGAGGAGGTGCAAAGGAGGCGCCGCAAGAGGCCTCGTGAGTACCGGCAGCGCCTGACATTCGAGGACCTGCCGGACCAGGCATGCCATCGAAGATTCCGGATGAGCAGGTAGACAGTGTGACATATCTTCCAGATCATGGTACACCTGGCACCACGGTGGTGGCGTCAAGGGGACGATCGCCCTGAACGTTTACACCACGGGGTCTTTCCAGGCGCCGAGTGGGGAGCATCCAGGATCACACAGACCTCAGTGCACAGGTGCATCTGTGCCGTCACGAAGGCCCTGTACACACAGGCGGCTCAATACATCCATTTCAATGTGGACCCAGCCCACAGGATACCAGGCAGCAGGGTTCACTGCCATTGACAGGATGCCCCGGGTCCAGGGGGTGATCGATGGGATGCATGTCCCCCTACCAGCACATGCAGATGACAGGCCGCTCTACACAAACCAAAAGGGCTTCCACTCGATGAATGTGCAGCTGATGTGTGACTAACAGATACGCATCATACATGTCTGCGCCTGATACCCGGGCAGTGAGCATGACGGCTTCATCCTGGCACACTCAGCGATTCCTGACATGTTCGAGTCCCCCCCACCCACACCCTGGCTGGGAGGTTGGCTCCTGGGAAACAGGGGGTTTCCATTGCAGTGGTGCCTGTCCGGAGAACACAGACTGGAGTGTGGGACGATGACTGGCAAAGGGCACGGACACCATATCCCAGCCCCACACATCTATATAACTCCAGCTCTGCCCACCCTCTTGCCTGCAACTCCCTCTGTAATACGTACTGCCGCACTACAGGGTGGGGCAGTAACACTGCGTCTAGTCCATGGGATGCAGGATGATGCCAACCCACTCTGCGATGAGCTCTGGTGCTCCCCATCATTTGACAAAGTTTGACTCCTGCCCACGGTAGCACTTTCCACCGTTCACCTGGGTGATCCCTGCATGCGAGCTGGCCATTCCACCATACGGTCCCATCGGATCCCTGGGATGACGATAGTTAGGATGGTCGGGGGAGGGGGTGGTGGAGACCTACAACGTCCGTCTAATCCCCCTCCACCTCTCTGGCCAGCTCAGACCAGTCCAACTCTCACACCCATCTGACAGAGCACCGAGACAGATTGTAACAGTGTGAACAGGTGTTTATTGTGACAACATCTATAATGATTTGTGCCCTAGTCCCTATAATTGAACTGTGCCCTGCACCCATGGCAACTTAACCAGCGTCTAACTTTCTGGCCTGACGGGCCTGAACGCTACGTCTAGCTGGCTCCTCAGACGATACAGCAGGAGTGGAGGTGGCCTGCTCTGATTCCCACCCTGCAACGTGGGTCCCTGTTGGTAGCCGGCTTCAGAGGTGACCGTCCTGGTTGGGCCCAGCTGCTGCTCGGGCGTCCTGGGTGGTGTGATGCCGCCCTATTCTGCCTGATGCCCACCAGATGCACCAGGGACAGGAGTGGGGAGAGTCCGAGGCGCTGTGGTGTTCCGGCACCTCCCTTACAGGAGTCACCGGCACGGGCCCCATTACCTCCTCCTCCCTTGGGGTGCCTGATGGCCCCTGGGCTACTCCATGGGACGGGGTTGCTAGTGGAGCTAATCCCTGAGGCTCCCCTGTCACCTGACACTACCAGTTCTGCAGGCCCACTCTGGTCTCGACTCGGGTCTGCATGCTCACGGCCATGGAGCACAAGGTGTGGACCATCGCCATCTGGGACTGCGCGACATCACCCATTGACTGTGCCACCACCTTCTGGGTTTGTGTCACATCAGCCAGTGACTGCCCGTAACCCTCTTGGACTGGGCCACCTCCCTCTGGATCTACACCATGTGGGCCAGCGCCTGGGCAATGCCGCCAACTTTCCCAGCCATGCCTGCTGTGACTGGGCCATGCTCAGGAGCGCTGCTGTGATTTCCAGGTGGCTCTGGCATATGATTGCCTGTGAGGCGACAACCCTGTCCTGGGCCCGGCCAGCGTCTGCACAGAATCCCCAGGCCTTGGATATGCTGATCCACAGCCTAAACCGTTGATCCCAAGACCTCCACCGTGGATGCCACCCATGCGGTGTTGGCCTGGGTGGTACACATGGTCGGCACCACCTCCTGCTCCTGTACACAGTTGGACTCCTCCAACTGCACCTGCAGGTGCTGGATGCTCGCCGACATCCCCTCATGTAGCCCCTGGCTCTGCGGCTGCATCTCCACAATCGATGGGACTGACCGTTCCAGAAGCACGAAGACCATCTGGATGGCAGCTAGTCCCTGGGGCCGACCCGCCCTCCAACTGTCCGCCCCCTCAGGAGTTCTTTACATCCGCCTTCTGTACTGGATCAGCTGTGTGGTGAGCACCAGATAGTGTCTCAGGAGCCTCTTCACTAAAGTGCCCAACCGAGGTGAGTGTCAATGGGATGGTGGAGGGTGTTGGAGACAGCTGTGACGGGAAATCAGTGTCATCCTCCGGCTCGAGCTCCAGGTTTTCCTGGGTCCAGGTGGAGGGCTGTCGTCCGAGCTGCTCTCAGCGTCGCTGCTCAACTCACGGCAGAGGGGGCTCCGGCTGTGGCTGGGGGCGGGGGATGCCAGATGAACCCTCTCCATCTCCTGCAGGTCCTGTAAGACACAAGACAAAATGCATGATTAGACCGCGCGCCGGGGGGTGGTGTGGGTTTTGGGGGTGAGGATGGTGTGGAGGTGAGGGAGGTGTGGGGGTGAGAGCGTGGAGCTGCTCTCCTTGCTGCCAGTGTGAATCGCAAAACCAGCGAATCCGACACCGTTTCTCATGGGAATCGATTGTGTTCCACGTGGCACCAGTGCTAGTCCCTTAACAGTAGCAGAATCGGTTCAGGTATGGACCTTTGCAAGGAAGGTCTTCCCGACCTTCTCGGTAGCACCCGCCTCTTATTGTTGGAGAGGGTGCTGCAGCGTGGGGGTTGGAGATGGGGTCATATCTGCAATTTATGGGAGGATTTTGAAGGAGGATAAGGTGTCTGTTGAGGGGGGTTAGGCTTTGTCAGAGGAAGAGCTGGGGGGTCGGGGTGGGGGGGGGGTGGTGGCGAGCTGGAGGAAGGATTGTGGTGTGCGGTGCTATGGAGCATGTATGCCTTGACTTTGTGTGCGAGGCTAGGGCTTCCAAAGTCATGGATGAGCCGGCTGTTTGAGGGGATGGAGGATGTCTGCAAGCGATGTGGGACGGGCCTTGCAAACCATTTACATATGTTTTGGTCTTGCCTGAAGTTGGAAAGGTTTTGGAGGACGGTGTTCAGCATTATTTCGGGGGTTCTGCATGTTGGTGTGGAGCACGGTCCCCTGGAAGCCATATTAAGACCATAACATATAGGAGCAGAATTAGGACATTTGGCCCATCGGGCCTGCTCCGCCATTCAATCCGCTGATATGTTTCTCACCCCTATTCTTCTGCCTTCTCCCCATAACCCCTGATCCCCTTATTAATAAAGAAGCTATCTATCTCTGTCTTAAAGTCACTCAGTGATTTGGCCTCCATAGCCTTCTGCGGCAATGGGTTCCACAGATTCACCACCCTCTGGCTGAAGAAATTCCTCCTCAGTTTTAAAGGATTGTCCCTGTGGCTGTGGCCTCAGGTTCTAGTTTTTCCTACTAGTGGAAACATCCTCTCGGTGTCCACTCTATCTAGGCCTCTCAGTATCCTGTACGTTTCAATAAGATCTCCCCCCCCCCCCCATCCTTCTAAATTCCAACGATACAGACCCAGAGTCCTCAATTCGGGGTGTCGGACCCACCAGAATTGCAGGCGGATGCGGGGGCAGATGCCTTTGCCTCGCTAATTGCGCACAGGCGGGTCTTGTTTCGGTGGAGGTCAGCTTCTCCACCTTGTGCCTCGGGGGGGGGGGGGGGGGGGACCTGCTGCAGTTTTTAGCCTGAGACAAGGTAAAATTTGCAGGTGATGGCTTCTACAATAGTTGGGGTTTGTTCAATTTGCATTTTGGAAAGTTGGTTGCCATTGACTGAGGGAGGGGCAGGGGGAGGAATGAGGAGAGGTATGGGTGGGGAGAGGGTTTAATGCATTGGGTGGGTTTTGATACTGTTGTAAATTGTAAAAATGTTGTAAATTTCGAATGAAAATACTTTAAAAAGAACTATAGACCATTTAGCTTGCCCTTTGTGGTGGGTAAGTTGCTGGAATCAATCATTAAGGAGGAGGTGACTGAACTTTGGAAAGACAAAGCTCAATCCACCATTGTTAGCTTGGTTTTATAAAGGGTAAGTCATGCTTGACAAACTTGGCTTGAGTTCTTTGAGGATGTAACCAGCAAGGTAGATAAATGGGGAACCTGTGGATGTAATACATCTAGACTTCCAGAAGGCATTTGACAAGGTACTGCATTAAATATTGATCCAGAAGGTGAGATTGCAGAGCATTGGGGGTAGAGTGCTTGATTGAATTGAGGATTGATTGACTGACAGAAAGCAGAGGATTGGGATATTTCTGTCTTTCTCTAGCTGGTGAACTGTAACTAACGGTTAGACCTCGGACCTCAACTGTTTACAATCTATATAAATGATCGACAGGCAGGGACAGAGTGTAGCATTGCAACATTTGCAGATGATACTAAAATAAGCGGGAACGCAGACAGTGCAGAGGAGATAAAGAGTTTACAGATGGATATAGATAGGCTAGAAGAATGGGGCAACATTTGGCAGATGGAACTTAATGTGAATAAGTGTGAGGTTATCTATTTTGGCCGAGAAAATAGAAAGGCAAATGATCGAAATGGAAAGCAGATTCAAAATGTGCCTGGGTAGAGGGATCTGTGTGTCTTTCTTTATGAATCGCAGATAGTCTGTATGCAGGTTCAGCATGTAAACAAAAAGCTAAATGGAATGTTAGCATTTATTGCAAAATGGCTGGAGTATAAAAGTAGAGAAGTGTTGTTGCGGTTGTATAGGGTGTTGGTGAGACCACATAGAACATAGAACATAGAACAATACAGCGCAGTACTATGCCATTATCATCCATATGTTTATCCATCTGGCGTATTGTGTCCAGTTTTGATCTCCTTATTTGAGGAAGGATGTGGTGGCATTGGACGCAGTTCAGAGGAGGTTCACCAGATTGATTCCAGGGATGAAAGGGTTGACGTATGAGGAGAGCTTATACTCGCTGGAGTTTAGAAGGATGAGAGGGGATCTTATCGAGGTGTATAAAATACGAAAAGGGATTGATAAAGTAAACGTAGACCAAATGATCCCCCTTGTGGTACAATCTAGAACGAGAGGTCACAGATACAGGTTGAGAGGCGGTAGATTTAAAACTGAGATGAGGAGGCACTACTTCTCGCAGAGGGTGGTGAAATTATGAACTTGCTGCCCCATAGTGTGGTGGAGTCCGAATCATTAAATGGTTTCAAGAAGGAGATAGATATATTTCTGATTTTAAAATGGGTTAAAGGGATATGGGGAACAGGTGGGAGGTGGATTTGAGACCAGGAAGAGATCAGCCATGATCTGATTGAATGGCGGAGCAGGCTCGAGGGGCTGAATTGCCTTCTTCTGCCCTTAATTCATATGTTCCTATGTTTCCTTTCTACTTTTCTACTTCCTTTCACCAGTTTTGCTTCTCTCGGATCTGAGTTCTCAGGTTACCATCTCCTGCTAATCTAGTTTAAACCCTCCCAAACAACACTAATGAATCTCCCTGCAAGGACCTTCGTCCTGGTCCTGCTAAGAGGCAGCCCATCCATCTTGTACAGGTCACACCTGCCCCCAAATTGGTCTCAATGCCTCAGAAATCTGATGCCTCCCCTCTAATACCAGTTCTCCAGTCACATGTTCAATCACTCAATTCTCCTATTTCTATGCTCACGAGTACGTGGGATTGGAAGTAATGCTGAGGTTACTGCTTTAGGGGTCCCGCTTTTCCATCTCCTTTCTAGCTCCTTGAAATCCGCTTTCAGGACCTTATTATCATATCGTGGGCCTGACAAAAGCCGACGGAGTTGGGGATCTGGTTTTGCCAGAAACTCGCGGAGAATTCGCACTCCCTTGCGGAAAGGGGGCGGGGCCTCCAAGGACTTCCGGTATAAAGTCAGCTGGCTCAAAACTAGCCGGGACTCACTTGGAGGAGTAGCTTGTATGAAAGTCTCTTTAGTAAACTTCAATAAATCTCCTGTTCATCCTGCAACCCGATGTGGACCCCTTCCTACTTAAGTCATTGGTACCAGTATAGACCACGACTTCTGGATGTCCACCCTCACCCAGAAGAATTTCCGTCAGCCGTTCCGTGGTATCCTTGACCCTGGCACCTACAAGGCAACATACCATCCTGGAGTAACATCTATAGCCACAGAAATGCCTGTTTGTTCCTAGAACTAATGAATCCTCACATCACTACTATTCTTCACCACTTCTTCCTCGTGCCCTGTATAGCTGAGCCACCCATGGTGCTACAAACCTGGCTCTCACTGCATTCCTCTGACGAACCAACATCGTGAACAGAAAGCCGATTAGTGAGCAGGACCTCAGGGGTCTCCTGCCCCACATGCCTGCTTCTCTTGGACAGTCTGGTTGTCACCCATGCCATTTCCTGCTTGCATGCTCCTAACCTGCAGTGTGACCACTCCTCAGAATGTGCTATTCACGTAGCTTTCAACTTTACAGATGCACCACAATGACTCTAGTTGCTGCTTGAGCTGCGAAACCCAGAACTCAAATTTCATCAGCAGTTGACGTTTCCTGCACATGTGGTCATCGAGATCACCGTCAGCATTCCCTACTTCCCTCATGCTACAGGACACTTATTCCACGTGACCGGGCAGCCCTGCCAGGTCTTTACTTTACATCATTTATGTCAACTTTACTTTACTTTGGTTTACTCATGGTAAATTAATTTAACTTGGCCTTAATTAATGAACCTTACAACTATTGATAAACCTTACTAGATAAATCTGACTAATATATAAAACATTCTGAGTTGCAATAAACCTTACTAAAGGCTCTTTCTTCAGTGCACCAAGTTCCCATGTGAACCTTAGTCCCTGTGTACTCCGTCTCCATCTGAAGCAGGCGAGTCTGTTGACCGTGCTTACCTTACTGACTATCACTGTCATTGATCTGTTGGTGTATGATAAACGGTTGGTAATTGCTGTATTGCCCTGACAGTAGATTCTACAACAAATCTACCAGGGCCACTTGGGAATCACAAAACACAGAGCACAAGCCCAGTGCTCAAGCCCAGTCTGCAGTGTGGTGGCCAGGGATTTCAACTGTGACTGAAGAGATTATTTTAAACTGCCAGGTGTGTGCCCTGTGAAAGCTGATCTTAACCCTTATCCCAACAGCATTCCCAACCAGACCATGGGAATGTTTAGGAAAGGACCTATCCATGTACATTTGGAAGAATCAAATGAGGAAATCCAAATAAATGAAACACTAAGCACTACACTAAGATCCACTCCAGATCAACCGCCACATCAAAGAAGTTGCGCTTCCAACTCCCGCAAAAATGAAATGAACACGATCGGGAGAATTGTCAAACTTCCAGATCATTTAAATCTGTAAAGTCAGAGACTTGAGTGGGGTAGTCAATATTTTTAGTAGTCCACAAAGGAGTTTACATGGAGTTGTAGAAAGAAATAAAGTTTTATGACCATAACTATTAGTTACACAGCACAAAAGATCCCAGCCGGGGCTTTCTCTCTCCCCAAACTGGCCGTCTTTATACCGACGTTTAGCTGTACATGGTTTAGGGTTCCTTGCCCACTTCAACGGGGAAGCTCATATGCCATGAGGCTCACGGGGAGTTTAATCATTGCCACGTCGTAAGTCCTCGGAGGGTTATGACAATATTTCTGTAATATATTTGGATAAAGACTAGGTGGGAGGTGCAGTATTAGGTTGTCCAGAATGGAAAGGGTTAATATGGGACTGGGGAAACTGTGCCACCCACATCGTAATGGGAAGGGAGTCACATGACTGGTGCAGTAGTTCAGTAGTGGACTCGTAGGGTAGAAGTCTGTATAAGGGAGACTTCCGGGTGCGGCTATGCAGAGCTAGGTCGCATATTCAGTAGCTCCCGCTTGGAACGGACTTTTGGGCTCTTTTACAGGGCCCCCACAGCATTTGTTTGACATTTCCCGGTGTGGCAAGAAGATTGCAACATTCCCCTGACAGTGTCCCCCCGGAATGTTATGTCTTTTGGCTACCAGACCCGGCAGAAATAGTAAAAGATTTGGCTGCAACAGGATAAACAGGGCCTCTTCCAGCATGCAGGCGGGGGAAGGGCAAGCTTAAAGCTGCAAACTGACCTGAGGGCCTTTATCAAAAGTGAATTCTAACAGCAGAGGGAACAACTGTGAAAAGATCTCACCAAGGCTACTGAAGAAGCGGGGACAAGGCTTCCGGTGGCGGCCATGGAGGAGTAGGTCGCGCATTCGGCAGCTCCCGTCTGGAACGGACTCTTAGACCCTTTTCAGGAGTTTCCACAGACATTTTGGGGCAGATTGGTGAAGTGAACACTGCCAAAAGGATTCCCTCTCGAGACTTTTGGGCTCTTTTCAGGGCCCCCAAGGGCACTTTTTTGACGTTTCCCGGTGTGGGAAGGAGTTAATAATAGCTCCCCGTCAGTATATGGCTTTAACTAGGAGCGGGTTGACAAGAAAAGGTGGTGGTGGACCAGAAGAAGGGAGGGAAGAAGGACAAAATGGCGGCTGGCGGAGACCAGGCAGCGTGGAGGCAGTGGGCGGAGGAGCAACAGGAGGGTATCCAGCGCTGCCTCAGAGAGATTAAAACGGACCTGCTAGAGCCGATGAAGGCTTCTATTGATAAGCTGTTGGAGACACAGACGGCCCGGGGGGTGGCGATCCGAGAGGCTCAAAAAAAGATCTCTGACAATGAGGACGAGATCTTAATCCTGGCGGTAAAGGTGGAGGCGCACGAGGCGCTCCACAAGAAATGGCAGGAGCGGTTCGAGGAGATGGAGAATCGGTTGAGGCGGAAGAATCTGCGGATTCTGGGCCTCCCGGAGGGGCTGGAGGGGCCGGACGTGGGGGCCTATGTGGTCACCATGTTCAACTCGCTGATGAGAGCGGGGTCCTTCCAGGGGCCCCTGGAGCTGGAAGGGGCCCATAGAGTGTTGGCGAGGAGGCCCAAGGCCAACGAGCCTCCGCGGGCGGTGCTGGTGCAGTTCCATCGTCGGTTCGTCGATTGGGAGTGTGTGCTCAGGTGGGCCAAGAAGGAGAGGAGCAGCAGGTGGGAGAGCGCGGAGGTTTGGATATATCAGGACTGGAGTGCGGAGGTGGCGAAGAGGAGGGCCGGGTACAATCGAGCGAAGGCGGTGCTGCACAGGAAGGGGGTGAAGTTTGGCATGTTGCAGCCAGCGCGACTGTGGGTTACCTACAAGGACCGGCACCATTATTTTGAGTCTCCGGAGGAGGCGTGGGCCTTTGTTCAGGCCGAGAAGCTGGACACAGACTGAGGGTCGGGATGGGCGATTGGGGACTGCGGTGGATATGTTATGCCTATTTTTGGTTCCGGGGGGGGCCTTTGCATTGTTTTGGGTTTCTTTTTCTCTGTGTTTTTCTCTTTCGGGTTGGGGAGGGTGGATGGGGCGGGTTGGGCACTGTTTTGGTTGGTGACGGGGCCTGGTAGGTGGAGAGCGCGGGATTTTTTCCCGCGCCGAAGACTGGGGGGGGGGGCGGGATCGGGGTGGGGAATCGAGTTGCTGCTGCTAAGATCAAGGAGGAGCTGGAGCGAGTGGGGTGGGTCGAGACGGGGGTATGCCGCTGTGGGGAACGGGCCGGGTGTGGGGTGCGGGCGTGTGACTGGCCGAGGGGGGGTCATGGCTAGTCGGTGGGGGAGGGGGGGCGGGTAGCCCCCTGATCCGGCTGATAACCTGGAATGTAAGGGGACTGAATGGGACGGTTAAGCGGGCCCAGGTGTTCGCGCACCTGAAGGGGCTCAAGGCGGATGTGGTTATGCTCCAGGAGACACACCTGAAGGTGGCAGGCCAGGTAAGACTGAGGAAAGGGTGGGTAGGTCAGGTGTTTCACTCGGGGCTAGATGCCAAAAATCGAGGGTGGCGATCTTGGTGCGAAAGAAGGTGTAATTCGAGGCGTCGAGCATTGTGGCAGATAATGGCGGGAGGTACATAATGGTAAGTGGTAAGTTGCAGGGAGAGAGGGTGGTACTGGTCAATGTGTATGCTCCGAACTGGGACGATGCGGGTTTTATGCGGCGTATGTTGGGTCGGATCCCAGACCTGGAAGTGGGGGGCCTGATAATGGGGGGAGACTTTAACACGGTGTTGGATCCTGCACTGGATCGCTCCAGGTCTAGGATGGGTAGGAAGCCGGTGGCGGCTAGAGTGTTGAGGGGATTTATGGACCAAATGGGAGGGGTGGACCCTTGGAGATTTGCAAGGCCGGGGGCTAGGGAATTTTCATTCTTCTCACATGTCCATAAGGCTTATTCTCGAATCGACTTTTTCATTTTGAGTAGGGCGCTGATAGCGAGAGTAGAGGATACCGAGCATTCGGCAATAGCCATTTCGGACCACGCCCCGCATTGGGTGGACTTGGAGATGGGGGAGGAGCGGGACCAGCACCCGCTTGGAGGTGGGGCTGTTGACGGACGAGGAGGTGAGCGAGCGGGTCCGAGGAAGTATAGAGAGGTACTTGGAGACCAACGACAACGGGGAGGTCCGAGTGGGGATGGTATGGGAGGCACTGAAGGCGGTGGTGAGGGGAGAGCTGATCTCCATCAGGGCCCACAAGGAGCGGAGGGAGCGGGGGGAGAGGGAGAGGCTGGTGGGGGAGATGGTGAGGGTAGACAGGAGGTATGCGGAAGAGCCTGAGGAACGATTGTTGAGGAAGAGGCGCAGCCTCCAGGCCGAATTCGACCTGGTGACCACCAGGAAGGCGGAGGTGCAGTGGAGGAAGGCCCAGGGGGCAGTTTACGAGTATGGGGAAAAGGCAAGCCGGATGCTGGCGCATCAGCTTCGGAAGCGGGACGCAGCTAGGGAGATCGGGGGAGTTAAGGACAGGGGAGTGAGCATGGTGCGGAGTGGGGTTGGCATCAATGGGGTCTTCAGGGACTTCTACGAGGAATTGTACCGATCCGAGCCCCCACGGGAGGAGGGAGGGATGGGCCGTTTCCTGGACCAATTGAGGTTTCCAAAGGTGGAAGAGGGACTGGTGGCGGGGCTGGGGGCCCCGATTGGGCTGGAGGAGCTGATCAAGGGGATAGGAAGCATGCAGGCGGGGAAGGCTCCGGGGCCGGACGGTTTCCCGGTCGAGTTCTATAAAAAATATATGGACCTGTTGGGCCCGCTGTTGGTGAGGACCTTTAATGAGGCAAGGGAGGGGGGGGCTTTACCCCCGGCGATGTCCCGGGCACTGATCTCCTTGATCCTGAAGCTGGACAAGGATCCTCTGCAATGTGGGTCTTACAGACCGATTTCCTTGTTAAATGTAGATGCCAAGGTGCTGGCGAAGGTCTTAGCCACGAGGATTGAGGATTGTGTGCCGCAGATCATCCATGAAGACCAGACGGGGTTTGTGAAGGGGAGACAGTTGAACGCGAATGTGTGGAGGCTTTTGAACGTTATCATGATGCCGGTGAGGGAGGGGGAGGCGGAGATAGTGGTGGCGATGGACGCTGAGAAAGCCTTCGATAGGGTAGAGTGGGGGTACCTGTGGGAGGTGCTGAAGAGGTTCGGGTTCAGAGAGGGGTTTGTCAGGTGGGTTAGGCTGTTGTATGAGGTCGCGATGGCGAGTGTGGCCACAAATAGGAGGAGGTCCGAGTACTTTCGGTTGCACTGAGGGACGAGACAGGGGTGTCCCCTCTCCCCCCTGCTCTTCGCACTGGCGATTGAACCCCTGGCTATGGCACTGAGAGAGTCGAGGAACTGGAGGGGGTTGGTGCAGGGTGGGGAGGAGCATAGGGTGTCGCTTTATGTGGACGACCTGCTGCTGTATGTGGCGGACCCGGTGGGAGGAATGCCAGAGGTTATGAGGATGCTTAGGGAATTTGGGGACTTTTCGGGGTACAAGCTCAATATGCTGAAGAGCGAGTTGTTCATAGTTCAGCTAGGGGACCAGGAGAGGGGGATTGGCGAGCTCCCACTAAAAAGGGCAGAGAGGAGTTTCAGACATTTGGGGGTCCAGGTGGCCAGGAGCTGGGTGCCCCTGCATAGACTTAACTTTACAAGGCTGGTGGAGCAAATGGAGGAGGAGTTCAAGAGGTCGGACGCGTTGCCGCTGTCCCTGGCGGGTAGGGTGCAGTCAATCAAAATGACGGTGCATCCAAGGTTTTTGTTCCTGTTCCAGTGCCTCCCCGTGTTTATCCCGAAGGCTTTTTTCAGGCGGGTTAACAGGAGTATAATGGGGTTTGTGTGGGCGCGAGGGACTCCGAGGGTGAGAAGGGTGTTCCTGGAGCGGAGTAGAGATAGCAGGGGGCTGGCGCTGCCCAACCTCTGTGGGTACTACTGAGCCGCCAATGCGACAATGGTGCGCAAGTGCGTGATGGAGGGGGAGGGGGCGGCATGGAAGAGGCTGGAGACGGCGTCCTGTGTGGGTACGAGTCTGGGGGCGCTGGCAACGGCGCCGCTGCCACTCCCTCCAAGGAGGTATCCCACAAGCCCGGTGGTGGTGGCGGCCCTCAAAATTTGGGGGCATTGGAGGCGGCATAGGGGGGAAGTTAGGGCCTCGGGGTGGGCCCTATTACGGGGAAACCACCGGTTCGCCCCAGGAAGAACAGGTGGAGGGTTTTCGGGGTGGCACAGGGCAGGCATACGAAAGTTGGGGGACCTGTTTGTGGACGGGAAGTTCGCGAGCTTGGGTGAGCTGGAGGAGAAGTACGAGCTCCCCCCCGGGGAACACTTTCAGGTACTTACACGTAAGGGCGTTTGCCAGACGGCAGGTGATGGAATTCCCACGGCTACTGCCACACACAGTACAGGACAGGGTGCTCTTGGGGGGGTAGGTGGGAGTGGGGAAGATCTCGGAAACTTACCAGGTGATGCATGAGGAGGAGGAGGCCTCGGTGGTGGAGTTGAAAGGTAAGTGGGAGGAGGAGTTGGGAGGGGAGATCGAAGAGGGGACGTGGGCAGATGCCCTAGGGAGGGTGAACTCTTCCTCTTCATGCGCGAGGCTCAGCCTCATACAGTTTAAAGTGCTGCACAGGGCACACATGACCGGGACAAGGATGAGCAGGTTCTTTGGGGGTGAGGACAGGTGTGTTAGGTGCTCAGGGAGCCCAGCAAATCACACCCATATGTTCTGGGCATGCCCAGTGCTGGAGGAATTTTGGAAGGGCGTAGCGAGGACGGTGTCGAGGGTGGTAGGATCCAGGGTCAAACTGGGCTGGGGGCTCGTAATATTTGGGGTGGCAGAGGAGCCGGGAGTGCAGGAGGCGAAAGAGGCCGGAATTTTGGCCTTTGCGTCCCTGGTAGCCCGGTGAAGGATTCTCCTTCAGTGGAAAGATACGAGGCCCCCAAGCGTGGAATTCTGGATCAGCGATATGGCAGGGTTCATTAAATTGGAGAGGGTGAAATTCGCCTTGAGAGGGTCGGTACAAGGGTTCTTTAGGCGGTGGCAACCGTTCTTAGACTTTCTGGCAGAACGATAGACATTGGTCAATGGCAGCAGCAGCTCGGCGGGGTGGGGGAGGGCCGTTTACTTTATTTTTGTTTATGTTATTTACACTGGAAGGGTCTGAGGGGGTGTATACACCTGTTGTCTTAAGTCGGGGTGTTAATATTAATTTATTATTTAGGTACGGGGGGGAGGGGTTTGGAGGGTTGCTTTTTTAGATTGTGTTTTGTACTTAACCCTGTTGGGCTATTTTTTCTTTCTCATTTTGTTATTGATATTTTATGAAAACCTTTAATAAAAATTATTTTTTAAAAAAAAGAAGTCTGTATTAAGATAGGCATAGCTCGGAGAACTCTGTGTAAATATCAATAGTTATGCGTTAATAATAATGACAATCAAGCCTCTGGAGCTCTTATTGAAACAACCACAGCAACATATAAACAGATGGTATTGGTGAACATGGCTAGAAATGTGTATCCAAGAACAGAGACTCAAAACATACCTCAAGAACCTTAAATATTGCAAATGAATGTATGGCAGCTCAGAGACCTGGGGCGGGATTCTATGACCCCCGGCCGGGTTGGAGAATTGCCGGGGGGCAGCGTGAATCCCGCCACCACCGGCCGAAAATTTGGCGGGGGCGGGAATTGTGCCGCGCCGGTCGGCGGGACCCCCCAGCGATTCTCCGGCCCGTGATGGACCGAAGTCCCGCTGCTGTCATGCCAGTCCCGCCAGCATGAAGCAAACCACCTACCTTACCGGCGGGACTAGCGGCGCGGGCGGGCTCCGGGGTCCCGGGGGGGGCCGCGGGGCGATCTGGCCCCGGGGGGTGCCCCCACAGTGGCCTGGCCCGCGATCAGGACCCACCGATCCGCGGGCGGGCCTGTGCCGTGGGGGCACTCTTTTCCTTCCGCCTTGGCCATAGCCTCCACGATGGCCGATGCAGAAGTGACCCCCACCCCTGTGCATGCGCGGGGATGACTTCAGCAGCCGCTGACGCTCCTGCGAATGCGCAGACTTCTGCCAGCCGGTGAAGTCCCTTCGGCCCCAGCTGGCCTGGTGCCAAAAGCCTTTCCTGCCGGCCGGTGGCATGCCAACCACTCCGGTGCGGGCCTAGCCCCGGCTGGAGTGGCGGCAAAGGCCTTTCCCGCCGGCCGGCGGCGCGCCAACCACTCCGGCGCGGGCCTAGCCCCTCAAGGTGAGGGCTTGGCCCCTAAAGGTGCGGAAAAATCCGCATCTTTGGGGCGGCCCGACGCCGGAGTGGTTCCCGCCACTCCATCCCACTGGGACCCCCCGCCCCGCCGGGTAGGAGAGAATCCCGGCCCTAGAACCCAAAGCATGGAGGTGACCAACTGCGATCAAATAGATTCTGCCTACCCTATCATAAACACTATATAGTCCTGCATGTGATATTTTTCATGCCAAACGTGGACTCATTTCAAAAGCCGGTATCTTGCAGCAGTTTTCAATTCATCAATGGTGATTTGTCTGCTGGGAAGTGACTTGCCAAAAATAAAAGGTAGAATTCTCTCGTCCGCCAGTCGTGTGTTTCGTGGCTGTGCGCATTCGCTGATGGCGGGATTCTATCTCCCCGCCGATTGTCAATGGAATTTCTCATTCTAACCACACCACGCATCCGCGAAACCCGCTGGCGGGGGTGCGCTGCCAGCAGGAAAATTGAATTGCAAGGACTGGAAAATTCCAGCCAAGATTGTGTAATCCAGTTTTCCATCTACCCTAAAATTTTGAGGCAATTTGGAGACTTAGGAGAGTATAGCTTATAAATAACACAGACAAAAAATTTTTTTTAAATGCCTGGTAGAAAATGTTGTGGTTTACTCAGTTGATTAGTGGGAAAAATACACTGCCTGTTGTGAAAATGAAGCAGAGCTGAAAGGTCACAAGTTCAATCTTTGGTCTATGCTAAACTAACTGATCTCAGTCTGGGTAGAAGTTGTGCGCTACAATTATCCTCACTATCCATGGACTAGAAAAGCAAAGAAAAAGTCAGTTTCTGGCATGGAACATAAACAAGACTCTTTTTTTTTACCATTTATTCCAATATGCTGGAAACTTTGCATCTCAGTTTAAAAGAGTGCATGTTATCTGTCCTCCACGTCTCAATGTTTATTCATATTGGTGGCAGTGCTGAAATATTTGTGTGGATGTCTTTAAAATTACTTTGTTAAAGAGTTTTTAGAAGTTTTTCAATTGTGATACAAAATTCATTAGATTTACAAGGAATTCTCTTTTGATTCCATATTTACAGCCAAAAGCTCCCTATATGCAACAAAAATGTTCAAATTAGCAAAATGTAATATTTGAACCTTTTAAAGATCAGAAAAACTATTGTGAACAAAGCACATTAAAAACTATTAATGGTGGGAAGGATAATCCTTCTGGTTAAAAGTGAATCTCTTGTGCATTGATCTGCTTGCTGAGGCAAACAGAAGCATATTGTTGTTATTAAAAATTGAGTTACTTTTCTAATTTTGTGTATAACAGCCAGTATGATCAAACTGGTATTGGTTATTCCCTATTACTTTTATGATTATTAAAGTTTCAAACATTGCACAGCTGACATGGTGTTGCCATGGATTTATTCAGATTTATTCAAAGGTTATCATGGAACATGTTAAAAGCAATTGAAAGGAGCTTAGAAATGATATCCTCAGTCTGCTGATGCACCAATTTACTCCACTGCAGGGTGGAATAGTGCCAGTTCATATTAAAGGTTTTATACATGCTGAGTTCCTTATCTAAGTTCAAAAATTCAAAAGTCATGACTGAACAGGAAACTCACAGAAAGGAACAAAGACCAGGTAGGCAGAGGCAACTGAAAGGATCATTAGCTCAGTGGTTAGTAAGAGCATTGCATTCATCCGCAAAGACTTAGGAGTAAATTTCTCCTTTGGGCAGCACGGTAGCATTGTGGATAGCACAATTGCTTCACAGCTCCAGGGTCCCAGTTTCGATTCCCGGCTTGGGTCACTGTCTGTGCGGAGTCTGCACATTCTCCTCGTGTGTGCGTGGGTTTCCTCCGGGTGCTCCGGTTTCCTCCCACAGTCCAAAGATGTGCGGGTTAGGTGGATTGGCCATGCTAAATTGCCCATAGTGTCCAAAATTGCCCTTAGTGTTGGGTGGTGTTACTAGGTTATGGGCATAGGGTGGAGGTGTGGACCTCGGGTAGGGTGCTCTTTCCAAGAGCCGGTGCAGACTCGATGGGCTGAATGGCCTCCTTCTGCACTGTAAATTCTATGATACTCTATGATTGTAAACGATGAGTGCAGAATGAGGAGCAATTTTTGGTTGATTGCTGTAAATGTTCCCAATAAGCTATCATATGGGTGGCAGGGTGGTGTGGCGAACATATTATGGCAACCATTCACCACTGTATTGCATTGTACTATGTTGTTGCTCTTGTGGGCTCCACCTATGGACCATTGTATTGTATTACACCGCTTGTATCATGTTGGTGCCCTTGTGGTCTCCGCCACTGGCTCCGCCCCCTTGAGGAGAGGTATATAGAGCAGCTGCCCTGTAGGCGGCTCTCAGTGCAGCGCAGTCGCAGGCAGGCACTGTTCTAGTTGATTAAAGCCACTGTTCACTTCAACTCTCTGTCTCATGTGAATTGATGGTCGCATCAATTTAATCAACTACAACATCGCGATGGAAGCAGCCCTCAAACCTGACCGACTGGAACTCGACCCACAGGCCGCGGAAGCAAAGTGATTTTTTCGCACTGGCTCTGATGTTTCGAGGCCTATCTCGCCGCCTCCTCCTCGCCCTCCATCACTGCCGAACAGAAGCTGAGCCTACTCCACGCCCGGGTGAGCCATCGAATCTTCGTGCAAATCGAGGAAGCGACCACATACGCAGACGTGCTCGCAATCCTGAAGCGGCAATACGCGAGGCCAGTGAATGAAGTATTCGCACGGCATCTCCTCACCACTCGCCGCCAACGCCCCGGGGAATCGCTGGAGGAGTACCTACGCGACCTGAAATTCCTCGCGCGTACAAGGCCGTCACGGCCCCGCAACACATGGAACTCGCCATCCAGGATGCCTACGTGGCTGGAGTCCGGTCCAACTATGCCAGACAGCGCCAGCTCAAGAAGGGCGCCCTTGACCTAGAAGAGACGGCAAAACTAGCCACCTCCCTAGAAGTAGCGTTTCAGAGCTTCAACGCTTTCCCCTCCGACCACGCGACCCCCTCATGGACACCCAACCAGAGAGTACAGCAGGTCTGTGCCACACAGCTGCCCGCCCAACCCGGGGGGCAGCCCTGCTACATTTACGGCCAGAACCAGCACCCCAGGCAGCATTGCCCGGTTCAGAACGCGAACTGTAGCGACTGCGGCAAGAAAGACAATTTGCCAAAGTTTGCCTGGCCAGGTCCAAGACCACCAAGTTACAGACCCGACTCTCAGGCTCACAGGCCCGCAGACCCCGCAGCGTGGCTGCGTTCCCGCCGGCTCCGCCCCCTTCGGATGCGTCACCCGCCTCGTGTTGTCCGTGGAGGCAGCCATCTTCGACTCTACACAACACGTGCGACCCACGGGGCCGCCATCTTGGCCGCCGTCTCCCACGCGGCCCGCCATCTGCGACTCATGGGGGGGGGGGCATCTTGACAGCCATCTTCATCGCAGCCCGACACGTGCGACCAATGGGGGCTGCTGTCTTGGCCGCCATCTTCAACGCCGCCCGACACGTGCGATCGACGGGGGCAGCCATCTTAGGACCACCTCACCACCCCTGACCACGCCGGCTCCATGCAACTCGCCGCGGTCACCCTCAACCAGTCACGCCCAAAGCATCTCAGGAACTCCATGATGACTGTCCGGGTCAACGCCCTGCCTGTTTGACTCCGGGAGCACAGAGAGCTTCGTACACTCAGACACGGTAAGGCGCTGTTCTCTCCAAATCTCCCCCGCATTTCAAACAATCTCTCTCGTTTCCGGATCGCACTCAGTGCAGATCCGGGGGTATACTGTCGCAAACCTCACGATACAGGGCGTTGAATACGCAAACTTTAAACTATATGTACTCCCCGATCTCTGCGCTCCTCTTCTGTTGGGACTGGACTTCCGGTGCAACCTCAGGAGCCTGACCCTAAAGTTCGGCGGGCCCCTACCCCCTCTCACCGTTTGTAGCCTCGCGACCCTGAAGGCCGACCCTCCCCCACTATTCGCGAATCTCACCGCCAACTGTAAACCCGTCGCCACCAGGAGCAGGCGGTACAGCATCCAGGACAGTACTTTTATCAAGTCAGAGGTCCAAAGGCTCTTGTGGGGAGGGATAATCGAGGACAGTAACAGCCCCTGGAGAGCCCAGGTGGTGGTCGTCAGGACCGGGGAAAAGAATCTGATGGTTTTAGATTACAGCCAAACCATAAACCGGTATACGCACCTCGATGCGTACCCCCTCCCCCGGATAGCGGACATGGTGAATCAGATTGCACACTACCGGGTGTTCTCCACGGTAGATCTGAAGTCCGCATACCACCAGCTCCCAATCCGCCCGGGGGACCGCCACTACACGGCCTTTGAGGTAGACGGCCGCCTCTTCCACTTCCTCCGGGTCCCCTTCGGCGTCACCAACGGCGTCTCGGTCTTCCAAAGAACGATGGACTGAATGGTGGACCAGTACAGGCTGCGGCCACATTTACGGACTTGGACAACGTCACCATCTGCGGCCACGACCAGCAGGACTACGACGCCAACCTCCAGAAGTTTCTCCAAACCGCCCAAGCCCTCAACCTCACTTATAACAAGGAGAAATGCGTTTTCCGCACAACCAGACTAGCCATCCACGGCTATGTCATGGAAAACGGAGTCCTAGGGCCCGACCCCGACCGTATGCGCCCCCTCCTGCAACTCCCCCTTCCCCACTGCCCCAAGGCCCTGAAAAGATGCCTCGGGTTCTTTTCCTATTATGCCCAGTGGGTCGCCAACTATGCGGACAAAGCCCGCCCACTGATCAAAGCTACCATCTTCCCACGGGTGGCTGAGGCCCGCCAGGCCTTCAGCCGCATCAAGGCAGATATTGCCAAAGCCGCGGTGCGTGCGGTGGACGAGTCCGTCCCCTTCCAGGTAGAGAGCGACGCGTCAGAGGTCGCCCTCGCCGCCACCCTTAACCAGGCAGGCAGGCCGGTACCAGTTTTCTCCCGTACCCTCAACGCCTCCGAGATTCGACACTCCTCAGTCGAAAAAGAAGCTCAAGCCATCGTGGAAGCTGTACGGCACTGGAGGCACTACCTCGCTGGTAGGAGGTTCACCCTTGTCACCGACCAACGATCGGTAGCCTTCATGTTCGACAATACACAGCGGGGCAAGATCAAGAACGATAAAATCTTGAGGTGGAGGATCGAACTCTCCACTTATAATTACGACATAGTGTATCGTCCTGGGAAGCTCAATGAGCCCCCTGATGCCCTGTCCCACGGCACATGCGCCAGCGCACAAGATGGCTGACTCCGGGCCATCCACAACAACCTCTGTCACCCAGGGGTCACCCGGCTTCTCCACTACATCAAGGCCCGCAACCTGCCCTACTCCACCGAGGAGGTCAGGGCCATGACCAGGGACTGCCAAATCTGCGCGGAGTGTAAGCCGCACTTCTATCGACCAGATAAGGCCCACCTGGTGAAGGCATCCCGGCCCTTTGAGCGCCTCAGTATCGACTTCAAAGGGCCCCTCCCCTCAAACAACCGCGACGCGTATTTTCTCAACGTCGTTGACGAGTACTCCCACTTCCCCTTTGCAATCCCTTACCCCGACATGACCGCGGCCACCGTCATTAAGGCCCTACATAGTATCTTCACCTTGTTCGGTTTCCCCACTTACATCCACAGTGACCGGAGCTCCTCATTTATGAGCGACGAACTGCGTCGGTACCTGTTCAGTAAGGGCATCGCCTCGAGCAGGGCTACCAGTTACAACCCCCGGGGAAACGGACAGGTGGAGAGGGAGAACGCGACGGTATGGAAGACCGTCCTCCTGGCCCTGGGGTCTAGGAATCTCCCAGTTACCCACTGGCTGCTCCCTGACGCGCTCCACTCCATTAGGTCATTTCTTTGCACAGCCACGAACGAGACCCCTCATGACCGCCTATTTGTTTTCCCTAGGAAATCCACCTCCGGGGTCTCGCTTCCAGCCTGGCTGAAGACACCGGGGCCCGTACTCCTCTGGAAACACGTGAGGAGCTATAAGTCCGACCCCCTGGTCGAGAGGGGCCAGCTCCTTCACGCTAACCCCCAGTATGCATACGTGGCGCACCCTGACGGCCGACAAGATACGGTCTCCCTCCGGGACTTGGCACCCGCAGGATCCCCTACGACCATCCTCTACCCCCCCCCCAACCTACACCGAACAGCGCCCCCACCCCTACATGGCCTCCACACCCCCTCCTATACCCCCTCCCCCCATTGCCGGCCTACAGGGATAAAGCGCCAGAAGACACTCTCCCGGAGTCCACACCCGCATCGACGGGTTCAACAACCATGCCCGCACCGACGAGTTCGACACCCATGCCCGCTGCGAAACCAGAGCTCAGGTAATCGCAGCGCACGATCAGGGTGCCGGACAGACTCAGCATGTGAGCCCTTAACCCCCGCTGGACTTCAATTGTTTAACAGGGGGTGAATGTGGTGAACGTATTATGGCAACCATTCACCACTGTATTGCATTGTACTATGTTGTTGCCCTTGTGGGCTCCACCTATGGACCATTGTATTGTATTACACTGCTTGTATCATGTTGGTGTCCTTGTGGGCTCCGCCACTGGTTCCGCCCCCCTTGAGTGGAGGTATATAGAGCAGCTGCCCTGTAGGCAGCTCTCAGTGCAGAGCAGTCGCAGGCAGACACAGTTCTAGCTGATTAAAGTCACTGTTCACTTCAACTCTCCGTCTCGTGTGAATTGATGGTCTCATCAGGTGGCACAGTGGTTAGCTCTGCTGCCTCACAGAGAAAGGACCCAGGTTCAATTCCGGCCTTGGGTGACTGGGTGGAGTTTGTATGTTCTCCCTGTGTCTGTGTGTGTTTCCTCTGTGTACTCCCACAGCCCAAAGACGGTTTGGTGGTTGGGCAATGCTAAATTGCCCCTTAGCGTCCAAAGGTTAGGTGGAGTTCTGGGAATGGGATGGAGAGTGCGTTGCTCTTTCGGACAGATGGTGCAGACCTGATGGGCTGAATGGCCTTCTTTTGCACTGTAGGGATTCTACATCAATGCAGTATGTTGTCGACAGTCAGAATTGCCATCTCTTGGATGAGACATTACACTGAGATCCTGTTTGCCCTTTCAGATGAATGTGAAGAATCCCATGGTATTACTCGGAAGAAGAACAAGGAATTCTCCTGGTGTTCCGAACAACATTGTTCCCTCTACCAGGTGAATAAAAAAACGGATGTTTGATCATTTATCTCATAGCTGTTTATGGGATGTGCTGTGCAAATAGTGGCTTCAACATTTTGTTACAACAGTCTCTAAATTTAATTGGCTCTCAAGTGCTTGACAACATCCCAAGGTCATAGAAAACACTGGATAAATGCAAGTTCTTCCCCCCCCCCACCCCACCCTTTCATTATATGATGAAGGACAATTATTTATATACTCTACTTTAAAGCAAATGTAAACATAATAGCGTTTAGCAGCTTCTGCTCCAAACATACCTTTTTGAAATCTAATGGATCTCTGTGTAGTTTTCTCCAGTTTCAGAATTGCAACATTAATATTGGCACTAATTTTTATCAAGAGAACAGCCCTACATTTTAACATTCAAACTGATACTACCGAAATAAAACAGGTGCAAGAACGAAATATACTTGCATTTATACAGCATTTTTACATAGATGCGTTGAGTGACTCAAAGTACTTCATACAATAAATTTAAACCTTCATGTTTTGGGTTACTAAATAAAGGAGAGAAAAAGCATATAGTAAAAATATAATTTGCACAAATCAAAATCATCACACTTAATGTTTGGTCTTAAGCCAGGTCAGCAGGGGGTATCTTGATATTTCGGAAAAACAGCAGTTTGTAAAACATTTTTGAATGTTATTTGATATTATGTTCAAAGTAAAGGAAAGCATTCAGTATGTGTGTGGTTTAGAAATTTCCCATTCAGCAGCATCTGCGCAGTTGCATCCAACATGTATTGTTTTCAAAACAGAAACTAACTAAAATAGATCTGTATTGGAGTATTTTCCAGTGTACACATGCTGTTTATAGCTCTGGATGATTCTGACTCATACAGCTCAGAAAGTGTTTTCCAAATTTCGAAGGTTAAATGACTAATTTTGCTAAATAATTGCAAGAAATGCAGACCTTTATTTTAATCGGCCCTTCCTTTGCAGCAGCAGCATTATTTATTTGCAGTTCCCAAAAGAAATATTAGAATAAAAACTATTGCATTAATATGCTGGTGCCTTCCCTGTGGAGAGTCCTCAGTCATATGGGGAATTAATGTATTATTTTGTACAAGGATCCTATTTTGTATGGACTGCAAAATAGTAGGAGGGGGTAAAGATCAAAGGCACCCAGACAATTACAAACACTGTAGCCACTCCCCCACCCTCAAAAAAAGGTAAGCACTACAAATAAACAAATATCATTCATTCATGTGTGCTTTGCCTGAAAACAGGTCCTTGACTTTTCCGATGTCTTCATCCTGAGCCATTTTCTTGGGAGATTTTGGCAACACCTTAGAATTCTGAAGATAATGTGTGAAGAAATAGATCAAGTTTAGTATTCAAGCAATGATTAAAAGTAATTTTTTGGAGCAGGATGTGTGAGCTCCTTGCATCCCTTTCCACTGCAAATGTGGAATGCACTGGCTGACATAGAGCAGGAGGTTTCGGGATGGCTCCGGGACTGAGAGAGAGACTGCATAGATTCTTAGATGAATCACCAAAGGTCCTGGTGGGGGACATTCAGAGGAAGACGGATGCCCTGTGAGGTGTTCTGTACTCTGGGATAACACAGGCTGCAACTGGATGCAGCTTTGACCAAACGATACTCCAGACCTTGAAGTTAGTTCAATCTGATTTATTGAACCAGCAGCACAGTTAGCATAGTTCTCTATGAGTTCGACTCTCTGCTAACCTAAGTGTGGTTACTCTGTCTGACTGGACCAGACTAGCTCTTAGCCACGTGCTGGAGGTGTAATACTGTACATACGCCCTGACTCACTCTGTGAATGTTTAGCAGTGGAAAGAAGCGGAGTGTGAGTGCCTCATGCCTTTTATAGTGAGATACCAGCCCTGAGTGTCCTGCCTGCTCATTGGTCATGTCCTTGTCATGATATCCATATTAACATATCATGGTGCAATCACACACATCCACTGATGGACAGGTAGATGGACCAACCAACACACACACAACATCACAGCGAATCACCAGTGAGAGCACACGCACTATAAAACAGGGAACACCACAGTTCCCGCTCATTCTAACAGGAGACAGCTCAGAGCACAGGGCTCACAGCGTGCCACTCAGACATACGCCATGTGCTGAGTGCCTCACAAAGATAGTGCTAGGGCTGGGTCCACAGGTTAACTGGTGAAGTACGAACCACAGCCAGAAGTTAATAGTTATTATTGTACAGAATAATAAAACAGAGTTGTACCATCCACAACCGTGTTGGTTCGTTTGTGTATCGGAACACCCAACACGACAGTCCTGTTCTCTGTGTTCATTAGCTGTCTGTCTGTATATCATTATCTGCATGTTTGCATATCATGACACCCTGCACCTGCAGGCTTGTCTGTGTCTTCTGAAATGGCTGGTACTTCTCTGCCTGACCTCATAACCTACACCCATTCCTCTTGCAGACGAAGAAAAAAAAGAAAACAAAGAAACATCTTGAAAGAAACCTGACCAGGTTCTCCTTTCTCCTGGTGACTCCTATAAGGTGTCTAATTGGTCGGGTAGCAGGGCATGAACTATTGTTGTTGAAATCTTGACTAAATGTCCCAGAAAATCTCCAGACGTGGTTCAAATGTCCTCTTCAAGCTTCCAGCATCAAATTAACAGGGAAAGAAAATATACCTTTAAGCAATGCTCGAAATCCTCACCCGTGACTGGTTTCACCGCTGGGAGAGTGTAAGGTCAAGTGGTAGCAATCAAAATGCTTCCTTCATGAGAGCTAGCAGGCAATCTAAGTGGCAATCAGTTGTCTAACGCTCCTCTGGGTGCCTTTTCTAGTTCTGGCTTCAACTTCTTTATCGCAAAAGTATCTTGCATTAAATGTGGACTCAACTAGTTTTTGAGCTCAGGCCCCATCTTGACAACCTCATTAGTGCCTGAACAAGTTGTCAAAAATCACCCTTTAACTATGTGACAAACTTAGTTTGTATCCACTGCGCATATACAGTTTAATGTGTTTTGTTATGATAAACCCCGTACCAGCCTCCCCGAACAGGCGCCGGAATGTGGCAACTAGGGGCTTTTCACAGTAACTTCATTGAAGCCTACTTGTGACAATAAGCGATAAATAGATTGTTATCTGTATTACCATCTATATGCAAATACTAATGTATGTATAACTGTTGTAGTTCCAGCATCCGACCACCAGGTGATGTGAGTATGCAGACAAGTGACCCGGACACACCACGGACTGGATTCTCCATTTCAGTGGTTAAGTGCTGGCTAAAACTGAGAATTCCTGGGCGTTTTATGATGTCAAAATCGGCGCCGAACTCTCACTGATTCCAGGACCGGTGAGGGGCTAGCAGCTCTACCGGGTAAAACACTCGGCTCCCACGCCAAAAACAGCCGGAGAATGGCCGGGTCCGAGGCCGCGCATGTGCACGGTGACGACCTGCAGCGATCGTGCTGTACGACATGGCACTGGCTATGCACGGAGCCGACTAACCAAATATGTCCCCACAGGCCACCCCCTGGCCACCCCCAACCAGTCCCCCACCCTCGCAGAAGCTCCCTCGACCAACGGCACGGCTCCCGGCTGAGTCTGGCACTGCCGGACACAGTCTGCGGCCGCCACGCCGGGTTCCCGACCCTCAGACCACACGTCAACTGCACAGTCGGGAACTCGGCCCATCGGGGGCGGAGCATCGGGGGAGGGCCTTCCGATGACGCACCAATGCTATTTCAACGGCATGCAGCGCGTGACATGATGACACTATTTTGGAGGGGGCGGAGACTCGAAAAATGGCGTCAAACCTACGCTGTCCCCGATTTGGTCGTCGGAAGGGACTCTCCGCCCGACTGGCAATTATTGTTTAATTTTTTAAAATAAATTTAGCGTACCCAATTAATTTTTACCAATTCAGGGGCAATTTCAAGTGGCCAATCCACCTACCCTGTACATCTTTGGGTTGTGGGGGCGAAACCCACGCAAACACGGGGAGAATGTGCAAACTCCACACACGGCAGTGACCCAGAGCCGGATTGAACCTGGGACGTCGGCGCTGTGAGGCAGAAATGATAACTACTGTGCCACCGTGCTGCCCTACTAATCGGCAATTATAATATCGCCGTTGGGCAACGGAGAATCCTGCCCCATGTGTTCCAGGAGAAGGTGTGGTCAGGAGTTTGTAGCAGTCGCATATTAGAGTAGTTCTGTAGCATCTTAGTGTAGGTTAGTGTTAGACCATTATTTCCAACTGCATTAAACTTAGACATAATAGTAATTCATTACTGTAATGTTCGCAATAAATAACTTTGTTTATAAATCAAAGTTTAATGTTCTTTGTTCACACTACAATTTTAAGATTCAACATCAGCCCAATGAAAGAACAGTGCATGTTTCAGTGGTGAGACGTATATTTTCACTCAATGCTATTTGCTGAGCGGAGCATCTCGGAAAGCAACTTCTGAATATTTGCGTTTACTTGTCAATCTGTTCCTCACCAGAAATTACTGTATAATTTATGCATGAGGACCATTAGTGTTTTAAAGAAAAGTTTGGCCATTGGTCTGTGCGAACTCGGGAGGGGGGGGGGGGGTCGAACTCGGGACGGTGAGTGCGGTATGGGGAGTGTGTGGGGGTAGGGGGAGTGTGCGGGGGGTGAGAGAGGGGTGGGCAGTGGGGTGGGAGGTGATGGTAGGTGGGAGGGGGCTCAGTCTGGGAGGGGGGTTAGTCTTGGAAGGGAATCAGTCTGGGAGGGTGGGATGGAGATCAGGTCAGGAGGGGGGATCAGTTCAGGAGAGAAATCAGTCTGGTGTGCAGGGCAAGTCCAGGAGGAAGGGTCAGACTGCGTTGCACTGGGAGAGGGTGTCAGGTCGGGCCACAGGAATGGTTCGGGCCGGGGGTTGGTGGTTCGTGGTGGTGATGCTGTGGGGCACGGGGGGGGGGGGGGGGGGGGGGGTTGTGTTTGTTCAGGGTGTCCCATGCCAGGCTGGGTCTGGGTGTAGGGAAAAAACTTTGGAATTGGAAGTTTTTTTTCCCCTATCAACCCTTTTTGAATATCTATCAGGACAAAACTGGCGAACCATCCGAAGTTAGAGATTTTAATTGCTTCTGTCAGATGGTCCTCAGCCCAGCGCTATTGTCTAGAGGAAGTTAGCACTTCCGGGTAATTTCTGGGTATACCCTTAAGTGGGAACTTCCGAGATAGATTCCCAGAGCATCGTAGGGATAGCCCATAAATGTGATGCTGGGGAACCCGGAAGTTATAGGCCAATGTGACTTCTGTCCATTCTAGATGGTTCCTAGCTGTCGTCTTCAGTGTAGCATTGCGTCTCTCAACTTGAACCGGAATGCATTGCTCCGTTCTTATACCCAAGACAGTCCCTCTCCAACTAGTACCTCTATGGGCTAGAAGGATAAGGGCAGCAGGTGCATGGGAACACCACCACCCCCAATTTACCATCCCAGTAACAATTACTTAGAAATACATTTCCTTTCCTTCATCGTAGCTGCATCACAATCCTGGAAGACTATGTAACATCACTGTGGGAATAGCTTCACGTGTGCTACAGAGATTTAAGGAGGTGGCTCAGCACCACCTTCTCTAGGGAAATTAGGGATTGGTCTGAAATGCTGGCCTTGCCAACAGCACTCGTAGCCTGTGAATGAACAATAAAAAGTAATTGCCGTTGTAATACTAGCTCTTGAAGATGATGGCAACATGTTAATACATTTTTCTCAACTGAACCACCTGTCACAAACTATCAGTACAGGTGTAATCATTGTGTAGACATAAGATGACAGCTGATCATTTCACATTATTGTCTATTCCCAAAGCCTTTAGGTGCATGTTGATACTCAGGGGTAGTAGAGCTGTCTGACGATTCATGCATCTCACTCAAATATGGCATAGAACTGGCCTTATCAAGAACTAAGAGTAATTGGTTTGTTGAACCAATACTTACACTGTGGCAGTAACATTTGGCACATTAAGAGAATGTTTACATCCTGTTACAGCGTTCCAATTTACAAATTAAAAACTTTGAGGGCGAGTGAGAAGTAAATTCAATTACTTTCCTACCAACTTGAGAAAGCACAGAAAATGGTATTGTCGTGTTGGAGCAAAGCTGTTGCTCATCTGTAAACGACAGACCGGAGGTACTTGAAAGGATTGCTGGTTACATCCTCATTCATGTGGCAACTTAAGGAGGCCCTCTGTAGCTATCAAAAGTATTGCTGAGGAATGAAAATACCAAATACTAACTATAAATCAAAGCAGTGAATAGATCAGATGCAAAGGATGAATAGAACAGTTGGATTGAATATTTACAAGAGTCATCTTAATTACCAGTTCCTGGCACAGGAAGAGATAATCTTTGCATTGAATCAAGAGGCAGTTTATCTCAAATCCCACATATGGACTCCTTTGGGTAGAAAATCATTATTGCAATGCTTTTTTCAAGAGTGTAGCTATAAGGGATGATTCGGTCATGGACAGACGGTACTTGCTCTCTTGCTGCACATAATCAGTGTGTTTTGTATGGAGAGAGGTGTGTCTTTCCTGCCCCTTGGAACGGCGATTCCAATTAAATAATTCAGCAGCATCAACTTACTCCAAATTACTGCAATGTCACACACACACTGTCATACACACACACAAAGATTGGATACAGATGAAGATGGTGTTTCTTTACAAATTAGATTGAATTTAGTCTCTAATTTATGATTTACGGTGCGAGGCCCACAGTTTCGTGAATAGATCCAATGATTTAAGGTTGAAGTGAGGTTTGTGTAAAGCAAAGGGTTCACAGCAGGTTGTGAGGATTCTTGTAGTCAAATATCTAGGAGGCTGCTTCTCAGGTGAACTTTCAAACTGGAACAGATTAAATACTTTGGCGCTTAATGACTTGCAGCTAGTTTCAGAGTCTGGTTCTCAGACTGGGTGAAGACTGTTGGTTCTGAAAAGGCAAAGGTAGCCCAGCATTTCTCTGCAGCTGTTGTCTTGCCAATGTTCTTCTGCAGTCTGCCCAGGTCTCAACTGGATTTTGGGACAATAAAGGATCTCAGAATCAGAATCGAGTTTTGGTCACAAAGTCAATGGCCATCATCCATCCAGAGTGGCTTGAAACAAATAGGCCATTGATATACAATGGAAGATAGATGGTGGTCTTTCACAGAAGATTGCTACGTGTGTAGAGTGTTTGGGGAGGCTGTGGCGTAGTGGTATTGTAAACCACAGTCCCAGTACGACACAGACTGAGAGTAATGCTCTGGGGACCCAGGTTCACCACTTCAGATGGTGAAATTTGAATTCAATTAAAAAAATCTGGAATTAAAAGTCTAGTGATGACCATGAAACCAATTGTCAACTGTCGCAAAAACCCATCTGGTGATTAATATCCTTTAGGAGAGGTCATCTGTCGTCCTTACCTGGTTTGGCCTACATGTGACTCCAGACCCACAGCAATGTGGTTCACTCTTCACTGCCCCCTCAAGGGCAATAAATGCTGGCACAGCCTGTGAAGCCCACGTCCCATGAACGAAAAAAAATATATGTGCCATTGGTTCCAGTACTCTCATTATTCAGGTATTTTGTGCAACCTTACTACAGTGGATATATTGATTCAAGAATACAATTGAAGATTATTCAACTTGTGCTATTTTGTATCCAGGATTAGGAAATACATGGTCAAATGTATTAGATTTATATAATATGCAGCATGAATAGAACACTGCATGTTAAGCTATCGAACTGAAAGTATTCCACAAGTGACCTTGAATTCTGCGTTGTGCATCTCTTTCCTTTTTGATCACATTGCAACACATATATTTCTGCCAGCAACTGTGGCTTGGTTTTATTGAGCAATTATTCCTTTGCGCTATTTTTCAGGCTAGATCTCGTTTATGGAGAAGGTGTTGTTTTGTGAAGAGATCAAAGTTTAGTACTGTTGTAGAACTTACATCAATTTAACGGTGGTTTTAGGAGACTAGAGATCAAATGGAATTTGTTTGTTCTTGTCAGAGAGGCTGAATAAATGTTAAATTCACCTGGGAGTTTCAGGTTAGTGCTATTGCAGAAGATAATAGGTGGATTCCCACCATATTCTTTCAAAGGATCAGGCTCAGACTGAAAACTGGTGTGTTGTTCTCCAGTTGCTCAGGCAGGTTTTCTCTCCAGATCTTGAGCTGCTTTAAAGAAAAAACATGATTGGACGTGGTTTACGCTGACCCTCTGGGTGGGTTGGGGCCTGATAGAGCCGGCACCTGGCTTCACAGAGATCGGGACACCATCTTTAAAGGGCACCCTGATCAGAACAAAAGTTTTAATCCATGCCCCCTCACCACGGAGATATTCCCTCCCCACACCTGATAATCATCTGGGGCTCCCCTCCAACCCGGACAATCATCGGGGACACCCTCACCCTGGATAATCATTGGGGCCTCCCCCATTCTTCCCCCCCAGGCAATCATCAGGGCCACCCCCACCCTAGACAATCATTGGGGCCTCCGCCATCCCCCCCACCCCCTCAGACAATCATCGGGAGCTCCCCTGGACATCCACCCCCCCCACCACCACCGAGAAATGGTGTTCTCTCCCTCCCCCCCTCAGTGACTTCTCCCCTTGTACCTGCAAGTTCCCCCCTCACTGTCAACCTCATGCCTCCCCATGGGTCTCTCAAGGGGGCCGACCCTAGCACTGCCACCGGCTCTTTCCCTGCTCAGGGTGGCAGTGCCAACCTGTGTCAGGCGGCAATTCCAGGGCACTGCCCGGGCATATCCCTCTCCTCGCGGGGGCTAAACTTACCTTTGTACTCCTGGAGGGATTTTCTCAACTGTTTCTCATTTTCAAAAGGCTATTGAATAAACATTGGCGAGCAATGAATAATCTGTGAGGGAGGTTCTCATGGCGGGGAGGCCCGTTAATAATATCAAAATTTCTTATGATTCATTTAAATGAGGTCACTTCCCTCCATGGGCATAAATCTCGTGACGTCGCTGGTGAGGGGGGGGAGAAAATCAGGAAACCAGATTCTCTCTGGATTTTCTGCCTGCGTTCGTCGTTCTCTCCGACGGCAATTGCGGGTTGAAAATATCTCCTTATATTGTTGTAGCTCATGAATGAATAGAGGGAAGGAACTTTTGGGTTATCTTTTCCTATTGAAGTAGCACATTCGTTTTAACTTGTCTCTTCAGAAATTCACTAAATTCTGGTGGAATCTTATGTTGTACATTACTTTTCCCCAGTCAGCTTATTGAACTTCTTGTGCCACATGTCAGCAGTTCTGCTGATGGGGAGGTTGGCACTCAGTACCAGTGCTATCTCCCTCCACTTGGCAGGGGATAATTTTCTTTGAGGCCTCCTCCTTTGCAAATTCTGCATTCTGTCTCTTTTGTGTTCAGTCTATTCAAGGAGGGTTTAGGGGATAGACTTGGAGAAATTCTGTTTTGCCTCTGCCGGCGCCTTTTTTGATTATTCACGAGTAGAAACCATTGTCGAAAAGAACACATGTGCCACCTAGTGCAGTCACCTGACAGCCAAACCCAAACACTTTACTAGGCTGTTGCTTTCCTTACCTGTTGCTGTGGTCTTCAGCCAGACCTGCTTTGGTTCACTCTCAATTTCATGGGTTTTCATGAGACTTTGACTGCAGATCCCCCCGTGGACAAGCAAACAAGATAATACAAGATTACAAATTAAATTCAGACAGATTCAACTTTATAAAAGCATTGCAGCTCTTGACACAGTGACCTAAGGCAACAAAGCTCACAGATACAATTCCTGGATATTTGTATTTTCATCGATGTACTTGATGTGCAAAATGAAGCCCAACAATCATACACATCTCATTGCGTATGCTTTTAACATTATTCACATATTTTCTCAGTTTCGTAGAAGATACAAATTTTGGTTTGGAAGAGCAGGATGAAGTGTATTTTCTTAAAAATTACTTTGATTATTTAACATTTTTTATTCAGAGATACTTGATAGTAAAACAAATATATGTGCCATAATGTTAAAAAAATATATACTTTTGATGCAAACATTTAAGATGCAGTAATTAGTATTATTAGATAAAAACAATTAGGCATACAGCTTGACATTAAAAATACAGGTACAGAATTTGAATTGGTGCCAGGATGTTAAGTCTAGGAGTAAGAGTCTTTGAATTGTCTATATACTTTTGGAAGGAAGCGCTTTAGAACTGAAGGTGACTTTTTTGTCTGAAAGGATATGATAAGAAGTGTTTTTCTCAAAAGATAAAGGACGATAAAAGCCTTTTCTGAGCTCAGATAGTTTAGTTTTAAAAAGACACATGGCCAGCAGACACAGTTGGTCAACAAGCAGCCATCTTGATAGCCACAGGTTGAGTTGGCCTAACTTTCTAACCCTCTGGAACTGAGACAAATATTATTCTAACAATAATGGAATTTATGAGTATGAATTTTCTTTCATATATTTGGGTATCTTTCTGTTGTGACTGATGGCAAGGACTCCACACGTAGCCAGATAGACAGCATACAACAAGGTTCATTCCATATCGGGGTCCTCTTCCCCGACCTGATCCCAAGTCGGAGTTTATAGCCAGTAGGGGTTCCTCCAATTGGGAAGAGGCTCCGCCCCCTAATCAGTTGGGGAGTTTGTATTCCAAGGTGCAGGAGGGGAACCTGACACAATGTAGGTTCTGACCCCTGAGGAGCTCGTAACACTTTCAATAAGCTTTGCTTGCATAAGGTGGAATTAAAATTGGATGTAATTTCATCATTAACATATTATGATTAGCATATATAGCCGGAACTCTCCGTCTGTTCATGCTGGCGGGTTTCTCCAGTCTTGCTGCAGTGAATGGAGTTTTGGCTGGGTACCAAATTCACTGTTCTCGCTGGTAACGGTGGCGGGGCAAACACAGATTGGAGAGTCCTGGCTATAATCTCATGAGTAAGATGTAACCTATAATTGGTTTCAATAAAATGGTGTTGTCTTAAATGATGAGATTCATGGGCGGGATTCTCCGGAATCCGGCAGGCGGGCCCTACCGGCACCAAAGAGTGGCGTGAACCACGCTGGCGTCGGGCCGCCTGGAAGGTGTGGAATCCACCGCACCTTCAGGGGCTAGGCCGGCGCCTGCGGGGTTGGCACAACGCCAGCCGGCACCGGAGGAGATGGCGGCGTGCCAACTGGCGCCAAAGGGCCTCCACCGGCTGGCGCGAGTTGGCGCATGCGCGGGATCGCCAGCGTGTTCTGGCGTGATCCTAGCGCATGCGCAGGGGGGTTCTTCTCTGCGCCGGCCATGGCGGACCGTTACAGCAGCCGGTTTCTATCAGTTGAGACTCTAATCTGGCAATAAATTTGAGTGAATACTTTGCTGGTGGAAAATATAGCAGGACCATTAACAGTGAGATCGTTAATTTTCTCCTTCTGCGCCAAATCTTGATCTATACAATCAAACAACAGAAATGCAAATTATTGCGAACCAGAACAGACCTTCACAAAACTGGGATGGGCTTTAATTTCTTTTGCAAGTGTCTGTTTTTTTTCAGAAGAGAAATCGCCACTGTGCTTGCGACATTTAATATTGCACCTTGTAAATGTCAGAAGGCAGCGATGTCTGCTGTGCTACACAGCTTTTGGAAGTTGTTGATTGTTCTATACATCAGTCTTTGATTAAGTGCTTGTGGTTCACCACCTCAGTGCTTAAAAATAAGTTGCAGTTATGTGAATTATTGTGAAAGAATGAAGCTGGGAGTGGAAACCTGAAAAGTTATATATTTTGAATGTCAGTACTGAGGAGGTCTACAAGAAATCATAGGAGGACATCAATAAGCTTCCTACCAAACTGCAGTTCAACACAGATAAATGTGAGGAACTGCAGTTTGGTAGGAAGAACAGAGAGGTCACGTATTACTTATACGGTGCAAGTCTAGATGGAGGAGCAGAAGGATTGAAACACTCCAAACACTAAGATTTGTGGCTAGCAAGACCTTAAAAAAAGCACTTCGGGAGGATAGAATTGAAGAGGAGGGAAATAATATCAGAAGGCAAAAAAAAAAACTGGGGGTGATTTTCCAGCCCCTTTAGCCAAATGCGTACAAACCCTTATAGTGGCTAAACTTGGTGAGAAGCCAAAGGCGAAAATCATGTCAGCAGGAAATCCAAACGCAACATTCCCGGACCCTTCACACTGATAGAATCAGGATTACGCCTAGAAAAGGCAAGAGCCTGATTTTAATGCATTTGAGTTCATTTTAACCTCATTAACAAAATTCAAGTCAGATGTCTTGGCCCCACTGAGGCAAAAACCTGTCCCGGCATAAACTTGGGCCAGGTGCCATGGACTCCGAGAGGAGGAAGGAGGTGAGACCCACTCTCCACTTAGTGCCAGGGGGAGGAAACCACTGGCCAGATGCCAAGGTGGAGAGGCTTCTTCAAGGGGGTTGGAGATGGGGGGGGGAAGTTCTGGTTGGAACCTCTGGTTGGGGATGAAGGAGTCAGGTCGAAGGGTCTCCCCCATGAGAGGGGTCACGGTGGGCCTGTGTTGCCTTGAGGCCTGTTATCTTTGAGGTTTAACCCCCATTAAGAATCCGCAGCACATCTGCAGGCTCTCTGTCGTAAAATCCTCTCACAGGAAGGAGCTATTCTGCAGCTTGACTTCTGGAGAAGCATCTCAAACCTCATGAAGTTCAGATAGTCTCTGTGGTTTCACTACAATGGTCTTCCTGCATTGTTCCTATTATGGTTGTTTGTTTATCGTAGATTTTTCACCCCGTTCTGCGGTTGCACACCTGGGGCGCGATTCTCCTAAATGGAGACTAAGTGTTCGCGCCGTCGTGAACGCCGTCGCATTTCACGATGGCGCGAAATAGGCATGGCGCTGGAGTGATTCACGCCGCTCCAGCCTCCCTTCCCGGCGCCAAATGGACACCACGTCAACCTGCGCATGTGCAGTTGGGCTGCGCCAATCCGCGCATGCTCAGGGGACTTCTTCAGTGCCCCAGCCCCAGCGCAACATGGCGTGGGGGTTCAGGGGCCAGGTGCACAACAAAGTAGGACCGGGGGGGGGGAGAGGCCGGCCCGCCGATCGGTGGGCCCCGATCGCGGGCCAGACCCCATCGGAGGCCCCCCCAGGGATGGAGCCCCCCCCCCCCCCACAGGCCGCCCCCCGACCCTTTGCGCAGAGCATTCCGTCATTCTGCAACATGGACAACATCAGCCCGCCGCCGCCGCTCCGTATCGCCGGCAACTTTGGGGCCAACTGGAAGATTTTCAAACAGCGCTTCCAACTCTACCTCGAAGCCACGGACAGGGAAGGCGCCTCAGACACCAGAAAGATTGCTCTTCTCCTGTCCACGGCCGGGGACCATGCCATTCATATTTTCAACTCTCTCACCTTTGCAGATGATGAAGACAAGACGAAGTTCAAGACGGTTCTCCTCAAATTTGACACTCACTGCAGCGTAGAGGTGAATGAAAGTTTCGAACGCTACGTGTTCCAGCAGCGTTTGCAGGGTAAGGACGAACCTTTCCAATCTTTTTTAAAATCTTGAAGCTACGGGCCCACCTCCGACTCCATGATACGCGACCAGATCGTTTTCGGTGTTCAGTCGGACCTCCTCCGTCAGCAGCTCCTCAAAGTAAAGCAACTCACCCAAACGACCGCCATTGAGACCTGTGTCCTAAATGAAAATGCCACCAGTCGGTACTCCCATATACAAGCGGCTGAAACGGTGCGGCAAGGTCCCCACGAGGTGGAACAGGTCCAAGTGATTGAACACCTCCAGGGCCTCAGCCTGGATGAGGGCGGCCATTTTGCACGCTTTTTGCGGACTCCCGCGCTTGTACGCACCAAACGAGGGGACGGCGACATGGAGGAACGTAATGCGCAGGCGCGCACCACGCAGGACCGCACCACGCATGTGCGGTGGCACAGCGAACGTGCTGACGTCACAACGTGAGGCAACTGTGGCTCCGCCCATTTAAAGCGGCAATGCCCCGCAAAATCTCGACAATGTCTACGATGTGGAAGACTTGGCCACTATGCTGCCTGCTGTCGAGCAGGTCAGCCTTCCAATTCATATCGCTTCAGCCAGCCTCACAGGAATGTTCGGGCAATTCAACCCACGGTCACCGAGTCCGATTCCGACCTCCCACACAGCAGTGACACCGAGGACCCGAAGGCGCCTTTTTGAGTCGGTGTCGTAACGAAAAACAGACTGTCCCCGAAGCAAAGACACCAGCCGCTGTCGGTATACAGCATCGAGCCAGACGATGAGTGGTGTGCCACCCTGACGGTCAACCGGTCCCAAATACGATTCCGCCTGGACTCTGGTGCCTCCGCCAATCTCATGGTGTGGTCTGCTTTCCAAAGCCTTTGTGTCAAACCAACCATTCTCCCACCGGCCTGCCAGCTATTGGACTACAGTGGCAACATCATTCCTGCTACCGGCTCATGCCAACTCGAAGTGACGCACAAGTCACAAAAAGCCATCCTTCCTTTCGAGATCGTGGGCTCCTCGAAGGACTCTCTGCTTGGTGCACAGGCGTGCAAATTGCTAAACCTCATTCAAAGAGTTCACTCTCTCTCTCCTGATGACACGTCTGCCTTCCAGGATGCTGACTTCAGGGCGCAACTCAACGCCATCATCGACCAGCACCGCGACGTCTTTGAAGGCATGGGCACGCTCCCATATATGTACAAGATCATACTCAAACAGAACGCATGGTACATGCACGTCGCAGAGTCCCAGCACCCCTCAAGGACCGCCTCAAGCAGCAGCTGCAGGACCTCCAAGACCAAGGAGTGATCTCCAGAGTTACGGAACCAACCGACTGGGTCAGTTCCATGGTGTGAGTAAAGAAGCCTTCCGGCGAGCTCAGAATCTGCATTGATCCAAAGGATCTGAATCGCAAAACATAATGACGGAGCATTACCCAATCCCCAAGCGCGAAGAGATCACATGCGAGATGGCTCGGGCCAAGCTCTTCACCAAACTTAACACCTCGAAAGGATTCTGCAAATTCAACTAGACAGATCCAGCAGGAAACTGTGTACCTTTAACACCCCTTTTGGCAGATATTGTGACAACAGGATGCCGTTTGGGATCATATCGGCATCAGAAGTATTCCACAGCATCATAGAACAAATGATGGAAGGCATTGAAGGTGCTCGCGTCTATGTTGACGACATAATCATTTGGTCCACCACCCCGCAGGAGCATATCAGTCGCCTCCAGCACATGTTCAAACGCATACGGGAGCAGGGCCTATGCCTCAACAGAGCCAAATGCTCCTTCGGCCAGATGGAACTCAAGTTCCTAGGGGACCACATCTCCCAGTTGGGTGTGCGGCCGGATGCGGACAAGGTGGCTGCCATCACAGCCATGAAAAAGCCAGAGGACAAGAAGGCGGTCCTCTGATTTCTGGGCATGGTCAACTTCCTAGGGATGTTCATCCTTAACCTCGCCTCTCATAGCACAGCTCTCAGGAACCTGGTCAGGAAGACAACAGACTTCCAATGGCTTCCTGCCCACGAGCGCGAATGGAGAGAACTTAAAACCAAACTTACCACGGCCCAGGTATTGGCCTTTTTTGATCCAGCGAAAGAGACAAAAGTTTTGACCGATGCCAGCCAATCTGGCATTGGGGCAGTGCTCCTGCAACGCGATGAGGCCTCATCATGGGCCCCCGCTGCATATGCGTCACGTGCCATGACCCCCACGGAACTGCGCTATGCGCAGATAGCAAAGGAGTGCCTGGGCCTGTTGACCGGTGTCGTCAAATTTCATGATTATGTGTACGGCCTTCCCCAATTCAGCGTCGAGACCGACCATCGCCCGCTGGTCAATATAATACAAAAAGACTTGAACGACATGACGCCTCGCCTCCAGCGCATTCTGCTCAAACTCCGGCGATACGACTTTCAGCTCGTATACACCCCGGGCAAAGACCTGATCATAGCCGACGCTCTGTCCAGGGCAGTCAACACCCTGTGTGACCCAGCAGGATTCATCTGCCAGGTTGACGCCCATGTGGCCTTCGTGGCCTCCAATCTACCGGCCACGGATGAACGCCTCGTCCAAATTTGATGCAAGACTGCGGCTGACCCCCTGCTACAGCGTGTCATGCGCCACCTAACAGATGGGTGGCTCAAGGACCAATGCCCGCAGTTCTACAACATCAGAGACGATCTGGCGGTAGTCGATGGTATCCTCCTGAAGCTGGAACGCATTGTTATCCCGCACAGCATGCGGCAGCTCATCTTGGAACAGCTACACGAGGGCCATCTTGGTGTGAAGTGCCGCCGATGGGCCCGAGAGGCAGTGTACTGGCCCGGCATCAATGACGACATCGCCAACACAGTTCTCAACTGCCCCACCTGTCAGCGGTTCCAGTCGGCCCAACCACGTGAGACCCTACAGCCCCATGAGTTGGTCACGTCCCCTTGGTCCAAGGTCGGCATCGACCTCTTCCACGCGCTGGGCAGGGACTATGTCCTGATTGTAGACTATTTTTCAAACTACCCGGAGGTGGTACGTTTGCACGACATCACATCGTCTGCAGTCATCCGTGCATGTAAGGATACCTTTGCTCGTCACGGCATCCCACTCACTGTGATGTTGGGCAATGGCCCCTGCTTCGCAAGCCAGGAATGGTCCAACTTTGCCAGGAGGTAAAACTTTGTGCATGTGACATCCAGTCCCCTGTACCCCCAATCCAATGGCAAAGCGGAGAAGGGCATTCACATAGTCAAACGGCTCCTCTGCAAGGCTGCCGATGCGGGATCCGACTTCTACCTCGCCCTGCTGGCCTATCGCTCGGCCCCACTGTCCACTGGCCTGTCGCCAGCCCAGCTGCTCATGGGTCGCACCCTGAGGACGACGGTGCCATCTATTCACGTCCCAGACCTCGACCACATTCCTTCAACGAATGTAACTGTCTCGTGCACAGCACAAGGCGGCTCATGACTCCCGTGCAGCTGATCTCCCTGCTCTGGCTCCAGATGACAACGTCCGCATTCATCTCCCGGATGGTGGCTGGTCTGCAACTGCTGTGGTTCTTCGGCAGGTGGCTCCCCGCTCGTTCCTGGTTCGTCTACCGGATGGTTCCATTCTGCGCCGTAATCGGCGTGCCCTTCTTCTCGTTCCGCGCTCGCTACGTGATCCTCCGCCAGTACCACGCCCTCCTCTTGTCCCTGACCTGGACTATGCAGAGATTCCGGTTACTCTGCATTCTCCTCACTCTGACGCAGTCCAGCCCGCTCCTCAGCCGGCGGCTCCCGACCCACCCTTGAGGCGGTCAACCAGAATTCGTCGCCCACCTCAGAGACTTGATTTGTGAACTTTGCACGAATGGACTGTCTGGTCTATTCTGTTCTTCCGTTTAATCGTTCAAGTGGTTTGTATATAGTGTTCATCTCGTTATTTGTGTGACACACTGTTTTTTTCTGCACCAGGCACCTTCCCATGTAAATAGCTTAGTTTTATGTACATAGTCCTGTAAATATTTCGCACACACGTAGTCAGGAACATTCACCACGCACTATTTATTGTCACGCAGGCACATTTTTTTATATAAAAGGGGGGATGTCATAATATATACTAGTATATCATGGTGCAGACACACACTGATGGACACACAGTGGGACCAATCAACATACACAACACCGCAGCCAATCACCAGTGAGAGCACACACACTATAACGACAGGGGGCATCAGAGTTCCCGTTCATTCGAGTTGCAGCTAGCTCGGAGCACAGAGCTCACAGCCTGCAACACAGACATTCACCATGTGCTGAGTGCATCAACTGGTTAGGACAAGGCAATGGTCAATAGTTAAAGCTGGTATCGTATTTACCCACAGTTCAAGTATGTTTAAATAGTTAACCTTTTAATAAAATAGTGTTGCACTACTTCAAGTATTGGTGACCTGTATGTGATCCAGAACACCCAACACATCATGGTGCTCACCAGGTAGTGACCCAGATGCCTGTCTGCTAAGGTTGTTCACTGAGGTGTGTGTCTCTGTGATAGTGCATGCTGTGGGTGATATTGTGAATATCTGGGGTCCCAGCCCCAATCCCTGCAGTATCCTACTAGTCACTGCCTGCCATTTGGAAAAAGACCCATTAATTCCTGATCTTTGTTTTCTGTCTGCCAACCAGTTTTCTCTCCATCTCAATACACTACACCTAATCCCATGCGCTTTAATTTTACACGCTACTCTCTTATGTTGGACTTTGTTGAAAGCCTTCTGAAAATCCAAATAAACCACATCCACTAACTCCCACTCATCAACTCTACTAGTTACATCCTTGAAGAATTCCAGTAGATTGATCAAGCATGTAAATCCATGCTGACTCTCTCTCATCCTCGTGTGTTTAATTAACAGTCTTTCATCCTTTCCAGCAGCTTCAGAATTTCTTTGTCAGGTCTCAGTCGCGACTCAGTGGCAGCATTCTCACCTCCAAGTCAGGAGGTTATGGATTGAGTGTCAAATGTAGGTTGACTCTCTAGGGCAGTACTGAGAGAGTGCTGCACTGGTGGAGATGCCATCTTTCAGGTAAGAGATTAAGGGCCCCCCCTGTCCTCTCAGGTGGAGGTATAAGATCCCATGGCAATATTTTAAATAAGAACAAAATAATTTTCCCTGGTATCATGGACATACTTATCCCTCACAAAACATCATTAAAACAGTTTATTTCGTCACTATCACACTGCTGTTTGTGAAATCCTACTGTGCACAAATTGACAATTGTGATTCCGACATTGCAATAATATCCTTGCTGCAAAAGTACTTCATTGGGTGTATATTGCGTTGTGATTTCATAACAGATGCTATATAAACGCAAGTCTTTCTTTTCTTTCTCAATGTCCATTTGTAAGAGATTATCATAGAATTTACAGTGCAGAAGGAGGCCATTCGGCCCATCGAGTCTGCACCGGCTCTTGGAAAGAGCACCCTACCCAAGGTCAACACCTCCACCCTATCCCCATAACCCAGTAACCCCACCCAACACTAAGGGCAACTTTGGACACTAAGGGCAATTTATCATGGCCAATCCACCTAACCCGCACATCTTTGGACTGTGGGAGGAAACCGGAGCACCCGGAGGAAACCCACGCACACACGGGGAGGATGTGCAGACTCCGCACAGACAGTGAACCCAGCCGGAATCGAACCTGGGACCCTGGAGCTGCGAAGCAATTGTGCTATCCACAATGCTACCGTGCTGCCCACTATGCATTTGCATTTTGCTGCCATTGTGGACCACGTTTTTTCCCATTGGCCTTTCCCACTTGTTCACTTTTGTTTCCTTGCCTTCCTGATACCTGTTTTTTCTTTCCTCCGAGGTATATTCAGCCTTTCCTCAACCCTGGCCCAGGGCAGTCCTTCTGCCTTTCAACTCTCCTACGTTTGAATCTTCCTTGGGTAATTGCATCGCTATCATTCATGTCTCCCAGAATGGCCCAGTTCTCCACCATTACGAGTCGCCACCCCAAACTGTTCTCGAGGCCAAGACTCCCACTAGGGTTTGTCCTCTTCAATCCCCATCCCAACCCGGTTAGCCACCCATCATCGCCTCTTGAACTCTGCCAATGGATTAACATTCACTTCTCCTCTTTGTATTTCCTTATGGACCAGAACTTTGTTGCAAATGTCACCCACAACTTTGTTGCAAATGTTTGCATTGACATCCCAACTTTGAGTGAACAGTGGCTCAAGGCACTGTTTAGCTCGTACATCCATTAGGCTGGTTTAAGAACAATGCGTTCTTAAGGTGGCATGATGGCACAGTGGTTAGCACTGCTGTCTCACAGCAACAGGGACCCAGGTTCGATTCCGGCACGGGTGACAGTCTGGGGTTTTCGTATTCTCCCCGAATCTGTGTGGACTTCCACCAGGTGCTCCGGTTTCCTCCCACAGCCTAAAGATGTGCAGGTTAGGTGGATTGGCCATGCCAAATTGCCCCTTAGTGTCCAAAGGTTGGGTGGGGTTACATGGATAGAGTGGGTGATTGGGCCCAGGTATGGTGCTTTTTCAGTGTGTTGATGCAGACTCGATGGGCTGTAGGGATTCTATGATTGATGCAGAAGCTAAAAATTGTAACATTATGCATTTAGAATTAATCAATGAATTCATTCATCATACTTTTGTCTCTTGGGGCAGAATTGATCTCACTGATTAACAATGCCAAGAAGGCATTCTTTCAAAATAAAAGTGTAAGTCAAATATATTCTGCCTCCAAGAGTCATGGCTATTCTTGCCCATTCCCCCTGAGAGCTCTTGTACTGCAGACATAGGCCAATGAAGATTGTGATCTTCTGAAACCTGCTCGCAATATCTACCTAATGGCTAATTGCTTATCTTGGCATGGGGACACTGGAGAAAATATTACATGCCAGAAATCTATTCAACAATAAAATACTTCTATACTTCAAAGATCAACATGTCTGACCATCTTTGATGGTCGTTTCAAGTTTCTCAATGCCTACTATGATGTTGAAAATAAGTTGAGGTTTTTCGTTTTAAATCCACATAATATGATGCCCACAGATCTGGGGCTGGATTCTCTGCAGCCCCGGGCTGAAATAGCGTTCGGCGTGGGGGTGGAGAATGGCCTTTACGAGGAAATCGGGACCTGCGCCGCAGAAGTGACTCTCCGCTCACCAGAGAATCACTCCCATGAATAGATGTGACCCAGATGTGACCCAGAATCGCTCGGGATTCGCTCCTGTGCGATCTACGGTGAGGGAACCATTGACAGAGTGTCCCCCCCCCCCCGCGACACTCCGGGCAAAACTGATCGAGTTCCCGATGGCGTGGTTCTAACCACGTATCGGGCGTCGGGAATTTCGGGTGGCGGCTGCGGACTCAGTCCGCGGCCGCCCTGGTGGGGGGTGGGTGGTCGATCACCGGGGGGGGGGGCCTCATGGACTGCCAAGGGAGCGATCGGGCGGCATGCATCTGCGGGCACGCGCGATCTCAGGGGCGCCTACATTTTGGATGACGGTCCGCGGTCCAAGCCCGCCATCGCACACGACTCCCGACCGGAATCACGGAGCCCCGTATCTGCAGCCAGAGCTGCGAGGAGCTCTCCGGGGCCCTGCCAGCCCCCTGCAGATAAGAGAATCGCTCAGGACTTTACGCTGGCATGCGGACATAGCCCCATTTTTGGAGAATCCAGCCCCTGGTGTCTGAAAGTTTAGCGAACTATTAGTGCCATGGACGAAATAGTGAGCAAATCCAGCAGTAATACCATTATGTTAAAATGATCAGTCACACAGACCACTGGTTCTGGAAATTCTGATTCTCACCTATTTCATTGAATAAATTAAGGAATTACCGACTTGACAATGAATAACAATTTACTGGATTAACTGATACTGGGTCACATCTATTCATGATGTGTCACACCTATTCATGGGACAAACTAAAGTACGACAGGAAAGATTACGATATGCCTTACCATCAGTGGATACAATAAACCATCAGCCGCAACTAATCTTGTTTGCTTTACTCACACTAACAACAGATTTGAATGCGTTGCCTACAACTCAAATGACTTGTTAAATGAAATCTAACTGGATAAAGAAGTGGAATTTGAGACTATTTTCCTATCCAATCTATATTTATGGGCTCTTGAATTCCCTCAATCTCTCTTGCCCTGTACTGGCCTAACGTGCGGTACTGCATTTTATGCAGCATCACAGGTGAAAGCTGTTTTACCTGACCACAGGACACTCAGTGGCATTCCTAGATAGTGTCAGTGGCATTCCTAGATAGTAGTGTTTCAGGGCAAAGGATATCCGACCGAAATGACTGAAGACTACTTAAAATAGATTTCAAAACCGAAATAGCCTGGTTAGTATAATTTTAGTGACAGGCTATTGAGGTGATTTCGGTGGGCCCCAATCACGGGCCAGGCCACCGTGGGGGCACCCCCCGGGGCCAGATCGCCCCGCGCACATCTAGGACTCCGGAGCCCGCCCACGCCGCCTTGTCCCGCCGTTCAAAAGGTGGTTTAATCCACGCCGGCGGGACAGGCAATTTATCGGCGGGACTTCGGCCAATTCGGGCCGGAGAATCGAGCGGGGGGGCCGCCAACCGGCACGGCGCGATTCCCACCCCTGCCGAATCTCCGGTGCCGGAGACTTCGGCAACCGGCGGGGGCGGGATTCACGCCAGCCCCCGGAGATTCTCCAACCCGGCGGGGGGTCGGAGAATGATGCCCAGGATAACCAATGAACACACACGACACAGAACAACCAATCACCAGACAGGACACCACCACTATAAAGCACACAGGGCATTAATACTCTCTCTCACAGGACACCTGAGATAGTTAGAATGCACAAGCCAGTGAGCACCATCTCCATGTGGTGGAGAGCTAGTCTGGTCATGCCAGTAGGAGGTTATCAGTTAGATTAAACGAGTGTCAACCCACAGCAGATTATGTACAGCAATCAGTAAGTTCAATAAAACAGTGTTGGACCATCTCCTGTGTCGGAAGCCTGTTTCTAGTTTCACTGCATCCAGTTGCAGTCAACGTTGAACCAACTCACTTAATACATCATGGTATCAGAGAGCTATTAATTCGAACAAACCTACCTCGTGTGAATCTGCAACGACCAGCAAGCAGCCATCCAGCGGCATGGAAAAGATCCAGCCTCCTCCGCAACTCCGGATCTCCGGCAACCTCGGCGCCAACTGGAAAGTCTTCAAACAGAAGTTCCTCCTGTACATCGAGGCCTCCAACCTCGAGGCAGCATCGGATGCCAGAAAGATCGTGCTGTTCCTGTCGACTGCGGGGGATCAAGCAATCCACATCTTTAACTCGCTCAGGTTTGCCGATGGCGAAGACAAGACGAAGTTCAAGACAGTTCTGCTGAAATTCGACAGCCACTGCGAAGTCGAGGTGAATGAGAGCTTTGAATAGTACATCTTCCAACAGAGGCTTCAGGGTAAGTATGAACCTTTTCAGTCCTTCTTGACCCATCTCCTCATCCTTGCGCAGTCATGTAATTATGACTCGACGGCTGTTTCCATGATCCAGGATCAGATCGTTTTCGGGGTCCAGTCCGACTCCCTGCAGGAGCAGCTCCTCAAAATCAAACAGTTGACCCTCTCCGTCGCCATCGAAACGTGCGTTGTCCATGGGGGCGGCAGAAACTGCAAAACTGGCCTCCCACAAGGCAGAAAGGGTGCAGGTCATCGCAAAAAATGCAAGGCCTGAGCATCGAAGAGAGTGGCCGTTTCGCGCGCTTTTCCTGTGTCCCTACGCATGCGTGCCACGACTGGGTGGACGATGAGGCCGAAGACCCTCATGCGTATGTGCGAACATCGGCTGACCATACTGCGCATGCGCGATGGCGCACAGAAGGCGCTGACTTCAGCGTCGTGATGAGTCCAAATTATGGCTCCGCCCATTTAAAGTGGCAATATCCAGCCAAAGGAATGCGATGTCTACAGTGTAGAAAGCGTGGGCATTACGTGGCCTTCTGCAGGTCCGCTCCACTGAACAACAGCCAGCGATCCCAGCTGCAGCACAGACGTGTCCGCTGCGTACAACAAGGCATGCAGGATTCTGATCCAGACAGCCCAATGGACCCCGATGCTGACTGCCTCGAGTCTCCATATCGGGTGGGCATCATCACCACACACGAGCTGGTCTCCACCGCGCCTGCAAACCGCCTTTCAATCCTGAGTGTGGATCCTGACGGCGAGTGGTGTGCTGTCATCATGGTCAACCAGTCTCGTATCCGATTTAAATTGGACACTGGCGCGTCTGCAAACCTCATATCACAGTCGGACCTCGACAGCATCCGAGACCAACCTAGCATACTTCCACCAGCCTGCCAGCTCCTTGACTACAATGGTAATGCCATAGCTGCCAGTGGGTCGTGTCAGCTAGGTGTATCTCACAAGGAAGTCAAGCCGACGTTAAGATTCGAGATCGTCCGGCCTGACAAGGCATCCCTGCTCGGTGCTCGCGCATGCAATCTCCTAAAACTGGTCCAGCAAGTCCATGCCATGTCCTCGACACCGGCGACTGCCTCGCCCAATGCGAATCTCCAGGCTGAGATAGACGACATTCTCACGCAATACCACAATGTGTTTGATGGGATGGACATGCTCCCATATTGCTACAAGATATTGCTCAAGCCGAATGCCACCCCAGTCATCCATGCACCACACCGGGTGCCAGCTCCCCTCAAGGATCACCTGAAAACGCAGCTACGAGAGCTCAAGACCAGGGCATCATCTCAAAGGTCACGGAACAAACAGACTGGGTCAGCTCCATGGTCTGTGTCAAGAGACCCTCTGGCGAACTCCGCATTTGCATTGATCCCAAAGACCTGAATCGCAACATCATGTGAGAGCCTTACCCGATCCCGAAGTGAGAAGAATTAACCTGTGAGATGGCTCACGCCAAATTCTTTACCAAGCTGGACGCCTCCCGCGGTTTCTGGCAGATACAGCTGGACGAGTCCAGTCGGAAGCTGTGTATGTTTAACACTCCGTTCGGCAGGTATTGCTACAACCGCATGCCTTTTGGTATCATCTCAGCTTCCGAAGTATTTAATCGAATAATGGAGCAAATGATGGAGGGCATCGAAGGGGTGCGAGTCTACATGGACGACGTGATCGTCTGGTCCACGACGTCCGAGGATCACATTGCTCGCCTCAAACAGGTTTTCCAGAGGATCCATGAAAATGGCCTCCAGCTCAACAGGGCCAAATGCTCATTTGGTCGGTCCGCTATCAAGTTTCTGGGTGACCACATTTCACAGCAAGGTGTGCAAACTGACACCGACAAGGTGCTGGCAATCAATGCCATGAAGACCCCAGAGGACAAAAAGGCGGTCCTCTGCTTCCTCGGGATGGTACATTTTCTCGGAAAATTCATTCCCAACGTGGCATCCCACACCATGGCCCTCCGGCATTTCGTTAAAAAGTCGACAGTGTTCCAGTGGCTTCCCGCACATCAAGCGGAGTGGCTTGAGCTGAAGGCGAAGCTCACCACAGCCCCAGTACCGGCGTTCTTTGACCCAACCAAGGATACCAAGATATCCACAGACGCAAGCCAGGACGGCATTGGGGCAGTGCTCCTCCAGCGAGACGACTCCTCGTCCTGGGCTCCAGTGGCATATGCATCCAGGGCCATGACTCCAACCGAACAACGGTATACCCAGATCGAAAAGGAATGCTTGGGTCTCCTGACAGGAATAGTCAAGTTTCATGACTACGTATACGGTCTGCCAAAGTTCACGGTGGAAACAGACCACAGGCCCTTAGTCCACATAATCCAGAAGGATTTAAATGACATGACACCTCGACTGCAGCGAATTCTTCTTCGCCTACGCCGATATGACTTTGAACTCATCTACACACCAGGTAAGGAGCTGATTATCGCGGATGCCCAATCCCGATCAATCACCACGCCGTGTGAACAGAGCGACTTCATTCGCCACATTGAGGCACAGGTGCAGTTGTGTTCCAGCAACCTCCCTGCCACTGATGAACGAGTTGTCCAAATACGCGAAGAAACTGCCAAAGATCCTCTACTCCAGTGCATGGCTGGCAAAAGGGGCAGTGCCCCCAGTTCTTCAACGTTAAGGACGAGTTAACGGTTGTCGAGGGGATCCTTCTTAAACTAGATATAATCGTCAATCCCCAAAGCATGCAAACCATGGTGCTCAGACAGATCCATGAGGGTCACCTTGGGGTTGAGAAATGTCGACGCAGAGCTCGGCAGGCAGTTTACTGGCATCAGCCAGGACATTGCCTGTCCTCAACGGCACAACATGCCAGCCCAAGGAAATACTGCAACAGCACGAGATCGTGACTTCTCCGTGGTCCAAGGTGGGGATAGACCTCTTTCACGCAACTGGGCGTGATTACGTGCTCTTGGTCGACTACTTATCCAGCTACCCGGAAGTGGTGAAACTGTTGGACCTCACGTCCAAGTCAGTCATCAAAGCCTGCAAAGAGATGTTTGCCAGGCACAGGATACCACTGGCAGTAATGAGTGTCAACGGTCCATGTTTCGACAACCAAGAGTGGTCTGCCTTTGCACGATCCTACCACTTCAGTCACATCACATCCAGTCGAACCCGCAATCGAACAGGAAGGCCGAAAAAGGGGTCCATATTGTCAAGCGGTTGCTGTGCAAGGCTACAGACTCATACAGGGCAACCCCTCTGTCGACTGGTTTGTCTCCGGCGCAGCTGCTCATGAACCGCAACCTGAGGACGACTGTTCCAGCCATCCATGTTTCAGACCTTGAAAACCTCACGGTGCTGCAGAAAGTGCAGGGACCAGCAGAAGATCACGTATGATGCTCATGCCACGGGTCTGCCTGGGCTGATGTTCCAGAAGATGTTGTTCGCGTCCAGTTGCCTGAAGGAGGCTGGTCAGCCCCAGCTGTTGGCTTCAGACATGCAGCCCCCGGGTCTTTCATTGTTTGAATGGCTGATGGCCCCATTCTACGGCGCAAGAGGAGGGCGCTGCACAAAGTTCCCTGCCCACCACCTGACCGCACTTCTCCGCATGTCATCATGCCGCCTCAGGATATCTCGCCCCACGAGGCCACCGAAATGGCAGCAATCCTGCCTGTCCAGCTGCCGGCGTCCCCCCCTCCACCTCTGAGGCGATCGACAAGAATTTGTCGCCCGCCACAAAGACTGAATCTATAGACTTAAATATTGTAAATTTTGTTCAGTTTGCTCTGTATCTGCACGATAGACACCTTCCCATGTACATATGTTCATTCACTCACCACTTGTACATAGTCATGCATGTATATACCGCCACGTTCCAAAATTTGTTTTAAAAAGGGGAGATGTCATAATATCCACTCGTGTATATAATGAGATGCAGACAGGCAGTGATTGACACACAGGATAACCAATGAACACACACGACACAGAACAACCGATCACCAGACAGGACACCACCACTATAAAGCACACAGGACATTAATACTCTCTCTCTCTCTCTCTCACAGGACACCTGAGATAGTTAGAGTGCACAAGCCAGTGAGTACCATCTCCATGTGGTAGAGAGCTAGTCTGGTCAAGCCAGTAGGAGGTTATCTGTTAGATTAATAGAGTGTCAACCCACAGCAGACTATGTACAGCAATCAGCAAGTTCAATAAAACAGTGTTGGACCATCTCCTGTGTCAGAAGCCTGTTTCTAGTTTCACTGCATCCAGTTGCAGTCAACGTTGAACCAACTCACTTAACACATCACATATCACAATTAAATTCGTAACTAGGTCAGTGATCATGCCTTTCTGTTTGATTTCCTCCTCTGATGTTTTTGATCAGACCCTCTATAGTTGAGGTAAATGTATTTCTTCTTAGTGTCAACTGACTCAATTTCCTCCTTGCTAAAGGTATTAAACATTGGCGATTCTGGTTATAAGAGTTTACTAAAGTAGATAAATGAAGGAAACAATTAATGCCTGCCATTAAGGGTTTAGTGACCTGTACAGCATCTTAAACTTCAAAGCAATAGATGGAACAAGCAGAAGAATGCCTCTGCAGTTCAGATAGTTGAGGGGATTGTTAGTGTGGGAATGAATTGGGAGCATTAAGTGCAAGAATGGCCTATTGTAAGGACATTAGATGAGTACCATATTATGAATAATAATAATAACCTTTTATTGTCACAAGTGTGAATTTACTGTCACAAGTATGAATTTACTGTGAAAAGCACTTAGTCGCCACATTCCGGCGCCTGTTCGGGTAAGCTGGTACGGGAATTGAACCCGCGCTGCTGGCCTTATTCTGCATCACAAACCAGCTGTCTAGCCCACTGAGCTAAACCAGCCACAGAGGCATTCTAGAACATAAATAATAACGGAATGTTTTCTAGATCCAGTCTGTATGTGGCATACAAGCCTGCAGGCAGTTTTTCATGTAAGTGCTGGCATTCAACTTGCGACAGGAAGGATAAGCCTCAGCATTCTGGATATTGAATTGGTGAGAGTTGGTAGGAAAACTGAGCTTGGAGCTGGCTGGTGGCAAGGAACCTATGGAGGAAATTGAAGTTAGAGATGGAGCATTAGTTGGAGGGGGCAAAGGTTTTCTGGTTGCATGTTTTGAGGACGGGTAATGAGATCAGTTTTGAAGAAAAAGGTAACAGTATCCAGCTGCAAGAATTGTGATAAGGAAAAGGTTCAGAAATTGGGTTGATTGGCATTAGCGAGAGAGCAGGAAATACTCTCAAAGGCAACCTGTACAATTTTGGATAGAGATGAAAACAAAGAACAAAGAAAAGTACAGCACAGGATCAGGCCCTTTGGCCCTCCAAGCCTGTGCCGACCATGCTGCCTGTCGAAACTACAATCTTCTACACTTCCTGGGTCCGTATCCCTCTATTCCCATCCTATTCATGTATTGGTCAAGATGCCCCTTAAATGTCACTATCGTCCCTGCTTCCACCACCTCCTCTGGCAGCGAGTTCCAGGCACCCTCTACCCTCTGTGTAAAAAAACTTGCCTCGCACATCTCCTCTAAACCTTGCCCTCGCACCTTAAACCTATGCCCCCTTGTAATTGATCCCTCTACCCTGGGAAAAAGCCTCTGACTATCGACTCTGTCTATGCCATTTGTCCGGATTAAACTCCATCTGCCATCTCTCCGCCCAAGTCTCCAAATGATCGAAATCCTGCTGCATCCTCTGAAAGTCCTCATCGCTGTCTGCAATTCCACCAACCTTTGTGTTGTCTGCAAACTTACTAATTAGACCAGTTACATTTTCCTCCAAATCAGAGGTCAATTTTCTAGACCTCTATCAGGTTTCCCCTCAACCTCCATCGTTCCAGTGAGAACAAACCGAGTTTATTCAGCAGCTCCTCATAGCTAATGCCCTCCATACCAGGCAACACCCTGGTAAATCTCTTCTGCACCCTCTCTAAAGCCTCCACATCCTCCTGGTAATGTGGCGACCAGAATTGAACACTATACCCCAAGTGTGGCCTAACTAAGATTCTATACAGCTGCAACATGACTTGCCAATTCTTATATTCAATGCCCCGGCCAATGAAGGCAAGCATGCCATATGCCTTCTTGATTACCTTCTCCACCTGTGTTGCCGCTTTCAGTGACATGTGGACCTGTATACCTAGATCTCTCTGACTGTCAATACTCTTGAGGGATCTACCATTCACTTATATTCCCTACCTGCATTAGACCTTCCAAAATGCATTACCTTACATTTGTCCGGATTAAACTCCATCTGCCATCTCTCCGCCCAATCTCCAAATGATCTAAATCCTGCTGTATCCTCTGAAAGTCCTCATCGCTATCCGCAATTCCACCAACCTTTGTGTCGTCTGCAAACTTACTAATCAGACCAGTTACATTTTCCTCCAAATTATTTATATATATTACGAACAGCAAAGGTCCCAGCACTGATCCCTGCGGAACACCACTAGTCACAGCCCTCCAATCAGAAAAGCACCCTTCCATTGCTACTTTCTGCTTTCTATGACCTAACCAGTTCTGTATCCATCTTGCCAGCTCACCCCTGATCCCATGTGACTTCACCTTTTGTACCAGTCTGCCATGAGGGACCTTGTCAAAGGCCTTACTGAAGTCCATATAGACAACATCCACTGCCCTACCTGCATCAATCATCTTTGTGACCTCTTCAAAATACTCTGTCAAGTTAGTGAGACACGATCTCCCCTTCACAAAACCGTGCTGCCGCTCGCTAATACGTCCATTTGCTTCCAAATGGGAGTAGATCCTGTCTCGAAGAATTCTCTCCAGTAATTTCCCTACCACTGACGTAAGGTTCACCGGCCTGTAGTTCCCTAGATTATCCTTGCTACCCTTCTTAAACAAAGGAATAACATTGGCTATTCTCCAGTCCTTTGGGACATCACCTGGGGACAGTGAGGATACAAAGATTTCTGTCAAGGCGTCAGCAATTTCCTCTCTAGCCTCCTTCAGTATTCTGGGGTAGATCCTATCATACCCTGGGGACTTATCTACCTTAATATTTTTCAAGACGCCCAACACCTCGTCTTTTTGGATCTCAATGTGACCCAGGCTATCTACACATCCTCCTCCAGACTCAACATCCACCAATTCCTTCTCTTTGGTGAATACTGATGCAAAGTATTCATTTAGTACCTTGCCCATTTCCTCTGGCTCCACACATAGATTCCCTTGCCTATCCTTTAGTGGGCCAACCCTTTCCCTGGCTACCCTCTTGCTTTTTATGTACGTGAAAAAAGCCTTGGGATTTTCCTTAACCCTATTTGCCAGTGACTTTTCGCGACCCATTTTAGCCCTCCTGACTCCTTGCTTCAGTTCCTTCCTACTTTCCTTATATTCCACATAGGCTTCGTCTGTTCCCAGCCTTTTAGCCCTGACAAATGCCTCCTTTTTCTTTTTGACGAGGCCTACAATATCTCTCGATATCCAAGGTTCCCGAAATTTGCCGTATTTATCCTTCTTCCTAACAGGAACATGCCGGTCTTGAATTCCTTTCAACTGACATTTGAAAGCCTCCCACATGTCAGATGTTGATTTATCCTCAAACATCCGCCCCCAATCTAGGTTCTTCAGTTCCCGCCTAATATTGTTATAATTAGCCTTCCCCCAATTTAGCACATTCACCCTAGGACCACTCTTATCCTTGTCCACCAGCACTTTAACTTACTGAATTGTGGTCACTGTTCCTGAAATGCTCCCCTACTGACACTTCTACCACCTGGCCGGGCTCATTCCCCAATACTAGGTCCAGTATAGCCTCTTCCCTCATTGGACTATCTACATATTGTTTTAAGAAGCCCTCCTGGATGCTCCTTACAAACTCTGCCCCATCCAAGCCCCAAGCACTAAGTGAGTCCCAGTCAATATTGGGGAAGTTGAAGTCTCCCATCACAACAACCCTGTTGCTTTTACTCCTTTTCAAAATCTGTCTACCTATCTGTTCCTCTATCTTCCGCTGGCTGTTGGGAGGCCTGTAGTAAACCCCCAACATTGTGACTGCACCATTCTTATTCCTGGTCTCTACCCATATAGCCTCGCTGCCCTCTGAGGTGTCCTCCCATAGTACAGCTGTGATATTCTCCCCAACCAGTAGCACAACTCCGCCACCCCTTTTACATCCTCCTCTATCCCACCTGAAACATCTAAATCCTGGAACGTTTAGCTGCCAACCCTGTCCTTCCCTCAACCAGGTCTCTGTAATGGCAACAACATCATAGTTCCAAGTACTAATCCAAGCTCTAAGTTCATCTGCCTTACCCGTTATACTTCTTGCGTTAAAATATATGCACTTCAGGCCACCAGACCCGCTGTTTTCAGCAACATCTCCCTGTCTGCTCTTCCTCAGAGCCAAACTGACCCTATTCCCTCATTCTCCCTCAATGTTTTTACCTTCTGACCTATTGCTCCGGTACCCACCCCCCTGCCATACTAATTTAAACACTCCCATGTGACACTATCAAACCTCGCGGCCTCTCCAGTTTAGATGCAACCCGTCCTTCTTATACAGGTCACACCTGCCCCGGAAGAGCTCCCAGTGGTCCAGATAACGGAAACCCTCCCTCCTACACCAGCTATTTAGCCACATGTCTAGCTGCTCTATCTTCCTATTTCTAGCCACACTGGCACGTGGCACAGGGAGTAATCCTGAGATTACAACCCTAGAGCTCCTGTCTTTTTACTTTCTGTCTAGCTCCCTGAACTCCTGTTGCAGGACCTCATGCCCCTCCCTGCCTATTTTGTTCGTACCAATATGTACAATGACCTCTGCCTGTTTGCCCTCCCCCTTCAGGATGCCCGCTACCCGTTCTGAGACATCCTGGACCCTGGCACCAGGGAGGCAACATACCATCCTGGAGTCTCTTTCACGTCCACAGAAGCGCCTATCTGTGCCCCTGACTATAGAGTCCCCTATGACTATTGCTCTTCTGTGCTTTGACCCTCCCTGCTGAACATCAGAGCCAGCCATGGTGCCACTGCTCTGGCTGCTGCTGTTTTTCCCTGATAGGCTATTCCCTCCAACTGTATCCAAAGCGGTATACCTATTCGAGAGGGGGGACAATGGCAGGGGATTCCTGCACTGACTGCCTGCCCCTTCTGGTGGTCACCCATCTCTCTGCCCGCACCTTGGGTGTGACTACGTCTCTATAACTCCTATCTATGACGATTTCTGCCACCTGCATGCTCCTAAGTGCACCCAATTGCTGCTCCAACCGAACCTCGCGTGGAGCCTCGTCTGTGTGGAGCTGCCATTGGTTACACTTGCTGCAGATGTAGTCGACCGGAACGCTGGAAGCGGCACAGATCTGCCATGTCTCACAGTTGAAGCAATAGACTGTGCTCTGGACGAATCATGGAGGTTGATACAGGTGAGTAGATAGTTTCAACCTTGGAAATAATCTTCCATGCACTTGGTTTTGGACAGAAGGAGTAAACAAAGGGGATCTGAGGTGGAGGGTTTGTCATTGAAAAGATCAATCTGGGATTGCCTTTGAAGAAAATCCTGGATCAATATTTGAACATTACAGTAGCTGGTGAACAGATGGTGCTGTGAGACACATTGCAAATACCTACACTTAAAGTAATGTGAACACTCCTTTCAAGATTCTTTCACACGAGCAAATAACACCACATCAGAATTGAAAGTGAGAACAGTTGGTCGCTTGACTATTTTTGAATGCATTGCTATAACTGTAACCTAACTCAGAATTTCATAACTTACTTCTATGATAGTTTCCCACACATAGTTTGCTTCCACGGACAATATTCTTATGGGCCAGGGTTTAGAGGACCCCAAAGTGTAGCATGGAGTTCACCTGACCCACAACTTTTAATAGATTGTGGTATGGGGAGCACACGGCCCACTCTACAGGTGTGGTACAGCAGAAATGGAAAAGTATTTTTTAAAGCAAAACAATGTTTATTCTATGAACTCAAGTTAACCTTTTTAAAACATACAGTGAACATCTTAGCAACCATTAATTCAAATACAACCCCCAAAGAATACAACATTAAGTAATCCCTTAAGCTTTCCTTTATCCATACGACTTAAAAACACCTTTTAACCGAAGCACATTAGGTTTACATTCACTACTGAGAACATTTATAATTCTGAATTCACCAAATGATCAAGAGATAGTCTTTTGATGGCAGAGAGAACAGCAGTACATCTGCTTGGTCTGGCTTCAGCCCCAACACTGAAAACGAAACTAAAACACACCCTGCAGCAAACAGTCTAAAACAAAAGTAAAAAGCTGACAGACAGCCCAGTTCCGCCCACTCTCTGACATCACTGCAGTAATAAACACCCATTTCTTAAAGGTACTCTCACTACAGATATTTATATACACACCCATTTCTAAACACCCATTTCTTAAAGGTACTCTCACATGACAATATGTCATGGTTATTGGAACCAAGAGATTTGAACTTGATTCAATATTGCTGCCATATAGTCTCATCTCTGGCAGACAGATTAGCATATACTCTATCAGATAATGTCTGAAACTACTTTAACCTGATATAAAGGTTAAGTTGATTAACGTGCATTATTTGGTGAAAATGGGAGAGTTAATCTGATTAAAAGCTTTATTTCCCCCCCCCCCCAAATTATGCTTCTCCTGGTGCTGACACCTTGCTTTTATGCGTAGGCCATGTAGGGAAATGTTACATAATTTCTGTGTCTTATTCCTCAGGATTCTGGAAGGTACCGTCAACCATGTTTTCAGCAAGCAACATTCAAGCAACTAGCTGATAACCACTTCCAGATATTTGGGTTGGTAGATGGCTGCAGGACCAAAGCAACATGGCAGCTCCCTGGAATCTTTTGTGCACTTGTATAACGGTGTCACACTAGCTACATGTTGATTGCAGTTGACAAACACTCCTCGGTGATATATAGCTGACTTAATTGCCACGTGTTCAGCTGATGCTGCCCTGCACCTGTGGAACGTTGACCACAATTGCAATCCTGAGCATCCTATCATTTTGACTGGTGACAGCATGGGCAAAGGTGACATAATTGCTAGCCATAGCACGTAAGCAGTCAGTCACTTGTCTGCTGATTCCCCCTTTCCTGTGGAGCTGCAGGTCTGAGAGCAGCAAGTTGTTGCTGGTGTTGGTTCCACCAATCTTCTTGCTGCTCCTACAGCTGTCGATATTGGGCGTCATCTGAAGATCAAAGTAACATGGCATGATGAGTATCAATACTGTTCTGATAAAGCAGAGCTCCAAAGTGTAGACTGGTCTTTTGAGCCTCCAAATTGCATTTTTAAAAAATATTTTATTAGATTTTCCAATTTTTACAATCAATGCAACAGAAATAAATGCAAAGTAATATTATAGCATTGAAGAAATGATAAACGGCTTAACATACATGAGCACAGAATGGAGCAGGAGAACAGCATCATAACTGGCTTGGCACAATCATTCAACAAAATTGAATGCAAAATTGAATAACCACCGTTGTACGAGCAATACCCAAGGTCACCCTCCTCACAAATCCAGAGCCATGGAAACAGATCCCACTTCAGCCTGTCCCAATAACGAGACAAGACTTTCTGATAGTTCCAACAGTTCCAGAGAAGGCTAAAGAGAGAGACCCGAGCAAGGAGAAAAGATCAACTCAACCCAGAAGAGTTAGAAGAAACCCAGTCCTCCCTAGGAAACAAGTCGTCCACTTGGGCCATTGAAGGATAAAAACACAAATTCTTAAATTCAATTCTAAAGGAAATAGATTAGCGCTAACTGAGGGTGGGGAGTGGGGGCTATCCTCAATCTCAGCGAGGATGAAGTAACCCTACGAATCCCACCCCTCTGCCTATTCTGGCGCCAGTCATCTTTCCTCTAACCGAGACAAGGGGTGATAACAAAGAACACCCCCTTCCTTCAACCACCAGGGCTAGTATACATCATAAGGCATAATAACAAATAGGAGTGGAACTGTGCACAAATCCCATTTCTCATATTTGACTCAATATGAATTTCCTAAATCAGGATAGCCAATGGTTCAGGCCATCATACCCATATTCCGCACTCCCCTGTAGGAAAATAGACAGCGACAAAAAACAACAACATGATCAGCAGGGAGCATTGTCCAGGATAACAGAGGAATTGCAGTGCTCAGGATAATGACATCTTCCCAGTTGCACGATAAAAGCAGAGGCAAAGGATCAACAAGCACTCCTCAGTATCTCTCAAGGATTCTGACAATTGAATCACTGGACACCATTACTTCCGTAATGCCGTCTCACCAAACAGCATGAGGAACAGAACAATAGTCAAGACCAGTGATCGGCTGGCCAAACCGACCCAGACCTCAAAGATCAGGATACATTGTGCTCCATTGAATCTGCTGCACCCAGCCTCCAAATCAAGATTACCAAAACCTGTCAGCTAATTTTCAAACCCAATCGGGAACTTGTTCACAGCCTCTTGTCGGCGATTGGGCCGAGCATTATACCCCGCTCCATCCCTTCTCTTGAACCTGTCAGGATGGATGATCTCAATAATATGGAGGCAGGCCTCCACCACGGAGAGTGCTCTATCAAGTGCAAGAGTCTCCTTGTGCCCCTCTATCTCTTCCAATAATTAGAGGGAGAAATATGGCATTAATTAAATTACAAACTGTGTGCAGAAAGCAAATAATTAGAGGAAAAATTACAGCATTAAAAGAGAGGGAGGGAGGTAAGAGTCTGAGGAATAAAAAGTACCCCGCAACTCTTTGAAGTGAGCCCTGATCGACCTGTACAAGGCCCGCTCAATAACAACTGCACCACACTGCAAGCTATGCCCCATCCCAGCCCATTCCAGCTGCCATGAAGTAACAAGGATTTTAGCATTTTATCTAGGCTCTTGCTTGCAAACACACTGACCAAACACTTCCTGAGACATTGTACAAGCCATGTACACCGAGAAAAGACAAATACGAAATGTGCACCAGGATGAAAAGATGGATTAAAAGATGAGCAGAGCCGGATGTTGCAAAAATGCAGCTGCTTCCATGCTCACATCACGTGATCCCCCTCCAAATTGTATTTGACAATTCTAATGGATGTAAACTTGCAACCCAAGTTCTGTGAACAAATCCTTTCACGAAAGCAGCCGTGAATACATAGCACTTACTTCCATATTTCACTGTCATAACTTTCCACCCGTCAATTGGTACTTGTTTTTCACTTTGCTTTCATTGGTGAGTACCAGGAAGCTGGGAAACCTGTGATGCTAAACTCCAAAACCCACATTAATATTCCTATAAATTAGATGTTAATTTTTTAAAAATGTCAACCTGCCCCTCCTTTGGAGTTTGCTTGCACAGGACTGCAGTGAAATGCTGAAGTTGGTATGATTGGACCCCCTTTCCTGATGCACTCATATTTTTCTGGGTCACACCCCACTTGCACACAAGCATACTTGCTGACTCATGATAAAATTATCCCAGCAGAGTTTGAACCAGCAAGTGTATGTTTGTTTAGCTAATTAAATTACAAACTGTGTGCAGAAAGCAAATAATTAAAGGGGAAAATATGGCATTAAAAGAGAGGGAGGGAGATAAGTGTCTGAGGAATAAAAAGTTAAAAAAGCATTTATATTCACATTGTTAATCCTTCAAAATCTCTAACAAAAATTAAAACCTGCAGGAATGAGATACCACACTTTTAAAAGTTAATTTTCAGTGTCAGAGAGGTTGTTTGGCAGAAGTAATACTTCTCACAATATAAAAAAGTAATTTACACATGAATGGACAAGTCATTACTTTTTATGGCGAATTCAATGAGTATATATCACAAGAATGCAGCAATATTTTACCATTATATGTGTTTCAAAGCCGGCCTCTCAGTGAGATACTAGGTTGGATTCTACAGTTCCCTAGCTGCATGTTTCTTGGCGGTGTCAACGGTTGGAAAATTCTGGTCAGTGTTACAGAGAAACCTCTGGAGGGCCAGGGAAACTCGGACAGAAACGTGCTGATTTTGACGTTCAACCAAATATGTGCAGTCTTCAAAAGTGGCTGTCTGATTTACTCTTGAACATTGGTGAGCACTGTTGACTTTACCATTATTTTTAGTGTAAAGCACTGGCCAATATATATTTAAACTTTCAAAACCAATAAATTTAGAAGAAAACTTTGAGAGTGATATTATTGTGGACAGCAAAGTATTTTCAATCTATTACACCGCTTCTTGAATGCCTGGGAAATTTAAAAATACTGGGCTGGATTCTCCAATTTTGGGGCTATGTCCGGGGGATCCATGGCATTTTACGTGGGGAAATTCGGTGACCCCCCAGCACCAATCCTCCAACCAGTGAGGGGATAGCAGCCACGCCACGTAAGATGCACGGCCTTCGCGATACAAATGTCTGGAGAATTGCCGGGTTGGTGGCCGTGCATGCGCACGATGACAACCTGCAGTGGTTGCGCCGTACAACATGGCGGTGGCCGTGCGCGGACCCGACCTGCCAGAGAGTGCCGCCCTGGACATCACCCTCCCCACTCCCAGGCCACCCACCACCAGTCCCCCCAGCCGTCGGTGAAACCTCCCGGCCAGCAGGACAGCCGCCACACTGGGTTCCCGACTGCTGTGATTACACGTCAACTGCGTGGTCGAGAACTCGGCCCATCGGGGGCACAGCATTGGGGAAGGGTCTTCAGGTAACGTCCTGAGGCTATCCCAACAGCATGTGACATGCTCCTCGATTATGCCATTTTGGAGGGGGCGAAGCATCTGAAAACAGGCGCAGCCGCAGATTCCAACGAAAAAAGGGACTCTCCCCGATCGCCGATTACAAAATCAGCATCAGGGAACGGAAAATCCTGCCCACCTTCTCCTTGAGAGCATATACTTCCATTTGCACCAAACTGCACACTCAAATTATGGCAGTCCTTGTTAATAAATATAATTTGGGTGTCTATTTTTCTCCAACAGCTATTCTGACATCCTTACATCTTCTTCCCTATATCATTGATAAATTCAGAGCCAGACGGGAAGGATGTCATTCATCACATTTAATGACAGCAGACTGAAAAAAGTCAATTCGAGACCACCAACCTGAAATTGGGATTGATAGTGTCATAATATCCGCTCATGTATATAATGAGATGCAGACAGGCCGTGACTGACACATAGGATAACGAGTAAGCATACAACACAGCACAGCCAATCACCAGACAGGACACTGCTACTATAAAGCCAGAGGGCACTAGGCTTCCTGCTCTCTCGGGACCCGGCTACTGAGGCAGTCAGAGTCCACGAGCTAGCAAGCACAAACACCATGCGGTAGCTAGTAAGTCTGGTCAGGCTACTACAAGGTCACTAGTCAGATCAGTATAGTGTCGACCCACAGCTGAATATGTACAGCAGTTCATCTAGTTGAATAAAACAGTGTTGGATCTTCTCCTGTGTTAGACGTCTGCTTCTAACTTCCCTGCATCGAGGGCAGTCCACATCGAAACAACCTGCCTAACACATCATGGTACCAGAGTGATATTGATCTTGACGGACCTACCTCGAGTGAATCAGCATCGACCAGCAAGCAGCCATCCAGCGAAATGGAAAACATCCAGCCTCCTCCGCATCTCCGGCAACCTCGCGCCAACTGGAAAATCTTCAAGCAAAAGTTCCTCTTGTACATCGAGGCCTCTGACCTCGAGGCAGCATTGGATGCCAGGAAGATCGCGCTATTTCTCTCCACTGTGGCGGACCACGCCATCCATATCTACAATTCGCTTACGTTCGCCGATGGCGAAGACAAAACGAAATTCAAAACAGTCCTGCTGAAGTTCGACAGCCACTACGACATTGAGGTGAATGAGAGCTTTGAACGGTACATCTTCCAGCAGAGGCTTTAGGGTAAGGATGAACCTTTTCAGTCCTTCTTGACACATCTCCGCATCCTAGCGCAGTCATGTAACTATGACTCGACGGCTGATTCCATGATGCTGGATCAGATCATTTTCGGGTTCCACTCCGACTCACTGCAGCAGCAGATCCTTAAAATCAAACAGTTGACCCTCTCAGTCGCTATCGAGACATGCGTTGTCCATGAGCATGCCAAGAATCGTTACTCCCACATCAGGGCGGCAGGGTGCAAAGCTGGCCTCCCACGAGGCAGAAAAGGTGCAGGCCATTGCACAGGTGCAGGGCCTGAGCATCGAGAAGTGTGGCCGTTTCACGCGCTTTTCTCGGATCCCTGCACATGCGCGCCACAACCGAGTGGACAACGAGACCGAAAACCCGACTGCGCAGGTGCGTACGTCGGCCGACCGCACTGCGCATGCGCGATGGCGCACGGATGCGCTGATGTCAGCGTTATGACGTGTCCGAATTGTGTCTCCACCCACTTAAAGTGGCAATGTCCGTCAAGAGGACGCTGATGTCTCCTGTGTGGCAAGCTAGGCCACTCCGCAGCCCTCTGCAGATCCGCTCCACCGCTCAGCAGCCAGCGATCCCAGCTGCGGCGCAGAAGTACCCGTTCAATGTAACAAGGGCATGCCAGATTCTGATCCCAACAGCCCAACGGACCCTGATGCTGACTGCCTCAATTCTCCATATTGGGTGGGCATCATAATCACACATGAGCTGGCCTCCACCACACCTGCGCAACGCCTCTCGATCCTCAGTGTTGATCCTGACAACGAGTGGTGTGCTGTTCTCACAGTTAACAAGGCTCACATCTGATTTAAACTGGACACTGGCGCGTCTGCAAACCTTATCTCATAATCCGACCTCGACACCATCCGGGCCCGACCAAGCATTCTTCCACTGGCCTGCCAGTTCCTTGACTACAATGGCAATGCCATAGTTGCCAGTGGCTCATGTCAACTAGGAGTATCCAACAAGGAGATCAAGGCAAAGTTACGATTTGAAATCGTCAGGCCTGACCGGACATCACTGCTCGGTGCTCGCGCCTGCAAGCTCCTGAACCTGGTTCAGCGAGTCCACACCATGTCATCGTCACCGCCGAGGCCTCGCCCGATGGAAATTTGCAAGTCGACATAGACGACATTATCACACAGTACCACACTGTATTCGATGGAATGGGCACGCTCCCGTACCAATACAAAATACTGCCCACGCCGAATGCCACCCCTTGTAATCCATGCACCACGCCGGGTGCCGGCGCCCCTCAAGAATGGTCTGAAAAAGCAACTACAGGGCCTCCAAGACCAGGGCATCATCTCGAAGGTCACGGAGCCAACAGACTGGGTCAGCTCCATGGTCTGTGTAAAGAAGCCATCAGGGGAGCTCTGCATTTGCATTGATCCCAAGGATCTAAACCACAACATCATGCGGGAGCACTACCCGATCCCGAAGCGTGAAAATGTAACCAGTGCGATCGCTCATGCCAAATTCTTCACTAAGCTGAACGCCTCCCGGGGTTTTGGGCAAATACAGCTGGACGCGTCCAGTCACAAGCTGTGCGCGTTCAACACCCCGTTCGGCCGCTACTGTCACAACCGCATGCCTTTCGGTATCATATCTGCCTCCAAAGTGTTTCATTGCATCATGGAGCAGATGATGGATGGCTTCGAGGGGGTACGAGTATTCATGGACGAAGTGATCATCTGGTCCACAACACCCCAGGATCACATCGCTCGCCTCAAGCAGGTCTTCCAGTGAATTCATGGCCATGGTCTCAAGCTCAACAGGGCCAAATGCTCATTTGGTCAATCTGATATAAAGTTTCTAGGCGGCCACATCTCGCGGCAGGGTGTGCGGCCAGACGCCTACAAGGTCTTGGTGATCAATGCCATGAAGACCCCGGAGGACAAGAAGCCGGTCCTCCGCTTCCTCGGGTTGGTCAACTTTCTCAAGAAATTCATTCCCAATATGGCATCCCACACCACGGCCCTCCGCCATCTCGTCAAGAAATCAATGGAATTGCAGTGGCTGCCCACACATGAAGCGGAATGGCGTGAGCTGAAGGCAAAGCTCACCACAGCCCCAGTTCTAGTGTTCTTCGACCCAACCAAGGAAACCAAGATATCAACTGATGCAAGCCAGGAAGGCATTGGGGCGGTGCACCTCCAGCGAGTTGACTCCTCGTCCTGGGCTCCAGTGCATATGCCTCCAGGGCCATGACGGCCACTGAGCAATGGTATGCCCAGATCGGAAAGGAGAGCCTGGGTCTCCTGACAGGAATAGTCAAGTTTCATGACTACGTTTACGGCTTGCCGAAATTCACGGTGGAAACGGACCACAGGCCTCTAGTCCACATAATCCAGAAGGATTTAAATGACATGACACCTCGATTACAGCGAATTCTTCTTCGACTCCGCCGCTATGACTTCGAACTTGTCTACATGCCAGGCAAAGAGCTGATCATTGCAGATGCCCTATCCCGGTCCATCACCACACCGTGTGAACAAGGTGGCTTCATCTGCCACATGGAAGCGCAAGTGCAATTGTGTGCCACCAACCTCCCAGCCTCTGACGAACGGTTGGTCCAAATTTGTGAGGAAATTGCCAAGGATCCTTTACTGCAGCGTGTGATGCAGCACCTTACCCATGGCTGGCAGAAGGGACAATGTCCCCAATTCATTAATGTTAAAGACGAGCTGACGGTTGTGGAGGGAATCCTTCTGAAACTCGACAGGATCGTTATTCCTCAAAGCATGCAGGCTATGGTGCTGGGTCAACTCCATGGGGGTCACCTTAGAGTCGAGAAATGCCGACGCAGAGCTCGGGAGGCGGTTTACTGGCCGGGCATTAACCAGGATATTGCCAACACGGTCCTCAACTGCCCCACCTGTTAGAAGTTTCAACCGGCTCAACCCAAGGAAACACTGCAACAGCACGAGATCATGAACTCTCCATGGTCCAAAGTAGGTGTAGACCTTTTTCACACCAAGGGGCGTGACTATGTACTCCTGGTCGACTACTTCTCCAGTTACCCAGAAGTGGTGAAACTGTCCAACCTCACATCAAAGGCGGTCATCAAAGCCTGCAAAGAAACGTTTGCCAGGCACGGGTTACCGCTCATGGTAATGAGCGACAACGGTCCATGCTTTTACAGCCAAGAATGGTCTGATTTTGCACAGTCCTACAACTTCCGTCACGTTACCTCCAGTCCCCACTACCCGCAATCAAATGGGAAGGCCGAAAAAGAGGTCCATATTGTCAAGCGGTTGCTGTGCAAAGCTGCAGACTCAGGCTCTGACTTCAACCTGGCAATGCTGGCATACAGGGCAACCCCACTGTCCACTGGGTTGGCCCCAGTGCAGATGCTCATGAATTGCACTCTGAGGACCACAGTTCCAGCCATCTTTATTCCAGACCTTGGCCACCTCATGGTACTATACAAAGTGCAGCAGTCCCGGGCCCAACAGAAGGCCACATATGATGCTTATGCCACGGATTTACCTGAGCTGGCTTCAGCCGATCGTGTGCTCGTCCAGTTGCCTGAGGGCGGTTGGTCAGCCACAGCTGTTGTTGTCAAACAAGTTGCCCCGAGGCCTTTCATTGTTCGCATGGCTGATGGCTCCCTGCTACAGTGCAACAGATGGGCATTGTGAAGAGTTCCATGCCCACCACCTGACCGCAGTGCTCCGCCGGCTATCATGCTTCCTCCGGACGTACCCTGCCACGAGGTCACCGATCTGCCAGTGATGCTGCCGGCCCACGTGACCACCGCAATGGCAGCGATCCCACCTCTCCACGTGCAGACGGCTCCTGATCCACCGCTGCGGCGATCAACAAGAATTTGTCGCCCGCCACAAAGACTGAATCTGTAGACTTAACTTTTATAAATTTTTGTGAATGAATCTATCGACTTAACTTTTGTAAATATTGCTTAGTTTGCCATGTATCTGCACTACCGACACCTTCCCATGTATATACGTTTGTTCAATCACCGTTTGTATATAGTCAGGTATATATATATATATATATACACACCTCAGTATTTATTTAACTCAAAAAAAGGAGGGGAGATGCCATAATACCCACTCATGTATATAATGAGATGCAGACAGGCAGTGATTGACACACAGGATGACCAGTAAGCACACAACACAGTGCAGCCAATCACCCGACAGAACACCACCACTATAAAGCCAGAGGGCACTAGCTTTCCCGCTCTCTCTGGACCCAGCTACTGAGACAGTCAGAGTCCACGAGCTAGCACAGTGCAAACACCATGCGGTAGCTAGTAAGTCTGGTCAGGCTAGTACAAGGTCACTAGTCAGATCAGTATAGCGTCGACCCATAGCTGAATATGTACAGCAGTTCATCTAGTTGAATAAAACAGTGTTGGATCTTCTCTTATGTATTAGACGTCTGATTCTAACTTCCTTGCATCGAGTGCAGTCCAACCAACCTGCCTAACACATCAGATAGTGCAATGTTACATGGGTTTTATTGTGTGCTTGCATGCAGGCTATGGTGCTGGGTCAACTCCATGAGGGTCACCTTGGAGTCGAGAAATGCCTACGCAGAGCTCGGGAGGCGGTTTACTGGCCGGGCATTAATCAGGATATTGCCAACACGGTCCTCAACTGCCCCCCTGTTAGAAGTTTGAACCGGCTCAACCCAAGGAAACACTGCAACAGCACGAGATCATGACCTCTCCATGGTCCAAAGTAGGTGTAGACCTTTTTCACACCAAGGGGACAGCAGTTCATCTAGTTGAATAAAACTGTTTTATTGTGTGCTTGCATGTTTTTGGGATAAGTTGATGCCACACTGACGAGGCACAGGTTCACACACAGTAAAGTGATGCCAGACGTATGCCAAGCAGGCAGATCATGACATCAGTCAGCATGCAGTGATGATTTGATGGTCGCAGTGCCATTTTGAAGCTCAACACTCCAGCCAACATCCTCTTAAATTCGCACAACTGAATATCTCCCTCCAACAGCAGGAAGGTCTCTTCCATCAGTGCATCTTAAAGGGATCATCAATTGCTTATCGTTTTGTTGCTAGTTGATTTCTTCTGGGTATTAGGGGCTATGGGGAGAAGGCAGGACAATGGGAATAAGAAAAATATCAGCCTTGATTGAATGGCAGAGCAGACTCGATGTGCCGAATGGCCTAATTCTGCTCCTGTATCTTATGGTCTTATGGGTATTGTTTAAATTTTACAAGTGTTTTCTGTTCTTGCTAGTAGTTGCAATTGGAAAAATCTATATTGAGTGTTGTGACAAGTGCTGAAGGAGTATTGCTAAATTTGGGCGTCTGCACAAACTAGTTCCTCCGAGTAATCATTCCCCTTAATACAGCATGACTTAGAGAATGGACAGAGGCCATGCAGAGCAAGCAAGCTATTGGAAGAAGGAGGAGGAGAGGGAGAAAGGCTCTCAGCCATATCATCTTTATTAGTGTAAAAGTAGGCTTACGTTAACACTGCAATGAAGTTACTGTGAAAAGCCCCCAGTTGCCAAACTCCAGCGCCTGTTCGGGTACACTGAAGGAGAATTCAGAATATCCAATTCACCTACAAGCACGTCTTTCAGGACTTATGAGAGGAAACCGGAGCATCTGGAGGAAACCCACGCAGTCACAGGGAGAATGTGCAGACTCCTCACAAACAGTGACCCAAGCCGGGAATGGAACCCGGGTCCCTGGAGCTGCGAGACGGCAGTGCTAGCCACTGTGCCACCATGCTGCCCATGTTCAGAGAGGAATTATCCTTCCTGAACCTCAGCAAAATAATTTGTGAGATGTCTTCCCTTAAATAGAGACATCCTTACTGAAATCTGCCAACTGCGTAGCCACAGCTGCAACCTCAGAGCAGGGCAAGGACTGCAGTACCAATGACTGTACAGGTTGCCTTGGCAATGACCTGTACACATCTGGTTCATTTCAGGCTGGAAGGTGGAAATATTTGCAATATATTTTCCACCCACTGCCACTCTTCAGTCATTATGAGCTAACTATGTCTCATTCTCTCTTGCAGATACAGAAGGAATGAACACAAGGCTTCACTAGAATTGCAAGCTACCCCATGGTGCCATTGGTTGCCTGAGTGACAGGCTATACTGAAGTCAGCTGGCAGGATAGTGCTGTTTTCCTGAGAGGAGACAACAGGTTTATGCTCCATGGAATCACTGCCACTCCCCAGGAATGGTGCCTCAGCAATCCCAGTTAATTGCTGGAGAGCACATTACCAGACTGCTGTGACCCTTACACATTCCTTTATAGACCCCAGCTACAATGACAGCGGTCAGAGCTTGCTCTGCAGCAAGCTGCCCTTGCATGATGTCAGTCTGAGTTTCCATGGTTACACTCAAACCTCCGGTGAAGGTTGCTTGTGCTGCAACGGAAACTGAGGCATCACAAACTGCCTAATGCCTGGGTTCACAAGTGTGCTGGCGGAGTTGGCAACCACTTCTGTCTTTGATGGGATGCTCCCTGACATTGATCACAGGTTTTCAGGCAGGCTTTCCAAATGTACGAAGCATTTTAATATGTGTGTCTACCTGTGCTGTCCTGATTGACATACATATTCTCTGCAGCAGATCTCGCTCTGGTCATTTCCCTCTGGTCAACTGGCATCTGCTCTACCCTTGTCTCCTGTCTGGTTGCAGGTCAGTTGGGTCTGGTGTCTCACCATGTGCACATGCTGCCTCTGAGCTACCCTCAAAAATAATGCTTTTCACTAGGAAACTAGAATTGGACCACAAGTTGAATTTGAAAAATACTTATAGATTCACTGCAATTTGTTTCTTCAAAAATGTGACTTGGTACGTAAAACACAAAAAATGATTATAAAATATAAACACATTTGTAACAGTACACAGCATGGTCTACATAGTTCCCACTTTCCTATTATCCCACTTGCCAACCCGCCTGCTTAATGACCTGACCACACGCCGTCTATCCTCCCACTCTCTGGCCCTCATCTCACTAACCCTCCCACTCATTGCCTTTCCCCACCATCCTACTCTCCGGCCTTTTCACTTGCCACCTCTCCTGACCCTCCCGATTCTTGTTTCTCCCTTCCCATCCACTCTCCAGACCTCCTGCTCTCCAACCCTCCTGTTCTTCGACCATCCCGCTGGCCACTCCCCAGTCCCTCCTGCTTGCTGATTATCCCACTTGCTCCCACCCACTGCTTCCATCTGAAACCTCCTGGTTGATGACCCTCCCTCTCCCAAATTCTCCAGGCAAAGCAAACAGGGGAGCGAGAGGGGCTTTTAAAACATATATATATATAGATCATAGAATTTACAGTGCAGAAGGAGGTCATTTGGCCCATCGAGTCTGCACCGCCTCTTGGAAAGAACATCCTACCCAAGCCCACACCTACACCCTATCCCCATAACCCACACTAAGGGCAATTTTGGACACTCAGGGCAATTTAGCATGGCCAATCAACCTAACCCGCATATCTTTGGACTGTGGGAGGAAACATGAGCACCCGGAGGAAACCTATGCAGACACGGGGAGAACGTGCAGACTCCGCACAGGCAGTGACCCAAGCCAGGAATCGAACCTGGGACCCTGGAGCTGTGAAGCAATTGTGCTAACCACTATACTACCTTGCTGCCCATGCGAGATGTGGGTGTCACTGGGTAGGCCAGTGATTATTGCCCATCCCTAGTTGCCCTTGAGAAGGTGGTAGTGATCTGTCTTCTTGAGTCGCTGCAGTCTGAGGTGTAGATACATCCACAATGCTGTTAGGGAGGGAGTTTCAGGATTTTGACCAAGTGACAGTGAAGGGACGGCAATATATTTTCACATCAGGATGGTGAGTAACTTTGAGGTAAATGTCTTGGTGATGGTGTTCCCAGATATCTGCTGCCCTTGGTCTTTGCGATGGTAGTGATTGTGGGTTTGAAATGTGCTGCCAAAGGAGCCCTGATGATTCATCTCGTGCATCTTGGAGATGGACATGCTGCTGGCCCTGTTTGTCAGTGGTGGAGGGAGTGAATGTTTGTGGAAGGGGTGCCAATCAAATGGGTTTCTTTGTCCTGGATGGTGTCGAGCTTCTTGAGTGTTGTTGGAGCTGCACTCATCCAACCAAGTGGGGAATATTCCATCACACTCTTGACTTGCAGATGGTGGACAGGCTTTGAGGAGTTAGAACCCGAGTTACTTGCTGCAGTATTCCTATCCTCCGACCTGCTCTTGTAGCTATTGCATATATATGGCCAGTCCAGTTCAACCTCTGGTCAATGGTAACCCTCAGAATGCTGATAGTGGGGAATTCAGCAATGGTAATGCCATTTGATATCAAACGGCAGTGGTTTGATCCTCTCTTGTTGAAGATGGTTATTGCCTGGTCCTAATGTGGTGTGAATGTTACTTGCCACTTTTAACCCACAGCTTAATATTGTCTGGGTCATGCTGCTAATGGTCATGGACGGTTTGACTATCTGAGACATCATAAATGGTGACCATTCTGCAAAGCAGACATCTCCACTTCTGACCTCATTGATGAATCAGCTGAAGACACTGAATGGGAGGGTCAGGGAAGTGACAAGTGGGATGTTTGGCAAGTGAAAGAGATATGATGAGAATGTTTAGAGAATGGGAGGGTCAAAAGAGTCAGAGTGTGGGCCACAGAGCACATAAGAGGAGGCTACAAGCATCTTAATGATCACTAGCTTCATGTCATTCCCCCACTACTGGATCAAGTTGCATGACTTGAATGTTTGAAAGGTACAAGGGTAGGATTGTGGTGTGGGGAGGGGGGGGGGGGGCGGGCGTGAGGAGTAAGAGATGCATGCTTTACAATCTGCAACTTTTAAATCATAAGACAGTGTGGAACTAAGGCTAAGTGAAATGTGGGAATGAGGAGTAAGTATGAGGATACTACGATTGTCAATGGTTTTGGCTCCACTATTTGCCGTGGTATTATCAATGGGTGTTCCAATTCACAACAGCATGGTCTCCTCCTTGGAGTCAGGATATGTAGTATGTAGGCACACCTCTTTCCCCATTGCCTATGAACTCCTGTCTCTGTTCTGCAAGAAAGTGAGTGTGATGTAATCTGTTTGGTGATGTAGCTGTTGCAATTGATCATTGGAGGTGTGTGCAAAATGTGGATATGTGGCTTATATTAGTGCTAATTCCTTAAGGAGCAGTGGAGCATTTGAATGTTAGATATGAGACTTGATTAACAGAGTTTTGGTAGGAATGTGCTGTGATTTGCACAGTGCAAAAGGCTTGTAGCCCAGTTGGTAAGCTACGACATTTGGAGACGCATTTACTGAATTTGACCTGTTGTATGAGGTAATGGAATTATTTTCACACTGCATCCAGAACCGTAGATTTTGACTCCTGGCATTGACTCCCATGACTAATTACTTTTGCTGTTTTCTGAGAATTTATCTGGAGAGTCTCCTGTCCTCTGCAGATTTAGGACATCAAACTTACTTTCCACCAGCTCTACTGAGGTCTCCAATGCAGCCTTCAAAACCCTTAGGTGTTTCCCACCTTGTGCCATTCCGTCTCTCCCAGGTTAGGTTCATTTTGAATTACTACAAATACCTGCTCTGGCCACAATGCACCACCCTGGTAAGGAGTGTAGGCTAGCTTTCAGTAGTCAGGCAGGCAGCCAGTCTACAAAACTGCACATGCTGAAATGGTTTGAAACAGCAGCAGGCAGCATAAAGTAGCCGTGCTGCTTTTGTTGCAGCCAATTGGCGAGGACTAATAATGTATCACAATCCTTGTGCTGATTTTCCGAGTTGTTGAGTTTAGCCTCCCAATCATCTGAAAAGGCCATTTTTTGACGCGGAAATCTGCAACGTTAGATAGCCAACTAATTGTTTCTAAGCCTCCTCCAACACATATGCATGGTGGGATTTTTTGTGCCGCCACGGTGTGTTTAGAGGTGTTCCACCATTGGCCTACAGCAGGATCTTGTGGTCCCGCCACTGTCGGAGGCATTTCCCATTTTTTGCACCCCCTTCTGCCAGGGAACCTGTGGCGGCATGTTAGGATACCAGACGAGAAACCCTTACAATGTTTCAACTTGTAAAATTGTGAAGGAAGGATACTTCACCCCAGGAGTGATGACTCTGATCAATAGGTATCTTTTATTCTAAAACAAAATTTAAACACTGAATTAATCTCATTAACATCAAAGAAATATTTTACAATTAACAGATAAGCAGTTCTTAAACGCAAGGAAAAACATTAACTTACTATCTACACCTGCCACTAATTGCAATTAAGAAACCCAATTCAGTTCAAATGTAATTTACAAATAAACTTAACAAAACAGGTTACATGCTTATCTGTGCAGGCCTTTGGAGAGAGAGAGAGCCTTTTCAGAAACAACCTGAAAATGCTTTGGTGTGCTTCGATTTTTCTGCTCAACCAAACAGCATTTGCCAAAAACTGTAAGCTGCAGACAGACCTGGCTTCTCCCTTTAATTACATTATCTGTATCCTACCAAGATATCCCATCATCTGCTTGGCTAGGGCTAAATACAATCCCTCATAAATAATTTACTTTCCAGGGAATCTCCAGCAATATCCCATTAGCTATCTCTCTGTAAACAAACAAATGGTTAAAACCAATCATTACCTCACCTTGAAAAACTTATGGTACCTTAACCTAGGTTCCTTATCACTGCAGCAAATATATCTTAATCCAGGCTTTTAATAACATACTGCAACAGACATAAAATACAACATATATAACAATTTCTTATATTCATCACAGGGGGGTCACCGTTGGTGGGACGGAAAGATCCTGCTGGTGGGAATGGTTGGAAAGTTCCAGCCACAGTGTGCAGGCAGGCTCACAGGCATTTGGAAATGTCCTGGCACTCACAAACCCAACTCCCAGCTATGGGTGAATAGCTCCACTGCCTTGTGGATATCTTGGGAGAGTTGAAAGCTTAGGGAGTAGACCCTGACAAAAAAATCTGGAGTAGAGAACAAAGGCAGACTGATGTCTAAATATGTCATCTTTTCAGCAATTGCTACAACCAAGCTGGTGTCAAACATGATGCTTTGCATTCCTTTGGAATCAACCAGGGAAGCTGAGAGGCGGGGGAGGGGGGTACACTGTCACTTCGGTCCCAAAATTTTTTCTCAGGTTTCGGACCAGGTGAGGACGCTTTGTTTTTGCTGCAGAGCATGAACAAAACAAGGCGGACAGACTTAACACAGAGTTGACCATCACAGCACAAACCATTGCCTTACGAGATGGAAGGCAGCCACTGTTTCTGATAAGTTACATTAATCCTTTTCAACAAGAGACATCTCAACAGGCTTGTTTTCGAGGCAAGTACATCAAATGTTTCTATCCTCAGTGATGTTTCTCTTTCATTTAATTTAATCAACGAGAAATAAGAAGAACTAATAGAAAACAAAACAAATATCCCCACAAAATAGGTTCAAAGCCAAAACCTATAATTCCCATATCGTCATCTGGTACTTTGTAACAATTGCATATCATCATTTCCACAGCAACTGCAGCAAAGAAAACATTTGCTTGTTTCCATAGCAACTGCAGCGTGAACCAGTCACAAGATGGAAACTGGAGAATGAGACATTACCTGCAATTTAAGTAAAACATAGATAAAAGGAGCACTAAGTTCAATGGATTATGATTTAACAGTTGATCATGCATCTACATTGTAAAAAGTTTTTATAAAAAGGCCAAAGAAGGCACTCCAAATAGAAATTTCACACCTACTGACGAAACCGGCAGTACAAATATGAGAGGTCATCACAGAATATACAGATATTGAAACTGAACAACTAGTGGGTCACACTGGACTGGCAGCATGAATTTGTACTGATGCTAGCAACATAAGTGAGCAATCTGTCAATGATATTTTGGATGTCCATCTCCACATCATTCTGGTATCTTCATCACAAATGTTCTCAAGTCTCCTTTAACTTTCTTATCCCCCCCAAATTTCTCCTCCATCATTCTAGAGAAGATCGATTCTTTCTGGGACGCGGTTCTGCAGCCATAGGGGACCCACAGGTAATTCACTGAAATAACCATTCTTCATGTGTGAGCTTTTAAAATAAATAAACTGTGTTGAGGGTGTGGGAAATGCTGACAATGTTGTATTTATTGCAAGTCTTTGCTTCCCCTGAATAGCTGATGAGCCTTCTCTGTACACATCTGCCATCCTATGCTGATTGTGGAAGCTGTAAACTTGACACAGTGATAATCATCGAAGAATCATAGAATCCCTACAGTGCAGAAGGAGGCCATTCAGCCCATCAAGGTGGCACCATCCCTCTAAAACAGCATACTATCTTCGACCATGCCCCATCCTATCCCAGTAACCCCACATAACCATTTGGACACAGGGACAATTTAGCATTGCCAATCCACCTAACCTGCACTTCTTTGGACTGAGGGGGGAAACTGGAGCACCTGGAGGAAACCTACGCAGACACGGGGAGAACGTACAAATTCTACACAGTCACCCAAGGCTGGAATTGAACCCGGGTCCCTGGTGCTGTGAAGCAGCATTGCTAACCACTGCGCCACTTTGCTGTCACTAATGTTTTGACAGATCAGGGTGTTGTTTGAATTGAAGGGCAAAATGTTGATGACAACAATCCTACTTTTCTGTGCTTGTTCTTCTGGAAGACCCATCGAGGCGTCTGTTGCTACCTCTTCTGAACCAAGACCTTCATTGCCCACTGACTGCTTCCTCCCATTGATCTTCTCGTCCAATGTGCTTTGTGGTGGAAAATCTCGCCAAGTTGCTTTCCCCTTCTGTGCACCCCACCCACTACTAGTCTGAGTCTTCATAACAGATCAACAATCACTGCCCATCTTTTTTCTGCCTCAATTCTAGAAACAAACTGTGAAGCCAGTTACAATTGCAGCTTCAAGTTCCCGACTTCCTAGCCTCTGGTCCTCCGTTCACAATGCTATTCTGCAACTGTAAATCTGCTCAATCACTCATCTTCCTGCACCTTTGATGGTCTGGTCCAGAGTAATGTCTTCACTATCTCACAACCTACTTGTTCTCCCAGACATGGCCCTCATATAAACGTTGGCTTAATGAATCTGGTGCACAATCAGAAGACTGGATCTGACTGAGTCATTTCAAGTGCTATTAGTGCTCATTCTCTCCCCTGCCAAAACTGCTCACTACACTTGGATAATTCTGCACAACAAAGCTTCCTTTCTCTACTCGAATCCTTAAACCATCCCTACCTGCCTTCCCCCGCCCCGTGCAAACTAACAAGTGAGGTGAGCTCATGCACTGTGTTACTACCACTAATATCATTTAATTATGTGCTTCTGCTGCTTTACCACTTTTCCTTTATTGATTGATTTGATTGACTAATTTGTTTATTCTCATGTGTACCCGACGCACAGTGAAAAGTATTTTTCTGCGAGCAGCTCAAACAGATCATTAGTACATGAAAATAAAATAAAAAGAAAATGCATAATAGGGCAACACAAGGAACACAATGTAAATACACTGTCATGCGAGAGTGCCTTTAAGAACTGGATGTTTAAGCAATGTACCTTTAAGAAAACAGTGATGTCATAGAGTGGGTGGAGCACAGCTCAGGTCAGCCATTTTGCAGGTTTTTAGTTGCAGTTTAAAAAGCAGTGTGTGTGTGTCTGTGTGTTTCCACAGAGCTGCAAGTTTTGCAGTTTAGTTTTGCAGTTGGAGAAAGCAGGTTGTGTGTGTCTGTGTGTGTCCAGAGAGCTGCAGAGGAAAGCAAGGTGCTGGAGCTGAAATCAACCAAGCAAATATATCTCTGCCATTCTACAGAAAATATATATATCCTTTAACCTGATGTGATACTGTTTAAAGGTGTTAAGTCTCTTGGAAGTTTGAAGGAACATTTTAAGGAGTTATTTACTGTTGCAATATTTTCTGAGTTATCTTTGAAGTAAAGGGTGTTAAGAGATCCAATGTTTATTAAGATGTTAAGTTGAGTTCATGGAATAAACGGTGTTTTGTGTTTAAAAACCCACGTGTCCATAATTGAAATCCCACACCTAGGGAAGAAGCCGCGTGCTCGGAAAAGCAACAAATCCATTAAAAAGAGAGGTTGATTGAAATCCATGATACATTTTGGGTTTCCGAAAAAGCCTCGCCCATAACAACATAGACACCGGCATCGGGTGAAGCATACAGGGGTGTAGCATTAATCAGGCCAGTCCATAAAAGGGTCGTTTAGAAGTCTGGTAACAGCGGGGAAGAAACAGTTTTTGAATCTGTTTGTGAGTGTTCTCAGACTTTTGGATCTTCTGCCCGATGGAAGAAGTTGGAAGAGTGAGTAAGCCGGGTGGGAAGGGTCTTTGATTATACTGCCCGCTTTCCCCAGGCAGCGGAAGGTGCAGATTGAGTCAGTGGATGGGAGGCAGATTTGTGTGATGGACTGGACTGTGTTCACGACTCTCTGAAGTTTCTTGCGGTCCTGGGCCGAGCAGTTGCCGTACCAAGCTGTGATGTAGCCAGATAGGATGCTTTCTAATGTGCATCTGTAAAAGTTGGTAAGAGTTAATGTGGACATGCTGAATTTCCTTAGTTTCCTGAGGAAATATAGGCCGTGTTGTGCTTTCTTGGTGGTAGCGTCAACATGGGTGGACCAGGACAGATTTTTGGTGATGTGCACCCCTAGGAATCTGAAGCTGTTAACCATTTCCATCTCGGCCCCGTTGACGCTGACAGGGGTGTGTACAGTACTTTGCTTCCTGAAGTCAATGATCAGATCTTTAGTTTTGCTGGCATTGAGGGATAGATTGTTGTTTTTGCACCACTCCACTAGGTTCTCTATCTCCCTCCTATATTCCTGCTCGTCATTATTCGAGATCCGGCCCACTATTGTTGCGTCGTCAGCAAACTTGTAGATGGAGTTGGAACCAAATTTTGCCACACAATCGTGTGTGTACAGGGCGTTTAGTAAGGGGCTAAGTATGCAGCTTTGCGGGGCCCTGGTATTGAGGTCTATTGTAGATGAGGTGTTGTTGTTTATTCTTATTGATTGTGGTCTGTGGGTCAGAAGGTTGAGGATTCAGTTGCAGAGTGAGGAGCCAAGTCCTATGTTTTGGAGCTTTGATATGAGCTTGGCTGGGATTATGGTTGAAGGCGGAGCTGTAGTCAATAAATAGGAGTCTGATGTAGGAGTCCTTGCTGTCGAGATGCTCTAGGGATGAGTGTAGGGCCAGGGAGATGGCGTCTGCTGTGGACCGGTTGTGGCGGTAGGCGAATTGCAGTGGATCAAGGCGTTCTGGGAATAAGGAGTTGATGCACTTCATGACCAACCTCTCGAAGTACTTCATTACGACTGATGTCAGGGCCACCGGACGGTAGTCATTGAGGCATGTTGCCTGGTTCATCTTTGGCACCGTATGATGGTGGTGTTCTTATAGCAGGTAGGGACCTCGGGCGGAATAGGGACAGGTTAAAGATGTCCGCGAACTCATCTGCCAGCTGGTCCGCGCAGGCTCTGAGTGCACGGCCAGGGATCCCGTCCGGATCCGTTGCTTTCCGAGGGTTCACTTACAGGAAGGGCGATCTGACTTCGGAAGCTGTGATGGTGGCTATGGGTTTGTTATGGGCTGCTGGGACACTCAACAGCAGATTGTTGGTTTCCTGCTCGAACCGAGCGTAGAATGCATTGAGTTCATCGGGGAGGGGAATGCTGCTGCTGGAGATACTGCTCGGCTTCGCTTTGTAGCCTGTTATGTTGTTTAGGCCTTGCCACAGCCACCGAGAGTCTGTAACACTAGTCTGTGACTCTAGATCGGTCTGATATTCTTTCTTGGCATCTCGGATGGCTTTGCGGAGGTCGTACCTGGATTTTACTCTCAATGGCAACATATCCCAGCACACTCTCTTGCCTTCACGCTGAAGCCTTGTTTTCCTTCAATTTCTTTCCAACTTATGTCCTCTCTGAGCTCTGAAATGGAGAGAGGCCGCAGAAAGCTGAAGCACAGAGGGATTTGGGGGTCCTTGTGTATAAATCACAAAAAGCTAGCACCCAAGGTCAGCAGGTCATAGGCCTTTATTTCAAAAGAAATGGAGTATACAAATAAGGAAGTCTTGCTAAAACTATGCAAAGCACTAGTTTAGTTACACCTGGAATACTGTGAACTGTTTTGGTCCCTGGCATTGGAGACAATCCAAAGAATGTTCACTAGGTTGATCCTGGGTATGGAAGGATTTTCTTGTGAGGAGAGGTTGAGTAGGCTGGGCCTGTTTGGATTTTAGAAGAATGAGAAGCAGCCTCATTGAGATATAAAGGATTCTCAGGGGGCTTGACAGGGTAGATGCAGATAGGTTGTGGGATAGTCTAGGACCAGAGGGCATAATCTCAGAGGAAGGGATCATCCATTTAAGGCGGGGATGAGGAGGAATTTCTTCTCTCACAGGGTAGTAAATCTGTGGAATTCTTCACCGCAGAGAGCTGTAGAGACTGGGTCATTAAGTATGTTCAAGGCTGAGCTAGATAGATTTTTAGTCAGTAAAAGAATCGAGGGTTAAAGGGATAAGGCGGGAAAGTGGAGTTGGGGATGATCATATCAGATTAGTCATGATCTTATTGAATGGTGGAGCAGACTCGGTGGGCCAAATGGCCCACTTCTGCTCTTATGCCTCACTTTGTTCTTCAGATCCACTTTCTGATTTTTTAAATATCTAACTCCCATTAAATCACTAATTGACCTACTTCGTAGTCTGCATGCGATTGTAAATGGTTCCCTCTTCTCAAGTCTTCACCAAATTTAAGGAGGAGATTGACTGATTTTTCATTAGTAATGGGTTTAAGGGTTATGGAGAACGGGCAGGAAAGTGGAGTTGAGGCCGACAGGAGATCAACCATGATCATATTGAATGGCGAGCGGGCTCGAGGGGATGAATTGCCTACTCCTGCTCCTAGTTCTTTTGTTCCCAGCTAGCTCAGGATGTGGAGAGCAAATGTTAAGCCCCAAATTGCGCACAAGTTAACTTTGTACACACCAGACACTGAACTTGAGAACTTATGGTCTGTATGTATAGATGCTGTTGACTGTCTTTACTACAAATGATGTGGAGATGCCGGCGTTGGACTGGGGTGAACACAGTAAGAAGTCTTACAACACCAGGTTGAAGTCCAACAGGTTTTTTTTGAATCACTAGCTTTCGGAGCACTGCTCCTTCCTCAGGTCCATTCACCTGAGGAAGGAGCAGTGCTCCAAAAGCTAGTGATTTGAAACAAACCTGTTGGACTTTAACCCGGTGTTGTAAGACTTCTTACTTTACTACTAATATATCAGGAGAGTTAAATTTAGTAATAGTCTCAGGGAAAACCATTTAACAACTCATTATTCTAACACAGTCAAGTACAATTCAAATATATTAAATTACTGCAAAAGGCACATTAATCTTGCAAGCAATTTTTCTATTGCGGTTTTGGACACATCTTACGAATTTTCACACTATTTATTAGCCTCATTTCCTGTGGTATGAGCTCATGCAGTTATCCATCTTTTAGGCTTCCCCTGTATTTTCAACTTATTGCTATTTCTGCAGCAGCTGTTCTTTTTCATTCAGGGCTTTATCAATAGGTTCAGTTCTGAGTGTGGGAACATCTTCAGGGGAAAGAACTTTTCTTGGCTTATGGATGGATGATTTTCTGATAGGCACCATAGATCTTCATCAGTGTAATGATGGTCTGCCTCAGCTGCACCTTCAAATTGATTTAATTTAAGGAAATGAAATATTGCCACTTCCGAAGACAGAATGCTAATGTTTCTCGAGCAATTTTTTTTTTTTTACAAGCTTTCCACTCTTGTGAAACAGTGTGGCTTATAGACCAAGGATCATTTGTTGACTTCTGGGCCATAGAGCATGTCATCAATTCCACTTGGAGAGAAATGGAGGAAATAGTGTGTAGCAGGTCAACGTGGGCTGTCAGAATAGTTAACTCCAGTCCTTTTTCAACTTACTTAATTCTGAAATGTAATAAAGCAACAATTTGAAATAATTGAAATCATTATGCAGTAGGCAGGATGCCTTCCTTGAATAATGCGACTATTCCAAAATAGAAAGCTATAAAGACTGGCGTGGGAGGGATAACGGGAGATACAGTGTGACAGGGTGATAAAGAGATAAAATGAACAACAAATCTGAACAGTGGGATGTCGATTCATACTTGGAAATCTCAACATAGTGAGTTCCTGCCTTATTTCATTTTTGCCATCAAGGAATGATTCAGCTTCAGGTTAAATGGTTTCCTACAGCGAGGCAAGGAAATTTGACAGGCAAATCATCACAGATTTATCTTGATCAACTCTGGGGCTGGTTTAGCATACTGGGCTAAATAGCTGGCTTTTAAAGCAGACCAAGGCAGGCCAGCAGCACGGTTCAATTCCTGTACCAGCCTCCCCGAACAGGTGCCGGAAGGTGGCGACTAGGGGCTTTTCACAGTAACTTCATTGAAGCCTACTTGTGACAATAAGCGATTTTCATTTTATTTCTTACTGTATTAGAATAAAGCCAATCATATGTTTTTCTCTTTGTGCATGGAGATTGATACGCTTCAGTCCCTGAGACTGAACAAGTTGCACATCAATGCACTGGAATGTTTTGCTGCCTCAATAGAGATGCGATAATTATCTTCAGTGTGATAGGTTGAGAAAATTGTCCAGCATTCTACTTTAGTATCTTGCACAAGTAACTCATTTTTCCACGGGAACTTTGGCAGTGACTTTTTCCAGGTATCCGATCCACTCCCATATATGTACTTTCACCTTTGGAATTGGGAACTCTGGGCTGAATTCTCCGCTCGTGGGATTCTCCGTTGCGCCAGCAGTGGACCCACGCCTGGGGATTTCCCGATGACGTGGGGCTGCCCACAATGGGAAACCCCATTGGCCGGCTAGCGGGATGGAGAATCCCGCTGCCGGCGAGGGGCTGCCACACCAGAAAACTGGTGCGGTGGGATGGAGAATCCCGCCGCTATATTTTGCCCAGTAAACCAAGGAGTGTTGAAGTCACTCGTGTCACCCATATTGCTGCCTTGTCTCAGATCAGCAAGGTGGGAACCGACCAGGGTGGCACGGTGACACAGTGGTTAGCATTGCTGCCTCATGGCGCCGAGGTCCCAGGTTCGATCTCAGCTCTGGGTCACTGTCCGTGTGTAGTTTGCACATTCTCCCCCTGTTTGCCTGGGTTTCGCCCCCACAACCCAAAGATATGCAGGCTAGGTGGATTGGCCACGCTACATTGCCCCTTAATTGGAAAAAAAAGTCAATTGGGCACACTAAATTTATTTTTAAAAGTGGGAACCGACCAAAAGTCTTTTGGTCTGAATAGCTCAACTACTCATTGCTTGTTTCAAAAGAGTGCATTTTTAAACAACAATTTCTACGTGGCTTATTTTATTTATTGTTTTCTTGAGTGTTTCGTTTGGTTTTGATTTATTTTCACCCACATTTTTGGCAGTTAAACAAAAAATTCATAATTCTGATATTTAAAAAGGGAGAGAGAAACAAGTACAAGTCAGTTAATTTAGCATCGATGGTGGAAGAAATAAGAGAATTTTTACTCAAAGGTGTAACGAAAATATAGCTCGAAATCAAAAATATGACAGAGAGAGTTGGTATAGATTTCAAAAGGGATGCTCATGCTTGACCAGACGTTTTAATTCTTTGAAGAAATAACAGAAATGTAGATCAGGGTAATGTGGGAAATCTAATTGGAATTTCGAAAAGCCTTGGATAACGCGCCCCCTAGTTGATTTGTGTCTGAAGTCAGAACATGTGTGCCCTTAACGGTTAGAATGAGAGGCAAGAAAGCTGGCAAAATGATCAGCACCTTTCTGTCACCTTGCCATTTTTCCGCAACAGAAAAGATGCAGGCCTTCCACCCGCCCAGAAACTAATTTAGCTGTTAAGTGGTTAATTTAGGACATCCTCCCACCTCTATGCATTTGACCAGTGGTTAGGGGCCCCCCACCATGAAGGTAAACCCTGATGTTTCCTCAGCAGGCTACAGGGCAGCTCTCTGTTTTAACCACTCTTTGACCCATTAAAGGGCTCTCCTGCAGCATTAGCAACTCTCTTCACCACCCCCCCCCCCCCCCCCCCATTACACAGGCCTGCTTACTGGTCTCGGTGCCTCCAGACCCCACTTCCCTACTTAATGAAAGCAGATTACTGCAGATGGTGAAATATGAAACAAAAACATAAAATACTGGACGATCTCAGTAGGTCTGACAGCATCTGTACAGAGAGAAGGGAGCTAACATTGAGTCTGGATGACTCTTTGTCAAAGTTCTTTTTTTAATAAAAGAAGGAACAAGGGAGACCCTGACCTGGTTCTGGGAGGGAGAGAAAAGCTGAGAGCAGAGATGCACGAGATGGGTCGGACATGGTTGGGAACCCTGTCGACCACAGTGAGTGAAAACTAGGCTTAAGTAAGAATGAAAACATGACAACAGCACCGTTTTGGAAAGTGGCATCATCGGAAAAAATGCAATGGAGGCGAAGGAACTGGGGGAATGGTGTGGGATCCTTACAGGGTGTGGGGTGTGAAGAGCTCTAGTCGAGGTAGCTGTGGGAGTTGGCGGGCTTGTAATGGATACTTGTTGATCGTCTATCCCCAGAATTTGAAATAGAAAGGTCAAGGAAGGGAAGGGAAGTGTCGGAGATGTACCATGAGAAGGTGATAGAGGGGTGGAAATTGGAAGCTAAATTAATAACTTTTTCTAGGTCCAGACAGGAACATGAAGCAGCACTGAAACAGTCGTTGATATACCGGTGAAAGATTTGTGGATAGGGCCGGAGTTGGACTGGAACAAGGAATGTTCCACATACCTCACAAAGAGACAGGGAAAACTGGGACCCATGCGGGTACCCAGGGCCACACCTTTGGTTTGGGGAAAGTGAAACATGTTAAAGGAGAAATTGTTGAGTGAGAGGAAAAGTTCAGCCAGGTGGAGGAGAGTGGTGGTGACTGGGAGTTGTTCAGGCCTCTGTTCGAGGAAGAAGTGGAGAGCCCTCAGACCATCCTGATGGGGAATGGAGGTAAAGAGGGATTGGACATTCATGGTAAAGAGGAGGCAGTTAGGGCCGGGTAACTGGAAGTTGTTGATGTGATGTAGGCCATCAGAGGAGTCGCAAATGTAGGTTGGAAGGGACTGGACAAGAGGAGAGAGTATGGGAGCCAAGATAGGAAGAAATTAGTTCAGTGGGGCAGGAACAGGCTGGCATGATGGGCTGCCCTTACTAGGATGTCATCCCCAGTGTGTTCCACTTAATTGGCTGTCACTGGTAAGATGTGATCATGGGTCGTGATGCCCACTTTTGGCCCCAATGTGGGATCCCTGCCATGCCTGAAAAATTCCAGCCTTGATATGAGAGGAAAAGCAGAGTGTTTAGCAAACTGGATGCAAAATAGAAAACGAGAACGGGTTAAAGATATTTACTCAGACAGACAGATGGTAGGATTGTTGCTGTGATCCACTTATGTTCATCACTGGATAAACAATTATCAGGAATTGAAAGTACATTCTCAAAAGGTGCAGGGACCACCAAAATGGAGCATAATTAATGCAGAGGAGAAATATTACAAAATAGAAGACAACATTAATAATTTTCAGAATGGATGTAAAAGACAAATTAATTTTAATTCAGATAATGGTGGAGGGGTGCATTTTGGAATAAGGAAGCCACGTAGTGTTTAGAAAATAAAAATCTAAATGGGGGAAAGGAACAAAGAATTCCAGATACACATTCATGAATCAACCTGAAGAAGCAATGCAACTTAACAAGGTCAAAAACATATAAAAAAACGTCCTGGGCATAATTACTGGAACAATAAAATTTTAAAAACAGCAAAATAATTATGTTAATTCCTATAGTAACTTGGTTAGACAATCCTTGGGGCATGATTCTCCGTCCTCGTTGCGCTCTCGCTCAAGCGCAATGAGGCTGGTGAGTAGAGGGAGAGACCAAAAGCGAGATCCACGCCGGGCGCCAAACAGTTTGCGATGCAACCGGCCTGCTCCCATAGGTGAAATTGGGATCTCGCTGTAGCGTGGCGAGAAACCAATTATCACCACTTAAGCCCCATTTCCATACAATCAATGAGAGCGATCCCATATCCAATGGACTCACGACATTCAGCGGTCTCCCCAGCAAGTGCTCACGCCTGGCAGCGATTAGTACTCCTTTTGAAAAATGTGAACATGGTGGAAAGGCTCTGCGGGGAGCCAAGGAGGTGTGGCACCATCTTTGCTCACAGGCGAATAGTCGGGATTGCCATCCCAGTGCTCGTGGGAAGTGGGGGGAGAACATCGGCTAGGGGCGGGGTGGGAGGAAGCGCTGGGGGGACAACTGCTTGTGGCACAACCAAGCCAACCCCTGGATTCTGGGGGCAACCCTTATCCCTGCCTGTCTGCCCCACCGACCACTCATAATTCCCGCCGACTGCCGAGGCCTCTGGCTGCGCGGCTGAAGGCTATTGCTAATATGCAATTGGCATTCGTGGTTAAGTGAGCATTTGACACATGCCAGGTGGATTCCCATGGGTGGGCGGGCTATTGAGCATATGGGAGTCATTGCCTAGCATCCCAATTACACCTTGATGACTGCAAGAGGCAACACCACACATGCAACATCCGAACACCGGATGAGACACAGCTCCGGGGAAATGTGTGAGTGTGGGTGAGCGCCACGGGGAGGTGGGTGTGGGATGCCTGGAGAGATGGGCAAGTGGTATGGGCATTGCAGAAGAAAGTGACAGAGGCATCATATGTTTGTGCAAAAAGGTGTTTAATTTGTTGTACAATACCCCACTCCTGGTGCTGCCACCCGCACCACCCTTACCCCCGCCCCCGTGCTGACCTCGAGATGCAGCCTCATCAGAGGGGTGGAACTCAGGAGAGCTGGTGTCCACCGTCGCCACTCCATTGGAAGGGTCTAGCCTGGCATTCAGCATCCCCACCTCCCGATCAGTACCCTTAGGGCCCTTGGGCCCACCTTTGGACGGAGGGGCAGCTAGTTTGAGCTGCCCCTACATTATCTGACTTTGCCATCCCTGGCGGTTCCCCATAGTCTGCACCATCATGTCAGTGCCCTTAGCGATGCTCCTCAGTGACTGGGACAAGCTCCACAACGTCTCAGCCATTCCCATCTGAGAGCGGGACATGTCCCACAGAACCTCATCAAGGTCGGCCTGGTGCAGGATGACTTCACCCAGCGAGGCAGTCATTCTGCCGAGTCCTCAGCCATGGCCGCCACCGACTGCGCGACTCCTTGGACATCTTCACTCACGGTGCCGACATCGTGCACCAAGCTCTCCACTGAGGTTGCCAACCGAGCAGTGTTGGCCTCGACGCCACGCATTGCCAACGCCATCTCCTGGGACTCCTCCAAGCGGCTATGGATCTGCTGGAGCGATGCTGACATCTCCCTCTGAACGTTCCGGCTATTCCCTACCATCTCCATCAGCTCCAGTAATACCCTTCCACAAGCTCGGTATCAGTCTGGGTCCCAACGGGGACCTCCGACTTCTCTCTCGGCTGGAGGTTCCTGCCTTCACCTGATGCACATCATCAGCTGTGTGGTGCTCACCAGATTGTGCCCCCGAAGCCTGTCCTCTAACATGTCCCACCGAGGTGTCTGTATCTGCGCTGATGGGGGGGTGGGGATGACAGCTGTGCCACCACCACGGTGGTATTCTCGGTGCTCTCCTCCGAGGTGTTCTCCTCGGAGTCAGGAGAAGGGGGCCACTGGGATGGGCCGGTGCTCGGCTGGAGGATCTGCGGGGGAATAGACATATGGTCAGTGGGAGGGATGGGTCAGTCAGTAAGGAAATCACTACTCACGTTTGACAGGTCCCCCGAGTGGAGCCTGGTGGTTCCTCACCTCTGCAGCATCTGCCAGCCTCCACGTGGCTGGCAGATCTGTCTTCGGCCATCCCAGTTACTTCCATGGCCCACACGTCGAAGGAGGTGAGGATTCTTACGTCTGGCACCCCTCCGCCAGTCTGGTCCTTTTGAGAGAGCATTTCCTGCGGAGACAGAGGGGGGCACCATTAGCCACATGCAAGGTTCACAGTGGTGGGAGAGGGGGTGCGAAGACAAGGTTTGGGGGAGAGAGGGCTGGGCGGTCACATGGAGAGTTGGGGTCGTGGATGCTCCCATGGGGGCGGAAGGGTTGCGTGGTGTAGGTTTGTGACCTTCTTCCTGCACTGCTGGCCAGTCCTCTTGAACATACTATTTGAGCTTACAGCCATTGCCACCTCATTCCAGGCAGCACTGGCTGCCTTGTGGCTCACGCTCTGGGACCCTCAGGGGAACAGGACATCCATCCTGGCCTCCACTGTGTCCAGGGGCCTCTCCAGGTCAGCATCCCCGAATCTTCGGGCTGGTCTAATCGGCGCCATTGTTGCGAGCTGGCTGGGGTTGACTGAGCAAATACAGTTTAAGTGCTGCTTGATCTAGTTAGCGAGGGGCTGTTAGCGCGGTCCCAGCGAATCAGTTGGCAAGTCTTCATTTGCGCTGAGAAGCCCACGATGTCTCGTTAAGTGGACCAATTAATGTTGAATTGTGTTGCCAGCCTCTCTAGGCCGAGCATAGGGAAGCTCGTGGCAATTCCCGCTCGTTATCACACTTAGAAATATTTCCGAGAATCGTGCCCATGGAATTCTGTCCTCCACATTACTAAAAAGGTAAGGATTTAGAGGCACCAAGCAGGACACAAAAAACAATTTACATAGATGATACCAAAACCGGGAGTTTAAAATAATCAGCAGAGACTGAATGGGCTGGGCTCTTTTCTTTAGAAAAGACAAGGTTGACCTGAAGCCCATGACGAAACGGTTTAATAGGGTAGATGTAGATGATGTTTCCATTTGAGGAGTCTTAACAAAGAATTAGAAATGTAAGATAATCACCAATAAATCCAATTAAAAACTCAGAAGAAAAACTTCTTTACCCTGAGAGTAGCTGGAATGTGGAATTTCCTACCACTTGGAGTAGTTGAGGTACCCAGCATGGAGCTAGCCAAGTACATGGAGGAGAATGAGATAGGGTTAGATATGTTTCAACTTTCATTTGGGGTTTAGATGGAGTTTCTTTCGGGTTGCCTGTTATGCCAAGAATGCCATCATTGACATTCTTGTTCATTGCCAGATCAATGTGTGTCTCAGTCATGCCACACAAGGTTCAAGACGTTAGCTCACCACCACCTTCTCAAAGGCAATCAGAGATGGGCAATAAATGCTGTCCTAGCCAATGATGCCCACATCCCATTCATGAAAAAAATCTTCTCCATCCCTCCAGATCTCAGTTACTTAATCATGTGCCATTGCATCATAGTTATATTTGCAGTTACATCAATATCAGGTGCTCCTGATGTTAACTCTTTACTTTACATCTCCCCAAAGCCTGTACCCCAACTATATAGATCATCTTACATCTCCCCTCCAAAGCCTTAGGGTTAGTCTCTGATGTGCCATTACCAATCTCCATAATCTGGTTCGGATTTCGTGCCGAGGTTGAGAATGACCTGCACTCTCTTGCCGGTCCACATGAACATCTTCCACCTGGGTGTTTGGAGAATTTCTACGTGTTCCTTGTCTCCACCTGCATCTAAACAGTATGTCTACATAGATACATAGAACATGCACTGCAGAAGGATGCCATTCAGCCCATTGAGTCTGCACCGACCCACTTAAGGCCGCACTTCCACCCTATCCCCATAACCCAATAACCCCTCCTAACCTTTTTAGACACTAAGGGCAACTTAGCATGGCCAATCCACCTAACCTGCACGTCTTTGGACTGTGGGAGGAAACCGGAGCACCCCGAGGAAACCCATGCAGACATGGGGAGAATGTGCAGACTTCGCCCAGACAGTGACCCAGCGGGGAATCGAACCTGGGACCTGGCGCTGTGAAGCCACAGTGCTAGCCACATGTGCTACCGTGCTGACCATCGTTCCATTGGTTTCCTTCTCAATGATATCAAGGCTCTTTGGTTACTTCAGATATTTCTCTGGTCCGTCTCAATTCTATAAGATCTCTCTATTGGAGCTATTCATATTTCTGTACCTTCTTTCTGCTGATCTTAAATCCACATTCTCTCCCTGACTGTAGCATTTTCAAGTTTTGTGCTCTGTTTTTGAAGTTGAAATTACAGCCTTGACTGTCTCTTTGTTGCATGTCGTACTTCCAAATTCATGATCATTTGAGGTAATGTTAGGTTGTAGTGTTAGGTTGTGGCGGGCATGGTAGCATAGTTGGTTGCACAGTTGTTTCACTGCTCCAGCGTCCCTGGTTCAATTCCCGGCTTGGGTCACTCTCTGTGTGGAATTTGCATGTTCTCCCCATGTCTGCGTTGGTTTTCTCTGGTTTCCTCCCACAAGTCCCGAAAGACGTGCTGTTAGATGAGTTATATTCTGAATTCTCCCTCAGTGCACCCGAGCAGGTGCTGGAATGTGGCAACTAGGGGCTTTTCACAGCAACTTCATTGCAGTGTTAATGTAAGCCTACTTGTTACAATAAAGATTATTATAGAGCTGGGAATTGTTTTCGCACCCGTCTTCCCATCAATAGTTCGGATGGTCAGAACCCATTTCTTTTAAGGAGTGAGGTTCTGTAGCTAGGAAGAGCTATCATAGAATTTACAGGGCGGAAGGAGGCTATTCAGCCCATCGGGTCTGCACCGGCCCTTGGAAAGAGCACCCCACTTAAGCCCCATGTCTCCACCCCATCCCCTTTATCCCAGTAACCGCACCTAACCTTTTTTGGACACTAAGGGCAATTTAGCATGGTCAATCCACCTAACCTGCACATCTTTGGACTGTGGGAGGAAACCGGAGCACCCGGAGGAAACCCAGGCAGACACGGGGGGAACGTGCAGACTCCACACAGACAGTGACCCAAGCCGGGAATCGAACCTGGGACCCTGAAGCTGTGAAGCAACTGTGCTAACCACTATACTACTGTGCTGCCTTATGTTAATTACTTTGTTCTTTTCACTGATTCCTTGATTATTCAAACCCTTCTTTCTGCTTCTCCATTTGACTGAGGATATCCAAGTAAACTGGTCTCATACATGAAACCATGTTCCTGCATAAATTTAGCAAGCTGCCACCACAACATCTGGGATTGACGAATGTGATATAAAATAGTTACTTTAGAGATATTAGTTAATGTAATATAGAGGTAGACCAGTCTAATTCTGGTTAGTTCACAGACAAAGGATTTCAGACCGCATGGAAAAGCAGGAAGAGGTGTGTCCACCAAAGCAGGAGAAAAGGATGCTGAGTAATAGGGGCCAGAGGAAGGGATTGGAAGTGAGCCAATCAGAATAGATCAAACAGGTCAGGAGGGATATAGGATGACCTATGGGCGTCAAGTATGTGAAACTTGATACCATTTGAATTGATTTGCAGAGATCCCTTTGTCTCTTTGTTCATTCGCTTTCCTGGATGTAGGAGACTGGATGTGTCCTATGTTTCTGTGAGAGTAATCAAGCTTGCAAGCTAAATAAAGTAACTAATGCTGTACCTGCAAATCCATCTCGACTTTTATTGAGGCCAGACTGACGGGTAAAGAAACTTGGGATTCTACAGGATGCCATGTGTCGCAAAGATTCCTTTTAGTGATATAATGACTGCCTCTGCTGTGGTGCGGTGCAGTCTTCTCATTTTAAACAATCTGAATGACAATGATGAAAACGTTGCCATTAAACTCAAAATATCCATTCCCAGGCACTGGCATTGTCTCAAAGGAAGAGTGGAGGGTGCCTGTGGTTCACCCTGCTGTTGGATATTCACTGTACACATAAGGAAATTCATGATTAACTCTTCATGGAATGACTGATGCTTGGTTGTCAGACTGAGTGCTGGTCTCTTCTCCAGTATTTTACTATTTCTTTTGTGGTTTTTCTGGCGAATTTTCAGTCAATGTGTTTTAGGGATGACTAGTCTGTCATTAAAAACAAAATAAGAAGTCTTACAACACCAGGTTAAAGTCCAACAGGTTTGTTTCGATGTCCCTAGCTTTCGGAGCGCTGCTCCTTCCTCAGGTGAATGAAGAGGTATGTTCCAGAAACATATATATAGACAGATTCAAAGATGCCAGACAATGCTTGGAATGCAAGCAGGTGATTAAATCTTTACAGATCCAGAGATGGGGTAACCCCAGGTTAAAGAGGTGTGAATTGTACCAAGCCAGGACAGTTGGTAGGATTTCGCAGGCCAGATGCTGGGGGATGAATGTAATGCGACATGAATCCCAGGTCCCGGTTGAGGCCGCACTCATGTGTGCGGAACTTGGCTATAAGTTTCTGCTCGGCGATTCTGCGTTGTCGCGGGTCCTGAAGGCCACCTTGGAGAACGCTTACCCGGAGATCAGAGGCTGAATGCCCTTGACTGCTGAAGTATTCCCCGACTGGAAGGGAACATTCCTGCCTGGTGAATGTTGCATTCTACTGGAAATGCTCAGCAGCCTGCATCTGTAGAATGCGACAATCACATTGAATTTACAGGCCCATCGAGTTTGCACCGGCCCTTGGAAAGAGCACCCCATTTTTAAAAACATTTTAGAGTCGCCAATCATTTTTCTTTTTTTTCCAATTAAGAGGCAATTTAGTATGGCCAATCCATCTAACCAGCACATCTTTGGGTTGTGGGGGTGAAACCCACCCAGACATGGGGGGAATGTGCAAACACCACACGGGCAGTGACTCAGGGCCAGGATTCGAACCCCGGTCCTTAGCGCGGCAGTCCCAGTGCTAACCACTGTGCCACATGCCGCCCTAGAGCACCCCACTTAAAGCCATACCGCCATTCTATCCCGTAACCCAGTAACCTGACCTAACTTTTTTGGACACTAAGGACAAGTTATCATTGCCAATCCACCTAACCGGCACATCTTTGGACCATGGGAGGAAATCGGAGCACCCGGAGGAAACCCACGCAGACACATGGAGAACGTGCAAACTCTTCACAGACAGTGACCCAAGCCGGGAATCGAACCTGGGACCCTGGAGCTGTGAAGCAACTGTGCTAACCACTGTGCTGAACACAAGCACGGGCCAATTGTGGTAAATTGCCTGGCCCCATGCTGCAAATTGCATGTAATTCCATCTCTGGTATTGATACTTACTCATTGTTTGTGTGTGCTGAGCAGAAAAGACTTGAAGTTGTGTTTTACATAGCTTTTACTTTACTGATCTGGTTCCACATAGAAGAACTTTGGAGATTATTTATGAATATCACAAACAATGGAATATCCTAGGTTTAATTCTGGCCCATTCTGTTGATCGCAGGGCTATTACCAGGAATAATTATCATTTGGCTTCTCTCATTTATTAATTCTTTCTTTACTTCAAAAGTTATAATTTTAGATCCGGATTGTTTGTTGTTGAATCCTGGGCCTTATCAAACATATTTTAGAATTCAAGATATGCAACATCAGCCATCCATTAAATTGGCTCCTTAATAGATTTCACAACATTTCTAAAGTAAAATCTAGTTCTGTTCATTTCAAGTTATGGCCTGTGGTGGTACAAGATTTGTGACTGCTTACTGTAGCCACCTGGGATGGCCACATCCCGATTACAAAATGGACACTTTGCAAAGAATGCAGGGAAAATTGGACAATACCGAAAAAGCAAGCAGGTGCAAGGTCTGTCTGTTGATTAGAGCTACAGCTCACAGACAAGACCGGTACTGCAGAACCATCTACATACTAATGAGCCATTCCCGGGAACAAAAGGCAACATTTAGGTAAACAGACACCCCGGCGCCAGAGGAGACTAAAACAAAGCAGACCAACGGCCACCTAGGACATGCCCATCAATCAGGGAACCCACCCCTCTATTGGAGGAAAATTGATAAGAATGATTGGGAAACGGCCCAATTAATTGGGGCCAAGTTCAAGGCCCGCCCAAAAGCGCGCAAAGCCCTTTCAAGTATAAAAAGGATTCCCCAAGAGAGAATCGCTCTCTTGGCCTTTGCTCTCAGCAAGGAGAGACCCGCCAAAACTACGCCAGACCAAGTAAGTTCCATGTCAACGCACACTACGAGATAGACGCACCTAGTTACTATCCTGTAAACAGCTCAATCCAACAGCCCCAGAACCGAGCAACGGCCATTGTTCCTCTGACTGAGTGGGCACCCAAAGCTAAGTATAGGCTTTTAGCAATAGTGATAGTTTAGGTTGTAGAGTTTTATGCATGAGTATATTTGACTGTGTGTGTAAATAAATGAGCATTGACTTTGAACTTACTAACTGGTGTATCGAGTCTTTGAACAGTATTCGGTTTTGAACCTTGTGGCGGTATCAAAAGATACCTGGGGACACTTGAGCAAACGTAATTAGCACCAGAACCCCGCATAGGTAAATGAGGGCAGGAACAGCCCACCCCAGCCCAAAGCTCAAGAATGTTACAATTGTGGACAGTTAGGACACTTTGCACGAGAGTGCAATGCGCCACAAAAGCAGCAGAGAAGCCAACAGGCAGGCACCCTAAATAAGAATAGGGCAAAGCCGATCCATAGCTTTAGCGCCCGTTCAGAGAATTCAGACATGAACAGCACCGACTGACGGTGTTCGGGCTCCCCAACTTGGGTCTGCGACACCCTTTGGGCCAAGTCTGGTAGACCGGTAGTAGCAGGCAAAATTCGGGGACACCCCGTAGAATTTCTTTGGGACACAGGAAGGTCCCGCACCACACTCAATTCCTCCACGATGTTTCAGTGATACACGTGGCCCACAACAGACACCATCACACTCAGCGGCTTTACAAGTCATTTACAACAGGGACACATCACAGCTCCTGTAGCAATACAAATAGGGAACATAAGACCATAAGACCATAAGACATAGGAGCGGAAGTAAGGCCATTCGGCCCATGGCGTCCACTCCACCATTCAATCATGGCTGATTTCAACTCCATTTACCCGCTCTCTCTCCATAGCCCTTAAATCCTCGAGAAATCAAGAATTTATCAACTTCTGTCTTAAAGACACTCAACGTCCCGGCCTCCACCGCCCTCTGTGGCAATGAATTCCACAGACCCACCACTCTCTGGCTGAAGAAATTTCTCCTCATCTCTGTTCTAAAGTGACTCCCTTTTATTCTAAGGCTGTGCCCCCGGGTCCTAGTCTCCCCTGCTAATGGAAACAACTTCCCTACGTCCACCCTATCTAAGCCATTCATTATCTTGTAAGTTTCTATTAGATCTCCCCTCAACCTCCTAAACTCCAATGAATATAATCCCAGGATCCTCAGACGTTCATCGTATGTTAGGCCCACCATTCCTGGGATCATCCGTGTGAATCTCCGCTGGACCCGCTCCAGTGCCAGTATGTCCTTCCTGAGGTGTGGGGCCCAAAATTGCTCACAGTATTCTAAATGGGGCCTAACTAATGCTTTATAAAGCTTCAGAAGTACATCCCTGCTTTTATATTCCAAGTCTCTTGAGATAAATGACAGCATTGCATTTGCTTTCTTAATTACGGACTCAACCTGCAAGTTTACCTTTAGAGAATCCTGGACTAGGACTCCCAAGTCCCTTTGCACGTCAGCATTATGAATTTTGTCACCGTTTAGAAAATAGTCCATGCCTCTATTCTTTTTTCCAAAGTGCAAGACCTCGCACTTGCCCACGTTGAATTTAATCAGCCATTTCTTGGACCACTCTCCTAAACTATCTAAATCTTTCTGCAGCCTCCCCACCTCCTCCATTCTACCTGCCCCTCCACCTATCTTTGTATCATCGGCAAACTTAGCCATAATGCCCCCAGTCCCATCATTTAGATCGTTAATATATAAAGAGAACAGCTGTGGCCCCAACACTGAACCCTGCGGGACACCACTCGTCACCGGTTGCCATTCCGAAAAAGAACCTTTTATCCCAACTCTCTGCCTTCTGCCTGACAGCGAATCGTCAATCCATGTTAGTACCTTGCCTCGAATACCATGGGTCCTTATTTTACTCAGCAGTCTCCCGTGAGGCACCTTATCAAAGGCCTTTTGGAAGTCAAGATAGATAACATCCATTGGCTCTCCTTGGTCTAACCTATTTGTTATCTCTTCAAAGAACTCTAACAGGTTTGTCAGGCACGACCTCCCCTTACTAAATCCATGCTGACTTGTCCTAATCCGACCCTGCACTTCCAAGAATTTAGAAATCTCATCCTTAACAATGGATTCTAGAATCTTGCCAACAACCGAGGTTCGGCTAATTGGCCTATAATTTTCCATCTTTTTCCTTGTTCCCTTCTTGAACAGGGGGGTTACAACAGCAATTTTCCAATCCTCTGGGACTTTCCCTGTCTCCAGTGACTTTTGAAAGATCATAACTAACGCCTCCACTATTTCTTCAGCTATCTCCTTTAGAACTCGAGGATGTAGCCCATCTGGGCCTGGAGATTTATCAATTTTTAGACTTCTTAGTTTCTCTAGCACTTTCTCCTTTGTGATGGCTACCATATTCAACTCTGCCCCCTGACTCTCCTGAATTGTTGGGATATTACTCATGTCTTCTACTGTGAAGACTGACGCAAAGTACTTATTTAGTTCCTCAGCTATTTCCTTGTCTCCCATCACTAGATTACCAGCGTCATTTTGGAGCGGCCCAATGTCTACCTTTGCCTCCCATTTGTTTTTAATGTATTTAAAGAAACTTTTACTATCATTCCTAATGTTACTGGCTAGCCTACCTTCATATTTGATCCTCTCTTTCCTTATTTCTCTCTTTTTATATTCTCTGTTTGTTTTTGTAGACTTCCCAATCTTCTGACTGCCCACTACTCTTTGCCGCATTATAGGCTTTCTCTTTTGCTTTGATGCATTCCCTAACTTCCTTTGTCAGCCATGGCTGCCTAATCCCCCCTCTGATAACCTTTCTTTTCTTTGGGATGAACCTCTGTACTGTGTCCTCAATTACTCCCAGAAACTCCTGCCATTGCTGTTCTACTGACTTTCCCACTAGGCTCTGCTCCCAGTCGATTTTCGTCAGTTCCTCCCTCATGCCCCTGTAGTTACCATTATTTAACTGTAACACCTTTACATCTGATTCTACCTTCTTTCTTTCAAATTGGAGATTGAATTCTACCATATTATGATCACTGCCTCCTAAGTGTTCCCTTACTTTAAGATCTTTAATCAAGTCTGGCTAATTACATAACACTAAGTCCAGAATGGCCTGTTCCCTCGTGGGCTCCATCACAAGCTGTTCCAAAAAACCCTCCTGTAAACATTCGATGAATTCCCTTTCCTTGGGTCCACTGGCAGCATTATTTACCCAGTCCACCTGCATATTGAAGTCCCCCATGATAACTGTGACCTTGCCTTTCTGACATGCACTTTCTATTTCGTGATGCATTTTGTGCCCCCGGTCCTGACCACTGTTAGGAGGCCTGTACATAACTCCCATTCTGTTTTTTTTGCCTTTGTGGTTCCTCAACTCTACCCACACAGACTCCACATCATATGACCCTATGTCGTTCAGTGCTATTGATTTAATTTCATTCCTAATTAACAAGGCAACCCCGCCCCCTCTGCCCACCTCTCTGTCTTTTCAATAGGTTGTGAATCCCTGGATGTTTAAATGCCAGCCCTGAACCCCCTGCAACCATGTCTCTGTGATGCCTACCACATCATACCAGCCAGTCACAATCTGGGCCACAAGCTCATCTACCTTGTTCCGTACACTGCGCGCATTTAAATATAGCACCTTTAATTCTCTATTGGCCGTCCCTTTTTGTTTTCTTAGTGTGGTGGACATCACAACTAAGCACCCCGTAGTTTTGGTTGATCTGCCCCAGACAGCAGAACATATCCTAGGGATCGATTTTATGAGCTCCCACAACCTTTCTTTTGATCCAGTTAACAAGTGTGTTTTGAAAATGGCAAAGGCAGCACGAGCCCCCGCCACACTCACAGTAGGAGAGTATCTAAACAGGATTAGCTCAGTAGGAGACTTCTGGTTCGACCCTCAAGCCATTAGTGCAGACAAACAGGTTAGGGCTGTCCTGCAGGAACACAAAGCGGCATTTGCACAGCACAAGCACGACTGTGGCAAATTGGCTGGCTTTGTGAACATCACAGGGCCCGACCCTAAACTCCAGAAGCAGTACGGATTTCCCCAGGAAGCAGAGGGAGAAATCTCCAAAGTAATAGCGAGTTTGTTGGATCAAGGCGTACTCAAATCAGTAGCCTCCACAAACAACGCACCAATTTGGCCCGTCAGGAAACCCGATGGATCATGGCGACTGACCATTGATTACCGGGAACCCCAGCAGCAGCCCCCACCGTAGCCACGAGTCCCGAGACTATGCTCAAACAGTTACTCCAGTCAAAATTTTTTTTTGGTTTTGGACATTAGTAACGGCTTTTGGTCCATTCCATTGGCTAAAGTGTGCCAGTACAAATTCGCTTTCACATTCCAGGGACAACAATATACGTGGACATGCCTTCCACAAGGCTTCCACAACTCCCCCTCCATTTTCCACCGACAGCTGGTTTAGCAAAATTTTCCCGCCCCGATTGTCTGGTCCAGTATGTAGACGACTTGTTACTACAGACAGACACAAAGGGAGAGCACATTTCGCTTCTCGCTGAACTCCTAGGACTCCTAAAAGAAATTGGTTGTAAAGTCAACCCCAAGAAGGCCCAGATTTTGCAAGAGAAGGTGATTTACTTGGGAACAGTGATCACACATGGTAAACGCGAGATCGAGCAAAAGAGAATTGACTCGATCGTCAAATTGCCCCTTCCCCACAATCTCTCAGCCCTCCGGTCATTTTTAGGGCTGGTTGACTACTGCCGAAACCATATTGACGGTTTCGCCACTAAAGCAGCACCCCTTTCCGAACTTCTCAGGAAACAGGCACCTTGGGAATGGCTTCCGCAGCATACAGATGCAGTGGATGCTTTAAAAAGAGCACTCAGCATAGCCCCCGCACTATAGGTCTCAGATCCACTTTCCCCATACGCTATCGAAGTAGCAAGCACCGACCGAACCCTTTCGGCCGTGCTCCTCCAGGAATGCCATGATGAATTACGCCCCGTAGCATATGCCTGACGCGTGTTAGACCCTGTAGAGCAAGGATTTTCCACCTGTGAAAAGCACCTGCTCGCCGTTTTTTGGGCAGTACAGTACTTCGCCTACATTACAGGACTCAACCCCATCACCATCCTCACAGGACACACCCCAACACAGCTATTGTTAGACGGCCGACTTAAGGATGGCACAGTCAGCCAAATCCGCGCAGCCCGTTGGACCCTTCTTTTACAGGGACGGGACATCACAGTAAAAAGAACCAAGACCCACACCTTCCTTGCCAATAATTTGCAGTATGCATGCACCCCTCATAAGTGTGAGATCATCACCACAAAACAGAACACAGGCCCATTTGTACCCAAAACACCTCCCAGACAGCAGGTATTACACCCCAGAGACCCCAGCCCACAGACACGTGCGCACCCCTGAAGATGTACATGGATGGCTCCTCCACAGTGTTAAATAGAAAGAGAATTACCAGTTGCGGTATTTACGTAGAGGATGCGCATAGATGAGATTGCATTAAAGTTGCCAGGCCACTTAGGCTCACAGGCAGCAGACCTGGCAGCAATCGCTTTCATTGTAGACCACCCCGACTCGTTCCCGACCCCAGCAGACATCTATTCGGACAGCTTGTATGTCTGCAATAGTTTGACGGAATTCCTACCCCTGTGGGAAACGAGAGGATTTGTTTCCGCAGACAGTAAACCCCTACCCTCAGCCCCATTACTCCGTCATATCTTAGAGACAGCGAAGGATAGAAAATATGGAATAATTAAGGTGCGCAGTCATCACCGTTCTTCCCCCCCGGTAACGTTAAAGCAGACGCCCTAGCGAAGGCAGGCTCCAGACATGGTTATTTTTGGAACCCCCCCCGAAAGCACCCCAGTACATGCAGTTTAGGTCTCACAGACCAATATTCAGGATCTAGCGAAGGCACAGAAAGAGGACGAGAAACTCAGGGAAGTTTTAAAGGGAGCCTTCCCAGCCCCGTATGATAAATACAAGAATGCAATAACCACACATGACGGTGTGATTTTAAAGGATGGCATTTATATAGTTCCCAGCCAGGACAGGAACCAGATCATTTGTCAGTTCCATGACAATCATGGACACCAAGGTATTGAACCCACCCTAGCCCACCTCAGACCGCTCTGCTGGTGGCCTGATTTAAAAGCCGATGTTGCCCACTACATAGAGAATTGCTTGATCTGTGCCCAGAACAATCCGAACAGATATGCGAAAAAGGCTCAACTTAGTCATACCCGCCCCGTTAATGGACCCTGGACAAATTTACAGATAGACTATTTAGGACCCCTACCCCCTTGCAGAAATGGTTATAAGTAGTGTTGGTGATCATAGACACCTTCACAAAAGCTTTTCCATCGCAAACTAATGCGGCCAAGACAACGGCTAAAATATTAACACATCACATCTTTACAATCATAGAATTTACAGTGCAGAAGGAGGCCATTCGGCCCATCGAGTCTGCACCGGCTCTTGGAAAGAGCACCCTACCCAAGGTCAACGCCTCCACCCTATCCCCATAACCCAGTAACCCCACCCAACACGAAGGGCAAGTTTGGATACTAAGGGCAATTTATCATGGCCAATCCACCTAACCTGCACATCTTTGGACTGTGGGAGGAAACCGGAGCACCCGGAGGAAACCCACGCACACACGGGCAGGATGTGCAGACTCCGCACAGACAGTGACCCAAGCCGGAATCGAACCTGGGACCCTGGAGCTGTGAAGCAATTGTGCTATCCACAATGCTACCGTGCTGCCCACGATGGGGACTCCCCCGCCGTATAGAATCCGATCAAGGCTCCCATTTAACAGGACATGTAATGAAAAACGTCCTCACGATTTTCGGCATTCGACAAAAGTTTCAGATCACATACCACCCCCAGTCAAGTGGTATTGTAGAGAGACTGAATAGGACATTGAAAGCCACCCTCAGGAAAATGGTTCAGCAGAATAACAACACCTGGGATTCAATTCTCCCATTTGCTTTAATGTTTATAAGAAACACGGTATCCACATCCACAGGATACACCCCCCACACCCTCATGTCCGGACGCCCCATGAAAGGCACTGAGTATTTATTAGGACTGGATTTGGCCAGCCCCGCAGTTACAGCCCTCACACATGAAAATGCGGTTAAACAATTGTTAGAGAACATAAAGGCGGCCCAACTGGCAGCAGCTGTGAGACTTGGGACCAGGAAGAAACAGAGCAAGGCTTGTTTCAACAAAACAGTACACGCCACTGAGTTTGCAGTAGGGCAACCAGTTATGCTTTCCCTATACAACCCCAGTTCATTCCTTTCCCCTAAATTCTCCGGACCGTACTCCATTTCGGACAAAGTCAGCCCATCGGTATATAAGATTACATATCCCAATGGCAAGTCTGCGTGGTTTCACATAAACCAGCTCAAGGCTTATGGCTCGCAGAATAGCCACACACACCACATCCTGCTCGCTGCAGCAGACGAGCACGCCCCGCCTACAGATGATGTTTTCCTACCCTCCCCCAACCAGTCCAGCCCGTTCTCAGACACCACTTCATCTCCACCCCCAGAGGCACGACTCCGCCTCTCCCTTCCTTCAACCAGGAGCGACAGCGACAGTGATAGCGATCATGATGACGACAGCCACAGCACACCACGTTACGATTATCCCCCTGTACCAGGCCCCACTCCCAGCGACTCCGAGCATGATTCCACTGACCCCTTTGAGATTACATATATCAAAGCCCCTGACCCAGACCCACTGCCCGACGATTACGGATTAAAACCTAGTAGCTCCAACCTCGACACACGATTCTGGCACCGAGACAATTCGTTCAGCTCATCCGGAATGATGAGATGGACCCCAATTCGCCCCAAGCAGCTTTAGCACGATTACTACAGTCAAGAGTTTGGCATCCGGGAGAAGATGATGACTTAGAGTCTGACTCCCACCAAACAAATCCCTTTGCGACCCTGTTCACTATTGAGCAGTGAGGTGTCCAGATGACGGAAAAAAGGAACCGATGGAGAGATACGGTGTCGTTTCTGATGGAACCTGCACCATGTTTGTTGTATGTTTGTTCGTTAGTGTTAATGTTAAGTGTTGTTTGTAAACTCGAAAGTTTTTCACGGCCCCAGGCCACCACTCCTTTGATGCCCCCTGGCTGTTAATGGAACAAGTTTGGCTCCAGACAACAGTTCAGTGGAACTAGTTTGTCGACAGAAACTAGTTCAGGGGAACTAGTTTGTCAACAGAAACCAGTTTAGAGGTACAAGTTTGTCAGCAGACAACAAGGCAACCCCCACGACGACCACAGTCTTACCCGTTCTTGCCAGTTGCTCAGGCAGTGGAGAAACGACACTGGACCCCGCCCTGCCTGAGGACCCCCCCCTCTGGTCAGCTACACTCGGGTAGAGCCCATACGGCATTGATCACCGTCCTACCCGGGGATTCCACCCATTTCTTACCCGCCGCGGCCCATACGCACCCCATTTTGGCACTTTCAGTTCGAAATTCTTTTGTTTGGTTTCGGCAACCCTTAGGTTGCTTCCGTATGCTATTTACACCCTCAAACACTAGGATGGTAGATCGCACAGGCTGTGAGACAGCTCGCACTATGTCAGTATTTTTCTCGGATGTCTTGTCCCAAACATTTGGTTTAAAAAAAAATGAGGGAGTCACAGATGGTGACCAATTAAAAAGGGAAATTGTCAGCAAAGGACAGACAGACAGGCATACAAGATCTTAAGCAAGATAATAACAGATATTATGCATGTGTACTCCGGAACCTCAGGAACCCCAGAGCCAGAGGAAGACAAAGAGGAAGACAGAAAGATGGAAAGATGAAGCCGACCTCCATCTTCTTCACCTGGATCTTAGCGGGATCCCTTCAATTGCACACGGACGCTACCCCCCTGACCCCTACCACACAAGCCGTAAATGATTCCCACCCCTGCAATACACAGAACTCCGAGATAGCTAGCCCCGCGACAGCTAACAATACCCCAACCTAGTGTGATAAGTTTATCACCTGGTACTCACTATCGTATGTGGTAAAAGCCCTCTTAGTACTGGCGATACTTTGCAGTGTCGTGCAGACACTTAGAGTCAGGAAATGGCGAAAGAGAGCCAATCGCTCTCGCACCCCAGTATACAGGTTTAGGTCATCCATTTTCGGATTTCACCAAACCCCCGAACCCCTTGACATGAATTAAAGTGCATCCGTTTCTCTTTATGTATTCTGTTAAATCAAGAAATGTAAACCTCTGTGCCTGACTGCCAGGCCAGAGAAATCTGTGTGCTGCTATTTTGTACAGTTTAAGATGTTATAGATTATTTTGGGGATTGTTTGAGTGAGGATAGTTTATTGAGGATAGTTAGAGGTTCCAGTTTTTTTCTTTTTCTGTAATGCATGCATTAATGTCATAGCACCCCGTAGAGTTTTATGATAATGCATGTATTTAAATTGATTTAGGTAAAATTGTGTTTCATAGGCTAGGGCAGAGTAGAGCCTGATTATGGGTGCCCCGTTTGGTCAGAGAACGAAGACGACGCAGTAATGTGATCCTTCACGCTTCGCGTTGAGGATCACAAGGAGGGCGTGTAGCCATCTGGGATGTCCACCTCCCGATTACAAAATGGACACTTTGCAAAGAATGCAGGGAAAATTGGACAATACCGAAAAAGCAAGCAGGTGCAAGGTCTGTCTGTTGATTAGAGCTGTAGGTCTCAGACAAGTCCGGAACTGCGTCTACATACTAATGAGCCACCCCAGGAACAAACGGCAACATTTAGGTAAATAATGCTAAGACAGACACCCCGGCGCCAGAGGAGACTAAAACAAAGCAAACCAATGGCCACCTAGGACATGCCCAGCAATCAGGGAACCCACCCCTCTATTGGAGGAAAATCGATAAGGATGATTGGGAAATGGCCCAATTAATTGGGGCCAAGTTCAAGGCCCGCCCAAAAGCGCATGACGCCCTTTTGGGGTATAAAAAGGACTCCCCAAGCGAGAACCGCTCTCTTGGCCTTTGCTCTCAGCGAGGAGAGACCTGCCAAAGCTACGCCAGACCAAGTAAGTTCCAAGTCAACACACGCTATGAGATAGACGCTCCTAGTTGCTATCCTGTAAACAGCTCAAACCATTTGCCAGCTGTCGGTGGAAAATGGAGGGGGAGTTGTGGAATCCTTGTGGGAGGTATGTCGACGTGTACTGCTGACCTTTAAAAGTGAAGGCAAATTTGTATTGGCACGCTTTTGCCAATGGAATGGACCAGAATCTGTTACTGATGTCCAAAACCGTAAAATATCGTGAGGTGAGTCCCTGTTTGAGCATGGTCTCGGGACTTGTGGCTACCATGGGGGCTGCTGCGGGGGTGACTTTGCTGAGTTCCCTGTAATCGATGGTCAGTCGCCATGATCCATTGGGCTTTCTCACTGGCCAAATCAGGGCATTATTAGTGGAGGCTACTGATCTGAGTATGCCCTGCTCTAATAAGCTGTCGATCACTTTTGAGATTTCTCCCTCTGCCTCTTGGGGAAATCCGTATTGCTTTTGTGGTCTAGGGTCAGGTCCTGTGATTTGAACGGAACCAGTCACCCGGCCACAGTCGTGTTTGTGGGTCGCGAATGCTGTCCTGTGCTTCTGCAGAACTGCCCTAACCTGCTTGTCTGTGCTAATCGTGGTCGGGTCAAACCAAAATTCGCCGACTGTGCTAATCTTCATTGCATATTCACCTATTGTGAGCGTTGCAGGGGCTCTCGCGAATTTTGCCATTTTACAGACACACTGGTTGACTGGATCAAAGGACAGGTTGTGGGAATTCATAAAATCGATGCCCAAGATGTGTTCTGCTGTGTGGGGCAGGTCGACTAAGACTATGGGGTGCTTGGTGGTGATGTTGCCGATTTGAATGGGTACAGGGGCGGTGATTTGTTCCTGTTGTGAGTGGCCTGTGAAACCGCTGAGGGTGATCGTGGCTGTAGTGGGCCACGTGTCTTTTTGGAACATGGTGGGGGAATTTAGTGTAGTGCGCTACCCTCCTGTGTCCCAGAGAAATTCGATGGGCTGTCCACGTACTTTTGCTGCAACTACTGGTCGGCCGGACCTATCCCAAATGGTGTCGCAGACCCAAGTGGGGGAGCCCGAACACCGTCAGTCAGTTCCATTCAGGTCTGCTTGGTCTGAACGGGTGCTCACACTATGGACTGGCTTTGTCCTTTTTCTATTCAGAGTGCCTGTCTGCTCCACTCTCTGTGGCTTTTGTGGGGCATTGCATTCTCGTGCAAAGCGTCCTAATTGTCCACAGTTGTAACGCTCCTGTGGTTTCTGTAGGGGGCTGTTCCTTCCTTCGTTTACCCATGCGGGGTTCTGGTGCGTCTTAACTGTGTGGATATCTGCCTCTGCCTGCTGTTCTTCGGGTTTCTTAATTACGGGTTTGTTTTGGACAGATTGCTCCCAGGAGCGGGACAATCTTTTAAAAACCCATTTTTCGTTGTGCGCTTCTTCCGAGGGGTCATAATTGGAACAGGCTTTTTGTCCTGCCTCTGTGGCATGGGAGATAAGGGTGCGGGACCATTTGGCCATACCGTCTTGGGACAAATGGGCACAGTCTAAATTGCCGAAAACGGCTGTGAAATGGATCCACAGGTGTCCTGCAAACGCTGTGGGGCGTTCTGACTTTTTCTGCCTGCACTTATTCAGGCCTTCTACTGGGTCACCTCTGTTGTAGCTGATCACGTCTAGGATCGCTGCGTGCATCTCTGCAAGGGTGCCTCCTCCTACATTCTGTGAGTCGGGAAGGGCTGCTACAACCGAAGGGTCTAAGCTCAAAACTGTGAGCTTCACTTGCTCAATCTCATCCAGGCCGTACATGGTCGCCTGCTGTTTTACTCTGGCAAAGAAGTGGTGGGGGTCTGAGTTGATGAGGAACGGTGTGATTTTCTCGCACGCGTCCTGTAATTGGGTCACGGTTAAGGGGGTTGTGTACAGGAATTCCGTGTCTCCTTCCGATGTGACTGTGCGGTGGGTGGTTACTGGGTTCATTGGTGCCTGAACTATCTGCTCTGTGGGGGGTTGGGGTGCTTTTCTCTTCTGGGGCTTTCCTTGCGCACTTAGAACATAGAACATAGAACGATACAGCGCAGTACAGGCCCTTCGGCCCACAATGTTGCACCGACATGGGAAGTCAAAAAACAAAAGCCATCTAACCTACACTGTGCCATTATCATCCATATGCTTATCCAATAAACTTTTAAATGCCCTCAATGTTGGCGAGTTCACTACTGTTGCAGGTAGGGCATTCCACGGCCTCACCACTCTTTGCGTAAAGAACCTACCTCTGACCTCTGTCCTATATCTATTATCCCTCAGTTTAAGGCTATGTCCCCTCGTGCTAGCCATTTCCATCCGCGGGAGAAGGCTCTCACTGTCCACCTTATCTAACCCCCTGATCATTTTGTATGCCTCTATTAAGTCTCCTCTTAACCTTCTTCTCTCTAACGAAAACAACCTCAAGTCCATCAGCCTTTCCTCATAAGATTTTCCCTCCATACCAGGCAACATCCTGGTAAATCTCCTCTGCACCCGCTCCAAAGCTTCCACGTCCTTCCTATAATGCGGTGACCAGAACTGTACGCAATACTCCAAATGCCGCCGTACCAGAGTTTTATACAGCTGCAACATGACCTCATGACTCCGGAACTCAATCCCTCTACCAGTAAAGGCCAACACTCCATAGGCCTTCTTCAGAACCCTATCAACCTGGGTGGCAACTTTCAGGGATCTATGTACATGGACACCTAGATCCCTCTGCTCATCCACACTTCCAAGAACTTTACCATTAGCCAAATATTCCGCATTTCTGTTATTCCTTCCAAAGTGAATCACCTCACACTTCTCTACATTAAACTCCATTTGCCACCTCTCAGCCCAGCTCTGCAGCTTATCTATGTCCCTCTGTAACCTGCTACATCCTTCCGCACTGTCGACAACACCACCAACTTTAGTGTCGTCTGCAAATTTACTCACCCACCCTTCTGCGCCCTCCTCTAGGTCATTGATAAAAATGACAAACAGCAACGGCCCCAGAACAGATCCTTGTGGTACGCCACTTGTAACTGAACTCCATTCTGAACATTTCCCATCAACCACCACCCTCTGACTTCTTTCAGCTAGCCAATTTCTGATCCACATCTCTAAATCGCCCTCAATCCCCAGCCTCCGTATTTTCTGCAATAGCCTACCGTGGGGAACCTTATCAAACGCTTTACTGAAATCCATATACACCACACCAACTGCTCTACCCTCATCTACCTGTTCAGTCACCTTCTCAGAGAACTCGATAAGGTTTGTGAGGCATGACCTACCCTTCACAAAGCCATGCTGACTATTCCCATGTTCCCTAAACATATCTATGCACGGTCTCATTTAATTCTTCCCAATCCGGGCCGTCTTCTGCGTCTAACTGGGATCCAAAGGTGCTCTGGAATCCATTCTGAACTGAAAGCAAAGACTGCATTTCTGCAATCTGCTTCCGGCACTTTGCGTGATCTAATGAGCTTTGTCTGTGCTCCGTGCTGGCAGCATGGAGTGCTCGTAATGCTGCTTTCAGGTCACTACACTGCCTTTGCAATGCCTCTACCTGTTTCTCTGTTTCCTCTCTTACCAGGACTGCACGTTGCGTATCCTGATAGGCCTTTTCGTACTGTGTCTGGAAGCTGCTTAGGTGCGCCAGATAAGGCTGGTGTGCCCACTTGGCATCATCCACCTCTCCGTCCTTTGCTGCTAACTTCCTTCTCAACTCTATGTTCTCTTTCTCAACCTCACTTACATCGACCTTGCTCATTCAATGTATTCCTTCTATCTCTTTACGGAGCATCCGAACGACCTCCTCTGTGCCTCGCAATTGTGACAGACAGGACAGGATTGCCACCGGCTTGCGAGCTTTTCCCAAGCTTTTCTTATGGATCTCTGACAGGCTCTCCCACCAAGTATGTCCTATACTCCTGGGTCCTATTTCCTCATTGTCACAGAATTCACTTCAAAGGGGCCATCCCTTCCCTTTGAGATATTTTCTGATCTCTTCTTCCGAAATGGGACACTGTCCTACTCTACTTCTGGTCGCTGCGACCACAAATTCTTCAGGGTTCATGAGGTGTTGCATTGCCTGCATTGCCATCTTTCTTCTCTAAATACTCTCTTAAAATTTGGAACGAGGGGTACTAAGGCGGTGCTGTAATTACAGGTACGGCTTTTGCTATTTTCCGGAATACAAACTCCCGACAGTTTTTCACAACAAAAGTTTATCAGTTTTACCTCATAGCCCTGTTAGTTAAGCATGCATTAACACACTTCCGAATTATGAGGATTGATCAGAACTGCTTGAACACTTGTGGTTTTTTCTGTTCCCAATTGGATTCTAATTCAAATTTTTGGGTTCACCCGGAGTGGTTAAGCCACTTCTAAGTCGGGTCCCGGCGGAGTCGCCAGTAAATGTGTACAGGGTGGAGGTGTGGACCTTGGGTAGGGTGCTCTTTCCAAGAGCCGGCGCAGACTCGATGGGCCAAATGGTCTCCTTCTGCACTGTAAATTCTATGATTCTATGAAAAGGGTCCCAAACATAATAGTGGTCTGCTATGCTCTGCACAGCCTGGCAATGCAGCCTGGTGAGCAGCTGGAACAGGAGGAGATGGAGGAGCGTTGGGAAGGGTGGCAAGGGGCAACCTGCAGACAGGGCGGAGGAAGGACCTCGGGTGATGGTCAGGGCCCACATGGGGTGAAGGCCTAGGGACGCCCTCATAGCCTCTCGGTTTGGTGACGAGCAGAATTAAGGTGTGAATCCCTCTCCCAACATGGGGCCTGACATCTGATCACTACCATGGTGCCTGTGGGAGTCCATTGTGATGGTGGCTATATTCATGAGCAGGGCGCTAAAGTGACTGGCCATCTGACAGATGCCAAAGGGGCTCCTCCAGTCGGCCTTTCAGTCCGAGGAAGGATGCTGACATCCCTTCCTGATGCTCGCGACTCTGCGTTTGTAGCTGGGATGACTGGACCCAGGGACAGATCAGTGGCCTAGGACTCAACCAGAGTCATAGAGTCATACAGCACAGAAAAGGCCCTTCAGTCCATCGGGTCTGCACTGTTCAAAAACAATCACCTAATTATTCTAATCCCATTTCCCAGCACTTGTCCCATAGCCTTGTGAACGCAAGTGCACATCTAAATACTACATAATTGTTAATAATAATAATTGCTTATTGTCACAAGTAGGCTTCAATGAAGTTACTGTGAAAAGCCCCTTTCGCCACATTCCGGCGCCTGTTTGGGGAGGCTTATGAGGGTCTCTGCCTCCACCACCCTTCCAGGCAGCGAGTTCCAAACTCACACAACCTTGTGTAAAAAAGTTTTCCCTCACATCACCTCTAAGCCTCCTGCCCCTTATCTTGAATATATGCCACCTGGTCATTGATCCCTCCGTCAAGGGGTAAAGTTCCTGTCTATTCTATCTATGACCCTCATAATTTTGTACATCCCAATCATGTCCCCCCTCAGTGTTCTCAGCTCCAAGGAAAACAATCCAAGTCTATCCAATCTCTCTTCATAACTAAAACTCTCCAGCTCAAGCAACATTGTGGTAAATTTCCTCTGAACCCTTTCCCGTGCTATCACATCCCTCCTGTAATGTGGATTCCAGAACTGCGCACAATACTCTAGTCCTGCCAAGTCAGATGGTGATGAAGTCTGGCATGTGGGGGAGGTGAGTGGGAGCAGGGATGTGAGGAGCAGAATTGCTACTGCCGGGGGCGGGGGTGTGGGGGGGTGGGGGGGTGCAGGATCAAGGAGAGTGGGAGTTGGGGGCGCCATGACAAATGTTGGGACCCCATGGAGGTGGCTGGGAGTGAGACCACTGTGGAGGTGTGATGGGTGTGTTAAGTAGTTCAATGAAGACATGAGGAGGCAGACTTACCCTGGCTTCATGAAGATCATTTATCTTCTTGAAGCACTGTAGCCTCAACCTCATACGCAGCGAGCTGGCACTCACTATCGCGGCCACATCCTCCAAGGCGGGGTTGGTGACCTTGCTTGCTGGACATCAGCCCAATAGGCAGTTGTGGAGGATGTCACGCCTCTGCTCCACGCCTTCCAGCAGTTTGGCTTCCTCTGCGAAATGTTGTGCTGTCTTCCTGGCAGCCAGTCCCCGATGTGGAGTGCCCCACTGATTGCAGAGATTAGGTTTTACCAGGGCGAGTGAATCGGAGGCAAACCGCACTTGAATCATGTGGTAAACAAAAATCGTTCAAGAGGCTGAATACACGGTGATTTTTCCCGCCAATGGCACCGACAGGACCGACACCTTTGAAAAAATATCGGAAAAATCCGCCCATGTTCTAATTGAATGGTGGAGCAAACTCGAGGGGCTGAATGGCCTGCTTCTGCTTCTGTACATTTGTAATGCTGATAGCCTCACTATCAGAGGGTCTGACACATAGGCAAAGTCTGGAGAACTCAGTGCGTTAGCAGAGTAAGGAGATCCTAACCTTCCTTGGTCTTCCGAGCAGTTTAAAGACTGAGCAAGAAGGATTAGCATGGTTGGTGCTAAAGACGGTAGAAGCTGAATATACAACTTTGTAGAGGTTGATTTGGAAGAGATACCATTGTGTTAGTATATATCATTTTGGGGATGGTTTTGTATATATTACAGACAAAAGCTGCAGCATAAAATGTGAGCAGAAAAAAGAGAGACTTGCATTTATATAGCACTTTTCAGAACCATCAGATGTCTTAAAGTATTTTGCAGCGAATGGAGTATTTTTTGAAGTGTAGTCACACATCTAATTTGTTGAGCAAATTCCCACAAACCAACAATGTGATAATGACCAGGTTCCTACCTCAATTGAAACTGTCCATTTGAACCAAATGCTTCTCACCCTGATGGGTGGATCCTGCTAAATTGTGACACCCATTCTCAAGGACAGATCGGAGGGTGGAGGTCACAGATTTTCAGACGAATGGCGATAATTCCTCCTGAATTCTGTCACTTTTCTGAGGTTACCACTGTGGGAGTCAGTAGGTGCGTTTTGTCAGTCTGCCGGAAACTAAACAATCTATGCTGAGGACTTCTTCACTGGAATCTGTGCAACTCGGCCCCATCAGAAGCTGCAGGGCACCTATAGGCACAATTTCCTTTTCCTGCCCTCCGTGAATTACATGGCCCATTACTTTAATTTTGCCGCACCCACATGATTGTCACCCTTTGATAGACTTTCTGACTTGAATGTTTTTTTCGGTACTTTTTCCAACACCCAGTCATGAAAGCACTGGATTTGAAAGATGTCCTATTGTACATCCTGCATCCTTTTGCACCATTTTAAGCCAGTCAAGCACTTCACTCATTCAATTTACGATATCCATTTGATTTCATTAGGCTTGAGCAGCTGGGAAGCACGTCTGCAACAAGACAGGAAACAAAGTAAAAGTTGCTTCCTTATCGCCGTCAAAACAAAACACAAGTTATTGCTTTGTCCAATCAACACGTTTGTGCACCAGGCATGGTCTGGGCATCCATATGTAAATCTTCAGTCATACTGTTACTTCAATATAAAAGGTACAATGCCCACCCAGAATAGTGGCATAAAACCTTGCTCACAGTTGGCTTTGCTGCATAACAAATCCTCTTGTATAATATTATAAAAATATCAGTGTCAAAATTAGCCACAGATATACACATATAATCTTTGGGTTCAAATGACATTTGCAAGCCTCTAAGCTCAGCATTTTGGTTTTTGACATTTCCTGAACCCTGTGACTGTGCAAACTGCTGTGACTGACTCCTACCCCTCTATTAGTATACAGATATCGTTCATTCAACAGCAACTTATTGGGAACTGTAGGAGTGAGTGGGAGGGGGATTTTTTTTTCAAGTAAAACATGTAAATGTCTTTGTTATGAAACAGTTTACCATTTGAGGAGAAATGGGATGAATTACCATTCTGCATAATTTAAAGTAGCAGGGCTTCATGAGAATTAAATAGGGCAATATGTTTAAAACAATGAGAACCGATTTGACTAATATTCCAGTGTTAATTATGTCAAGTATATTATAGTTACCTGTATGTCACATTGGAATTTATAAAAAAGTGAAATAAATAATAAAGACAATTGAAGTTTGAAGTGACTAACAGTAACAGATGCTTTTACGTTACTATGACAACTGAAGGAGTCCTTGATGCAGGTTTTGTTTCCAATAACTGCAATGGTATATTTAGAACAGGCCATTGATATGGCCTTAAATGTTGAGTTTTGCATATGCTTTCAGGGATAGTGTATAAATAATATTTATTATAAATGTAAAACAGTGAAAATTCAGTGTAATGTTGAGAGTAGGTGCTTTTGTGGCTCAGTTGGTAATGTACAATTCAGTGTGAAACAGAACACAGTGCAAGGGGGACTTAGGTTCAACATTTGCTTTATGCTAATTTAACTTTGCTCAGCGGAGCTTTTCCAGCTGACTTCATTGTCCTGGAGTTAGAGAGAGAAATAAACAACAGGTTTTCAGCTCTTGATTCTTATACAGTGACCAATAAAGACAAGCATGTGTGCAATCATGAATGTCAGGCGCGAATAGGACTGGCTGAGCTGTGAGGTCGTGCAACAAATGGCCTCCCATAGTTCATAGTTCAGATTTAAACTGTCCTCTTGGACATGTGCCAGATGATAGTCAGTGTTGTGTTGGGTGTTCCGCTATATAAACAAACCAACACGGTTGTAGATGGTACAACTCTGTTTTATTATTCTTGATAACGTCTACTGTATACTTCTGGCTGTGGTTTGTACTTTACCAGTTATCCTGTGGGCCCAGCCCTTGCACTATCTTAGAGAGGCACTCAGCACATGGTCTATGTCAGAGTGGCACGCTGTGAGCTCTGTGCCCTGAGCTATCTCCTGCTGGAATGAGCGGGAAGTGTGGTGTTCCCCGTTTTATAGTGCGTGTGCTCTCACTGGTGTTTGGCTGTGATGTTGCATGTGTGTTGATTGGTCTGTTGATCTGTCCATCAGTGTGTGTGTGTGATTGTACCATGATATGTTTATATGAATATCATGACATCCCCCCTTTTCACAAGAATATGTGCCTAAATGGTAATGAATATTGGTGTGTACTAAGTGCAGCTGAATATGTGTGTGCAATATCTACAACATGTACATGAGGCTAAACTATATATATAGGAAGGTGTCAGGTGCAACATAGCAACGAGGTCGTGCCATAAACAAAACAAGCGCAATCATCAAACATCGAAAGAGAACTCCTGGAACGACAAAAAGAGAAACACATTAATATTGTTGCATAACAATTCAGTGAGTCCAATGTGCAAACAGGCTCATAAGTCCAGCCTAGTAGGTGGGCGACAAATTCGGGTTGACCGCCTCAAGGGTGGGTCAGGATCCACCGGCTGAGGAATGGGCCTGGCCACGGGCGATAGAGGAATAGGCAGAGTGGCAGGAAGCTCCACAAAGTCAACATCAGGGGCAACAGGAGGGCGTGGCATCGGTGCATGATCACGTAGCGAGCGCGGAAGCAGCCGAAGGGCCCGCCGATTGCGCCGGCGAATAGAGCCATCAGGCATGTGAACCAGGAACGAGCGGGGGAGCCACGCGGCGGAGAACTTCGGCAGTTGCCGACCAGCCACCCTCTGGTAGGTGTATGCGGATGTTGTCTCCAGGCGCCAGGGCGGGAAGATCAGTTGCCCGTGTGTCATGTGCCACCTTCTGCTGAGCACGCTGCTGTTGCATCCTTTGCAGTACTGGAGCATGGTCTGGTTTGGGAACATGAATGGACGGCACAGTGGTCCTGAGGGCGCGACCCATCAACAGCTGGGCTGGTGAGAGGCCTGTGGACAGTGGGGCCAAGCGATAGGCCAGCAGGGCTAAACAGAAATTAGATCCGGCATCAGCAGCCTTGCAGAGGAGCCACTTCACGATATGGACGCCTTTTCCGCCTTGCCATTTGACTAGGGATGCAGAGGGCTGGATGTCACGTGTGTGAAGCCATGCGAAGTGGCAAAAGAAGACCATTCTTGGCTCGCAAAACAGGGCCCATTGTCCGACATGACGGTAAGCGGAATGCCATGGCGAGCGAAGGTTTCCTTGCATGCTCTGATTGCAGCTGATGATGTCAAATCGTGCAGGCGTATGACCTCCGGATAATTTGAAAAATAGTCAATTATAATGACGTAGTCCCTGCCGAGCGCATGAAAGGGGTCCACACCCACCTTCGCCCAGGGGGACGTTACTAACTCATGGGGCTGAAGTGCCTCAGGGGGTTGCGCCGCTGAAACCTTTGGCAGGTGGGGCAGTTGAGCACCATGTTGGCGATGTCGTCGCTGATGCCCGGCCAGTACACAGCATCTCGGGCCCTCCGCCTGCACTTCTCAACCCCGAGATGGCCTTCGTGTAATTGTTCGAGGACCAGCCTGCGCATGCTGTGTGGAATCACAATCTGGTCCAACTTTAGGAGGACACCGTCAATGACGGCCAAGTCGTCCCGGACATTGTAGGATTGTAGGCGCTGTCCGTTGAGCCACAATTCCGTCATGTGGCGCCTCACACGTTGTAGAAGGGGGTCAGCCGCAGCCTCCCGGCGAATACGGGCCAGACTTGCATCATTAGCTGGCAGATTGGCTGATGTGAAGGCCACATGCGCTTCGACCTGACAGACGAACCCCCCCGATTCGGGTGGTGTGCTCACTGCTCTGGACAGGGCATCCGCGATGATGAGGTCCTTTCCCGGGGTGTAGACCAGTTGGAAGTCGTACCTCCGGAGCTTGAGCAGAATGCGCTGGAGCGAGGGGTCATCTCATTAAGGTCCTTTTGTATGATGTCGACCAGAGGCGATGGTCAGTTTCCACGGTGAACTGAGGGAGACCATACACGTAGTCGTGGAATTTATCTATGCCGGTTAACAAACCCAGGCACTCCTTCTCAATCTGCGCATAGCGCTGTTTTGTGGGGGTCATGGCCCGCGAGGCATAGGCGACCGGGGCCCATGATGCAGTGTTGTCCCGTTGCAGGAGTACCGCCCCAATGCCAGACTGGCTGGCATCAGTCGAGATCTTTGTATCTCGAGTAGTGTCGAAGAACGCCAATACCAGGGCGGTTGTGAGCTTGATCTTGAGCTCCTCCCATCCCTTCTGGTGTGCGGGCAGCCACTGGAACTCCGTAGTCTTCTTCACTAGGTGACGAAGAGCCGTTATGTGGGAGGCAAGGTTGGGAATGAACTTCCCCAGGAAGTTGACCATCCCGAGAAAGCGTAGCACTGCCTTCTTGTCTGCCGGCTGCGGCATGGCAGTCATAGCTGTCACTTTGTCTGCATCCGGACGCACCCCTGGCCGGGATATGTGGTCCCCCAGAAACTTTAGCTCAGTTTGGCCAAAAGAACACTTGGCTCGGTTGAGGCGCAGGCCGTGTTCTCGTATCCGAGCAAAGACGCGCTGGAGACGACTAATGTGCTCCTGTGGTGTGGTGGACCAGATTATGACGTCGTCAACATAGACGCGCATCCCTTCGATGCCCTCCATCATCGGTTCCATGATCCGATGAAACACCTCGGATGCCGAGATGATGCCAAACGGCATCCTATTGTAGCAGTACCTGCCAAAGGGAGTGTTGAAGGTGCACAGCTTCCTGCTGGACTGATCCAGCTGAATCTGCCAAAAACCCTTTGAGGCATCAAGCTTTGTAAAAATTCTAGCCCGGGCCATTTCGCTCGTGATCTCTTCCCGTTTGGGTATGGGGTCGTGTTCCCTCATGATGTTGTTGTTCAGGTCTTTCGGGTCGATGCAGATCCGGAGTTCGCCAGAGGGCTTTTTAACGCACACCATGGAGCTGACCCATGGCGTGGGCTCCGTGACCCGGGAAAGCACTCCTTGGTCCTGGAGACACTGCACCTGCTGCTTGAGGCGGTCCTTGAGTGGTGCTGGGACTCTACGAGGTGCGTCCTGTTTGAGCCGTATTCTTTAAGTGTAGGGCAGTGTGCCCATGCCCTCGAAAGCCTCCTGGTTGTGGGCGAGGAGCAAGTGGACCTGTGCCCTAAAGTCTGCATCCGGGAAATCGGACGTGCCTTCTGGAGACAGAGTATGTACCCGCTGAACGAGGTGGAGAACCTTGCACGTCTGTGCGCCTAGCAGGGAGTCCTTCGAGGATCCAACTATCTCAAAAGACAGTGTGGCTGTGTATGAATTGTGTGCAACCTCGAGCTGGCAGGACCCCATGGTCGGGATAACATTACCGTTGTAATCGACCAACTGACAGCGGGGTGGCCGAATCGGTGGTTTGACCTTCAAGGCGTAGAAGGCTGACCATGCAATGAGATTGGCGGAGGCACCAGTGTCTAAACGGAATGTGATTGGTGATCAGTTGGCACACCATTCATCACCCGGATTGACGCTGTGCACTGGCATTGGCTGGTGGGTCCTATTTGGGGACATCCGATTTCTGTCAATTACCGCAACGCAGAAGGCTCCCCGGTCATCTGTATCACCGGTCTGTACGTCATCAGGGTATGACTCGGTGTATGGAGGCTGAATGGCTCGCATGTCCCTGCGAGGCTGGCGGAATTAGGGAGCGTTGGCAGGTTGAGCTGCTCGACAGCAGGCAGCGTAGTAGCCCATCTTGCCACAGCGGAGGCATTGTCGATTTTTCGCTGGACATTGCCGCTTTAAATGTGCGGATCCACAGTTGCCGCATGTCGTGATGTCATGGCGTTCGTTGCGCCACCGCGCATGCGCAGTTCGGTCCTGCGTAGAGCGCGCCTGCATGTCACGTCCCTCTGCGTTGACGTCTCTTTTGGCGTGTACAAGCGCGGGAGGCCGCGGAAAGCGCGCGAAATGGCCGCCCTCGTCCGGGCCGCGGGCAGGGAGGAACTCGATGGAGTGGACCCGCTTGGCCTCGTGGGATCCGTGCCGTGCTGATTCGGCCGCCTGGAATAGGGAGTACCGGCTGGTCGCATTTTCATGGAGGACGCAGGTTTCGATGGCGGTGGCTAGGGTGAGGCTCTTTATTTTGAGGAGCTGCTGGCGTAGGGTGCCCGAGGTGACCCTAAAAACTATGTGGTCCCGAATCATGGAGTCGGAGATGGACTCATAGCCGCAGGACTGAGCGAGGATACGGAGGTGTGTCAGGAAAGATTGAAAAGGCTCATCCTTACCCTGCAGGCGCTGCTGGAAGAGGTACCTCTCGAAGCTCTCATTCACCTCGACGCTGAAGTGTTGTTCAAGTTTTAGAAGGACCGTCTTGTACTTTGTCGTGTCCTCACCTTCCGCGAACGCCAGGGAGTTGTAGATGTGGATGGCGTGTTGCTCCGCCGTGGAGAGGAGGAGGGCGATCTTCCTGGTGTCAGATGCATTCTCCCTGTCTGTGGCTTCTAGGAAGAGCTGGAAGCGCTGTTTAAACAGCTTCCAGTTGACGCCGAGGTTTCCAGCGATTTGGAGTGGCTGCGACGGGCTGATGGTGTCCATGGCGCAGGATGGCGAATCGCTGAAGATGTGCAGGTAGGTCTCACAGTTGCTGGGTTCCAATCCTGGTACTATGTCGTGTTGGGTGTTCCGCTATACAAACGAACCAACACGGTTGTAGATGGTACAACTGTTTTATTATTCTTGATAACATCGACTGTATACTTCTGGCTGTGGTTCGTACTTTACCAGTTATCCTGTGGGCCCAGCCCTTGCACTATCTTAGAGATGCACTCAGCACATGGTGTATGTCTGAGTGGCACGCTGTGAGCTCTGTGCCCTGAGCTATCTCCTGCTGGAATGAGCGGGAAGTGTGGTGTTCCCCATTTTATAGTGCGTGTGCTCTAACTGGTGATTGGCTGTGATGTTGTGTGTGTGTTGATTGGTCCGTTGATCTGTCCATCAGTGTGTATGTGTGGTTGCACCATGATATGTTTATATGAATATCATAACAGTCAGCAGCTGTGAAAATGATGGCCTCTTATTTGCTGTGTCCCTGGCCACTAAGAACTTGAGTGTAAGTACTCAAGTACATTTCAGATAAAATCATGAAAGTCAGCAGAGAGAAGGAGGCTTTCATTCCACCGGTCTGACCTAGTTTCAAACATAGGTCCCAAAGGTGAAAGGCCACCAGCCACAATCAAAAAGAAGTCCTGTTACATGTCTTTGCCTTCTGACAAAGCACTACGTTTCTGAAAAATGTGTTATATGGAAAATTACTGGGTTCATTCTTAAAATTGAAAATGTTATTAAATATACAAAGCTAATATAAATAAATCAAAAGCTAATATAAAACAAATATGTTGCGATTGTAAAATATATTGAAACAATCAATATGGGAATTAATACATGCCAATGTAATTAATATGTAGTGAATTCCATGATTAAATATGTTTTTAAATGATAAATCACACAATGCAGTTATGTTCTGTATTGTGGCCGTAGTACAGATGCACACAGAGTATCTAGTTCTTTGACTAGTAGAATGATTTATTAACAAACACGTGGAAAGATAACTAACAAACTATAATATAGACAATAACAAAGTGAATGAATTCAGTGAATTCTCCTGGAGCTACTCTTACTGTGACTACCCTCTTGTACGACTTACTATCAACTGGCGGGTGTCTCGAGTCACATGGTAGATCTCTATCATCACCAGCTGGTTGGAGGTTGCATCGCTTACTGTATACAAAACTGTGCACAGGCATATCACCACAACCCCTTCCTCTGGAACTGTTAACATTTACATGCAAATGTAATTGTGCCTTACAAAACATGATCTGCATCATAATTTTAAATATGTCACATGTACAAATGCAACTGTGCTTTACACAACATGTATGCCAGATAATTTGAAATATGTCCATTGTGCACAGCTTATTGGACATTCAAACAACATCGTCTTGTTGGTCTTCTGAACTTTGATTGGCTACTCGATGTCGCTTCAACTTTCGTAAGACCGGTTTTATGGCTGGTCTTTATTGCATCACCAATTTTTTTAGCTTTTTGACGCGGTGATTCCCAAAGACTGGTTTTCTGGCTGGTCTTCCCTGCGCCACCAAATCTTTCAATTTTCTAACGCGATGCTTCCTACTTCATCTTCATGCTGGTGCCTTCCTCTTCACTGTCACGGGTGCTACCCGGTCGACCAACTGTGTCCTCAACTCTTCTTCTCTTTCCCTTCCTCCTCATGGGAGGGATCCTCTGATGGCGTCTCTTTTTCTTTTTGACTTTAGTGGCATCCTTCTTTCTGCTTGACCCTGCCATGGGACTAGTTGCTTCTGGTGCTTTTGTCATAGTCACTGCTTTTGGATTGTCTGCTGTGCAGGCTGACTCTGGCTCTTCTGGCACCATAGCTGATTTCGAAGCCTTAGCTGGATCAAGGAGTTTTGGTTAACCCATGGTGCTTGCGCTCGAACACTGAACTGTGTGCGCATCACCTAGTGAACCATCCAGTGTCGGCTTACTTTTGGATGATTGCACAGTTGCAGTAAAGTCTGCAACTTCAGGAGCGATCTGCAAACCCTCGCATTCCGGTATCTTAACTGGATCAATGTCCTCAACGTTGGGAATTAGTTCTTCACCCTGAGTTTTAGCCTCAATTGGTGTCTCATCCTCAATTGATATGACCACATATGCTTTGTCTTTTGTTGTCGCATTCTCATCTGATATAACGATACATGCTTCATCTTTTGTTGTCGAACTGTACACAGATATATCCACGCTTTCTGATGGACTGGCCTCGAGTACTGGGGTGTCCGCTGCAGGAACCATTCCAAGGGCATTCGATGATTCATCGTACGTCTCTGGAGTCAATTCTCCAAAATGGGGATTATTTCTTCAGTTGCCAGTCTATTCACAGTTGATTTACTCTCACCTGATTGATCTGCTGTTGCAATCTCACCTTCAGCCTCTGCGCCAGCCATCTTAGAGCTTTCACACTTATCATTGTACTGCACAGGTTGGGTGCCCCTTGTGACCACCTCGACAACACCGCCAAATCAACTGAATAGTGTTTCATAGTTGGGCTCATCACCTGAGTCTTCACTTTCCTCATCATAATCATGGTCATCGCAATTATCATCGTTGTAATCACTGGAGCCATTACCATCTGCAATGGTTTCTCCTGCAAAGTATGACATTGCACGTGGAATTATGTGGTTACGCAAGAAGTGACCAAGTTCAAAATCATCAGCGAGTCTTGGTGCAGAACCTTCATCCAACCCTCCATGCTCTGGAACTTCAGGAGGACAGAAGAAATTGAGGAATGTGTCATTTGGTACAGTTTTTATAACTGTTCTACCAGTGTCCCGACCATTATGCTTCTGCTTTGTTTTAATGGTTTTCAATGAATGTGACTTTCTTCCTTTCTTCCAGTCGATTGGCAACGTGTGCATCCAGTGATCCTCAAGGAAGATGAAGTCTAACTCGTCAGTCTGCGACTCCATCTGGTATACTTTTGTGACTACCTCATTTGTGAAATACTAATTTGGTTCAAATTTAAACTCCAGAGTAAAGCTCATTGGCTGTCCAGGCTCTGACCATTTTATGTTAACATCTTGTAGATGCTTTAAGGTAGGCTCATCATGCTCTTGTATCGTGTCAGTGAACAAATTCACATTTTTGAAGACTGTTAAACAGAATTCTGGAATTTCTCTTCATCTGGTTTGTCTTCCCCCACTTTAACTTTTGCTTGTATCTCATTAGTTAACTGCGCCATGATATCTGGTTGCCAACTGCAATGATCATCCGTCGCAGCACCTTCTGGAATGTACAGCCGCTCTACTAGTTTCAGGGCCTCACATGCATCTGCACTTATAATGGACTTGTGTTCCGTGTCTACAGTGGAAAATGATATGATGCGACTTCTGTTGTGTACCCACACTTCGAGCTCACATGCTCCCAGCATCGCAATCTCATTCCCATTGTAGTCTTTCAGTAGTCTCGTTTGATTGACGTCTTTCGGTTTAACTCGCGGCCCATTCAAATCGGATAAACTGAGGAGGTTGGCCCTTGCTCCTGTGTCGAGTTTGCATTTGATCAATGCGGCATTCAGCATTACTGGAATTGTCCATCTGTCTTTGATAGTATCAGCATCACCATCACTGTTGCTGCAACTGGACAGTAAGACTTCTTCACTCTGCATGTTCGGACTCATCGTGTTCTTAGTCAAAATCAGATCAACGAAAAACAGGTCGTCAATGGGCATCTCTTCAATCGCATTGACTAATCCTGTTTGGCCCACTGCTGGAGGTGATAAACATTGCTTCGCAAAATTATGTTTGTAAAGCGTTTGATAAGGTTCCCCACGGTAGGCTATTGCAGAAAATACAGAGGCATGGGATTCAGGGTGATTTAGCAGTTTGAATCAGAAATTGGCTAGCTGGAAGAAGACAAATGGTGGTGGTTGATGGGAAATGTTCAGACTGGAGTCCAGTTACTAGTGGTGTACCACAAGGATCAGTTTTGGGGCCACTGCTGTTTGTCATTTTTATAAATGACCCGGAGGAGGGCGTAGAAGGATGGGTGAGTAAATTTGCAGATGGCACTAAAGTCGGTGGAGTTGTGGACAGTGCGGAAGGATATTACAGGGTACAGAGGGACATAGATAAGCTGCAGAGCTGGGCTGAGAGGTGGCAAATGGAGTTTAATGCAGAAAAGTGTGAGGTGATTCATTTTGGAAGGAATAACAGGAAGACAGTACTGGGCTAATGGTAAGATTCTTGGCAGTGTGGATGAGCAGAGAGATCTCGGTGTCCATGTACATAGATCCCTGAAAGTTGCCACCCAGGTTGAGAGGGTTGTTAAAAAGGCGTACGGTGTGTTAGCTTTTATTGGTAGAGAGATTGAGTTTCGGAACCATGAGGTCATGTTGCAGCTGTACAAAACTCTGGTGCGGCCGCATTTGGAATATTGCGTGCAATTCTGGTCGCCGCATTATAGGAAGGATGTGGAAGCATGGGAAAGGGTGCAGAGGAAAGTTATCAGAATGTTGCCTGGTATGGAGGGAAGATCTTATGAGGGAAGGCTGAGGGACTTGAGGCTGTTTTCGTTGGAGAGAAGGTTAAGAGGTGACTTAATTGAGGCATACAAGATGATCAGAGGATTAGATAGGGTGGACAGTGAGAGCCTTTTTCCTCGGATGGTGATGTCTAGCACGAGGGGACATAGCTTTAAATCGAGGGGAGATAGATATAGGACAGATGTCAGAGGTAGGTTCTTTACTCAGCGAGTAGTAAGGGTGTGGAATGCCCTGCCTGAAATAGTAGTGGACTCGCCAACATTAAGGGCATTCAAATGGTCATTGGATAGACATATGGACAATAAGGGAATAGTGTAGATGGGCTTTAGAGTGGTTTCACAGGTCGGCGCAACATCGAGGGCTGAAGGGCCTGTACTGCGCTGTAATGTTCTATGTTCTATTTGATAGGCCACATTTGAACACACCTTCCGAAATGCTGGATATTGCCGTGGCCCATGTCAACTGCCACATCACTGGCATAAAATGGGAGATCTGGTCGGTCGCTTAAAATTGCCGTCCGCACTGAGAACGTTTTCTATTGAACTGCGTCACAGTGCTGATGGCTCTGCCGTCTTCTTCCAGATTGGTGCCAAAATGTATCAAGTTGAGTGTACTAATCTGCCATGCAGCTAGCTCACTCGTATGACAAACCTTGATGGCGCTTTCTAATTGAAGCTCTTCTTCCCTCAATCACCTCTCATGTATTTTAGCATTCGATATCCCGAACACTATCTGATCGCGGATCATCGATGACTTCAAAGTACTAAAGTTGTACAACTGATCCTTCAACCGCAAGTCAGTTAAAAAACTATTTGCTTGCTTTTTAGGTACACGTACAAAATATATATCATTCAAACGTTTAATTTTTCTTTGGAGAGCAATGTCGATCAAAGTACTTAATAACTTCATCAAAGCTCTTGCTATCCTCTTCACTGACAAATGCAAAGGTATTGTAAATTTCTATTGCTTGAAGACCTGCTACAGCAATGCAATACACCTCTCGTCAGGCTGTGCCTGCAGGCCAAGGCTGCAACATAAAGTCTGAATTGCTACTTAAAAACACACCAATTTTCGTCTACATTACTGATGGCTTGAAGCTGGTGGGGTGCCTTCAAACCGCCCATCTCTAACTTCAGTTTTTCCGTGCATTAAGATCCAGTTGCCCGTAGTTTATCAGGTAGGTGGAAGAATTTTCTTTATTCTTTCTTTAGCCTGTTTCATCCCGTCTTCTCCACTGTTATATTTAATTGTTCAACACACTTGGTACCATGTTATGTTCTGTGTTGTGGCTGTAGTACAGATGCACACAGAACATCTAGTTCTTTGACTAGTAGAATGACTTATTAACAAACACGTGGAAAGATAACCACCGAACTATAATACAGACAGTAGCAAAATGAATGAATTCAGTGATTTCTCCTGGAGCTACTCTTAGTACGACTACCCTCTTTTACGACTTACTACCAACTGGCGGGTGTCTCGAGTCACACGGTAGATCTCTATCACCACTGGCTGATTGGATGTTGCATCACTAACTATATACAAAACTGTGCACAGGCATATCACCACACATGCCATCTAAGAATCTCTCTCTGGTGCTTAAACGACAGAAGCAATGGTCACAACTGAAGATTTGAAGTTCTTTCCTTAAAACACATCTTTCAACAGAGATATTTAGAAGTAAAAATGTAAATAATGAATCTATTTTTTTTCTGTACCTCCCCCAAATTAGTTATGATTTATATTTTAATTCTGTAATATTTAGCAAAGGAAGCACAATTGTGAAAGAGTTTGTAATTAAGGTTCAACCCCATGAACCAGTAAATGCTCTGTCTAGCTATTTATAGTTTGTATATTTGTCAACAGTTCAAGATTTTATTTGGCGGGTAATAGGTCACAAGTTACAATGTAACTTCCATACTCCCCATTGCCCAGTTTTGGAGGTTACCCCAAAAACATGCTGGGAGCCCCTCTCAGAGAGTCTGAGGTAAGCATGTGCACGACAATTGTACACAAGTGCTAACTTCTTTGAGGTAATTGTGCTGTGTGGTGAACCATCCAAAAAAGTGATTTAAATTATTGGAAACAATTTGGAGAGACAGGATAAACTGCCACTTAGAAAGTCACAGATTGATCAGGGACAGTCAGCATGGTTTTGTTCAGGTGAGATTGGGTCTTACGAACTTAATAGAATTTTTTGAGGCAGTAACAAGGAGGATTGATGAGGGTAGTGCTGTGGATATTGTCTACATGGATTTCAGTCAGGTATTTGACAAGGCCCCATGTGGCAGACTGGTCAGAAAAGTGAGACCTCATGCGATACAAGGGAAGTTGGTAGGTTGGATCCAAAGTTGTCTTAGTAACAAAAAACAAAGGTCGATGGACTCTCTTGCTCTGTGTTGGGGCCCTTGCTGTTAGTTTTATATATTAATGATTTAGGCTTAAATGCAGGAGGCATCATTGGGAAATTTTCAGGTGACACAAAAATTATCCATGTAGTTGATTGCGAAGAGGATAGCTGCGACTCCAGAATGATATCAATGGTTTGGCAGAGAAGTGGCAAATGGAATTCAGTATGGAAAAGTGTGAGGCAATGCATTTGAGGAGTGTAAACAAAGCAATGGAATACTCAATAAATGGGAAGATAGTAAAAGGGGTCGAAGAAGTGAGAGATCTTGCATTTCCGCAGGGCGTTGAAGGTCACAGAAAAGGTGGGATGGTCATGAAAGCAGATCAAATGCTTTCATTTATTGGGTGAGGTATTGAGTACAAAAGCAGTGATGTAATGATGAAACTGTATAAAACGTTGGTTTGTCCACAGCTGGATTTTTGAGTATAGTTCCCGTCGCCATGTTGGCGGATGACGTAGTTGCTCTGGAGAGAATACAGAGATGATTTACAACAATGTTGCCAGGGCATGAAAATTGTAGCTGTGAGGAGAGATTGGAGGGACTTAGGTTGTTTTCCTTAGAACAGAGGAGGCTGAGGGATAACCTAATAGAGGTGTGCAAAATTATGAAGGGTGAAGAAAACCTTATTCACCCAGAGGGTGGTGGGCCTCTGGAATTCACTGCCCGAATTGGTGGTTGAGTTTGAAACACTCAACTCATTTAAAAACTACCTGGATCTGCACCTGAAGTGGTGTAATCTGCAAGGCTATGGACCAGGTGCTGGAAAGTAGGATTAAAATGGGTGGCTAGTTTCTTTTTTTCATTGAATCATCATAGAATTTACAGTGCAGAAGGAGGCCACTCAGCCCATTGAGTCTGCACCAGCCCTTGGAAAGAGCCCCCCACCCAAGCCCACACCTCCACCCCATTCCCGCAACCCCACCCAGACGTTTTGTATATTAAGGGCCATTTAGCATGTCTAATCCCACCTAACCTACACATCTTTGGACTGTGGGAGGAAACCGGAGCACCCGGAGGAAACCCAAGCACACATGGGGAGAATGTGCAGACTCCGCACAGACAGTGACCCAAGCCGGGAATCGAACCTGGGACCCTGGAGCTATGAAGTGACAGTGTTAACCACTATGCAACCACGCTGTCCCTTTTATTTGACCAGTGCAGATGCGCTGAAAGGTTCTATTGTTCTAATGACTAACATCAGATGGTTCCATCAGGGATACACTAATAGTTACTCAAAACAATATGGAAGAAATAAAGGGCGTGATCTACAGGCCACGTTCCGCCAGAATCGGGGTGGGACACAGCCAGTAGATTCTGGGAGAGGCCTCCCCTTGGATTACTGACGGCCATGATTACTGACTAACCAGATCTCGCAAGACATCGTAATCTAGATCTCGCCCAGCTCTCGCATGGCTAAGTGAGTTTAAGAACCCACTTAGCCGTGCTGATGCCAGATCGATCAGCCATCTGGCAGCTATTGGCCTTGGCGAGGAGACCCCAGCCGGGCGCCATTCAGTACTGGACCCCACATAGGGGACGAGGCGGGATGGTACCTGGGATGGTCTCTCAGGTGATTGGAGGCGCCCGGGTGGTCTGCCTCTGGGCAGGGTGTCACCCAGACACCTTGGCACAGCGATCTTGATATCCCGGCAGTGCCACCTGTGTGCCATGCTGGTGGGGGCACTGCTAGGATGCCCAGTTGACAGTGCCAAGGTGCCAGGCTGGCATTGAGCCAACACCGGGGACCGGGCCCAGGGGTGCCCTGCAGGTATGTGGTGGGGTGTTTGGGGGGGACTCTCGGACCCCTTGTAGGTGAGCTGGGGGGTTCTAGAGGTTGAGAGATTGGGGTGCCATTAAAAATGGCGCCCCAATCACTTCCTGCACTGTGGAACTCCGTTTGTTGAAGCTCCTCAGTGCAGGAAACAATGCTAAAGTGCGACTTCGGAGGGCGTTCCCCTCCAGGGCACGTAAACAAAACAGAGTGCTGTTACAAAGCAGGGTCAGTGCCACGAACGACCCCGCTAATCTCGCCCCGAATGGACTGTGTTTTATTTTGGTTAGATCGCGCTCAAAACCTCTTCTAACCTCTGCGTAACTATCTTGAACACCCAGATCGACCCTTGTAAGAGATGCCCTGAGAGGGAAGCTCGAAGCAAGATGGCGTCGGAAGGTGGCCGTTCGATATGGGGCCCGGAGCAACAAGAGTTCCTGCGGCGCTGTGTGGAAGAGCTGAAGAAGGAGGTGTTGGCCCCGATGCTACAGGCGATTGAAGGGCTAAAGGAGGTGCAGAGGACCCAGGAGCTGGAGCTTTGGGTCGTGAAGGCAAAGGCTGCTGAAAATGAAGATGAAATTCAGGGCCTGGTGGTGAGGACAGAGACGCACGAGGCGCCGCACAAGAGGTGTGTGGAGAGGTTGGAAGCCCTGGAGAATAATTCGAGGAGGAAGAATCTAAGAGTCTTGGGTCTTCCCGAGGGCGCAGAGGGGGCGGACGTCGGGGCATATGTGAGCACGATGCTTCACTCGCTAATGGGATTGGAGGCCCCGACGGGCCCGTTGGAGGTGGAGGGAGCTTATCGAGTTATGGGGCGAAGACCAAGGGCAGGAGAAATACCTCGAGCCATAGTGGTGAAGTTTCACCGCTATAATGACAGAGAGATGGTCCTAAGGTGGGCGAAGAAAACTCGGAGCTGCAGGTGGGAGAATGCGGTGATCCGCGTATACCAAGATTGGAATGCGGAGGTGGCGAGAAGGAGGGTAAGTTTCAATCGGGCTAAGGCGGTGCTTCACAAAAAGAAGGTGAAATTTGGAATGCTGCAACCGGCGAGACTGTGGGTCACATACCAAGGGAAGCACCACTACTTTGAGACGGCAGAAGAGGCGTGGACATTCATAGTGGACGAGAAGCAGGAATAGTCTGGCGATAGAAAGAGCTTCTGGGACAAAGTGGTGGGGTGACTATGTGGGACGAGGAGGGGGGGGGGATGATTTCTTAATTGTTAACTCTTTAATCCTGTAAACCCTGTAAATTTTCTCTCTTCCCCTCGTTTGGGGAGGGGGGGGGGTGGGTAGTATGAGGAACTGTGGGCGCCGGTGGGTAGGAAAGCGCGGCTGAGTGGGAAACGCGGGCCTCATTCCCGCGCTATGGTAATTATGGCGGGAACAGGGACGCAGGAAGGTGGGGGCCTTGCACAGTGAGAGGCCGAGGGCAAACGGGGAAGCCGAGGTCAGCTAGAGTTCGCTGACTTCTGGGAGCAACATGGGGGGTTTAATTACGCTAGAGGGGGATCTAGCGGAGGGGGGGGAGGGAGCTAACTGGGTTGCTGCTGCTAAGGGGAAGGGGGAGCTGTTATGGGGCGGGGTGGTCGAGGCGGGAGGGCACCGTCGGTGGGATATACGGGTACGTGGGAACCGGGTGAGGAGCTGGGGTAAAAAAGGGGATGGCTAGTCGACAAAGGGGGGGGGGTGGTAAAGAGCCCCCCAACCCGGCTGATCACGTGGAACGTGAGAGGGCTGATGGGCCGATTAAAAGGGCGCGGGTACTCGCACACCTAAAGAAATTAAAGGCAGATGTGGTTATATTGCAGGAGACGCACCTGAAATTGACAGATCAGGTTATACTACGTAAAGGATGGGTGGGACAGGTGTTTCATTCGGGTTTGGATGCGAAGAATAGGGGGGTGGCTATTTTAGTGGGGAAACGGGTACTGTTTGAGGCAAAGATCATAGTGGCGGACAGTGGGGGTAGATACGTGATGGTGAGTGGCAGACTGCAAGGGGAGGCGATGGTTCTGGTGAACGTGTACGCCCCGAACTGGGATGATGCAAACTTCATGAGGCGTATGTTGGGGCGTATCCCGGACCTGGAGGCGGGGAAGTTGGTAATGGGGGGAGATTTCAATACAGTGCTTGATCCAGGGCTGGACCGGTTGAGGTCCAGGACCGGGAGAAGGCCGGCAGCGGCCAAAGTGCTTAAGGACTTCATGGAGCAGATGGGTGGAGTAGACCCTTGGAGATTTATTAGACCTAGGAGTAAGGAGTTCTCATTCTTCTCCCATGTTCACAAGGTATATTCACGGATAGACTTTTTTATCCTGGGAAGGGCACTGATTCCGAAGGTGACAGTGACGGAGTACACGGCCATAGCCATCTCGGACCACGCTCCACACTGGGTAGATCTGGAGGTGGGAGAGGAAAAGGAACAGCACCCACTCTGGAGAATGGATATGGGTCTGTTGGCGGATGAGGGGTTATGTCTAAGGGTGAGGGGGTGTATCGAAAGGTACTTGGAGCTTAATGACAATGGAGAGGTTTAGGTGGGAGTGCTCTGGGAGGCGTTGAAGGCGGTGGTCAGAGGGGAACTGATATCCATAAGGGCACATAAAGGGAAACAAGAGAGTAAAGAAAGGGAGCGATTGCTGAGAGAACTTCTGAGGGTGGACAGGCAATATGCAGAGGCACCGGAGGAGGGACTGTACAGGGAAAGACAAAGGTTACATGTGGAATTTGACCTGCTGACCACGGGTAAGGCAGAGGCACAGTGGAGGAGGGCACAGGGAGTGCAGTATGAGTATGGAGAGAAGGCGAGTCGGTTACTGGCCCAACAGTTGAGGAAGAGGGGAGCGGCGAGGGAGATAGGTGGGGTGAGGGATGAGGAGGGAGAGATGGAACGAGGAGCGGAGAGAGTGAATGGGGTGTTTAAGACATTCTATGAGAGGTTGTATAAGGCTCAGCCCCCGGAAGGGAAGGAGGGAATGATGCATTTCCTGGATCAGCTGGAATTCCCGAAGGTGGAGGAGCAGGAGAGGGCGGGACTGGGAGCACAGATTGATGTGGAGGAGGTGGTAAAGGGGATTGGGAGCATGCAGGCGGGGAAGGCCCCGAGACCGGATGGGTTCCCGGTGGAATTTTATAGGAAATATATAGACCTACTGGCCCCGCTTTTGACGAGAACCTTTAATGAGGCCAGGGAAAGGGTAAGATGCCCCCGACTATGTCGGAGGCGACAATATCGTTACTTTTGAAGAAGGATAAAGACCCGCTGCAGTGTGGGTCCTACAGGCCCATTTCCCTTTTGGATGTAGATGCTAAGCTCCTGGCCAAGGTAATGGCGACGAGGATAGAGGATTGTGTCCCGGGGGTGGTCCATGAGGACCAAACTGGGTTCGTTAAGGGGAGACAGCTGAACACGAACATACGGAGGCTGCTAGGGGTGATGATGATGCCCCCACCAGAGGGGGAGACGGAGATAGTGGTGGCGATGGATGCCGAGAAAGCATTTGACAGGGTCGAGTGGGACTACCTGTGGGAAGTGTTGAGGAGATTTGGTTTCGGTGAAGGGTTCATTGGATGGGTACAGCTGCTATATAGGGCCCCGGTGGCAAGTGTGATCACGAACAGGCAGAGGTCTGACTACTTCCGTCTTTATAGAGGGACGAGGCAGGGGTGTCCCCTGTCTCCGTTAGTGTTTGCATTGGTAATTGAGCCCCTGGCCATAGCACTGAGGGGCTCCAGGAAGTGGAGGGGAGTACTCAGGGGAGGAGAAGAACACCGGGTATCATTGTATGCAGATGATTTACTGTTGTATGTTGCGGACCCAGTGGAGGGGATGCCTGAGATAATGCAGACGCTCGGGGAGTTTGGGGAATTCTTGGGGTACAAATTGAACATGGGGAAGAGTGAGTTGTTTGTGGTACATCCGGGGGAGCAGAGCAGGGGAATAGAGGATTTACCGCTGAGGAGCGTAACAAGGGATTTCCGGTACTTGGGGATCCAGATAGCCAGGAGTTGGGGAACTTTACATAGGCTTAATTTAACATGATTGGTGGAACAGATGGAGGAGGATTTTAAGAGATGGGACATGGTGCCCCTGTCACTGGTGGGGAGGGTGCAGGCGGTCAAAATGTTAGTCCTCCCGAGATTCCTTTTTGTGTTTCAATGCCTCCCGGTGATGGTCACGAAGGCTTTTTTCAAGAAGATCGAGAAAAGTGTTATGAGTTTTGTGTGGGCTGGGAAGACCCCGAGAGTGAGGAGGGGGTTCTTGCAGCGTAGCAGGGAGAGGGGGGGGACTGGCACTACCGAGTTTAAGTGAGTACTATTTGGCCGCCAATATTTCAATGGTGTGTAAGTGGATGGGAGAAGGGGAGGGAGCGGCGTGGAAGAGATTGGAGATGGCGTCCTGCAAAGGAACCAGCCTACAAGCACTGGTGACGGCACCGCTGCCGTTCTCCCCGAAGAAATACACCACAAGTCCAGTGGTGGTAGCAACACTGAAAATTTGGGGCAGCGGAGACGGCATAGGGGAGCGACGGGAGCCTCGGTGCGGTCCCGATAAGAAATAATCATAGGTTTGTCCCGGGGAGACTAGATGGGGGATTTGGAGCATGGCAGAGAGCAGGGATTGTGCAACTGAGGGATCTGTTCTTGGACGGGACGTTTGCGAGTCTGGGAGCGCTGACGGAAAAATATGGGTTGCCCCAAGGGAATGAATTCCGATACATGCAACTGAGGGCTTTTGCGAGGCAACAGGTGAGGGAGTTCCCGCAGCTCCCGACGCAGGAGATTCAGGATAGAGTGATCTCAGGGTCATGGGTGGGGGATGGTAAGGTGTCAGATATATACAGGGAAATGAGAGACGAGGGGGAGAACATGGTGGATGAGCTGAAGGGAAAATGGGAGGAAGAGCTGGGGGAAGAGATCGAAGAGGGGCTGTGGGCAGATGCCCTACGTAGGGTAAACTCTTCGTCCTCGCGCGCCAGGCTTAGCCTGATACAATTTAAGGTTTTGCACAGGGCACATATGACCGGAGCAAGGCTCAGTAAATTTTTCGGGGTAGAGGATAGGTGTGGGAGATGCTCGAGAAGCCCAGCAAACCACACCCACATGTTTTGGTCATGTCCGGCACTGCATGGGTTCTGGGTGGGTGTGGCGAAGGTGCTTTCAAAGGTGGTGGGGGTGCGGATCTAGCCAGGCTGGGGGCTGGCTATATTTGGGGTTGCAGAAGAGCCGGGAGTGCAGGAGGCGAGAGAGACTGATGTTTTGGCCTTTGCGTCCCTAGCAGCCCGGCGAAGGATACTGCTTATGTGGAAGGAAGCCAAGCCTCCGGGCGTGGAGACCTGGATAAACGACATGGCAGGGTTTATAAAACTGGAACGGATAAAGTTTGCACTAAGGGGTTCGGCTCAGGGGTTCACCAGGAGGTGGCAACCGTTCATTAACTACCTCGCAGAACGATAAAGGAAACGGGAAGTTAGCAGCAGCAACCCAGGGGGGAGGGGGGGGGGGGAGGGGGGGAGGGCTCAGGTGGGCCCTCAGGGGTGTTTTTGTAAAGATATTGGTATTTGGTTATGTATATTGAAGTGCTGATTTCATTATTTGGGAGAGCTATTATTTTTGTTATGGCAGTTGCCATTTAGTTCATATATTATTTATTTAATTGTTAAAATACGGTCACGGTTATTTATATTGTTTTGCTGTTGTAAAAAGGGGAAAAACCTTTGTATTGTTTTGTATGGCCGAAAAAGTTGAATAAAATATATATATTTTTTAAAAAGATGGTGTATCTTACTGGTGAAGGTGAGTTATGGCAGTTCTTTAATGAGTAACAAAGACACACAGCTCAAACTGTGAAGGGTAAGTGAGTTATCATGGTGTCTCTTCATCTTTTTCCAGTGAATAGGACATTTGGAATTCTGGAACACTGATAACTGTGTCAGAAAACACATTTAAAAAATATCTTGTTAGACATAGAATTTACAGTGCAGAAGGAGGCCATTCTGCACATCAAGTCTGCACCGACCCTTGGAAAGAGCACCCGAACTAAGCCCACACCTCCATCCTATCCCCGTAACCCAGTAACCCCCAACGAACCTTTTTGGACACTAAGGGCAATTTAGAGTGGCCTATCCACCTAACCTGCCCATCTTTGGACTGTGGGAGGAAACCGGAGCACCTGGAGGAAACCCATGCAGACACGGGGAGAACGTTCGGACTCCGCACAGACAGTGACCCAGCAGGGAATCGAACCTGGGACCCTGGAACTGTGAAGCAACTGTGCTAACCACTGTGCTACCATGCCGCCCTGTATTGTGTGGTATTATCAGGTATTGCTGCACCTAAGAGGCTGATGACCATTGGTTAAACCTAGGAGTGTACCATTGGCTGTTGATACGTAGCTCCGCCCTGACAGGTGGAGTATAAGAACCAGTGCCGTTCCAGCAGCCTTCACCTTCTGTACCGAAGCTGCTGGGGAACAAGTTCTAGTCGATTAAAGCCTTCAATTATGAAATCACTTAGTCTTGAGTGTAATTGATCGTGCATCAATTTAATCGACTAGACTTAAGATGGAAGGATGGATCTCTGAATCAAACCGGAGTGCTTACAACTCAGCCCCCACGCGGAGAACTCGGCTGCAATATGTAAACACTGTCTGGCGTGCTTTAAAGGCTACTTCGAGATGGCCGGAGGCACATCCTCAGAAGAACAGAAAATGCATCTCCTGCACTCAAGGGTCAGCCCTGGGATCTACACCCTTATCGAGGAGGCGGAGGACTATGATGCCACGATCGAACTGTTAAAAGGACATTATATCCGCCCTGTAAATCAGGTCTATGCACGTCACCTGCTTGCAACTAGACGGCAAAGCCCCAGGGAATCGTTGGAGGATTTCTACCGGGCGCTACCGGTGCTGGGCCGAAACTGTGGCTGCCCGCAAGTTTCGGGGAGCGAGCACACGGAACTTTTAATCAGGGTTGCCTTCGTAGCAGGTATGAGCTCCTCAGAGATCCGTCGAAGACTCCTAGAAAAGGACACCCTGGGACTTAGAGAGGCACAGGCCCTGGCAGGGTTCATGGACGTAGCCTCCCAAAACGCGCAGTCCTATGCGCCCGACCACGCGGCGGCCCCCTGGGCTGCGTGGCACCCCGCAGCGACAGCCCCACAGACCTTCTCCCTGACCCCGCAGGCGTGCGCTGCGAGATGGCACGCTAACGCCGCCGGGCCTCGCTGTTTCTTCTGCCTGCAAGTGAATCATCCCCGCCCGCGCTGCCCGGCTCGCGCCGCCACCTGCAAAGGGTGCGGCAAGAAGGGCCACTTTGTGGGGGTCTGCCAGGCGTGCGCCGTGGCCGCGGTCTCCAGCGACTCCAGACTGCCGCGGCAACCCCCCCTTCAGGCCCCGACCGGCCAGCGTTCACCGCCATCCCCCTATCCTAGGGCCATGTGCGACCCACGTCGTGGCCATCCTGCCCCCCGGACACCATGCTGGACGGGTGGGCGCCGCCATTTTGTCCATCCCCGCCGCCAACTTGTCCATCCCCGCCCACCATGTGCGACCCATGGGAGACGCCATCTTGGATGGGGCCCCAGGCCCCCAGCACGGCCGACTACACGCTGCCCAATCAGAACTCGCATCTGCTTCATCTGGCCTCGGTGACACTGGACCAAAGACGACCTCGGACACTCGCAACAGCAACAACGACGGTCTTCATCAACGGCCACGAGACGTCTTGCCTGATTGACTCTGGGAGCACGGAAAGCTTTGTTCATCCCAACACGGTAAGGCACTGTTCATTTGTTACCCACCCTGTAAACCAAAGGATCTCCCTGGCCTCCGGGTCACACTCGGTGGAGATAAGGAGTTTTGCCTGGCGAACCTCACTGTCCAAGGCAGGAGATTCAACAAATTCCGCCTTTATGTCCTGCCGCACCTCTGCGCGGCTACACTCCTGGGGTTGGACTTCCAATGTAACTTGCAAAGCCTGACATTTAAATTTGGCGGCCCTATACCCCCCCTTACTGTCTGCGGCCTCGCGACCCTTAAGGTCGACCCGCCTTCCCTGTTTGCGAACCTCACCCCGGATTGCAAACCCGTCGCCACCAGGAGCAGACGGTACAGTGCCCAGGACCGGACCTTCATCAGGTCCGAGGTCCAAAGGCTGCTGAGGGAAGGGGTCATCGAAGCGAGCAACAGTCCCTGGAGAGCTCAAGTAGTGGTGGTAAAGACCGGGGAGAAACATAGGATGGTCATTGACTACAGTCAGACCATCAACAGGTGTACGCAGCTGGACGCGTACCCTCTCCCACGTATAACCGACCTGGCAGACAGGATCGCGCAATACAAGGTCTTCTCCACGGTGGATCTCAAGTCCGCCTACCACCAGCTACCCCTCCGTAATAGTGACCGCAAGTACACTACCTTCGAAGCAGATGGGCGGCTCTATCAATTTTTAAGAGTTCCCTTTGGTGTCACTGATGGGGTCTCAGTCTTCCAGCGAGAGATGGACCGATGGTTGACCGGTACGGCTTACGCGCAACGTTCCCGTATCTGGATAACGTCACCATCTGCGGCCATGACCAGCAGGATCACGACACCAACCTCCGCAAATTTCTCCAGACCGCGAAAATCCTTAACTTAACGTACAATAAGGATAAATGCGTATTGAGCACCGACCATCTAGCCATTCTAGGCTACGTAGTGCGAAATGGAGTTATAGGCCCCGACCCTAAGCGCATGCGCCCCCTTATGGAGTTCCCCCTCCCTCAATGCCCCAAGGCCCTGAAGCGCTGCCTAGGGTTTTTCAGTTACTACGCCCAGTGGCTCCCTAACTACGCAGACAAAGCCCGACCCCTAATCCAGCCCACAACCTTCCCCCTGTCGACGGAGGCCCGACAGGCCTTCAGCCGCATCAAAGCAGACATTGCAAAGGCCACGATGCGCGCCATCGACGAGTCCCTCCCCTTCCAGGTCGAGAGCGATGCGTCCGACGTAGCTCTGGCAGCCACCCTTAACCAAATGGGCAGGCCCGTGTCCTTTTCTCCCGGACCCTCCATGCTTCCGAAATTTTCCATTCCTCGGTCGAAAAAGAGGCACACTCTCCCCATAACCCCTATATCTCAATGCCATACTGCCGCACTCTCCCCATAACCCCGCTATCTCAGTGCCGTACTGCCGCACTCTTCCCATAACCCCTATATCTCAATGCCATACTGCTGCACTCTCCCCATACCCCTATATCTCAATGCTACAGTCCCGCACTCTCCCCATACCCCTATATCTCAATGCCATACTCCCATGGTCTTCCTATACCCCTATATTTCAATGCTATCATGCCGCACTCTCCCCATAACCCCGCTATCTCAGTGCCATACTCCCATGCTCTCCCTATGTCTCAATGCTATACTGCCACACTCTCCCCATACCCCTCTATCTCAGTGCCATACTGCCATGCTCTCCCTATACACCTATATCTCAATGCTGTACTCCCGCACTCTCCCCGTAACTCCTATATCTCAATGCTATACTCCCGCGCTCTCCCTGTATCCCATATCTCAATGCTATATTCCCTCACTCTCCCCATACCCTATATCTCAATGTTTATTCTGCGCTTTTTTTCATAACACCCATATCTCAATGCTATACTGCCACACTCTCCCCATAACCCCTATATCTCAATGCCATATTCCCATGCTCTTGCTATATCCCTATATCTCAATGCTATACTCCCGTGCTCTCCCCATAACCCCAATATCTCAATACTATACTGCCGCACTCTTCCTATACCACTATTTCTCAATGCTATAATGCCGCACTCTCCCCAATACCCCTATTTCTCAAAGCCATACTCCCGGGCTCTCCCCATAACCCCAATATCTCAATGCTATACTGCCGCACTCTCCCTATTCCACTATTTCTCAATGCTATACTCCCGCACTCTCCCCATATCCCCTCTATCCCAATGCCATACTCCTCTGCTCTCCCCATATCCCTATATCTCAATACTATACTGCCGCACTCTTCCTATACCACTATTTCTCAATGCTATACTACCACACTCTCCCCATTACCCCTGTTTCTCAAAGCCATACTCCCATGCTCTCCCAATACCCCTCTATCTCAAAGCAAAACACCCACGCTCTCCCCATAACCCCTATATATCAATGCTATACTCCCATGCTCTCACTATACCCCTATATCTCAATGCTATACTCCCATGCACTCCCCATAACCTATATCTCAATGCCATACTCCCGCACTCTCCCCATAACCCCTATATCTCTGTGCCATACTCCCATGCTCTCCCCATATGCACTGACGTCTTTAGAGTCCAAAAATCTATCTACTTCCTTTTTTTTTAATAAACATTTTATTGAGGTATTTTTTGGTATTATAACAACAACACAATAAACAATGTACATGAAACTGTAAACATAGTGCAAAAGCCGTCTCCCTCCCTTACAGGTCCCACCTTTATTAACCCCCTACTCTAAGCTAAACTTACCCCCTTCTGCTGACGATTAATTTTCCGCGAAGTAGTCGGAGAACGGTTGCCACCTCCGGGTGAACACTAACAGTGACCCTCTGTAGCGCACAAAGACTCCGAGAGACGAATAGAGTGAAGTCGATGAGGCTTTATTAAGCGTGACTGTTTCCCCCGCAGTTCAGTAGTAGACTACCTGCGGGGGAGGGCTCCAGGTACTTATACTCCGCCTTCAGGGCGGAGCTAGAGGTCAACGTCCAACCAGGACCCGGGATCTGTCAGCCAATGACATCATGGCTTCACAGTCCCACATGACCCCTAATGCATACTACCACATTCACCCCTTGTTAAAAATGAACCCGGCGGGGTGATGCTTCGCATGGTGGTAAGGGTTTACAAGGCTGGTCCTGGGAGGAAAACTTTCAATATAACAGGATGTACAAGGTTTTTTTTGTTTCAACTATTTACAGCCATCGTCAGGAAAAGACAAAATGTTCTCGTTAAAAGTCCACATTGTACTGTTAGATCGCGCCACGAGTCGGTCGGGCGGTCTGGTCGTCCGTGTCGATCGCCTCGGCCCCGGTGGTGGTGGTGCTTGTTCTGGTGTTGTCTTCTCCGGGAGCCTTACGGTTTCAGCTTGGGCTTTATTCTTGGTCGAGCCTGGGAGGAGGACTGATCCTCCTGGGAAGGGGCCGGTCGCGGGGTGCGGCGGTGGCAGGAAGGGGGGGGGGTTGGGTGATTGGTGTCGGGGTGGTGTGTGTGTTGCCGGCGGGCGCCAAATCTCGCAGAGAGACCGTGTCCTGTCGGCCGTCGGGGTACTCCACGTAGGCGTACTGCGGGTTCGCGTGAAGGAGGTGAACCCTTTCGACCAACGGGTCCGACTTGTGCGCCCGCACGTGCTTTCGGAGCAAGATGGGTCCTGGGGCCGCCAGCCAGGTCGGCAGCGACGTTCCAGAGGAGGACTTCCTGGGGAAGACAAGGAGGCGCTCATGAGGCGTTTGATTAGTGCTAGTACACAGTAGTGACCGGATGGAGTGGAGGGCGTCCGGAAGGACCTCCTGCCACCGGGAAACTGGGAGGTCCCTGGACCGTAGGGCCAGTAGGACGGTCTTCCAGACCGTGCTGTTCTCCCTCTCTACTTGCCCGTTCCCCCGGGGGTTGTAGCTGGTCGTCCTGCTCGAGGCTATCCCGTTGCTGAGCAGGAACTGGCGCAGCTCGTCACTCATGAAAGAGGACCCCCTGTCGCTGTGGACATATGCGGGGCAGCCGAACAGTGTGAATATGGTGTTCAGGGCTTTAATGACTGTGGCCTCGGTCACGTCAGAACAGGAGATGGCGAATGGGAAGCGGGAGTACTCGTCCACCACATTAAGGAAGTAAATGTTGCGGTCGGTGGAGGGGAGGGGTCCTTTGAAGTCCAGACTAAGGCGTTCAAAGGGGCGGGAAGCCTTAATCAGGTGCGCACCATCCGGCCTGAAGAAATGCGGTTTGCACTCTGCGCAGATGTGGCAGTTCCTTGTGACTGTACGGACCTCCTCTAAAGAGTATGGGAGGTTGCGGGACTTGATAAAGTGGAAAAACCGAGTGACCCCCGGGTGGCAGAGGTCCTCGTGGAGGGTTTGGAGGCGTTTAATTTGTGCGTTGGCACATGTGCCGCGGGATAGGGCATCGGACGGCTCGTTCAGCTTTCCGGGACGATACAAGATCTCATAGTTGAAGGTGGAGAGCTCGATCCTCCACCTTAAGATTTTGTCGTTTTTGATTTTGCCCTGCTGTGCATTATCAAACATGAAGGCTACCGACCGTTGGTCGGTGAGGAGAGTGAATCTCCTGCCGGCCAGGTAATGCCTCCAATGTCGCACAGCTTCCACTATGGCTTGGGCTTCCCTTTCCACTGAGGAGTGGCGGATTTCTGAAGCGTGGAGGGTTCGGGAGAAAAAGGCCACGGGTCTGCCCGCTTGGTTAAGGGTGGCCGCTAGAGCTACGTCGGAGGCGTCGCTCTCGACCTGGAAGGGGAGGGACTCGTCGATGGCGTGCATCGTGGCCTTTGCGATATCCGCTTTGATGCGGCTGAAGGCCTGGCAAGCCTCTGTCGACAGAGGGAAGGTCGTGGTCTGTATTAGAGGGCGGGCCTTGTCTGCGTACTGGGGGACCCACTGGGCATAGTATGAAAAGAACCCCAGGCAGCGTTTCAGGGCTTTTGAGCAGTGCGGGAGGGGAAATTCCATGAGGGCGCGCATACGTTCGGGATCGGGGCCTATTATCCCATTGCGCACTACGTAGCCCAGGATGGCTAGCCGGTTGGTGCTAAAAACGCACTTGTCCTCGTTGTACGTGAGGTTCAAGGCTTTAGCGGTCTGGAGGAATTTTTAGAGGTTGGCGTCGTGGTCCTGCTGGTCGTGGCCGCAGATGGTTACATTGTCGAGATATGGGAACGTGGCCCGCAACCCGTGTTGATCAACCATTCGGTCCATCTCTCGTTGGAAGACCGAGACCCCGTTTGTGACGCCAAATGGGACCCTGAGGAAATGGTATAATCGCCCGTCTGCCTCGAAGGCTGTGTACTTGCGGTCACTTGGGCGGATGGGGAGCTGGTGGTAGGCGGACTTGAGGTCCACGGTGGAGAAGACTTTATATTGGGCAATCCGATTGACCATGTCGGATATGCGGGGGAGAGGGTACGCGTCTAGTTGTGTGTACCTGTTGATGGTCTGGCTATAGTCTATGACCATCCTTTGCTTCTCCCCTGTCTAATCTACTACCACCTGTGCTCTCCAGGGACTATTGCTGGCCTGGATTATGCCTTCCTTTAGTAGCCGCTGGACTTCGGACCGAATGAAGGTCTGGTCCTGGGCGCTGTACCGTCTGCTCCTAGTGGCGACGGGTTTGCAATCCGGAGTGAGGTTCGCAAACAAGGACGGGGGTTGCACCTTGAGGGTTGCGAGGCCGCAGATAGTGAGTGGGGGTATTGGGCCGCCGAATTTGAAGGTAAGGCTCTGTAGATTGCACTGGAAGTCTAATCCCAGTAATGTGGGGGCGCAGAGTTGGGGAAGGACGTAGAGCCTGTAGTTTTTGAACTCCCTCCCCTGCACCATTAGGGTAACTATGCAGAAACCTTTGATCTGTACGGAGTGGGATCCTGCAGCTAGGGAAATCTTTTGTGCCTGGGATAGGTGGTCAAGGAACAGCGCCTTACCGTGTTGGGGTGGATAAAGCTCTCTGTGCTCCCGGAGTTGACTAGACATGGTGTCTCGTGCCCGTTTATCAGCACCGTTGTCGTCGTCGTCTGGAGTGTCCGGGGCCAAGCTTGGTCCAGCGTTATTGAAGCGAGACGTGGTTGTAGTAGTGGAGCGTCTTCTTCGAACCCCGTGGAGCCGTCGACACTGGGGTCCGTTGTTGCCGTCCAAGATGGCGTCGGGGATGAACAAAATGGCTGCCCCCATGCATCGCACATGGCTGGGGGGGTCACAAGATGGTGGCGGGAGTGGACAAAATGGCTGCCCCCATGCATCGTACAGGTCTGGGGTGGTCCAAGATGGCGGCACCCTTCCTCCCCTCGTGGTGGCCGGGACCCAAAATGGAGGCGTCTGCGGGTCGCACATGGGGCGCTGGGGGGGTTGGGGAGCGTTAGGAACGCGCGGGGCTCCCTCATCTCTGGGGACAGCGGTGGTCAGGACCCAAATTGGTAGCGCCGACGGGTCATACATGGGGCGCGGGGGGGGGGCGGTTGGGGAGCGTAAGCGGCGTGCAGGGCTCCCTGTTCACCCGGGACCGCGGTGGTCGGGACCCAGAGTGGCTGCGCCTGCGGGTCGTACATGGGGCGCTGGGGGGGGTTGGGGAGCGTAAGCGGCGTGCAGGGCTCCCTGTTCTCCCGGGACAGCGGCGACCTCGCGTGACCGGCACACAACCGCGAAATGGCCCTTTTTCCCGCAGCTCTTGCAGATTGCTGCGCGGGCCGGGCAGTGCTGCCGGGGGTGTTTCGCCTGGCCGCAGAAATAGCAGCGGGCGCCCCCGGTGCGACTTGGTGTTTGGACCGCGCAAGCCTGTGGGGTGTCCGGGGCGGGGGTGGGTTTGTCGCGACGGGTACGTACGGAGCCCAATGGGCTTCCGCGCGGTCGGGGCCGTAGGCGCGGGTATTACGCGCGGCCACGTCTAAGGAGGCTGCTAGGGCCCGTGCCTCTGAGAGCCCTAGCGACTCTTTTTCTAGAAGTCTTTGGCGGATTTGGGAGGAGTTCATACCTGCCACAAAAGCATCGCGCATTAACATGTCCGTGTGTTCATTTGCGTTCACCGACGGGCAGCTGCAGGCTCGTCCCAAAATTAGTAGCGCGGCGTAGAATTCATCTATCGATTCTCCGGGACTTTGCCGTCTCGTTGCGAGTTGATAGCGAGCGTAGATCTGGTTTACTGGGCGGACATAGAGACTTTTCAGTGCTGCGAACGCCGTCTGGAAATCCTCTGCGTCTTCGATGAAAGAGAAAATCTCCGTGCTTAACCTCGAGTGCAGGACCTGTAGTTTTTGGTCTTCTGTGACCCGGCCGGTGGCTGTTCTGAGGTAGGCCTCGAAACAAGTCTGCCAATGCTTGAAAGCTGCTGCCGCATTCACTGCGTGGGGGCTGATCCTCAGGCATTCCGGGATGATCTTCAGTTCCATAGTCCTTTTTAGGCACGCTTAATAAATTGTAGCACACAAAGACTCCGAGAGACGAATAGAGTGAAGTCGATGAGGCTTTATTAAGCGTGACTGTTTCCCCCGCAGTTCAGTAGTAGACTACCTGCGGGGGAGGGCTCCAGGTACTTATACTCCGCCTTCAGGGCGGAGCTAGAGGTCAACGTCCAACCAGGACCCAGGATCTGTCAGCCAATGACATCATGGCTTCACAGTCCCACATGACCCCTAATGCATACTACCACACCCTCTCAAGGCGAACTTGATTTTCTCCAAACAGAGAATGCTAGCCATGTCCGATAGCCCAGGTCTCCAACTTCGGGGGCTTTCAGTCCCTCCAACCTAATAGTATCCGTCTCCGGGCTACCAGGGAAGCAAAGGCCAGAACGTCTGCCTCTTTCTCCTCCTGGATTCCCGGGTCTTCCGACACCCCGAAAATCGCCACCCCTGGACTCAGTGACACCCTTGTTTTTAACACCGTGGACAAGACATCTGCAAACCCCTGCCAAAATCCCCTAGGCTTTGGACCTGCCCAGAACATGTGGACATGGTTCGCTGGTCCTCCCGCATATTTTGCACACCTGTCTTCCATCCCAAAGAATCTGCTCATCTGGGCCACTGTCATGTGAGCCCGGTGAACGACCTTAAATTGTATCAGGCTGAGCCTGGCACATGTTGCGGACGCGTTGACTCTACTCAACGCGTCCACCCCTAGACCATCCTCTATCTCTCCTCCCAGCTCCTCCTCCCACTTGCGCTTCAGCTCCTCGGTCTGCGTCTCCTCTGACCCCATAAGTTCCTTATAAATGTCAGAGACGCTCCCTTCTCCTACCGAACCTCTAGAAACTACCCTGTCCTGAATCCCCCTTAGCGGTAGGAGCGGGAAGGTTGACACCTGTTTACGTAGGAAGTCCCGCACCTGCAGATACCTGAATTTGTTTCCCCTCGCCAACCCAATCTTCTCCAGTGCCCTCATACTCGGAAAGCTCCCCTCTATAAACATATCCCTCATCCTCTCAATCCCTGCTCTCCGCCATATCCGGAACCCCCCATCCATACTTCCCGGGGCAAACCGGTGATTATTACAGATTGGGGACCAGACCGATGCTCCCACTGCTCCCACATGTCTCCTCCATTGCCCCCAGACTCTCACGGCCGCCACCACCATGGGGCTGGTGGAGTACCGTGCCGGCGGGAATGGCAGTGGTGCAGTTACCAATGCCCCAAACTGGTGCCCTTGCATGAAGCCGCCTCCGTATGCTCCCATGCCTCCCCCTCCCCCACCACCCACTTCCTGATCATGGCTCTATTCGCCGCCCAGTAATAGTTACTAAAATTTGGCAGTGCCAGCCCACCCTCTCCCCGACTCCGCTCAAGCATTACCTTCCTTGCCAGCGGGGTCTTGCCCGCCCAAACAAAGCCAGAGATCACTTTGTTGACCCGTTTAAAAAAGGACCGCGGAATAAAGATGGGGAGACATTGAAACACAAACAGGAATCTCGGAAGGACCGTCACCTTCAGGGTTTGCACCCTCCCAGCTAATGACAATGGGAGCACGTCCCATCTCCGAAAATCGTCCTTCATTTGGTCCACTAGCCGGGCCAGATTTAGTTTATGCAGCCGGTCCCATTCCCGTGTCACTTGAATGCCTAGGTACCTAAAGCTTCCCCCTACTAATCTAAACGGCAGCTCCCCCAATCCCCTTGCCCGGACCGCAAACATTTCGCTTTCCCCCATATTTAGCTTATACCCCGAAAACCGGCCGAATTTCCCCAGAATCCTCATGATTTCTTCCATCCCTTCCAATGGGTCTGATACATACAGAAGCAGGTCGTGTGCTTGGAGCGAGACTCTGTGCTCCACCCACCCACCCCCCGCCCGGACCAGCCCCTTGAGGCTCTCAGAGCAATTGCCAATGGCTTTATAGCTAGCGCGAACAACAGTGGGGAGAGGGGGCATCCCTGTCTCGTCCTGCAGTCTAAAGTAGTCCAATGTTGTCCTATTCATCCTTACACTTGCCACAGGAGCCCGATACAGCAAGCTGACCCAGTAAATAAAGCCCTGCCCAAATCCGAACCATCCCAGTACCTCCCACAGATAATCCCATTCTACCCGATCAAAAGCCTTTTCTGCATCCATTGCGATCACTACCTCCACCTCCCTACCTTCCGGGGGCATCATGATCACATTTAACAATCTTCTTACATTGGCCACCAACTGCCTACCCTGAACAAATCCTGTCTGGTCCTCCCCAGTAACGTCCGGAACACAATCCTCAATCCCGGAGGACAAAATGTTGGCCAGCAGTTTGGCGTCCACATTCAACAGGGATATGGGCCTGTAGGACCCACACAGCTCCGGGTTCTTGTCCCGCTTCAGAATCAGCAAAATCGTGGCCTGTGACATCGTCGGTGGCAGCACCCCTCTTTCCCTTGCCTCATTGAATATCCTTATCAACACTGGAGGGTGGTAAAAGAGGTGGGGGGGGTGGCATTATTAATTAGAGATAGTATAACAGCTGCAGAAAGGCAGTTCGAGGAGTATCAGCCTACTGAGGTAGTATGGGTTGAAGTCAGAAATAGGAAAGGAGCAGTCACCTTGTTAGGAGTTTTCTATAGGCCCCCCAATAGTAGCAGAGATGTGGAGGAACAGATTGGGAAACAGATTTTGGAAAGGTGCAGAAGTCATAGGGTAGTAGTCATGGGCGACTTTAACTTCCCAAATATTGAGTGGAAACTCTTTAGATCAAATAGTTTGGATGGGGTGGTGTTTGTGCAGTGTGTCCAGGAAGCTTTTCTAACACAGTATGTAGATTGTCCGACCAGAGGAGGGGCAATATTGGATTTAGTACTGGGTAATGAGCCAGGGCAAGTGATAGATTTGTTAGTGGGGGAGCATTTTGGAGATAGTGACCAAAATTCTGTGACTTTCACTTTAGTAATGGAGAGGGATAGGTACGTGCAACAGGGCAAGGTTTACAATTGGGGGAAGGGTAAATACGATGTTGTCAGACAAGAATTGAAGTGCATAAGTTGGGAACATAGGCTGGCAGGGAAGGACACAAGTGAAATGTGGAACTTGTTCAAGGAACAGGTGCTACGTGTCCTTGATATGTATGTCCCTGTCAGGCAGGGAAGAGATGGTCGAGTGAGGGAACCATGGTTGACAAGAGAGGTTGAATGTCTTGCTAAGAGGAAAAAGGTGACTTATGTAAGGCTGAGGAAACAAGGTTCAGACAGGGCATTGGAGGGATACAAGATAGCCAGGAGGGAACTGAAGAAAGGGATTAGGAGAGCTAAGAGAGGACATGAACAATCTTTGGCGGGTAGGATCAAGGAAACCCCAAGGCCTTTTACACATATGTGAGAAATATGAGAATGACTAGAGCGAGGGTAGGTCCGATCAAGGACAGTAGCGGGAGATTGTGTATTGAGTCTGAAGAGATAGGAGAGGTCTTGAACGAGTACTTTTCTTCTGTATTTACAAATGAGAGGGGCGATATTGTTGGAGAGGACAGTGTGAAACAGATTGGTAAGCCCGAGGAAATACTTGTTAGGAAGGAAGATGTGTTGGGCATTTTGAAAAACTTGAGGATAGACAAGTCCCCCGGGCCTGACGGGATATATCCAAGGATTCTATGGGAAGCAAGAGATGAAATTGCAGAGCCGTTGGCAATGATCTTTTCGTCCTCACTGTCAACAGGGGTGGTACCAGGGGATTGGAGAGTGGCGAATGTCGTGCCCCTGTTCAAAAAATGGACTAGGGATAACCCTGGGAATTACAGGCCAGTTAGTCTTACTTCGGTGGTAGGCAAAGTAATGGAAAGGGTACTGAAGGATAGGATTTCTGAGCATCTGGAAAGACACTGCTTGATTAGGGATAGTCAGCACGGATTTGTGAGGGGTAGGTCTTGCCTTACAAATCTTATTGAATTCTTTGAGGAGGTGACCAAGCATGTGGATGAAGGTAAAGCAGTGGATGTAGTGTACATGGATTTTAGTAAGGCATTTGATAAAGTTCCCCATGGTAGGCTTATGCAGAAAGTAAGGAGGCATGGGATAGTGGGAAATTTGGCCAGTTGGATAATGAACTGACTAACCGATAGAAGTCAGAGAGTGGTGGTGGATGGCAAATATTCAGCCTGGATCCCAGTTACCAGTGGCGTACCGCAGGGATCAGTTCTGGGTCCTCTGCTGTTTGTGATTTTCATTAATGACTTGGATGAGGGAGTTGAAGGGTGGGTCAGTAAATTTGCAGACGATACGAAGATTGGTGGAGTTGTGGATAGTAAGGAGGGCTGTTGTCGGCTGCAAAGAGACATAGATAGGATGCAGAGCTGGGCTGAGAAGTGGCAGATGGAGTTTAACCCTGAAAAGTGTGAGGTTGTCCATTTTGGAAGGACAAATATGAATACAAAATACAGGGTTAACGGTAGAGTTCTTGGCAATGTGGAGGAGCAGAGAGATCTTGGGGTCTATGTTCATACATCTTTGAAAGTTGCCACTCAAGTGGATAGAGCTGTGAAGAAGGCCTATGGTGTGCTCGCGTTCATTAACAGAGGGATTGAATTTAAGAGCCGTGAGGTGATGATACAGCTGTACAAAACTTTGGTAAGGCCACATTTGGAGTACTGTGTACAGTTCTGGTCGCCTCATTTTAGGAAGGATGTGGAAGCTTTGGAAAAGGTGCAAAGAAGATTTACCAGGATGTTGCCTGGAATGGAGAGTAGGTCTTACGAGGAAAGGTTGAGGGTGCTAGGCCTTTTCTCATTAGAACGGAGAAGGATGAGGGGCGACTTGATAGAGGTTTATAAGATGATCAGGGGAATAGAGAGAGTAGACAGTCAGAGACTTTTTCCCCGGGTGGAACAAACCATTACAAGGGGACATAAATTTAAGGTGAAAGGTGGAAGACATAGGAGGGATATCAGAGGTAGGTTCTTTACCCAGAGAGTAGTGGGGGCATGGAAGGCACTGCCTGTGGAAGTAGTTGAGTCGGAAACATTAGGGACCTTCAAGCAGCTATTGGATAGGTACATGGATTACGGTTAAATGATATAGTGTAGATTTATTTGTTCTCAAGGGCAGCACGGTAGCATTGTGGATAGCACAATTGCTTCACAGCTCCAGGGTCCCAGGTTCGATTCCGGCTTGGGTCACTGACTGTGCGGAGTCTGCACGTCCTCCCCGTGTCTGCGTGGGTTTCCTCCGGGTGCTCCGGTTTCCTCCTACAATCCAAAGATGTGCGGGTTAGGTGAATTGGCCAATGATAAATTGCCCTTAATGTCCAAATTGCCCTTGGTGTTGGGTGAAGGTGTTGAGTTTGGGTAGGGTGCTCTTTCCAAGAGCCGGTGCAGACTCAAAGGGCCGAATGGCCTCCTTCTGCACTGTAAATTCAATGATAATCTATGATTAATCCAGGACAAAGGTTCGGCACAACATCGTGGGCCGAAGGGCCTGTTCTGTGCTGTATTTTCTATGTTCTATGTTCTAACACCGTCCCCAATATCCCAGTGAATCTTTTATAAAGCTCCACTGGGTACCCGTCCGGCCCCGGGGCATTACCCGCCTGCATGGCCTTCAGACCCTCCACTATTTATTCCTACCCGATCGGGGCCCCCAGCCCTTCGACCAGCTCCCCGTCCACCTTTGGGAAATTCAGCCCCCCCAAGAAGTGCCTCATCCCCTCCGGCCCCGTGTGGGGTTCCGACCTATACATCCGACTGTAGAAAACCCTAAACACCTTATTCACCCCTGCTGAATCTCCAACCAGGTTCCCATCTCCATCATTTACTTTCCCTCTCTCCCTGGCTGCTTCCCTCTTTCTAAGCTGTGTGCAAGCATTCTGCTGGCCTTCTCTCCATACTCATAGCTCACCCCCCTCGCCTTTCTTAGCTGCTCCACCGCCCTCTCTGTGGTTAACAAGTTGAACTCCGCCTGTAGCCTCCGCCGTTCCCTTAAAAGCCCACCCTCTGGGGTCTCCGCATACCTCCTGTCGATCTGTTGTATCTCCTTAACCAGTCAGTCCATCTCTGCCCTGTCCACCTTCTCCCTATGAGCCCGCATCGAGATCAGCTCCCCTCTGACCACTGCCTTCAGTGCTTCCCAGACCACCGCTGCTGAAATTTCCCCCGTGTCATTGACTTGCAGGTCGTTCTGAATACATTTCCTCAACCACTCGCGCACCCCTTCATCCGCCAAAAGTCCCACATCTAACCTCCAGTGCGGGCGCTGGTTACTGTCTTTACTAACCTGCAGGTTAACCCAGTGCAGAGCATGGTCTGAGATTGTGATCGCTGAGTACCCCGTGTCCACTACCCATGCCAGTAAGGCCCTGCTCAATATGAAGAAATCGATCCGGGAGTACACTTTATGCACGTGTGAGTAGAAGGAGAATTCCTTCACCCTCGGCTGCCCAAATCTACATGAATCCACCCACCCCATCTGCTCCATGAACCTTTTAGTTCCTTTGCCATTGCTGGCACCCTGCCCGTTTTCGAGCTTGACCGGTCCAGGCCAGGGTCAATAACTGTGTTGAAGTCCCACCCATGACCAACCTGTGCGGGTCCAGGTTCGGTATCTTCCCCAGCATTCCCTTTATAAACTCCACATCATCCCAATTTGGCGCATAACATTTACTAATACCATCTGCATACCCTCCAGTTTCCCACTGACCATAATGTACCGACTTCCCACATCCGAAATTATTCTACCCTCCTCAAACACCACCCGCTTATTGATCAGGATCACGACGCCTCTGGTCTTTGAATCCAGTCCCAAGTGAAAGACCTGATTGACCCAGCCTTTCCTCAATGTTATCTGGGCAGTTACTCTAAGGTGCGTCTCCTGCAACATTACCACGTCCTCCTTCAGTCCCCTAAGATGCACGAACACACGTTCCCTCTTGACCGGCCCATTTAACCCTCGGACCTTCCAGGTGATCAGCCTAGTTTGGGGGCTCATTGCCCCTCCCCCCTTCGCCGATCAGCCATCCCCTTTTTTGGGCTCGCCTACTGCCCATGCTCCACGTCTCCACCAGCCTGCCCCCAGGCAGCCTCCGCCCTCAACCTCCTCTCTGTCCCTTGGCCCAAGTCTCTCCCTCGTCAACAGAACATTATCCCCCCTCCCCCCTAGTAACAACATTCTGTAACCCAACCCCTTTGATAAACCAAACATATGCGCACCCCCCACTGTGCTTCCGTGAGCTAGCCCACCCAGCTAGCTTGGTGGCCCCCATCCCTGGTGCCAGATAGTCTCCCACGTATTGTTCCCCCCCCCCCCCCCCGCTCATACAAACATACTCCAACGTCAAACAATCCCCACACAATTGCCCGACAGAGAAACGCCAAAATCTAAACAAGCACACCTCCATCTCCAAACAGTGCAAATGAAAACCTTAACTCCCTCAGCTCTGCCACTGGTCCCAAATCAGTACAGAAGGCATTACAAACAGCTTCCACAAAATGAAAAACGAGAAACTTAAAAAAAAAAAGAACAGAGAAACAAAAAGAATAAAAAACATGAACGTTGCAGCAAAGTTCAAAAGTTCTCAGTCCACCACCAGTCCTTTCCTTTTCACGAAGTCCAGCGCGTCCTCAGGCGACTCAAAATAAAAGTGCTGTTCCTCGTACGTGACCCAGAGACGGGCCGGATACAACATCCCGAACTTCACCTTTTTCTTAAAAAGAATCGACCTAATCTGGTGGAAGCCTGCTCTTCTCCTCGCCACCTCCACACTCAGGTCTTGGTAGACCCGCAGGATGCTGTTGTCCCACTTACAGCTCCGTGTCTGCTTGGCCCACTGTAGAATGCGCTCCTTATCCAAGTACCTGTGGAATCTCACCACCATTGCCCTCAGGGGGGTCTCCCATTTGTGGCTTCCTCGTGTGTGGTCTGTGAGCCCTGTCCACCTCCAAGGGTTGGGAGAATACCCCATCCCCAGTAGCTTCTCAAACATATCTGCGATGTATGCCCCAGCATCCGCTCCTTCGGACCCCTCCGGGAGCCCAACGATTCTCAAGTTCTGCCAGCGGGACCTATTCTCTAGGTCCTCCACCTTCTCCAGGAGCTTCTTCTGCTGGTCTCTCAGCATCCCCACCTCCAGCTCCACCACAGTTTGATGTTCCTCCTGCTCAGCCAGCACCTCCTCCACCTTCTGGAACGCCCGATCTTTAGCGTCCAATCTAAGCTCCAGCCGTTCATTCGACTCTTTTATCGGGTCCAAGCAGTCCCGTTTCTGCTTAGCAAAGCCTTCCTGAATAACTTGCATCAGCTGCTCCGTTGACCGCTGGGTCGACAAACCAGAGGTCCGGTCCTCCGCCATGCTGTCTCCCGCTGCAGCTTCAGCCAAGCCTTCTCTGTCTTTCTGTTTATGCCTTTACGAGCACTTCTAATCCTTCTCTCCGTGCACTGATGTGGGAATTCAGTACACAATTGCCTCTGTCTTCAGTTTTACAATTCAAGTCCGGTAGAAAATCGTGGGAAAAGTTCCAAAAGTCCGACCTGAGCGGGAACCACCAAATGTGCAGCTTACTCCTTCATAGCCGCCACCGGAAGTCTACTTCCTTCTTAAATATATTCGCTGACTTGCCCTCCAAGTCTTCTGTGGTGGAGAATTCCAAAGGTTCACCACCCTCTGAGTGAAGAGATTTCTCCTCCTCCCAGTCCGAAATGGCCTGCCTTGTGAGACTGTGACCCCTTGTTCTAAACCCTCCTGCCAACATCCCTGCATCCAGTCTGTCCAGCCTGTCAGGTTTTATATATTTCAATGAACCCCTCTCCCATTCTTCTAAACTCCAGTTAATACAGCTCTAGTTGACCCAATCTCTCCTCATACAACAATCCTGCCATCCCAGGAATTAGTCTGGTGAACCTTCGCTGCAATCCCTCTATGGCAAGTATATCCATTTTTAGGGAAGGAAATCAAGTCTGCACACAGTTCTCCAGGTGTGATGTCACCAAGGCCTTGTACCAGCAAGTTATCCTTGCTGTATTCAAATCCCCTTGCAATAAAGGCCAACATACCATGACTTCTTATCTGCTTTCTTTCTGCATGCTTGCTTTGGTGTACAAGGACACACAAGTCTCATTGTATATCAACATTTCCACGTTGTTGGTGTCAGTGTAAAATCCAGTTTAATGCAATATAAATGTGGATGCAGTCAGCATTGTGGGTGGATGGTACTGTGTTGAGCCACTTTGTACACAGCCACAACAATTGTGCTGTAGCATATCTTAACAATTTTATGAATAAAGTATATTTTTGGAATGAAAATGAATTCAAATCAGCTCTAATGTTTCTTAACCTTTCTGGAATAAACTGAGACTCCAGAGTGATAATACTTTTGCCTAATTTTCTTTCTATACTAATTGCAATTAAAAGTTTATGAGCTGGATTCTCTGATTTTGAGGCTATGTCCGGAGGAAATGCCTAGTTTTACAATAAAAAAAGTCGGCGGTGCCCATGCAGCGATGCTCCATCTGGTGGGGGGCCAGCAGCCGCGCCACGTAAAGCCTTCGCTTTACCTGCAGATACGGATAGAGAATTGCTGGGTCCGTGGCCGCGTATGTGCACGGCAGCGACCTGTGCAGGCCGCGCTGTACAACATGGCGTCATCCACGTGCAAACCCGGCCTGCCAGATAGTGCCCCCCTGTAAACCCCCTCACCACCCCCGGACCAGCCCCCACCAGTCACCCCAGCCCCCGCCGAAGCCCAACCCCCGTCACGCGAGGTCCCCGAAAACTAAGCGGACACGCGACTGATGCCGTCGGGAAGTCGGCCCATCGGGGGCGGTGCAGCAGGGGAGGGCCTCAGGTGACGTACTGAGGCCATCCTAACGGCGTGTGGTGTACTCAGCGATTATGCCGTTTTTGATGCTCCACCCCCGATTTTGGCGTAAAAACGGATTCTCCGGCCAATCGCCGAACGTGATTTTGTCGTCGGCAATCGGAGACTCCCTCCCTATGTGTCCCAAATTTCAGACTCTCGTCTTGCCTTTCTTTGTGGAAATGGTGGAAATATTGGACATCATGTCATGTTTTTGAAAAATGTGTATACATTTCCTCTCATGTGATTTTGTGCAGGATTGATGGGTAAATTGCAATATAATAATCAAAATGACTCACAGAGACAGGTGCGTGCTATTTTGTCACACCTGGTAAAGAAAGATTTTTGCCTGATCACACCTCTGTGAAGTTGCATGGGATGCCATTTTTCCTGTTAAAGGTGTTGGGAGATGTAAGATGGTGTTGCTTCTGCGGGGTGGGATAAATAAAGTAAGACAAAATGCAGTAAAAACAGGAAGGATTCCAGTTGATTTCTCAAACAGTGAAATGAAAGTCATCATAGTCCCAGATGACCATAGGCCGCTTTCCCGTATTGGGAGAGAGCTGACTGGTGGTGATTTAACCTGAGGATCACCACACCTCAGGCAAGGGAAAAGGTTGAGAAGACAGGGCCTTCATGAATAACCTCGGTACAGGAATGGAACCTGCCCTGTTTGCGTTGTTCCGCATCACAGACCAGCCGTCCAGTTAAACGACACTTCCCAAAAAATAAACAATAATACATAATTTTAAGAATCTCTTTGGGCAAAATAAGGGGTGGACTCTCTGCCCTGGTAGCAGGGTTCCCAATGCGGTGGAGAATCAAGCGGCAGACTAAAAATAGAATCGACACCGCCATTTCGATGCTCCAACAGCAGCAAGCTACACACCCCATGCTAGCAGAGGATACAAATGGGCATCCAGTTAATCGGCTTGAAGCCCGATTCTAACGCCCCTCCATGATGCTCCAGCCCTCTCGGCCGGGATTTACGCAGGCTTGGATTGGCACAACTATTTTCATGCGTGGCCCTGACACGGTGGACCCGATCGTGGATCAATGCAAAGTAGGTGCCCCCAAAGTCCATCGGAGTGCCCCCTCCTCACCCACAACACAAATTCTGCCAACCCTTCCTCCAACCCTCTGTCAAACACCCAACAGAGATCACCCCATCAGAATCCCCATCAGACCCCAACAGAGACCTCCATCTAGCTATGATTGGCAGCTCTTGACTACATCAAAAGAAGGTAAGTGTTTCTGCTGAGAAAAGGAGGAAGTGACAGCACTTATCTCCTAGATGTTTACAAAACTGTTGTGGTTAGCTTCAAAACTTGAGATGCATTCACGCGTGAAGGGAAATGAAAATAATCAGGCCAGACACCTGGCTATCTGCAAGCAATTATCCTGTCAATTACACTCTACTAAATGTTATTTATCTTTTAAAGTGAATAAAACCCTTGCATATGAAAGGATCTGAGGGGATTAAAGCCTCGTTAGGTGTTTTGGCTTTCTATGAAGCCTAGTACACCTGTAACAGCTGCTGTTTTCAACACTTCTGTCTGAGGCAGCAGGTGTAAGGGACTGTTGAATGAAAAAGCAGTGATTTTTCACTGTTTCTGTCTGAACTGCTCTTTAGCTTCCAGGCAGGTATGACTGATGGGGGATCTCTGATGGGGGTCACCCTCATGCATGCATGATGTGTGGGGGGTGCCCCTTAATTCTCATCATGGTGGTTGGGAGTAGGCCCCTATTTGTGAATGGGGGGGGCAGGATTTGCATTGTAGTGGGATGGGGGCCCGCCGCCGGACCTTGGTAATCGGGCCACCTGCTCAAAATGGCAGCACAATATTGGGATTCTGATGGAATCCAATGAGCTCCATGCATGGCAAGGGAAAAGGAATCGCTCTTGGGCGCTACTCCTAGCGTGAGCGCAGAGCAGAAGTGATTTTACTCTGGCAGGAGAACTTAGTCTCCCGAATGGAGAATCTTGCCCAAGTGCATTTGAAATAAGAGGTGGGGGTGGGATTCATTTCTGCCTGACCTGTGGCGGGATTCTCCATTACGCCGGGCAGTCAATAGGCAAACTTGGTGTACCACAAGGATCTGTTTTGTGGCCACTGCTCTTTGTCATTTTTATAAATGACCTGGAGGAGGGCGTAGAAGGATGGGTGAGTAAATTTGCAGATGACACTAAAGTCGGTGGAGTTGTGGACAGTGCGGAAGGATGTTACAAGTTACAGAGGGACATCGATAAGCTGCAGCGCTGGGCTGAGAGGTGGCAAATGGCGTTTAATGCAGAAAAATGTGAGGTGATTCATTTTGGAAGGAATAACAGGAAAACAGAGTACTGGGCTAATGGTAAGATTCTTGGTTGTGTGGATGAGCAGAGAGATCTCGGTGTCCATGTACATAGATCCCTGAAAGTTGCCACCCAATTTGAGAGGGTTGTTAAGAAGGCGTATGGTGTGTTAGCTTTTATTGGTAGAGGGATTGAGTTTCGGAGCCATGAGGTTATGTTGCAGCTGTTCAAAACTCTGATGCGGCCGCATTTGGAGTATTGTGTGCAATTCTGGTCGTCGCATTATAGGAAGGATGTGGAAGCATTGGAAAGGATGCAGAGGAGATTTACCAGAATGTTGCCTGGTATGGAGGGAAGATCTTATGAGGAAAGGCTGAGGGACTTGAGGCTATTTTCGTTAGAGAGAAGAAGGTTAAGAGGTGACTTAATTGAGGCATACAAGATGATCAGAGGATTGGATAGGGTGGACAGTGAGAGCCTTTTTCCTCGGATGGTGATGTCTAGCACGAGGGGACATAGCTTTAAATTGAGGGGAGATAGATATTAGGGGCAGCACGGTAGCATTGTGGATAGCACAATTGCTTCACAGCTCCAGGGTCCCAGGTTCGATTCCGGCTTGGGTCACTGTCTGTGCAGAGTCTGCACATCCACCCCGTGTGTGTGTGGGTTTTCTCCGGGTGCTCTGGTTTCCTCCCACAGTCCAAAGATGTGCAGGTTAGGTGGATTGGCCATGATAAATTGCCCTTAGTGTCCAAAATTGCCCTTAGTGTTGGGTGGGGTTACTGGGTTATGGGGATAGGGTGGAGGTGTTGACCCAGGGTAGGGTGCGCTTTCCAAGAGCCGGTGCAGACTTGATGGGCCGAATGGCCTCCTTCTGCACTTTAAATTCTATGATTCTATTCTATGATAAGACAGATGTCAGAGGGAGGTTCTTTACTCAGAGAGTAGTAAGGGCGTGGAATGCCCTGCCTGCAACAGTAGTGGACTCGCCAACACTAAGGGCATTCAAATGGTCATTGGATAGACATCTGGACGATAAGGGAAGAGTATAGATGGGCTTTAGAGTGGTTTCACAGGTCGGCGCAACATCGCGGGCCGAAGGGTCTGTACTGTGCTGTAATGTTCTATTCTATAAAAAACCCTCATGTAGGCCCTGGCTCTGCCACTGCAACTCCATGATTGATGTGACAGTCTGTTCCATAAGCCCGAAACCCATCCAGACGGCAGCAAGTTCCTGGGGTTGGCCTGCCCTCCGACCGTCCGCCCCCTTGGATGTTTCTACCTCCACCTGGTGTACTGAATCAGCACCAGAGGGCGACCCAGGAGTCTCTTCACTAAAATGCTCAACCGAGGTGAGTGTCTCTGGGATAGTGGAGGATGTTAGAAGCAGCTGTGAGGGGAAATCACTGTCATCCTCTGTCTCGAGCTCTGCGGTCTCGGGCTGAGGGCTGCCATCCGAGTTGGTCTCATTTCTGCTTGGTTCATGGGGGGCTCGGGCTGTGACTCTGGCTGGGGACGGGGGACGCCAGATGGACCCGCCCCACCTTCGGTAGGTCCTGCAAGACACAAGACAAGACCCATGATTAGACCGCAGGCCGGGGGGTGGTGTGGGTGGTGTGGGTGAGGATGGCGTGGGTGCGGGTGGTACTGGTGGGGGTTGACACACATATCATGGGGAACCGCAGCTAAGCGGAGTCTCGCTTCCCCACCCACAGCCAAACTCCAGCTCGACGACATCCCTTTCTTCCAACCCCCAGCCACATCCAGGGCCCTCTGCACTACCACAGTGAGGGGCCGCAGGTCCGGTAATCTCCCTCCAGTCTTCTCCCCCTTCCGGTGGTTGTGCAGGGCCTTCTCCTGAGAGGGGTGGGAGTGGGGTGGAGCGGGGTGGGGGGAGAGAGAAAATGGCAGTGTTAGACAATTCGATGCATGCTGCCCAGGGGATGGGTAGCTGTTGGCCTCAGTGGCCTGGGCACCCGGCCATGGCGGGTGGTATGGGGGCCGGCATGTGGTGCAGCGTGGGTATTCCCACCCTCCAGATGGGGGAGGGGTAGGATTACAGGTGTGTGGGACGGGGGTTGGTGCCAGGTGCACAGTGCTGCCTACTCACTCTGACCGCCCTGAGGAGGTTGTGCACTTTTTTGCGGCACTGCTGGCCGGTCCTGACGATGTTGCCCACGGCGCTGACCACCTCTGCCATCTGTGCCTAGGCACAGCTGGCAGCCTGCTTCCCGGGCTGGGCTACAGAGTCATCCTCCTCTCCTTCATCATATCCAGGAGGGTCTCCAGCTCGGCATCCGTGAACCTTGGTACCGCTCTCCTCGCTGCCTTCTTGGTGGCTGGGATGGTGAGTGTGGGGAGTGAAGTGCGAATATGCAGCTGGAGCTTGTCAGCCTCCTGAATGTCAAATGTGGAACCGGGGAATCCGGCATCGTTTCTCATTGGAATCGATTGTGTTCCACGTGGCGCCTGTGCTAGCCCCTTAACAGTTGCTGAATTGGTCCAGGTGTGGCACCAGTTTTGCTGTTGTGAATATCCACAAATTCTGCGTCGATGTCAACACATAGGGCAGGATTCTCCGACATCCCGCCGGGTCGGAGAATCGCCGGGGGGCGGCATGAATCCCGCCCCACCGCCGGCTGCCGAATTCTCCTGCGCCGTTTTTTTGGCGGGGTCGGGGATCACGTCGCCCCGGTCGGGGGCATTAGCAATGGCCCCCCGGCGATTCTCTGGGCCCCGACTGGCCGAGCGGCCGCCCGATTTCAGCCGGTCCTGCCGGCGTGGATTAGACAAGTTCCATACCGGCGGGACCTGGCTCTGAGGGCGGTTTGCAGAGTCCTCAGGAGGGCGCGGGGGGATCAGGCCCCCCACAGTGGCCTGGCCTGCGATCGGGGCCCACCAGAACACGCTGGCGCTCCTGTGCATGCGCCAACTCGCGCAGGCCGGCAGAGGCCCTTCGGCGCCGGTTAGTGTGACGCCAACCGCTTCAGCGCCGGCCTAGCCCCCAGAAGTGCGGAGGTTTCTGCAACTTCCGGGCGGCCCGACGCCGGAGTGGTTCTCGTCACTCTTTGGTGCCGGTACGGCCCGCCCGCCAGTTGGGGGAGAATCCCGGCCATAGTGTCAGGAATAGGGAATCCCGCCCATGTTCTAATACTATAAGAGCTCGCTTGACAAAATGTTTACTGCAAACAGCTTGTGTGCAAAATTGGAGGGAGGGGGTAGAAAAGTAACATATTGGCAGCAAAAAAAGATATTTTCTATGTTCTATATTTGAAATTTGCTCCAAATCAGCTACCTTGGATTTTACACTTGCAGCAAATTCCTTACTTTACAATTCAGAATATCTGAAATTATGACTTGAAATATTGCACCAAATATCCCAGTATCCAGTTCATCGAAATCGGGACTCAAATTGGGAAATGCACGTCAGGATCCCGTGGATATCCTGACAGACACACACATACATGTGCTTAAATTTCCCAGGACTTTTAAATTTCCAGTGGGCTGATTTTCCAGTGCCTGAGAACCTCTGCAATTATCTCCAACACTGAGTGCCATGTGAGAAACTTGGGTCAGATCTGTTGATATTACCTGGATACTTACAGGAAATGTTACACTGGTCAGTTCCTGGTACAACAGATGTATTGCAGGAACTCACAAAGGCTTCATACACAGCACCTTCCAAAGCCACAGCCAGTACCATCTCAACTACCTAACAGGACTGAAGGTGTACCTACACCACATGGACTATAGCAGTTCCGGAAGGAAACTCACCACCACCTTCTCCAAGGGCAATCATGGGACAATGAATGCTGGCTTAGCCAGCAAAGCCACACCATTGAATGAATTTTTAAAAAACTGATTAGTTAGCGCAATTGAACTGAGCACTTCAACTGACCCAACTACCCCCTGCAACCTGACCCAACTACCCCCACCCTGCCGCCCATCACCTCCCCATCTGACTACACCTCCTGACCCTTCCTGACTGTGCCTCCATCCGATTATCCCCTGACCCAACCACATCCCCACTGACCACACCGACAATCACCCCTGTTCGATTTGACTACCTAGTGTGATCTGACCCGCCAATCCCTCCAGCCGCCTAGCTCCCTTCTGACCTGAATAACAACTTCATGCACAGGGGGTGTGGACCGCACCCAGTTCATAAGGGGACACGTCACATGTCAACAACAGCGGCTTGGCGGGGTCAAAGTGCATTCGCAATTTCGAGGATGGCAGCTGATGTTTTACTGCATCGAATGCCTGCTGTTAAGATGGTGTCCAGTACCATGGCTGAGAGATGGAGGGTAAGAGATGGAGGGGAGTGAGGACAGTTGCCAGGTTCGGGATGAATTTCCCATAATAATTCACAAATCTGAGGAAAGAGTGTAGTTCTTTCTGGTCGCCGGGGACTGGGGCCTGTTTTATTGCCTGCACCTTGTCATTTACAGGGTGCAACCTGCTCTGGTCAACTCGGTACCCCAAATATGTGACCTCGGATGCCCGCCTGCTCAAAACACCGGAGGACCTCGGTCAGGTTCACCAGATGTTCCTGGTCGGATGACCCGGTGATGAGGACTTTGTCGAACTAGACGGCCACCCTGCATAGTCCCCGCAGGATGTTCTTCAACACACGCTGGAATATAGTGCATGCAGACGAGATCCCCAACAGCAACCGGGGTATATTCATATAAACCCCTGTGGTGTTCATGGTGATGGACCGGCAGGAGTCCGGGTCCATTATTAACTGTAGATATGTATGACTCATGAACAGAATGTTTGTTCTCCGCTCAGCTTTGCACAGAGGTCCTCGATGGGGGGGAACCGGGGATCGGGCCAAACGGGAAACGCATTTCATTATCATCATATAGTCCCTGCAGAGACGCATGGTTTGAAGACTGGCATGTCTGGGGCAGGCCACTCGGCAAATTATTCGGGTCCGATGATCCCTAAAGGTTTGCGCTGGTCAATTTGGCATTGGGTTTTAGCTGCAATACGTAAGGGTGGCTCAGAAATAACAAGACTAGACCTGCGGGTTAACACTGATTCGAGCCACTGCCCCTTTGATTGTCCCCTGTCCATCTACAAAGACCACGGGGAAATTGGCCAGGACTTCCTCAGGACTGTGCAGGTTCATTCGGCATACCCTCTACCAGTCGAGTTCCAAATCGCGCAGCCAGTCCCAACATAGCAAACATGGACCCCACCACGAACCCCACCACAGACTACCGCCAATGGTAGGTTAGCGGATTGGTGCCCATTAGTCACCGGTACCTGGGCAGTGCCCTCAATGGCCAACGGCTCTTCAGTGTAGGTGACCAACCTGGCCTCGGTGTCGCGGAGAATCAATGCGTGGAGGCCAGTGCGGATGCCCTCAAATGTGCGGCAGTTGATCACGGACCCAGCTGCTCCATGCCAATGAGGCGGCCATTTACCAAAAGGTACACTCGTATTGGGGCAACTCAGGGTGGAGTTATTGGGTCATTGTTGCCATCGACATGGTACGGCCTGTCACGAGGGGAGCGGAACTGCCTGGAGGGGCTGCGGGCAGGCTGGTCATCGCGTGGTCCACTGAACATTGGGCCTGGATGTCTGTCTGGGTACTTCTGCTCTGCGGACATGTCTCTGCGCACCAAAGTTGCTCTGCGGCGACAGTTGGCATCTTTTGGGTGGGCACCCCACTGCCGGATCTCCCGGTCCTACAGATGGGGCGGATCTTGACAACACAAGCACTCCAGATTTAATACAGCCACCCCTTGCAGCTCTAGGACTCCCAGCTCTGCGCTCTTGTGGGAGATGGCAATCTCAATTGCCCGCTGCAAAGTCAGCTGGATTTTGGTCAGCAACTTTTTCTGCATGGCGCCGTCCCGGTTCCCGCAGACAAAACAGTCGCGAAGGGATTCACTCAGTCCGAACTTGGAAGTCTCAACCAGCTTCCTTGGACGTGCAACTAAATCGCTGATTGATTCATCTTGGGCTTGGGTGGTCGTTTGGAACTGGAATCGGTAAATGATGAGTGGAGGTTTTGGATTTAAGTGGATTTCTACCAATGCTACCAAAGCTGCAAAAGACCGGGTGTCAGGTGTATCTGGGTATGCCAAGCTTTTGATAAGTGCATATGTTGGCACACCAAACGCAGTTGGTAGAGTTATGTTCTACCGTTCATCTCCAATTATGGCATTTGTCAAAAAAAAAAATTGGTTACGCTCTATATATTGGGCCTAATCATCGTTACCCACATCGAAGGCCTCCAATTTTCCTATATGGTGCATCTCGATCTGTTTAGGTAAGGCCTTTTGCGGTCTAGACAAAGTGGTCCAGGTGTGGAACATGCAGTGCCCGCGGCAGCTCTACTTCAGCCTCGTCGCCAGTGTAGAATCCGATGGGCGAGAAACACTCATAGGACACACGGTAGGATGCAAAGAAGGAGATTTATTAAGATACGTTACTAAGCTCCCAGACCCTGAAGGGTCACGCTCCCCAACCTGCATCCAGGCCGGGGTTTTTACACTATGGGGCTTTACCTGTTAATGAGTGTTAACCATCAGAGAGTTCATACTCGTTATTAGTTCATGGGAACCAGGTGGTGCACACTTAATCACTTCCCAAGGGATCACAACACCAAGCTCTAACAAAACAGAAACTGAACACTCCCCACATGAGTCCTGACGCGAGGTAAGCAAGAAAGGAGGGACTGTGAAATCTGGAACGTCTAATTGGCCAATGATTGTTGTTGTTCAGAAAACCAGTCACATTAGCTGAGTAGCCTGTCAATCTGGATGGTCAATGAGCCCAGACCCCCCCCGCCCATAGTGACTAGAACCAGGTACACCCCTTCTCCAAAGCCCCGCTAACTCCTCCCTTGCTTCTCTTCCCTGGCCCAACCTGAGCTGACCTCCGCCCAACTACCGCCCAGCTCAACCACCTCTTCCAACCCAATTACCTTCCTACCTCACAACTATTCCCACTAACACAGCCCACATGACTACCCCCTCACCCGACTACCCACTCACCTGCTCACTCACCTGACCAGAGATCAGCTGAATCATCAGTGACCTCAACACAGATACCGTTCCTGTACTGCCACCCACACTTCAACCCGTCCTCATTCATTGCACCATCGTCACCAACCTCCTCATCAGTGTACAAGAACATGCACCCTGATCAGAATAACTCTGGCTGATGGTAAAGGACAACATTTTAATCACCAAAGGAAGATGAGTGGGTGCAAGGTATTAGAGCAATAAAGATTGGCGTTGGGCTTGAAACCACCATGATCCTGCTCACTTCCATGTTTGACCCAGGAGGATTCAAGCCGAGGTTGTGAAATTGTTGAGCAAGTTGTTAAAATAATCAAAGAAGCCTTTAACTCAGTGTTCTGACTTTAACAGCCTGGGTTTATTGAACTGTCTGCAACTTGCCAGGTTCAAGTAGGTGAGAGCACAGTGGGGTGTGATTCTTCAGTGAAACTGATTGGGAAGCCTTCAAAGTGTCAAACTGACTAATTGCTGGCGCGGATCCTTCTCATAGCACTGCTCAGAAAGTGCTTTCAGCACTTGCAAGCTGATTTCCAACCTCTTGGAAATCAGCTCATCTGTCTTGGACTTCACTCACCTTAATCTGTACTTCCCTACCTTCAGCTTTCGCCATGGCATGGGGGAGCTCCTGGGTTCTTTGCCTGTGAGCAAAGGTGGATACTCATCTCCTTGGCTCCCCTCAGAAGCCCTGCCACCAAGTCCATGTTTTTCAAAACGAGAACTATTCGGCGCCAGCATGACCACCTGCTGGGGTGCTCTGTCTTGCACATCCGATGAGGAACAAGAGACAAAGGGGGTGATTCTCCGGCCTCATTGCGTTCTCGCTCAAGCGAAACGAGGCCGGTGAATAGCGGGAGAGGCCGAATACGAGAACCGTGCCAGGTGCCAAATAAGTTTGTGATGCAACCGGCCGGTCCCGTAGGCGCATTTGGGATCTCGCCGTAGCGTGGCAAGAAACCAATTATCACCACTGAAGCCCTTTTTCCATAAAATTAACCGGTGTGACCCCCATCTCCAATGGCTTCCCTTCATTCATTGGTCTCCCCGGCAGGTGTTCATGCTGGCGCCGATTAGTTCTAGTTTTGAAAAACATGAACTTGGTGGAAGGGCTTCTGAGGGAAGCCAAGGAGGTGAGTAGCCATCTTTGCTCACAGGCAAAGAGCCCGGGAGCGCTCGGCTTGCCACCCCAATGCTCAGTGGGCGCTGGGGGATCCTCGGCTGGGGTCGGGGAACCCCGGCTGGGGGTGGGGGGCCCTCTGCAAGGGTGGGCCACCATGGGAGGGGGGGGGAGACATGGGGGGGCGCAACCGGGGGAGGCAACCACACGCGGCCCCGGAACAGATACACACGATCCAGGGGTTTGCTTGGTGGTGCCGCGTGTGGTTGCCTGCCCCGGTTGCTCCCCCGCCCGTCCGACCCAGCGACCACCCATAACCCCCACCAACTGCCGAGGCCTCTGGTCGTGCGGCTGAAGGCTATTGCTAATTGGGAATTGGCAATCATGATTAAGTGAGCACTTCACACAACCCAAGTGGATTCCTGTGGGTGGGCGGGCCATGTAGCCCGTGGGAGTCATTGCCTAGCATCCCAATCAGACTGTGATGCCTGGACACTGTGCCTGAACACTGCATGAGGCAGCACTACACATGCAGCAGCCAACATCCGAACACCCAGGGAATGGGACACAGCTCCGGGGATATGTCCATGGCATAGGTGGGGTGAATGTCACAGGGAGGGGTCCACCGCCTGGTCCAGGTGACATAATGAGCAGGTTGTCGTGTTATTCACCCTGGGGTGACACGGACTGCAACACGATGCAGATAAATGATAAAGCATACACCAAACGTAGGCGTTGGTTCAATAAGATTTATTGAACTTCTGTAGTGAAGCACACAGCTGCCTGTGGGTTGACTCTCTACTACTCTAAGTAAAATAACTCTAACTATCTAGACCAGGCTAGCTCTGATCCACGTGTTGGAGCTGTTGAATGATATGTACACCCTGACTGTCACTACAGTTGTCACCAGTGGAAAGAAACAGAGTGCTGATGTCTCGTGTGTTTTATAGTTGGAGGCCCCCCTCTGGTGTTCTCTCTGGTGATTGGTTGTGTTCTGTTCTGTATGTTGATTGGCTCACCTGGGTGTCTGTCACTGCCTGCTTTTACCTCATGATGTGCATGGGTGCATATTATGACAATACCACCTTTTTGAAAAAAAATTGTTGGTTGCTTGGAGCATATACAACATATTTACAGAAGTAACTATTTACAGCAATTGGTGAGTGAATGCATTTGTACATGTAAGGTGTCTGGCGAGCATAAACATAACAATATATATATTTTACCTCATGATGTGCATGGGTGCATATTATGACACAGGTGTCCGGGATACAGGGTCCGGAGTCCAGTGAGGGGAGCCCACTGTGGCAGGGAGTTTGTAGGCAGGGCGTTCCAGGTGGGGGAGGAGTGGGGGATCAATGGGGGAATGGAGGGTCCCAGGGTAGGAGCCACTGCTGTTTGTCAGTCTAACACCCTCCCCCAATGCCTTACAGATATTGAAAGCTATGGCAGGGATTTTAGACCCAGAACTTGCCGTAGTGGTGTTGCTAATAGGCCGGGCGGCCAGACGCCAGAGACAGCGGCAGCAGCTGCGTTAGCAGATGCTAGAGGCGGTGGGCCATGTGCTGGTCCCTCCCCACACCCTGAGGACCCAGCTGCCTGTCAGGCCAGGGAGGGACCCAGAGGGGGAGTCCCGCGATGTCCCAGGGTGTACAGGTGCCGCTGGTCATTCGAACAGATGACGGAGAGCGCATGTTGCAGGAGGCTCTGCCTCAACAAAGAGATGGAGCAGCACCCGTGCCATGTGCTCGCGGACTTGGCACCAAATGGAGAAGGAGGACTCCCACTCCCGGTGGCCATCGAGGTCACTGCAGCTCTGAACTTTTACGCCTCAGGATCCTTCCAGGGCTTGAACGGGGACCTGTGTGGCATCTCGTAGGCCACAGCCCACAGGTGCATCCGAAAGGTCACGGATGCCCTATTTGTCCGGGCGGAAAACTACATCAACATTGACATGGATCAAGCCCAGCAAGATGCCTGGGCAACAGGTTTCTCTGCCAGCACCGGGATAACCTAGGTCCAGGGGGTAGTGGATGGCATGCATGTTGCCATGTGCTCACTGGGACGTCTGAGAGTGCCCTCTGTTAATAGAAATGGGTTTCACTCCCTGAACATACAGCTCATGTGCAATCACCACATGAAGATCATGCATGTGTGTGCACGCTTCCCAGGGAGTGACAGCTACATCCAGGGCCAATTGGTCATTCCCAGCCACTTCGAGGACCACCCCAGGATGGACGGCTGGCTCTTGGGGATAAAGGATACCCGCTGAGGATCTGGATAATGATGCCAATACAGAGACTGGAGACCCGATACAATGAGGCCTATGCGGCCACACGGGCTGTGATTGAGTGGTGCATCAGCCTCCTCAAGATGCAGTTCTGGTGCCTCGACTGCTCCGCTGTTGTATCCTCCACAACCTCGTACAATAGCGGAGCGACGAGCTGGAGGTCGGGGATGAGGAATACGTGGTCGGCTCCAAGGATGAGGATGATGAGGAAGCACTGGACCAGCAGGGGCTGGAGGACAGGTCAGGGAGGAACCAGAGGACCAGCCAGAGGCTGCAGGACAGGCGGCAGCAGCGATGGTCCGGCAAGCCCGGAGAACAAGGAGGCCCTCATACTCGCCTGATTCACATAGGACGTGGCCTGGTCCATCATCACTACCTTGGCACACAGCTCCCCCTCCTCCCAGCCAGTGCCCGTAGGGCCTGGGGGTTCACCTTTGGATGGATGGTAGCTGGTTTGAGCCCCGGCTGCCCCTGCATCATCTGGTTCTTCTGGCCCTGGCAGCCCTCACCGATGCTCCTCAGTGACTGGGCCATGCTCTGCAGTGTCTCGGCAATGCTCACCTGTGACTGGGACAAGCTCCACAGCGCCTCGGCCATTCCCATCTGAGAGCAGAAAATGTCCCTCAGAACCTCATCAAGATCAGCCTGGTACCGAATAACATTCCCCAACGAGGCAGACATTCTGTCGAAACCCTCAGCCATGGCCGTCAACAACTGCGTGACGCCTTGGACACCTTCACTAATGGTGCCAGTGTCATGCACCAGGCTCTCCACTGCGGTCACCTGCGGTGTTGGCCTTGGTGCAACGCATTGCCGGCGCCATCTGCTGCGCCCGTCGCCTTTGGGACTCCTCCAATTGGCGAGGGATTTGCTGGAGTGTCACTGACATCTCCCTCTGAATTTCCCAGCTGCACCCTAACTTCTCCATCAGCTCTGGATAATCCTGGACCAGAGGCTCAGCATCAGGTTGGGAACCAGCTGGGTCCTGGGATCCAGCAGACCTTCGACTGCTGTCTCGCCTGGGAGTTCCTGCCTCCATCTGATGTATATTATGGGCCAGTGTTTAGAGAACACCAAAGTATATCATGGAGTTCACCTGCCCCACAACTTTGAATAGAGTTGGTTATGGGGAGCACAAGGGCCCACTTTACAGGTGTGATGCAACAGAGAATTAAAAGTATTTTTAAAACAAAACAATGTTTATTCTATGAATCCAGTTAACATTTTATCAACCCACAGTAAACATCTTACCAACTAGCAACACTGATAATTCTCACAGATACAGTACTCTATAAGTAACCCTTAATAACTTTCCTAACAACATCCATAAGTAATGAACCGGGCCAAGTGTTAGATTTGTTTGTGGGAGAGCACTTTGGAGATAGTGACCACAATTCGATGTCTTTCACTATTGCAATGGAGATGGATAGGGCCATACGGCAGGGCAAGGTTTATAATTGGGGGAGGGGTAATTATGATGCGATTAGGCAAGAATTAGGGAGCATAAGATGGGAACAGAAACTGTCAGGGAAAGGCACAAATGAAAAGTGGAGCTTGTTCAAGGAACAAATACTGCGTGTCCTTGATAGATATGTCCCTGTCAGGCAGGGAGGAAATGGCCGAAGGAGGGAACCATGGTTCACAAAAGAGGTTGAATGTCTTGTCAAGAGGAAAAAGGAAGCGTATGTAAGGATGATAAGACAAGGTTCAGTTGGGTCGCTTGAGAGTTACAAGGTAGCTAGGAATGAGTTAAAAAAAGGGCTCAGGAGAGCTAGAAGGGGGCATGAGAAGTCCTTGGCGGGTCGGATCAAGGAAAACCCCAAGGCTTTTTACTCTTATGTGAGAAATAAAAGAATGACCAGGATGAGGTTAGGGCCAGTCAAGGACAGTAGTGGGAACTTGTGCATGGAGTCAGAAGAGATAGGAGAGGCGTTGAATAAATACTTTTCTTCAGTGTTCACCAAGGAGAGGGGCTATGTTTTTGAGGATGAGAGTGTGATACAGGCGGGTAGGCTGGAGGAGGTAGATGTTCTGAGGAAGCATGTATTAGCAATTTTGAAAACCCTGAGGGTCGACAGGTCCCCTGGGCCAGATGGGATATATCTTAGGATTCTTTGGGAGGCAAGTGATGAGGTTCCAGAGCCTTTGGCTTTGATCTTTGGGTCTTCACTGTCCACGGGGATAGTGCCAGAGGACTGGAGAATGGCAAATGTTGTTCCTCTGTTCAAGAAAGGGAATATGAATTACCCTGGTAATTATAGGCCGGTTAGTCTTACTTCAGTGGTCGGTAAGTTAATGGAAAAGGTCCTGAGGGATAGGATTAATGACCATTTGGAAAGATGCAGCTTAATCCGGGATAGTCAACACGGATTTGTGAAGGGTAAGTCTTGCCTCACAAATTTGATTGAATTCTTTGAGGAGGTAAATAAATGTGTAGATGAAGGTAGAGCAGTTGATGTTGCAGTCATGGATTTCAGTAAGGCATTTGATAAGGTTCCCCATGGTCGGCTCATGAAGAAAGTAAGGAGGTGTGGGATAGAGGAAAATTTGGCCAATTGGATAAGTAACTGGTTATCACATAGAAGATAGAGGGTGGTGGTGGATGGAAAATTTTCAGACTGGAGACCAGTTACCAGCGGTGTACCACAGGGATCAGTGCTGGGTCCTCTGCTATTTGTGATTTTTATAAGTGACTTGGAGGAGGGGGCTGAGGGATGGGTCAATAAATTTGCTGATGACACCAAGATTGGTGAAGTAGTGGATGAGGTGAAGGGCTGTTGAAGGCTGCAAAGAGTCAATGATAGGATGCAGAGCTGAGCCGAAAAATGGCAGATGGAGTTTAACCCTGATAAGTGCGAGGTGATTCATTTTGGTAGGACAAATTTGAATGCGGATTACAGTGTCAACGGCAGGGTTCTGAGGAATGTGGAGGAACAGAGAGATCTTGGGGTGTATGTCCACAGATCTCTGAAGGTTGCCACTCAAGTGGATAGAGCTGTGAAGAAGGCCTATAGTGTGTTAGCATTTATGAACAGGGGGCTTGAGTTTAAGAGCCATGGGGTTATGCTGCAACTGTACATGACCCTGGTGAGACCACATTTGGAGTATTGTGTGCAGTTCTGGCCACCTCATTGTAGGAAGGATGTGGAAGCTTTGGAAAGGGTGCAAAGGAGAGTTACCAGGATGCTGCCTGGATTGGAGGGTAGGTCTTATGAGGAAAGGTTGAGCTAGGGCTTTTCTCATTGGAGCGAAGGAGGATGAGAGGCGACTTAATAGAGGTTTATAAGATGATGAGAGGGATAGATAGAGTGGACGTTCAGAGATTATTTCCTCGGGTGGATGTAGCTGTGACAAGGGGGCATAACTATAAGGTTCAGGGTGGGAGATAAAGGAGGGATGTCCGAGGTAGATTCTTTACTCAGAGACTGGTTAGGGTGTGGAATGGACTGGCTGCTGTGATAGTGGAGTCGGACACTTTTGGAACTTTCAAGCGGTTATTGGATAGGCACATGGAGCACACTAGAATGACAGGGAGTGGGAGAGCTTGATCTTGGTTTCGGACAAAGCTCGGCACAACATCGAGGGCCGAAGGGCCTGTTCTGTGCTGTACTGTTCGATGTTTCTATGTTAAGTCAAAAAAACCTTTTTAACAAAGACAGTAGGTTTGCATTCCTTACAGAACAGGTATTACTTTGAAATCATCAAGTGATCTTGAGATATTCTTTTCCATGCAGAGAGAGAGACCAAACATACATCTGCTTGGTTCAAATGCAGCTCTCCAACCGAAAACGAAACTAAGACACACTGCAGCTCCCAGCTCAAAACTAAAGCAAAAAGACAGACAGCCCAGCTCCACCCACACAATGACATCACTGCAGCCATTTGATGAAACACACTTTTCTTAAAGGGACTCTCGCCTGACATGTACATCATCAGCTGTGTGGTGCTCTCCAGATTGTGCCCCCGAAGGCTGTCCATTAACATGTCCCACCGAGGTATGCGTATCTGCGCTGGTGGAGGGTGGTGATGACGGTTGTGCCGTGAGAGTAATGGTTGCAGAGCGCCGAGGTGTTTTCCTCGGAGTCAGGAGAGGGTGCCCCCCTGGATGGGCTGGCGCCATTGGCTGGAGGACCTGCGGGAGAATGGAGGGATGGGTCAGTCAATAAGGCATTAACAACTCACGTTTAACAGGACCCGTGGGTGGAGTCCAGTGGTCCCTCACCTCTACGGCATCTGCCAACCTCAGCCTGGGTGACCGCCCTGTCCTCGGCCACCCTGGTCACCTCCAGGGCGCGCTTCTCGAAGGAGGTGATGGTTCTTAAGTCTGACACCCCAACACCAGTCTGAGTCCTCTTCCGGCGATTGTGGGCGAGCTTTTCCTGAGGAGACAGAGAGAGAGCATCGTTAGCCACATGCTTGGTTCACAGTGGTGGGAAGATGGGTGTGAAGGGAGGGTTTGTGCAGGGTTGAAGGGAGAGGGGTGTTGAAGGGAGGGGTGAAATGACGGTTGGGGGTCGCATGGACAGTTCGGGGAGTTGAATGCTCGTATGGGGGCAGAAAGCTCTCTTGTGTGGGGGGGGGGGGTGCTGGTCTACTCATTCATGCTACCCGGTGTAGGTACTTGCCCTTATTAAGGCAGTCTTCCTCTTCACAATCCCAGAGTATACAGCTGCCACCACATCGTCCCAGGCAGCACTGGCAGCCCTGGGACTGGCCCTCTGGGACCTTTGGGGTATCAGGACATCTCTCCAGGCCTCCACTGTGTCTAGGAGCAACCCAGGTCTGCATCCCTGAATCTTGGGGCCGGTCTCCTGGATGCCATTGTTGTGAGCTGACTGGGGTTGGCTGGGCAACCTGTGCTGCTCGATCTTGTTAGCGGGGTGCTGGTGAGTGCAGTGCTGGCGAATCTGCTGGTGAGCCTTCATTTGCGGTGAGAAGCTCATGGGGCATAGTTAACTGGATCAATTAACGTTGAATAGCGTTGCCGGGCTCGCAGGGCTGAGCGCCGGGAAGCTCATGGCAGTTCCTGCTCACTACCACACTTAGAAATCTTTCTGGAGAATCACGCCCACATCAATACCACCAACAGCAGCAGCCAGAGCAGTGGCACCACGACATAGGCAGGAAGGGGCATGAGGTCCTGCAGCAGGAGTTCAGGGAGCTAGGCAGAAAGTTAAAAGACAGGACCTCTAGGGTTGTAATCTCGGGATTACTCCCTGTGCCACTTGCCAGTGAGGCTAGAAATAGGAAGATAGAGCAGCTAAACACATGGCTAAACAGCTTGTGTAGGAGGGAGGGTTTCCGTTACTAGTATGGCGGGGGGGGGGGGGGGGGTGTTTACCGGAGCAATAGGTCAGAAGGTGAAAACATTGAGGGAGAACGAGGGAATAGGGCTTGTATGTCTCTGAGGAAGAGCAGACAGGGAGATGTTGCTGAAAACACTGGGACTGGTGGCCTGAAGTGCATATGTTTTAATGCAAGAAGAAGTATAACAGGTCAGGCAGATGAACGTAGAGCTTGGATTAGTACTTGGAACTATGATGTTGTTGCCATTACAGAGACCTGGTTGAGGGAAGGACAGGATTGGCAGCAAAACGTTTCAGGATTTAGATGTTTCAGGAGGGATACAGGGGGATGTAAAAGGGGTGGCGGAGTTGCGCTACTGGCTAGGGAGAATATCACAGCTGTACTATGGGAGGACACCTCAGAGGGCAGCGAGGCTATATGGGTAGAGATCAGGAATAAGAAGGATGTAGTCACAATGTTGGGGGTTTACTACAGGCCTCCAAACATCCAGCGGGAGATAGAGGAGCAGATAGGTAGACAGATTTTGGAAAGGGGTAAAAGCAACAGGGTTGTGGTGATGGGAGACTTCAACTTCCCCAATATTGATTGGGACTCACTTAGTGCCAGGGGCTTAGACGGGGCAGAGTTTGTAAGGAACATCCAGGAGGGCTTCTTAAAACAATATGTAGATAGTCCAACTGGGGAAGGGGCTGTACTGGACCTAGTATTGGGGAATGAGCCCGGCCAGGTGGTAGAAGTTTCAGTAGGGGAGTATTTCGGGAACAGTGGCCACAATTCAGTAAGTTTTAAAGAGCTGGTGGACAAGGATAAGAGTGGTCCTAGGGTGAATGAGCTAAATTGGGGGAGGCTAATTATAACAATATTAGGCGGGAACTGAAGAACCTAGATTGGGGGCGGATGTTTGAGGGTAAATCAACATCTGACATGTGGGAGGCTTTCAAATGTCAGTTGAAAGGAATTCAGGATCGGCATGTTCCTGTGCAGAAGAAGGATAAATACGCCACATTTCGGTAACCTTGGATAACGAGAGATATTGTAGGCCTCGTCAAAAGAAAAAGGAGGCATTTGTCAGGGCTAGAAAGCTGGGAACTGACGAAGCCTGTGAGGAATATAAGGAAAGTAGGAAGGAACTTACGCAAGGAGTCAGGAGGGCTAGAAGGGGTCACGAAAAGTCATTGGCAAATAGGGTTAAGGAAAATCCCAAGGCTTTTTACACGTACATAAAAAGCAAGAGGGTGGCCAGGGAAAGGGTTGGCCCACTGAAGGATAGGCAAGGGAACCTATGTGTGGAGCCAGAGGAAATGGGTGAGGTACTAAATGAATACTTTGTGTCAGTATTCACCAAAGAGAAGGAATTGGTGGATGTTGAGTCTGGAGAAGGGTGCGTAGATAGCCTGGGTCACATTGAGATCCAAAAAGACGAGGTGTTGGGCGTCTTGAAATATATTAAGATAGATAAGTCCCCAGGGCCTGATGGGATCTACCCCAGAATACTGAAGAAGGCTAGAGAGGAAATTGCTGAGGTCTTGACAGAAATCTTTGGATCCTCACTGTCTCCGGAGTACTGGAGAATAGCCAATGTTGTTCCTTTGTTTAAGGAGGGTAGCAAGGATAATACGGGGAACTACATGTCGATGAGCCTTATGTCAGTGGTATGGAAATTACTGGAGAGAATTCTTCGAGACAGGATTTACTCCCATTTGGAAGCAAATGGGCGTATTAGCGAGAGGCAGCACGGTTTTGTGAAGGGGTGGTCGTGTCTCCCTAACTTGATAGAGTTTTTTGAAGAGGTCACAAAGATGATTGGTGCAGGTGGGGCAGTGGATGTTGTCTATATGGACTTCAGTAAGGCCTTTGACAAGGTCGCTCATGGCAGACTGGTACAAAAGGTGAAGTCACACGGGATCAGTGAGCTGGCAAGGTGGATACAGAACTGGCTAGGTCATAGAAGGCAGAGGGTAGCAATGGAAGGGTGCTTTTCTAATTGGAGGGCTATGACCAGTGGTGTTCCACAGGGATCAGTGCTGCGACCTTTGCTCTTTGTAGTATATATAAATGATTTGGAGGAAAATGTAATTGGTCTGATTAGTAAGTTTGCAGACGACACAAAGGTTGGTGGAATTGCGGATAGCGATGAGGACTGTCAGAGGAAACCGCAGGATTTAGATCGTTTGGAGACTTGGGCGGAGAGATGGCAGATGGGAGTTTAATCTGGCCAAATGTGAGGTAATGCATTTTGGAAGGTCTAATGCAGGTCTGGAATATACAGTGAATGGTAGAACCCTCAAGAGTATTGACAGTCAGAGAGATCTTGATGTACAGGTCCACAGGTCACTGAAAGGGGCAACACAGGTGGAGAAGGTAGTCAAGAAGGCATACAGCATGCTTGCCTTCATTGGCCGGGGCATGGAGTATAAGAATTGGCAAGTCATGTTGCAGCTGTATAGAACCTTAGTTAGGCCACAATTGGAGTATAGTGTTCAATTCTGGTCGCCACACTACCAGAAGGAGGTGGAGGCTTTAGCGAGGGTGCAGAAGAGATTTACCAGGATGTTGCCTGGTATGGAGGGCATTAGCTATGAGGAGCGGTTGAATAAACTCGGTTTGTTCTCACTGGAACGACGGAGGTTGAGGGGCGACCTGATAGAGGTCTACAAATTTATGAGGGGCATAGACGGAGTGGATAGTCAGAGGCTTTTTCCCAGGGTAGAGGGGTCAATTACTAGAGGGCATAGGTTTAAGGTGCGAGGGGCAAGGTATAGAGGAGATGTACGAGGCAAGTTTTTTTTCACAGAGGGTAGTGGATGCCTGGAACTCGCTGCCGGAGGAGGTGGTGGTGTAGGGACGATAGTGACATTTAAGGGGCATCTTGACAAATACATGTATAGGATGGGAATAGAGGGATACGGACCCAGGAAGTGTAGAAGATTTAAGTTTGGATGGGCAGCATGGTCGGCACAGACTTGAAGGGCCGAATGGCCTGTTCCTGTGCTGTACTTTTCTTTGTTCTTCTTTTGTTCTAACAGCTGCCCTCTCCTCAGTTACATGCCATTCCACAGGGCATAAGGGTGGCACACCAAGATTCACCTCCATAAAAGGTGAACCTCTCAACAAAGGGGCCGGGATTCTCTGTTGCCCGACGCCGATATTGTAATCGGCGATCGGGTGGAGAATCCCTTCCGTTGCCCAAATCAGGTGCGGCACCGGTTTTTGAGTCTTCGCCCCCTCCAAAATGGTGTTGCTGCGTCATGCACTGCACGGCGTCGGAACGGCGTTGGCGCGTCACTGGAAAGCCATCCCCGAAGTTCCGCCCACAATGAGCTGAGTTCCCGGCCGCGCAGTTGACGTGTGATCTGAGTGGTCGGGAACTCGGGCTGTCGGCTACGGACTGTGTCCAGCGCTGCCACACTCGGCTGGGATCGTGCCACTGGCCTGAGGGGCTTCCGCGAGGGCTGGGGGGCACTGGTGGGGGGTGGCCTGTGGGGTCGCATTTGCTGGTTCACTCCATGCACGGCGGGTGCCATATTGTTTGGCACAACTGCTGCAGGTCGTCACCGTGCACATGCACAGCCAGGGACTCGGCCTTTCTCCAGCCGATTTTGGCACGTGAGCCGGGAGTTTCCGGGACCAGTGAAGGTTTGCCGCTGATTGTAAAACATCCTCAAATTCTCCGTTTCAGCCGGCACTTAGGAGAATCCAGCCCAGGGTCTACAGAAAGAGAATGGGCACCAGTGTCTCAGGAGGCGCAGCCTCTCATGCAGGTCATTGTTGAAGTCTGCAGCCTCCAGGATCACGTCTTTCTTCTCGGTGGACATGCATTGGCAATAACCATGAAGGCCGCGATCACTGGCTACGCCTGTACCCTGGTTCTGATCTCTCTGAAATGCTGTACTCCTGTGAGATAAAGAAAGAGAGGAGAGAGAGAAAGAGAGAGAGAGCAGAAAGAAAGTTTTGAATATAAAGGCTCTCCGAGCCTGCGCCGGGTCAAAGAATCGGCAGTGACGCTAGAATTTTCCGCCATGCCGCTCAGACGCTGGGACGCGATTCTCCGGCGAACGGAGAATTGGCGGAAGTCGTGCACGAGCGGTTGACGCGGCGCCAGTCGACCAGCCGGTTTCTGTCGGCATAGTTCCAACCTGGTACCACCCGGCGGGAGCTTGGACCTGCGGCCGCGGTGGCTATCCTGGTGGTGGGGCGGGGGATCAGACTCTGGGTGGGGCCTGCATGATGGCCGGGCCAGCGATCGGGGGATTCCGATCTGGAGGGGACCTACCTCCTTCTGCGTGGGCCAGCTGTGTCGCTACTCCATGTTGCGCGGCGCCAGCGTGGAAATGGCCACCATGCGCATGCGCCAGTGCGGAAACGGCCGCCGCGTACATGCACCGGTGTTGAAATGTCCCGCGCCGGCAGTGCGGGGCCGCGTATCGGCACTGGAGTTGCGTGGAGCACTCTGGCGCCGTGCTGGCCCCCTGAGGCCCACTGAATCACTGGGCCAAGAGGCCCATTGACGCCGGCGTGAAACACTCTGGTGTTTATGCCGGCATCAACACTTAGCCAGGATTTTGGAGACTCCCGGCCGAAAATGCTATTGTGTGGAGAGGAGGGATCGACAATATTTGTGGTAGCTGACAGTAAAGTGTGGCTGTGAGATGACACAAAGATGAGGTTGTGTTTGAGTGCCTGCTGTTCAAACGAGGGATATGAGGAGGTGCCCAGAGAGACGAAAGAGTGGAGCTGCAAGATGCATCGGTCTGAGGAGAGCTGTACAAGAGAATGCTGGGAAAGACAGGGGGCTAAATTTTCTGCCGTTGGGATTCTTCGTTTTGTCAGCAGCCAGGGGTTGCCTGACGGCGTGGGGCTTCCCCACAACGGGAAACCCCATTGACCTACCGCCAAAATGGCGCATCCCAACGGCATGCCGCACCAGAAATCTGATCCGGGGGGACGGAGAAACGTGGGGGAATTGGCAGCTGAAAGTATTCTGTCACTTATCTTTCCTGCCCTCCTGAAGTTCTTGAACCTCTTGAGCCACCGTTTCCAGGTTTGAGGAACCACACCCCTGCTTCCAACTTCCATGGCTTCTCCCATTCATGTCTTCTTGCTTGGAGAGACTGCATTTTCCTCCCATCTCTGGCAAGCGTCACTTCACTTCAGCCCCTCAAACCTCCAGGGACAACCTTCCCATTCTTCTTCCCATCCCTGCAGTTGTTGAAGTCAAGCAATTAAAGTATAGTTCAGCCATTCTGCCCCAGGCTAGGGTCCCTTTAAGTGGTATCCATCCTTTGACTGGTCTGATGTGTTATCCTGCCCACACCTCCCCACCTCCTCACCAACGTCCCGTCCACCTGATTGCTTGAGAAACCCAGAAGCTAATGGTATTGTTCAATTAAAGAGGCCGGGCAAAGCCCACTTCAGTTGTAAATGAATTCCCTTCTGCCAGCAATGTCCCAGCTGTATACTGTTTTGGTTGGATGAAATAACTCGGCCCAAAATGTCAAAAATCATTAGCAGCTCTGAAGAATTTCTTTAATTATTTTTGATACGATCTGTATTAATCGCAAACAAACTGTCTTTTCCCTTAGCTACAGTGCACAGTTTCAAAATCTGTTGTCAGTATGGAGAAGTGGATCAAATTATTAACTGAAATCTTCCAAACTTGAACATTTACGAAAGATGTTCCCTGTTCACAACAAAATGCAACAACAATATTGAAAACACCTAAGGAAAAGCCCTGCAATTTTCAGGTGAGTTCTTCACTTCACCCACTTACAAGAAAAAAGTTATTACAAGCTTATGCAGCTGAATCATGTGCCTGAAGCAAGTTTCCAATTAATTGAATCAAGTTGTCAAGTGCTTGCAATTGAAATGTTACAATCTCAAGGAGCAATTTTTCCCTCTCTCTCCTCTGAAAATGGTGGTTTATGTTGGGGTGTCAGATCCACTGGCTTTGTCTATTGCCTGTTCTTCAGGTACAAGCCAATGAGTAACAGTGGATGGTTAATTATAAGATGTTTTGCAGACAAGCAGAAAATATAGATCCAGGGGAGTGGAAAGGGGAGTAGACGGCACAGTAGCACAGTGGTTAGCACTGTGGCTCCACAGCTCCAGGGTCCCTGGTTCGATTTCCAGCTTGGGCGACTGTCCAAGCAGAGTCTGCACATTCTCCCCGCGTCTGCGTAGATTTCCTCCGGGTGCTCCGGTTTCTTCCCACAATCCAAAGATGTGCAGGTTCGGTGGATTGGCCATGATAAATTGCCCTTAGTGTCCAGAAAGATTAGGAGGGGTTACGGGGATAGGAACTGTGGGCTAAAGTTGGGTGATCTTTCCAAGGGTCGGTGCAGACTCGATGGGCCAAATGGCCTCCTTCTGCACTGTAAATGCTATGTTCTATGAAAAGGGCAAATGTGAGTATTGTACTTCACCAGATAAGTTCTGCTTTCCAAATTTCAGAAATGTAAGGATTTCTTTTCAGGTTTGAGACATCTCCTTCAGCTTGAATCATCAGAACTTGTACTCAACGTGGTCCTTTAACAACAAGTGTGGCGGCTCCATGTCACCTCACTTGCCAGGAGGTCTTGCATTAATGGTGGCAATGCTGACATCTAAGCACAGAGTTTGAAAAATACTGCTGACAGGGCAGAGCTGGGGACAAGCACATACTGAGAAATAGGCTCACAGACCTAGTCCTTGATTTAATTTGTGTTGTGGTGACGCTGGATTTTGGAGGTTGGATTAATGCTGAGTTTCAGGAATCACTGGAGGCAGGAAGGGTCCCAGAGGACTGGAAAGTGGCTAATGTAACACCACTGTTTAAGAAGGGAGGGAGGCAGAAGACGAGAAATTATAGGCCGGGTTAGCCTGATTTTGGTCATTGGTAAGATTTTAGAGTCCATTAATAAAGATGGGATTGCGGAGTACTTGGAAGTGCAGAGTAAGATACGGCTGAGTCAGCATGGCTTCATCAAGGGGAGGTTATGTCTGACAAATCTGTTAGCGTTCTTTGAGGAAGTAACAAGGAAGTTAGACAAAGTAGAACCAGTGGACGTGATTTATTTAGATTTCCAGAACTTTGACAAGGTGCCGCATAGGAGATTGTTAAATAAGTTAAGAACCCATGGTGTTAAGGGTAAGATCCTGGCATGGTAGAGGATTGTCTGACTGGCAGAAGGCAGAGAGTGGGGATAAAGGGGTCTCTTTCAGGATGGCAGCCAGTGACTAGGGGTGTACCTCAGGGGTCGGTTCTGGGACTACAACTTTTCATAATATATGATCTGGAGGAAGGAACTGAAGGCACTGTTGCTAAGTTTGCAGATGATACAAAGATCTTTAGAGACAGGTAGTATTGAGGAAGCAGGTGGGCTGCAGAAGGACTTGGACACGCTAGGAGAGTGGGCAAAGAAGTGGCAGATAGAATGCAATGTGGAAAAGTGTGAGGTTATGCACTTTGGAAGAAGAAATGGAGGCATAGACTATTTTCTAAATGGGAAGATGCCTAGGAAATCAGAAGCACAAAGGAACTTGGGAGTCCTTGTTCACGATTCTTTTATGGTTAACGTGCAGGTTCAGTCGGCAGCTCAGAAGGCAAATGCAATGTTAGCATTCATGGCGAGAGGGCTAGAATACAAGATCTGGGATGTACTTATGAGGCTTTACAAGTCTCTGGTCAGACCCCATTTGGAGTATTGTGAGTAGCTTTGGGCCCCATATGTAAGGAAGGATGTGCTGGCTTGGAAATGGTCCAGAGGAGGTTCACAAGAATGATCCCTGGAATGAAGAGCTTGTCAAATGAGGAACGGTTGAGGACTCTGGATTTGTACTCGTTGGAGTTTAGAAGGATGAGGGGGGATCATAGATCATAGCTCATAGATCATAGAATTTACAGTGCAGAAGGAGGCCATTTGGCCCATCGAGTCTGCACCGGCTCTTGGAAAGAGCACCCTACCCAAGGTCAACACCTCCACCCTATCCCCATAACCCAGTAACCCCACCCAACACAAAGGGCAATTTTGGACACTAAGGGCAATTTATCATGGCCAATCCACCTAACCTGCACATCTTTGGACTGTGGGAGGAAACCGGAGCACCGGGAGGAAACCCACGCACACACGGGGAGGATGTGCAGACTCCGCACAGATAGTGACCCAAGCCGGAATCGAACCTGGGACCCTGGAGCTGTGAAACAATTGTGCTATCCAAAATGCTACCGTGCTTATTGAATCTTACGGGATACAGCGTGGCCTGGATAAAGTGGACATGGAGAGGATATTTCCACTTGTAGGATAAGTTTTTTGATCAGTAAGGGGATCAGGGGTTATGGGGAGAAGGCAGGAGAATGGGATGAGAAACATATCAGCCATGATTGAATGGCGGAGCAAATCTGATGAGCCAAGTGGCCTAATTCTGCTCCTATATCTTATGGTTATGGTCTTACAAGCGTTGCCATACTTGCAGCTTTTATGCAAATTAATGCCTTGCTGGATCTTCTCACAGAACAGTTTGTCTATTTGGTGCTAAACATGTGGCTGATCAGACCTGTAGCAATAGGGTATGTCAAAGGGGAGTATTGCTGGTTTAATATTTTGCCACCAAATTCAAGGCCAATTTTGTGATTCGAGTGCAGTGACCTAGCAACTGAAAGTTTGCCAGCACATCCCATATCATGGGATATGTACTGTAGACTTCAGGAGAATTTGTGAGGTGTCCTCATCAAAAGTATTGCATTGTTATCCAAGTGCAGACTTGCCCACATGTTGGACGCGTGTGGGCTGCAGGGGATGAGAGGAGTGGAGCGGCATTAGAAAAGGATTGTGTGACTGATGGGAGAATTGCCTACTTTGCATACCTTGCAACATACATTGGATACAAAATTGGAAATGGGGGTTGGTTGACTAGAGAACAATGCTGACAGTGCAGGTTCAATCCTCATACCGACTGTGGTAATTCATGGAGGCCTGCTTCATCACCTTGCCCAATGCTTGGTGCAGAGTGATGCCCCTCAAGCTATATAACCAATTTCCCTCTCTAATGGAAATAAATGCCTATGGTCCCTGGTGGACAATGGCTATTTACCTTCATGCACTAGATTGGAAAGGCACTTCATGGTTGACTGGGGAGAACAAAAAAAACAGCAGCATCTACAGCAAAGTGAGAACTATTTCCTGTGAGAAACCTAGAGATGATGCTGAGCGGTGCGGCAACGGTGCAGTCAAGTTTGAAGTTTATTTTTCAGGAGCTTGGGAAGAGATAGCCAAACTGGAGAGAGTGAGATCCTTTGTGAGGAAGCTATCCTGACAGGTAAGGAAGGAATTTTCCAATTTCACAAGTCCTCATGGTTAGAACTGCATCAAATTTAACAGTATTTGATGCCTGTGGCGCAATGTTACATCTCAAGTTACTGCACCTTGACAGCTAATCATCTGGGATCCTTTCAACCTTTCCTGAACTATCACTAGGCAACAGATATTGGTGCATGACATAACTTCGGACAACCACTTTTAAATAATTCAAGCCTACTGTTCCCAGCAACTCACGAGTTGTATTCGCGTTTACATGTTTGGGGAAATTAAGAGTGGCCTTTGACCTGGAAATAGTACAGTGAGGAAAATTTGTCATTTCTTTAAAATATCTGAGCAATCTGGAATTGTTTCTTCGTTTGAAAGGGACTTTTAAGAGATTCCATCAATTGTGAAGGGTTTAATCGTAATTTTCTTGAATAATAAGAAATATTGGTCCATGTGACCAGTGATCTTTGGTCTTTAAGCAAAACAAATGAAAATGTAGTGACATATGAAAGCCATGTGACAGGCAGGCAAAGAAGCTACTGGTGGAAAGAACAAAGGAGCTACAGCAGAGGAAAGAATGGAGAATGCATGTTTGCAAGGAGCTGTGTGAGCATAGGACAGTTTAATAGGATAAAAAGCTGAAGACAGGGTTAGTGCAGAGGTTGTGAATTGGACAGTTCTATTGCTGTGTTTTGCCAATGCCAGTCAGACTGTTTAACAAGCTTTGTTAAATGAATCACTAAGGGAATCTCGGGGGGAATCTGTGCCATCAAGGCTGTTGTGAACCTAGTTAAAGAGGAGCTGTTTTGATGATGACCCTCTCTGGGGAACCTGGATGGTTTGGAGCTACCATTGCAAGTGACTCGAGGATCCAATCCATTGAGTGAGAAAAGTGAGCAATCCAACGTTCTGTACGCTGAGTTGGGAAGACTATGAGATTGCACATGGTGCCACATTTGTGCAGGGACTGATATCGATGATTGTAATTTTATGAGATTATCTTTGATATGTCTGCCATTCCATGTATATTTTACAGTTTGTACTTCATGTTTGATTTATGTGGATTCTAATTTGTGTAAAAATAAAAGCCACGGAAGTGGAATCTCGTTGATAACTTCTTCAATTGGGGGTTATTCAGTAAATTTGGCTATTTTGGCTTATCGTTTCCCTGTGGTGATTGTAATGACATGGTTTTCTGTGTCAGATGTTTGAGTTTCCATATCTTCACCAGTCTGGTTATGATTGTGGAAGAATGAATAACACAATTATAGAGAGGGCAGACTGACAGAAGGTCAGACAGTGGAACTCTGACAGTCCTGGATGAACGCGAGGGCAGAATCCCAAGGCTACACTAAGAACTGTGCTTCATACCATCGTGTTTGCACTAATGTGAATTAGTACATCAGCAGGGTCTCTAACAGCTGTATGCAGAATGAGATACATCTTCACCACAAAGAAAGCAATTCCCCATGCAATCACTGCTACTGCATCTTTTCTTTTCTTACACTTAATCGAACAGAAAATAAAATCCAAAAGAATAATCATACATTTATATGAGTCATGGTAAATTATACAATGCATGTTCCATTACAAATTTCTTGGTATTTACAAATACATTTAATTATTAATATGGATCTGAGTTGAATGGTATAATTTGGCGAGCTTTTACTTGTATTACTTGAACTGGATGTTTAAATTTATTATATTTTCATAAATTGTGGTCAGACTTTTAAGTGTCAGTAGCGGACATGCGCCTGACCCGAAGACTGTAAAATAACTTTTGATGTCATCACGCTCACGTGCAACATTACGGTTCGCGGGCACGCATAGGTGTTGGACGTGCGCCCACCAACAATTCATCAGCCAGTTAAGGCACATAAAAGGGCAATTGGCTGAAATTGTATATTGCCTGTGTGATTTTTAGGTTGGCGCGCAGCCAGCGCAGCTAGGCGGCTATCCTCTTTTTCCACTTTTCTCATCCAAGGGTGGGATAAAAGGAGGCTGGAGCATTGTCTGTGTGAGTTGGGAGTTCAGGAGAGAGTTTGCTGTTGCTTTAGTCTTGAGATTTCAGACCTTGTCCTCCGTTTTCTTCTGAAGTATTTGTTTTGGTCGCCTTGTTCTGAGGACTCTTTTGATGTTGCCAACTCTGTGGGAGCATTTTTGCCCATTGCAACCTTCACACAGGGCTATGGATGGTATTTCAGCAGATGAGGATTGCGAATTCCTCTGGAAGCACCTTCTCTGAAGAGGAAGAGACCGGCTGAAGGGAGAGGAGGCTAGGTGTCTGAAGGCAGTGTCATGGGGGTGACCTGTTGGAGGGGATGCACAGGCAAAGGGGGCATGGGGCCAGCAGGAAGAGCAAAGCAGATGCCACCACAGAAGTCCCCAATGTCCTGTTGCCAGAGTGCACAGGCAATGATCCAGCTACATCAACATGTCCAAGGTCCAGTGCCACAGGACGCTTCACTTCTTGAGGGGCACCGTGACAACATTATACCACATGATTGGGCAAGGATCGCCTCCAATTGCATGGGTGGCCACCCAATCTTTACGCATCTGGATCATTCCAGGGGTCTTTGGGGGAATCTGTGTGGAGTGTCCCATCAGCTGTCCATAGCTACGTCCCGGTTCCGACAGGTCTGCACATTCACCCATTAGCAGATGGACCAAGCCAGCTAGGCTGAGCAAGTCAGAGGCTTTGCAGCAATCACTGGGTTCCGCTGCATTTAGGGCACCATAGACTGAACTCATGTTGCCATCAAGGCTCCAGCGGGTCAGTTGGGTGCCTTTGTGAATAGGAAATGTTACCACTTCATGGATTTGCAGGTAGTATTTGACCACAGGACCAGATTGTTCATGTCTGCGCAAAGTACCCAGGCAGCTCCCATGATGCACACATTCTGTTGTCAAGAGTGTTTGTAGCTCCAGTTTGGCCAAATGGTTGGTTGCTGGGTGATACAGTATCTATTGAAAAGGGTAGCTCATGACGCCACTCTGGCACTCTATCACGGAGGTGGAAGAGAGATACAATCAATGTCAATGCCTCCACAGAAGTGGTGGTTGAGAGGACAATCAGACTACTGAAAATGAGGTTCCGCTGCCTGGACTGCACCAGGGATGCCCTGCAATACACTGAGTGTCGCTTATCATCGTGATCCACTGCGCTCTGCACAGCCTGACACTGGCAAGGGGGAATGAGGATACTGAGGCAGCTCCACAGACCTCAGGGAAGACTGAACATGGAAATCTGATGCACAGGGTGAAGAGAAGGGGGCAGTTGTGATGAACCTTTAGGGAGACAGGGATACCAGGGATGCCTTGATTTAATGCCCCTTCAGCCAGGCTGCCAAGGCTTGCCTTCCATCTCAGTGAAAGAGCACCACCTCCTTCACAAACATTTCTGAAAATACAATGCCGTGACCCCGGTGTTGCTTCACAACCTCTGCAATAAAGTTTGTTGCCCCTGCAGGCTATCATAAAGCATTGATGCGACCTCCACCTGTGAAAAACATGAGGAAAACTCAAGACACTGACCCAAAATCTTATTTTATACTTTTACCAGAGTTGCAAGCAAGGAACAAAACATAAAATTATTTCTATAGTTAGACAAAATCAATACATAGCACTGCTGGAATGACCAGGCAGCTTGTCAGTGCTCCGAGGCATGGCTGCACCTCCCTGCTCACCTTTCATGGATCGGCACCCAGCAGAGATACTAGGTGCATCATCCACCTCTCACATTGGCACTGTCCACCTGAAGTCACTGCCGAGGTGCAGGCTTGCAGGACAGAAGGGGCCTGACCCTGGGGGGGGCCGACCCCAGCGGGCGCCTCGGCTGTGTTCTAGCCCGCGATTGGGGCTTACCGATTGGTGGGCCGGCCTCTCGGGCTGTTGGCCTCTTTCGTTCTGCGCCGGACCCTGTAGCCCTACGTCGGGACCGGCGCGGAGAAGGGAGCGACCGCGTATGCGCGCAATCGCGCCAGTCCCACTGCACATGCGCGCGTTGGCACTGGTCCCACTGCGCATGCGCAGACCCGCGGCGCCCATCTGATGCCGGGATCAGCAGCTGGAGCGGCGTGGGTCACTCCAGTGCGGTGCTGGCCCCCTGTAGGGGTCAGAATCGCTGCTACTGAGGCCATGTTGACCCCATCGAGAAACGCGATGGCGTTTACGATGGCGTCAACACTTAGCCTCAGGATCAGAGAAGCCCGCCCAGTGTTTGCACTGTCTGCCTGTCCACTGGACTTGTACCTTCGGCAGAGTCATCTGCCTCTCTGTGACCTGAGGACCTTTCTCCGCGCTTGCACTCGGGCTCAAGGGTGCCATCTCACAGGTGCTCAGGTTGAATAGGTTGGCCATCCCACCACCAGTTGCAGAGTGCTCAGCGGAATTCTTTCATTTTTAGAATTTACAGTGCAGAAGGAGGCCGTTCGGCCCATCGAGTCTGCACCGGACCTTGCAAAGAGCACCTTACTCAAGCCCATGTATTTATCCTATCCCCGTAACCCAGTAACCCCCATTTAACCTTTATGGACACTAAGGGCAATTTAGCATGGCCAATCCACTTAACCCGCACATCTTTGGACTGTGGGAGGAAACCGGAGCACCCGGAGGAAACCCACGCACACACGGGGAGTACATGCAGACTCCGCACAGACAGTGCCCGGCCGGGAATCGAACCTGGGACCTTGGAGCTGTGAAGCAACTGTGCTAACCACTATGCTACTGTGCTGCCCAATTCTGACTTCTTTCCAATAAGTATATAAAGGTATAATTATTACTCCAGCACCACCTGCAACATAACACCATGCTCCCGCACCCCCGCCTCACTGCCCCCTGCTAACAATGTTGATGTTCTGATCATCTTTACACGCTCTCATCCCGCAGCTTTAACACAATCAGGTTTCTGTATCTTCTGTTATTCTAATTACTACATCCCTGACTGCCAATAAGGACTGCCACCCCACCATACTTCTCCACACTGGACCATGCCAACTCAACACTCACTCTTACTGAGTGCAGAAAATCATTGAACCTTTTTTGCCACTGTATGCAGGGATGGCACACCACGTTATACCTGTTGACCTGGGCTGCCGCCTCTGCCCAGGCCATTGTTGTTTGATGAGGTGGCCTCCTCTTGCCATCCCACGGCATTAGGGTGTCCTCCCTGACACTCACTGCCTCCACGAGAGTGCGCAGGCACTCAAACGAGAATGGAAGGGCCGGGGGAGGGGGTGCATTACCCTTGCATTACCCTCCCATCTGGCATGTTGACCGGATGCTGCTGCCATCACTGTTCTTATTGGTCAGCTCCCTGTACCACTTCTATAACTCCCAGCTGCATTCTGCGTGTTGACAGAGCTGCGGTTAAACCTCCCACTGGGCCCCCTTTGGACAGTAACTGCTCTGCCCGATTTTCACCACAGTACATTCTGTTGCCATCCATCGGTGAAGGTTGGCAGATTCAAAATCTGCAGAATGAATGCATATTTGCATTTTAGTTTTATTGTCTTCAAATTCAAATTTTAGCTGTGACTAACTAATGAGATACCCACTAAGGATGGGCAATGTGGGCTTGCCAATAGTGGCCTTGTTCATAAACAAGTGTCAAATAAATGACGATGGCCCTGATGTTTCGGTAGCTTTATCAATGAGGCATTAGTGTCTCTTTTAGTGTTACAGTAAATGAGTTGCGTTTATTTGAAATGTTTTCTGCTCACAGAGGCAGTTATTTCCCTGCAGTTGCCAACAGTCTAAGGATTGTGGCAAAGATGTTGCATTTTGGAAATGCAAGGTGGGTAAAATGACACTGCAACTTGTCTTTGCCCGTAAGCTATACTTATCACCAGCAAACAGAACTTCGCTGAAGAGCAGATCCTGTGTGATTGGCTAAAAATCAAAGAAAATGTTATCAAATATGACATGCTATCTTCTCCACTCTCTTGATTTTCCTTGTGAACATGGTTCTTTCCCAGACAGTGCTCATAGCTGTGAACATGACTCTAATTTCTGAACTCTACCAATTGCCAATGTTAAGCACAAATCCTGGAAGGTGAATTAATTATATTTGTAGAGATGACATTATATATGTTAATTAAATTATGTAAATTTTTAATCGTGCATGGCATGTGGTATAAATGAAACAGTGATCGGTCTGGGGTAGGGTCTGGGGAGAGGGGGGTGGGTGCAAAAGGCTTCCACTGTAACTTAAAGAAGTATTGCTATCCTCCTTGACCTGCCACGAGCAAAGAGGAAAAGGAGTGAAGTGGCGTCAAACGTACATTTTCTGGCCGAAAATGCAGCTGTCTTTATCAATGCAATTCTTCCAGAATCAGACAAACCAGCGCATAAGATTATGATTTAAATTCAAGTGTTTTGTGATCTTCTGCAATAATCACACTGGAAGCGCTGTGCAGCCCCATCCACGAAGCTGGTCCAGCTTCCAGGTTATACACCATTGAGGGCTCTTACCTTTAGCCATTAGCAGACCGCCAAGAACACACTTAACATTAAACTGGACCTTTTTAGACACATACTAACGGAAATGATTTCAAAGCTTTTTAATTAAAAAAAAAACTAAGAAACTGGCGACTACAACAACAAAACAAATAATGGTTCTGTATGGCCTTTTAAAGGTTATTTTCAGTTATTCAACATCAGGCTACGAACAGGTGGTGGGCTAGGTACTGATTAAAATGCTTATTTTTTGAGAAAAGAAACAATTTTCAGTATTAATCAAACTGCATCATTCCATCTTTAAATATATGAAGTAACATTTTTCGAGTAAATTTAAAAAAATCAACTCCTCCTGGTGCTTGAATATGGCGACCCTGGCGGCCTACTGCTCCCCGCACCTGGAATACCTGACCGTGAAGTTCCGCCCATACTATCTTCCACGTAAGTACACTTCAGCCATTATCACAGCGGTCTACATCCCACCCCAGGCAGAAATGAAGAAGGCGCTGAACAAACTACACAGTTATAAACAACTATGAAACAGAACACCCGGAGGCCTTGTTCATCATGGCCGGAGACTTCAACAAGGCCAACCTCAAGAGTGTACTGCCAAAATTCCACCAGCACATCTCCTGTCTCACAAGGGGTGACAACACTCTTGACCACTGCCAATCAAAAATCAAGGGCCTAACGTTCCATCCCCCGACCGCACTTTGGGAAATCAGACCATAAGACGGTGCTCCTTCTCCCGGCATACAAGCAGAAACTCAAGTGGGAGAATCCAGCTAAGAAGGTCGTGCAGTTCTGGTCTGAGGAAACAGAAGAGCTCCTACCTGACTGCTTGGAGACAGTGGACAGGTCCAGATTTAAGAACTCAGCGACCAACTTAAATGAGTATGCCACCACCGTCACAGACTTCATTAGCAAATGTGTGGACAACTGAGTGCCAAAGAAGGCAGTACGTACATTCCCCAACTGGAAACCATGGGCGTCATTCTCCGACCCCCCGCCGGGTTGGAGAATGGCCGTAGGCCGCCGTGAATCCCGCCCCGCCCCCGCCGAAGTCTCCGGTACCGGAGATTGGGCGGGGGCGGGAATCGGGCCGCGTCGGTTGGTGGGACCCCCCGCTGGATTCTCCGGCCCGGATGGGCTGAAGTCCCGCCCAGAAATTGCCTGTCCCGCCGGCGTAAATCAAACCTGGTATTTACCGGCGGGACCAGGCGGCGTGGGCGGGCTCCAGGGTCCTGGGGGGGTGCGCGGGGCGATCTGACCCCGGGGGGTGCCCCCACGGTGGCCTGGCCCGTGATCGGGGCCCACCGATCCGCGGGCGGGCCTGTGCCGTGGGGGCACTCTTTCCCTTCCGCCTCCGCTACGGCCTCCACCATGGTGGAGGCGGAAGAGACTCTCCCCACTGCGCATGCGCGGGAAACTGACAGCAGCCGCTGACGCTCCCGCGCATGCGCCGGGAAACTGTCAGCGGCCGCTGACGCTCCCGCGCATGCGCCGCATTTCCGCGCCAGCTGGCGGGGCAACAAACGCCATTTCCGCCAGCTGGCGGGGCGGAAATCCCTCCGGCGTCGGCCTAGCCCCTCAATGTTGAGGCTAGGCCGCCAAAGATGCGGAGCATTCCGCACCTTTGGGCCGGCGCGATGCCCGTCTGATTGACGCCGTGTTTGGCGCCAGTCGGCGGACATCGCGCCGTTGGGGGAGAATTTCGCCCCATGACTCAATCACAAAATTGACTCCCTACCGAAGGACAGGTCTGAGGCAGTCAAGCCAGGCAACCCTGACCTATACAAGAAATCCAGGTATGACCTCTGCAAAGTCATCCGAGATGCCAAGAGAGAATATCAGACCAATCTAGAATCACAGGCTAGCGTTACAGACTCTCGGCGGTTGTGGCAAGGCCTAAACAACATAACAGGCTACAAAGTGAAGCCAAGCAGTATCTCCAGCAGCAGTGCACCCCTCCCCAATGAACTCAATGTATTCTATGCTCGGTTCGAGCAGGAAACCAACGATCCGCTGTCGAATGCCCCAGCAGCTCATAACACACCCATACCCACTATCACAGCTTCAGATGTCAGATCGGCTTTCCTGAAAGTAAACCCTTGGAAGGCGACGGGTCCGGACGGGATCCCTGGTCGTGCACTCAGCCCCTGCGCGGACCAGCTGGCAGATGTGTTTGCGGACATCTTTAACCAGTCCCTACTCCACTCCAAGGTCCCCACCTGCTTCAAGAAGACCACCATCATACTGGTGCCAAAGAAGAACCAGGCAACGTGCCTCAATGACTATCGGTGGCCCTGACTTCAGTCATGATGAAGTGCTTCGAGAGGTTGGTCATGAAGCGCATCACCTCCTCCTAACAGAACGCCTTGATCCACTGCAATTCGCAAACCGCCGCAACCGGTCCACAGCAGACACCATCTCCCTGGCCCTACATTCATCCCGAGAGCATCTCGACAACAAGGACTCCTACATCAGATTCCTATTTATTGACTACAGCTCCGCCTTCAACACCATAATCCCAGCCAAGGTTCTATCAAAGCTCCAAAACCTAGGACTTGACTACTCACTCTGCAACTGGATCCTCGACTTTCTAACCCACAAACTACAATCAGTAAGAATAAACAACAACACCTCCTCCACAATAGTCCTCAATACCGGGGCCCCACAAGGCTGCGTAGTTAGCCCCCTACTATACTCCCTGCACACACACGACTCCGTGGCAAAATTTGGTTCCAACTCCTCTACAAGTTTGCTGATGATACGACCATAGTGGGCTGTATCTCGAATAACGACGAGTCAGAATACAGGAGGGCGATTGAGAACCAAGTGGAGTGGTGCAGCAACAACAACCTATCCCTCAATGCCAGCAAAACTAAAGAGCTGGTCATTGACTTCAGAAAGCAAAATACTGTACACACCCCTGTCAGCATCAATGGGGCCGAGGTGGACATGGTTAGCAGTTTCAAATTCCTTGGGGTGCATATCACCAAAAATCTGTCATGATCCACCCATGTCGACGCTACCACCAAGAAAGCACAACAATGCCTATACTTCCTCAGGAAACTAAGGAAATTTGGCATGTCCACATTAACTCTCATCAACTTGTACAGGTGCACCCTAGAAAGCATCCTATCGGGCTGCATCACAGTCTGGTATGGCAACTGCTCGATCCAAGACCACAAGAAACTTCAGAGAGTCGTGAACACCGCCCAGTCCATCACACGAACCTCCGTCCCATCCATTGACTCCATCTACACCTCCCGCTGCCTGGGGAAAGCGGGCAGCATAATCAAAGACCCCTCCCACCCGGCTTACTCACTCTTCCAACTTCTTCCATCAGGCAGGAGATACAGAAGTCTGAGAACATGCACGAATAGACTCAAAAACAGCTTCTTCCCCACTGTCACCAGACTCCTAAACTCCTCTTAGGGCCTGACCTCATTGACACTACTCCCCTGTATGCTTCACCTGATGCCGCTGTTATGTAGTTACATTGTGCACCTTGTGTTGCCCTATTATGTATTTTCTTTTATTTCCTTTTCTTTTCATGTACTTAATGATCAGTTGAGCTGCTTGCAGAAAAGTAATTTTCACTGTACCTTGGTAAACGTGACAATAAACAAAATCCAAAAAATCATACATTCCCAAACCTTATCAAATTTGTTCAGGGCAGATTTTATGGCGGACTTTTGAGGCCCCATTGTGGTGGGGGTGGGGCTGTAAAATGCAGTGAGCCAATGACATTCGGGCTTCCAGTCCCACATGACCCCTAATACATACTACCACAAGGGCCTACTTCACTACATGGTCAAGTGAACCGTCGGTTGGTCTGCTTCCTTCTTTCTGTCAATGCTGCAAGGCTTTTAGTCACAAGATGTGTTACAACAATGAGTGCCTCATCGGACCTTTCCCTTCCTGCCTGAGGAAAGCTATTTGATGTTCACTTCCTGCACTCTCCCATTATTGACAGCTGAAACTGAGAGGTACGGGGAATGGGGTTCCGAACCCTCCAGGTTTGGCCTGGAGTCTCCAAGAATTAATGGTCAATTCCCAGGACATTTATGTGTGCAAACCTGGAGAAAAATCTTCAGGACATTAAAACAGATAGTTTTTGTTTGGTCATGTTTCATTCTCTTTGAAAGTTTTCCTTGACCCAGATATAAAAATATTGGGGGGGAGAAAGGACAGTTAAATATCATCCAATTAGGTAATGAATCTTTTTGCTTTTCAGTTGATGTCGGAAGGCAGTACACCACACTGTTGTGCTGGATAACTAATGGTTGGAGCGTGGGGGCAAGTCATGTGATGAAACCTCCAGGAATATATTTAATCACAGTTGGCAACCCTAATTGTGAGATGTGCCTGTTCACCAAATCATAGGGCTAAGTAATTTCACCTTTTTGATAATTTGAAGTAAAACTCCATATCATCTGTTGTACTCTACACCATAGCAGTGAGGTGACACATTCACAGATACCAGTTATTTAAGATTTGGCAGTAAAAACATTGCTATCTGTGGAAAAAATTGGAGCTGTTGGATTTTTACAGAAGTCCTACTGAGTCACTAATGTTCTTTAGGTGAGGTAACCTCCATGCTTACCCAGCCTGACATATGTTGGATTTCAACACCAATGGGGTTGACTCTTAACTACCTTCAGTTGTATCAAACTGCAATAGTTCAGGAAAAAGGCACACCACCTTCGCAGAGCAGCTCGGGATGGGCAAATAAATGGTGGTCTTGCCAGCGACATCCAACTCCTAGAATGAACAAAACCCATTTCAAGGTGAACAAGACAACATCTCTTTCCAAATGCGCCTTTAATAACCATCTTTAGAATATTTTACCTATTGTTAGTACCAGTCAGAATGTAGTGGGTGCACAGTAAAGTACATTTTGTCTGGCCTATGTTAGTTATTTGGGCTATCTTTGAATTTAATTCCCTTCAGAATTATTGAAATAAATTTTATTCTTGAGTGTAGGATGCATTTTATGTTTGTGTACCATCTTTTTAATGCATTATGTAATGTGCCCCCTTTCCCATAATAAATTAGACTGACAAATCTGACCACCCTAAGTGTTGAAAGTGCAGTTCTGCTGCAAAATGGAAATTCAACATGACAGTTCATGCATTATTGTAGTTAACGAGAGCAAAAAGTGATACTGAGCTTAAATGACTTTCATTTCAGAAAATAACTGAATAATGCAGGAGCTACTGGAAAATGGTGGGATCATATTATCACACAAATAAGGGCATTGCTCACCATTGACAAAATCACTACATAAATTTTATAGATTGGTGTGAAATACACAGCTTATGAAGATTTAGATGTAATCAGTGAGGTCTAATGACAGTGCGAAAAATTAAGGTAATTTGGAATGTGATATGTCTATGAATTATAAATTGCTGATGACAGCAAGAAAGATCGATGCTGTCTACTTTACTGACAATGCTACTGTTCAGTGCCAATATGGAGCAGCTGAGGGGATGAGTCACTGCTGTGATGTTCAGAAAACCATCATACTGTCACCTACCACCCAGATCCTCGACAACACTAAAAGGATATTTTTTCTAATGACTTCATTTTGCCAATGTCCTGGATGTTCTTGACTATAGCAGTGCAACCATCCACCTAGTTAGTGAGAATGCTGGTGATATCAGGATTATTATTACCAATAGCTCTGTCAGCATTCTAGGTTACAGCCAAAGTACATTTTGTTTTTGCCAAAAAAGTTTACTGAAAAGAGAGTTTTTATCTTCCCTTCCGTATCTTTCACTCCACTTACCACTGCCCCTTTGGACTTTATCAGTAGAACCCAATCACAGTCCCTCTCTGCATTCCCTCCCAGAATGCCACTTCATTCACAATCTTGTCATCCATAGTCCTAATGTGGACAAGTGTACTGACATCCTGGCTTTGATAGCAACTTATCTCTACGTATTTGTGACACTATGATGGAAGCCTGCCTGTTTGTCTATACTTTCCGTGAACCAGCTCGCCTAAGCCACTTCATCACCGAGTCAAAGTCTGGCATCCTCCACCTAGTCCTCTGGTATTTACTCCCGTGTTGAGCACCTCAGTTCCAACTCACATCTCCTTTAAAATCAACTTTGTTCACCATAAGACCAGAAGACATAGAAGCAGAATTAGGCCACTCGGCCCATCGAGTCTACTCCGCCATTCAATCATGGCTGATATTTTTCTCGTACGGCAAGCTGTTAATTCCAGGGATCATTCTTGTGAAGTTCCTCTGGACCCTTTCCAAGGCCAGCACATCTTTCCTTAGATACGGGGCCCAAAACTGCTCACAATATTCCATATGGGGTCTGACCAGAGTCTTGTATAGCCTGAGAAGTACATTTCTGGTCTTATATTCTAGCCCTCTTGACATGAATGCTAACATTGCATTTGCCTTCTTAATTGCCGACTGAACCTGCATGTTAACCTTAAGAGAATCGTGAAAAAGAACTCCCAAGACCCTTTGTGCTTCTGATTTCCTAAGCATTTCCCCATTCACTGCCCTGACCAAGCCCCCACCAAGGTTTCTCACCAAGTATCCGCCCTCTATTCATTCAACAGCCAAGGGAGGACAAACTCTTTCTCCTTGGTGATTTAAATTTTAACTTCAAATTGCTTTGCCTTCCTTCCTTTGAATTCACTGCAGTCCTGCTCTCCGTTAGACTGTTCCTCCATATAAATCATCAGTGAACTGTCCCACTGTGGTGGCAGAGAGGCTTTGTGGTGGTGTTGTTCTTCTCTAGTGGGCACAATATTTGTTTATGCGATTGGCTAAGTTGAATTTCTGTGGAACTGTCTCCCTAAGTCAATTCTAGTACCTACACAGTGTTGGCAGGCAACCTCCAAGCCTTCAGATTTCTCATTGCTTTGCACCTGTACTGGGTGGAAAGTTAAAGGGTAGTGGCTGGGTTTAATTAAAGTTGGGATGATAAACGTGCCCCACTCCTATTTCTGCAGCAGTGGTTTAATTCCAAAATCACCTCCCATTGACCAGACAAAAACCCATCTGGAATTAAAATTAGGGCCCAGGTGAAGGGTGCTATGACCTAGGCCAATGGTTCATCAGACCGAGCAGAGGGCAAATATGAAGGACAGATATATCAATAAACAGAGACACAGAGTGATCATTTGGATTTTATAAATTAAGCTGATAGGTTTGAACTTTGGTGTGAAAAGCTGCAATACTGGTCTGAAAAATGTTTCAAAATTGCATTGTCTTCTACATCTGACACAACACAGTAATTCAATTTTACTGATCTGATTGAGGACAAAAACGTCAGCGTATAATGGAGGTAGATAACAACATTCATGTGCCAAAACAAGATTACATGTACCCGGCATGGCCATAAATAATATCATCATCGTAGTAATTTTTTTAATAAAGGTGATTGGGCAAAACTGTTATCTAGTCATGCATTGTAATGGTGATGTGTATGGAGCTTTAATTTCCTGGAGTACAAGTAACCTATGGTTGCATGTTGCTTTGAAAAACTTAAATAGAGAGCTCAAATAAGAGAGGGGATTGATTAGAGAAAAATATTAACATAAGAAAAGGTGGCATGGTGATTCATGAAGATTCTGAGCAAACAGGATGGTCAAGATAAAATGGTGTTCCACAAATGAGAAGATGAATTTTTCATTCATAGTACAAACTGCAAAATAAAACTGAAGAAAAAGCCATGTGCTTTTGCCTTGAAGAAGTAGTAGTTTTCTAATTGATCTGCCCTGCTTCATCAAGCCCCAACTGTGCCTTTTCTATTAGCGTATTTTAAAAATGTATTGTTCACGAGATGAGCATCGCTGGCTAGACCAGCCCATATGCAGTGGTGTAGTGGTATTGTCACTGGACTAGCAATCCAGAGACCTAGAATTATGCTCTAGGGACCTGGGTTTGAATCCCGCCATGGCAGATGGTGAAATTTGAATTCAATAAAAATCTGGAATTAAAAGTCTAAAAGTGACCATGAAACCATTGTTGATTGTTGTAAAAACCCATCTGGTTCACTAATATCCTTGAGGGAAGGAGATCTGTCATCCTTACCTCGTCTGGCCTACATTTGACTCCAGATCCACAGCAATGTGATTGACGCTTAAAAGCCCTCAGGGATGAGCAATGAATGCTGGCCCAGCCAGCGATGCCCCACATCCTGTGAACGAACAAAAAAAAAATTGCCCTTGAGAAGGTGGTGGTGAGCCTTTATGAACTGCTGCAGCCCATGTGCTGTCGGTATACTCACAGTGCTGTTAGGAAGGGACTCCCATGATTTTGGTCCACTGGTAATGGGGGAACGGTGATGTCATTCCAAGTCAGGACGGTTTACAACTTGGAGGGGATGGTGGCGTTCCCATGGATCAGAGGCCGTTGTCCTTTACAGTGATAAAGTTTGGTAGGTGCTGTTGAAGGAACCTTTGTGAGTTGCTGCCGAGCATTTTTGTCTATGGTACTGCTGCCACAGTGCATTGGTGGTGGAATAAATGAATACTTAAGGTGGTGGATGGGGTGCCAGGCAAATGGGACGCATTGTCTTGGATGGTATTGAGCTTCTTGAGTGCTGTTGCAGTTGCACTCATCTAGGCAAATGGTGAGTGTTCTATCATACTCCTGACTTGTGCCTTGTAGATGGTGGATAAGCTTTAGGGAAAAGGTGAGTAACCCACCACAGAATTCCAACATTTGACCTGCTGTTGTCGCATCAATAGCTATATGGCTGGTTCAGTTTAGTTTCTAGCAAATGGTGACATTAATATGTTAATTGTGGAGGAATTTAGCAATGGTAATGCTATTGAATGTCAAGACAAGATGGTTGGGCTCTCTATTGTTGGAGATGGTCATTGCCTGGCACTTGGTAGAACCCTCAAGAGTCTTGAAAGTCAGAGAGATCTAGTTGTACAGGTCCACAGGTCACTGAAAGGGGCAACACAGGTGGAGAAGATAGTCAAAAAGGCATACGGCATGCTTGCCTTCATTGGCCGGGGCATTGAGTATAAAAATTGGCAAGTCATGTTGCAGCTGTATAGAACCTTAGTGAGGTCACACTTGGAGTATAGTGTTCAATTCTGGTCGCCACACTACCAGAAGGATGTGGAGGCTTTAGAGAGGGTGCAGAAGAGATTTACCAGAATGTTGCCTGGTATGGAGGGCATTAGCTATGAGGAGCGGTAGAATAAACTCGGTTTGTTCTCATTGGTTGAGGGGTGACCTGATAGAGGTCTACAAAATTCTGAGGGGCATAGACAGAGTGGATAGTCAGAGGCTTTTCCCCAGGGTAGAGGGGTCAATTACTAGGGGGCATAGGTTTAAGGTGAGAGGGGCAAGGTTTAGAGTAGATGTACGAGGCAAGTTTTTTACACAGAGGGTAGTGGGTGCCTGGAACTCGCTACCGGAGGAGGTGGTGGAAGCAGGGACGATAGTGACATTTAAGGGGCATCTTGACAAATACATGAATAGGAAGGGAATAGAGGGATACGGACCCAGGAAGTGTAGAAGATTGTAGTTTAGTCGGACAGCATGGTCGGCACGGGCTTGGAGGGCCGAAGGGCCTGTCCTGTGCTGTACATTTCTTTGTTCTTTATTCTTGTGTGGTAGGAATATTACTTGCCACTTATCAGCCCAAGCCTGAATGCTGTACCTGAGGTGTCATGAAAATGGTGCTGAACATTGTGCCATCATCAGTGAACATCCACATTTCTGATTTTATGATAGAGAGAAGATCATTGCTGAAGCAGCTGGACATGGTTAACCATAGGGGACTCCCCTGATGAACTGCCAACCTGGAATCCTAGAACTGAAATGATTGCACTCAAACAACCACAACTCTTCCTTTGTGCTTAGTATGACTCCAACCTCTGGAGATTTTTTCCCCTGATTCCAATGAAATTCAGTTTTCCTCTGGGTCCTTGAAGCCATAATCAGACAACTGTTGTCTTGATGTCATGGGCAGTCACTCTCACCTCTTTTGTCCCTGTTATGAGCTCAGGAACTGAGTGCCCTGGCGGAACCCAAACTGAACACCAGTGATCAGGTTATTGCTGAGTAAGTGGTGCTTGAGTGCACTGTTAATAACCCCTTCCATTACCTTGCTGATGATTGAGAGTAGACTGATGAGACGGTAATTGGCTGGTTTGGATTTGTTCTGCTTTTTATGGACAGGGCATACCTGGGCAATTTTTCATGTTGACAGGTAGATACCAGTGTTTTAGCTGTACTGGAAAAGCTTGATTAGGGGCATGGCTAGTTCTGGAGGACATGTCTTCAGTATTATTGATGGAATGTAATTAGGGCCCATTGTCGTTGTAGTATTCAGTGTCTTCAGCAATTTCTTAATATCACTTGGAATGAATCGATTTGGCTAAAGATGCTGGGGGTCTCAAGAGGAGGCCAACATGGCTTCTGCACCTCTGGCTGAAGGTGGTTGCTTATGCTTCAGCGTTTACTTCTGCACTGATGTGCTGGGCTCTCCCATCATTGAGGGTAGGGATATTTGTGGATCCCTCTCTTCCAGTCAATTGTTTAATTCTCCATCACTATTCATGACTGGGTGTGGCAGGACTGCGGAGCTTAGATCTGATCTGCCAATTATCAGATCACAAAGCTCTGTCAATTGCAGTAGTTCTGTGTTCTAGCTTCACCATGTTGACACCTTATTTTAGGTATGTCCTCTTGCACTCGTTGAATCAGGGTTGATTCCCAGTCTTCATGGCAATGGTAGAGTGAGGGAGTGCTGGGCACTAAGGTTGCAGATTGCGGTTTGTGCAGTTCTGTTCTTTCTGATGGCCCACAGCGCCTCAAGGATGCCAAAGTTTGAGCTGTTAGATCTGTTCAAAATCTATCACATTCAACACGGTGGTAGATTCACGTAGCATATTGGGGATATACTCAATATAAGGACGAACCTGTTTCCACAAGCATTAAAAATTAGGTAGAGTCACAGGGTTATGGGGATAGCGGGGAAGTAGGCCGGTGTACACAAATACATATCTACTTTTTTCCATCACTGTACTCCTAATACAGTTATAATAATTTAATAATAATCTTTATTAGTGTTACAGGTAGGCTTACATTAACACTACAATGAAATTACTGTGAAAATCCACTTGTCACCACATTCCTATGCCTGTTCAGAATGTCCAAATCACCTAACAGCACGTCTTTCAGGATCTGTGGGAGGAAACCGGAGCACCTGGAGGAAACCCACACAGACACAGGGAGACTCCGCACAGACAGTGACCAAAGCCGGGAATCGAACCTGGGTCCCTGGCACTGTAAAGCCACAGTGTTAACCACTGTGCTGCCGGGCCGCCCATACTGAATACAGTGAGTAAATCATGTTTCCCGTTAATTAATTATATAACTTGTGTTTTTCCAGGTACTGCCTGTACAAGATGCATTGTTTCCATTCTGATGAATTATTGTTTTCTAAATGCGAAGAGGTAATTTTCAGAAAACCAGTGTAACATGTAGAGTTATGTCAATTTAGAAATGAATCATGTTATCCGACCAGGACTCATAACTGTTACCAGGAAGAAATTACTGGTACCTGGGAATAGAATGGAGGTAAATGAAAAAAACAATAATGTATTCGGGTTCTCTGGTGAATATCTGTTAGTTCATCAAAAGAGGCTTAGAACTAATGGATGACTCGGTTTGTCAAAATTTTAGATCTAAGTACTATATGTTGAGTTCATTCACAGAATATTAATCAAAGCACATTGTTCTGATAGCATGCTGTATTCATTTTTCATCTTATGATGATTTCTGATGAATTGGCTAGATTATCAATGCATTTTTATCCTTAATGCATCATTAAGTACATGATGTAATTTAACATTCATTTTCAAAAGAGCAGAAAAGATGAGTTAAAATATTAAAAGCCAGCAAATAAATCACCATGGCAGATATACCAGAGCTACAAAACCATTTGATACAATTTGATGAGGCAGGTATTCGCTTTTCTTTTGATTCATAGTGAGTGTGTAAATGTACAAGTTATTTTATCCCAGAGCAGCAGTGATTTGACATGGGGGTGATTTGTTATTCAATTCAGCACTGGATCCACCTGGTCTTTTTCTATTTTTACATAATGGAGCCTTGGGAGCTTTATTTCATCATCCACACTCCCTCCCAACCCAACCCACACCTCCAAATTCTATTCTCCCTTGCTATGTTTCTCCCTTGTTCTGTGGACGGGTAGAGGTGTGTGCTCAATGTCTTGCTTAGAAAGATGATATTTTGTGTATTAACCTAGTTGATGAATGTTGGAAGGCAGCCCTCGGATAATAGCAAAGTCTGGTGTCCGCACATGCACCTCACTGGAAAGGGATCAGGAACAGGAACTCATGCAGATTTGTTTCTCTCCAGTTGTGCTGAGGTAAAATTTCATCGCAAGGTCGGAAGTGGGAATGTTCGCTGATGATTGCACAATGTTCAGCTCCATTCACGACTCCTAAGATATTGAAGCAGGCTGTGTCCATATGCAGCAATACTTGAACAATACTCAGGCCTGGGCTGACAAATGTCAAGTAACATTCATGCAATACAAATGCCCGCAATGACCATCACCAGCAAGAGAGAATCTAACCATTACCCTTTAACATTACCGTCACTGCATTCCCCGCTATCAACATCCTTGGGGTTGCCATTGACCAGAAGCTGAACAGGACCAGCCATATAAATACTGTAGCTACAAAGGCTGGTAGGAAACTGGAGATTTTGCTATGGGTATGTCATCCCCTGAATCCCCAAAGCCTGTCTACCACCTACAAGACGCAAATGGTGGAATACTCTTCATTTGCCTTGATGAGTAATGCTCCAAAAATATTCAAATAGCGCAACACCATCCAGGATGAAGATAGCACTCTAGGCCGGCACAGTGGTGCAGTCATTAGCATTGCTGCCTCACAGCACCAGGGAGCCGGGTTCGATTCCAGCCTTGGGTGACTGTCTGTGTGGAGTTTGTATGTTCTCCCCGTATCTGTGTGGGTTTCCTCCGGGCACTCTAGTTTCCTCCTACAGTCCAAAGATGTGTAGGTTAGATGGATTGGCCATGCTAAGTTGCCCTTTAGTGTCTAAAAGGTTTAGGTGGGTTACTGGGTTACAAGAATAGGGTTGGGGAATGGGCCTCATAGGTGCTCATTCAGAGGGCAGACTCGATGGGACAAATGGCCTCCTTCTGCACTGTAGGAATCCTATGAATCTTCTATTCTATGAAACCAGCACCACGATCATCGCCTTAAACATTGACTCCTTCCATCTTTGACGCACAGTGTGTACCATTCACAAGATGCACACCAGCACCAAGAGGGTGGTGACGGTCTGGAATGCATTGCTTGGGAAGGTGGTAGAGGCGGATTGCCTCACATCCTTTAAAAGGTACCTGGATGAGCACTTGACACATCATAGCATTTAAGGCTATGGGCCAAGTACTGGCAAATGGAACTAGGTAGGCAGGTCAGGCGATTTTCAGGTGTTGGTGCAGACTTGATGGGCCGAAGGGCCTCTTCTGCACTCTATTATTCTGTGATTCTGTGAACTCATTACGGCTCCTTCGACAGCATCTTCCAAACATGTAAGCTCTGCCACCTGGAAGGCAAAAGGCAGCAGTAACATAGGAATCCCGCCACCTGTAAGATTCCTTCCAAGCCACACACCATCCTGACTTAAAACTATCTCACCATTCCTTCATTTGTCACTGGGTCAAAATCATGGAACTCCCGCCCTAAAAACACTAAGAGTGTTATTATTAAACATGAATTGCAGTAGTTTAATAAAGCAACTCACCATCACTTTTCAAGGGCAATTAGGCATGGGCAATAAAGGTTGCCCTAGTCAGCCACACCTACATGCTGTGAACAAGTAGATTTTTAAAAACTGCATTATCCATCGAGGATGTGCTAGCAGTTTTTTCTGTCTGTTTGGCATTAGTTCTTTGGCACAAAATCTTAATGATGGATGGAATTAAATTTTGAATTTTGTAATAGAACTGGACAGGTGAGTTAGTTAGCCAGGAGGAACTGGATTTCGTTTAATCAATAAAAGTTTGTTATGATTGTTGTAGAGATCAGTAATCTTTATAAAGAGCTTCAAACTTCATGTTACTAGCTGAATGAAGCAGCAAGCTGTCACATCTGTTAGTTTTTAAAGCATTATTGACTTTTTCTTTTTGTAGCAATTTATATATCATATTACAGAGAGGAACATTCTGCTTTTATATTTATCACACATTGTACCCGCCATAGAATTACAGTCGTATAGCACACAGTTCACAGTTGATCCCAGCTCCCAATGAGTTCTTGTAGCCTTGTTTGTTTCACCTAGCAGTAAATTTAAGTGATAGCCTCAAGATGCATTCTTCAGATCTCAGAATGTTCCTTAAATCCACCACCAGCCATAAAGCCTGTTACAATGACTCTTCTTCCCCTTTGCCATGCTCAGATAAATTTGACTGAAATCCAGAGATGGCCGCAGGATGGGTCTCTTCAACTTGAAACCATCTCCCTCCTCCATCTGGCTGTGGTAGCTTGGAAAACTGAGCAGCCTCTTCTTGGGCGGAATTCTCTGAAAATGGCGAGAAAACGGGCGCGAATCACTCTGGAATTTCCTGGAGAAAGTCCAGAGTGATTCTCCTTTTTGAAGAGGGCGAGCAGGGCCCTGGGGTAGTCCACGCAGCTCCGGCTGCCGATACGGGGCCCTGCACTTCTGGACGCGGGTCCACGCATGCGCGTGGAGGCCGCCTGCGGCGATGGCCCCGCGCAACATGACGGACCCACATAGCGGGCCGGCCCCGACAATATAGTCCCTCCCCCAGATTGCACGCGTCCATCGATTGGAGGCACCCGATCGGGAGCCGGCCGTCCTGAAGCCCCCCCCCCCCCCCGGTGACGGATCTCCCCACCCCCCCACCAGGGCGGCCGCGGACTAGGTCAGTGCCCATCGGGTGGAACCATGAGTGAACCATGCCGGTGGGAACTCAGCCAGTTTTCGGCGGTGAATCACTGTGGGGGCCTCTTTCAATGGCCCCGACCGGCGCCGCATCGACTGTGCCCGCGTGATTGGTGGCGATTCTCCGGTCCCCGGAGAATCGCGGGTAGGCGTCAGACCCGATCGCAGGTCTGACGCCCCATTCTCCACCCCCACGCCGAGCACGATTGCGGCGCAGAGGCCTGGAGAATCTTGGCCCTTATCTCTGCTGAGCTGACCACACAAAAACTGATGTCTGTCAGATATATTCATTCATTTTGAGGGAGGCCTACACCTGTTTGGTTTCCTCTGTCCTCTTGCATATGGCAATGTGAAAGACATTAACCTTGCATCCAGGTAGAAATCATCTTAGAAGTAAATGGACCGTTTTGAGAATAATGATTTACAACCTGGCACTTTCAACACCTTTCTGAGACTTCGGGACACTCAAAGTCTACTAATTACGAACTCAGAGACTGCTGCCATTCTCTCCCAATGCATTCTTATTGCAGAAGCCTCCTCTTGATCGCTAACAATCAAACCGCCCAGGCTTACTGTCAGGAAAACCGCAGTTCAGGTCATATGATCCTATACACTTGCCCTAAATTTAAAGCTAATGTCCCAAATTATAATAATCCTATAAACCTCATAATGATAACAAAAGAAATTAAAGTGGGGAGAAACATGGGGGTGATTTTGCACCCCTGTTCACATCAGCGACATGGGCACAAAATAGCGCGAGATTTGGGAAACGAGATTCTCGCTGGAAAGAACTCATTCCCCGATTTTCTCTGCCCCTTGCCGGTGACTGGGCATTTTAATACATTTTAATAAATTTAGATATGATTAAGGAACTTTCTAGCCTTATGTTCCACCCTCATTAAATATTCATACCTTGCTGACTTGAATATTTAAGATTGTGAAGCAGTTAAGGGGCACCCACTGGGTCACCTGGCAGTACCAACAGGCAGTGCCAACAGGTGACAGGAGGCAGTGTCAGGCGTGGGCCCTCTAGGGAGCCCAATTGAGGAGGGGTCCTATTATGTGTGGTGGAGGGGGTAGAGTGCCGAGACCTTTGAAAGGGGAGACTTGGCAATGATGGAGGGAGCGTCGGTAAATGGAAGGAACCTGGCATCGAGGGGGAGATTGGTCTTTTGGGGGGAGGAAATCCGGGCATTGAGGTGGAAGGACCTTGCATTGAGGAGGGGGACCTTGCATGGGGGGAGGGGCAGCGATACTGATGCAAAGTTTGTCAAGGGGGGGTCATGAATTCAGAAGTGGAAATGTTCACAGGTGACTGCACAGCATCATTCGTGACTCCTCAGATAATGAAGCAGTCCATGTCCAAATATCCAGGCTTGGGCTGACAAGTGGCAAGTTACATTCACGCCACACAAGAGCCAGGCAATGACCATCTCCTACAAGAGAGGATCCAACCATCACCCTTTGACATTCAATGGTATTACCATCACTGAATCCCCCACAATCAACATCCCGGGGGTTACCATTGGTCAGAAACTGAACTGGACTAGCCATATTAATAGTGTGGCTACCAGAGCAGAGCAAAGGCTAGGAATGCTATGGCGAGTAACTCACTTCCTTACCCCCCAAAGCCTGTCTACCATCTACAAGGCACAAGTGAGGAGGGTAATGGAATACACTCCACTTGTCTGAATGAATGCAGCTCCAACAACACTCAAGAAGTTCAACACTATCCAGGTCAAAGCAACCCGCTTGATTGCAACCCCTTCCACAAATATTCAATATCTCCACCACCAACAAGCAGTGGCAACCATGTGTGCCATCTACTAGATTCATTGCAGGAACTCACCAAGGTTCCTTAGGCAGGACCTCCCAAACCCAGGGCCACTACCATCTAGAAGGACAAGAGCAGCAGATACCTGGGAACCCCACCACCTGGAGGTGCCCCTCGAAGCCATTCACCATCCTGACTTGGAAATATATCATCGTTCCTTCATTATCACTGGGTCAAAATCCTGAAACTCTCTCCCTAACAACACAGTAGGTGTACCTACACCTCAGGGGCTGCAGCGGTTCAAGAAGGCAACTCACCACTAATTTCTGAAGGGCAACTAGGGATGGGCAATAAATGCTGGCTTAACCAGTAACGCCCACATCCCATAAATGAATTTTAAAAAATAAATCTGTCTAACCAGAAGGTGTTTTAAGAAAGGGATTTTGAGATGATCGTTATTAAGATGCTGAAAACCTAATGGTAATTTCCCATTGACTGTAAACAGCCATTTGTTTGCATGACTGGACTTTTGAAAAACGTGTGTCTCAATCATTCAATTGCAAAATTATTGATTCCTTCACTGATAGAAGAGAGAAGCTGGGACATGTGTTGGCACCAAGATGCATTTTGTGTAGGCAGTTAGGCTTCTAGGAACATACTTGCTAAAGTGGTGAGGTTTTGAAAAAAAGCGATTGAAAGGACAAAAGTTTTACATTTCTTTTAAGTCAAGGAAGAAGATTCACTGATGTGGAAAAATGAAGCATTTATTATTTTTTCTGCTTATTTGGAGGTTGAACTAGGTGAAGCTGTTGATAACTATTACTCTGTTCACCCGCTGTGAAATCAAGCAGCTGCACAGTCTGTAACCTTGGGCGTCATTCTCCGACCCCCCGCCGGGTCGGAGAATGGCCGTTGGCCGCCGTGAATCCCGCCCCCGCCCCCGCCGAAGTCTCCGAAGGGAGAAAAGTCGGCGGGGCGTTAATGGCACCGCTGCCGTGGAGAATGTCACGGGTCTGCGCAAGGCAGCCGATTTTCGGCCTGCCGATATTCTCCCTTCCGGATGGGCCGAAGTCCCGTCGACGTGATGACCGTTCACGTCGACGTCAATCAAACCTCCTTTTCATCGGCGTGACCCGGTGCTCCAGGCTCACGCCGACCAGCGAGGAGGTGAGTGACGGCCTGGGGGGTTGGCTCTGGGCAGGAAATGGCGTGGCCGCAGACTGATTGCCTGAGGAGAGGTGTGTCTCGGCTTGTGTGTGTGTGCGGCGGGGGGGGAGGGGGGGGGGGTAGTTAGAGTAGGCTGGGCTCCGGGGGAGTGCCGGGAGGGGGTCCGTGCCGGGGTGGAGGTTGGGGGTTGTGGAGGGGGTCCGTGCCGGGGTGGAGCTTGGGGGGGGGTCCGTGCTGGGGTGGAGGTTGGGGGTTGGGGAGGGGGTCCGTGCCGGGGTGGAGGTTGGGGGGGTCCGTGCTGGGGTGGAGGTTGGGGGTTGGGGAGGGGGCCGTGCCGGGGTGGAGGTTGGGGGGGTCCGTGCTGGGGTGGAGGTTGGGGGTTGGGGAGGGGGTCCGTGCCGGGGTGGAGGTTGGGGAGGGGGTCCGTGCCGGGGTGGAGGTTGGGGAGGGGGTCCGTGTCGAGGTGGAGGTTGGGGGGGGGGGTCCGTGCTGGGGTGGAGGTTGGGGAGGGGGCCGTGCCGGGGTGGAGGTTGGGGAGGGGGTCCGTGCCGGGGTGGAGGTTGGGGGGGGGCGTGCTGGGGTGGAGGTTGGGGGTTGGGGAGGGGGCCGTGCCGGGGTGGAGGTTGGGGGGGGGTCCGTGCTGGGGTGGAGGTTGGGGGTTGGGGAGGAGGCCGTGCCGGGGTGGAGGTTGGGGGGGTCCGTGCTGGGGTGGAGGTTGGGGAGGGGGTCCGTGCCGGGGTGGAGGTTGGGGAGGGGGTCCGTGTCGGGGTGGAGGTTGGGGGGGGGGTCCGTGCCGGGGTGGAGGTTGGGGGGGTCCGTGCTGGGGTGGAGGTTGGGGGTTGGGGAGGGGGCCGTGCCGGGGTGGAGGTTGGGGGGGGGGGTCCGTGCTGGGGTGGGTGATGGGAGGGCAAATGAGTTGGTCCACCTGGCCAGGTGCCAGCCTCCAACAGTTGGACCCATGCGGTCCATGCCACCTGGCTGGGAGGAGGAGGGGATATGGGCAATGATGACATGTCGTCGTTCCCCTCCCCCCCACCAGGCCGTCATGTTTTCAGACCATCCAGCGATGATGGCCGCCGTGGTGGCAGCCGCTCATGTCTATGTTGCCCTGGATGAGGAGGAGGAGGAGGAGGAGGAGGAGGAGCGTGCCAGAGAGGCGGCGCAGGCTGCCGCAGAGGGGCAGGCGGCAGCCGCCCAGGCTGGAGGGACACCTGACCGACAGGACGAGGAGGGGGAGGAGGACGTCGCGGCCCCACGGCAACGGAGGCACCCGAGGGCGCCCCGTGTGTACCGGCCCCGGCAGTCATACCAGGACCTCACGGACCGGGAATGCAGGAGGAGACTCCGGATGAGCCGGGAAACCGTGGCACACATCTGCCACCTGCTGGCACACCTGTCACCGCGTGGCACTGGCGGGGGACACCCTCTCCCCGTGTCCGTCAAGGTTACGGTGGCCCTGAACTTTTATGCAACGGGGTCATTCCAGGCACCGAGTGTGGACCTGTCCGGCATATCGCAGACATCGGTGCATCGGTGCATCCGGGCAGTGACAGATGCCCTTTATGCCATGGCGCACCGCTACATCCGCTTCCCCGTGGACCGGGCCAGCCAAGATGCCCGGGCCGTGGGCTTCTCTGCCATTGCCGGGTTCACCATGGTCCAGGGCGCGATCGATGGGATGCACGTCGCCGTGCTGCCACCTGCAGATAACAGGGCCGTGTTCACTAATAGGAAGGGGACCTATTCGATGAACGTACAGGTGGTCTGCGACCACCGCATGATGATCCTGCACATCTGCGCCCGTCACCCAGGCAGTGTACACGACTCATTCGTGTTGTCGCGGTCATCCATCCCCGGCATGTACGAGGGACGCCATCCCCGGCTGAGGGGCTGGTTGCTGGGCGACAGGGGCTACCCATTGCGATCGTGGCTGATGACGCCTATACGGAGGCCACGCAATGAGGCGGAGAACCGCTACAATGATGCCCATGTAGCGACAAGGGGAGTGATCGAGAGGTGCTTTGGCGTGCTGAAGATGCGTTTCAGGTGCCTGGACCTCTCTGGGGGCGCCTTCCAGTATCGGTCAGATAGGGTCGGCCGCATCATTGTGGTGTGCTGCGTCCTGCACAACATAGCCCAGCAGAGGGGCGATGTGCCGCAGGCAGAGGAGGGCGGAGTGGAGGAGCAGCAGGAAGAGGCCCAGTCCTCCCCAGATGAGGGGGATGGGGGCAATGGTCAGGGCAGACGGGGTAGACACAGAAGGGTGGCTGTCCACCGTTACCGGCTGGCCCAGCGGGCACGGGACAGACTGATAGACGCCCGCTTCACTGACTAGATGGGCGTGGGAATCGGGTAGTATGGCCACAGACCGCACACCATGACAACAGCCGACCACCCACACCCCCCACCCATCCACCCACCCAGCACCCTCACCCCCCTCCCCAACCCCACACACCCCACCCGCATGCACACCACCCCCCCACCCCCAATTGCCGATCCACCGGCGGCACAACGGGCCGGGCTCACCCAGTTGCGGGTGGACGCGTGTCTATCGCAGGCCATGGAGAATGATGACAACCCGCCTCCGATGAGCTCCTGGCTCTACATCGTTGGACTATGTCTGACCCATGGCCACAGTACCACCATCCACCCGGACCATCCCTGCATGCGGCTGTGACACTGCAGCGCACTGTCCCGTCCTCTGCCCGGGGGATGTTGATGGCGGCCCAAGGGGAAGGGGGCAGACTCACCTGGGGCTGAGGTAAGACCACCCCTCACACACACACTTGCGCTCAACGTACATGACACCCCCGCACACTTTGGACAGAGCACAAAGGCAGCTTCGGTAGGTGTAACATTGACTTTAATAACCAAAGGAGTTCATGCACGTGCCCTAGTGCCTAAAACTCATCTGTGCCCTGCACCCGTGCCAACTTACTCAGTGTCTAATTGTTTGGGCTTACGGGCCCTTTGACTACGTCTACGTGGTTCCCCAGACGGTACAGCAGAACTGGAGGTGGACTCCTGTGATTCCTGCCCTCTGACACTGGATCCCTTTGGCGGCCGTTTCCTGGGGCGTCCTGGCCTAGATGGGCCAGGCTGCGGCCCGGGCGACTGGGATGGCGAGCTGCCAGCCTGTCCTGCCCGTTGCCCACCCGATGCACCTGGGACGGAAGGGGGGGAGTCCGAGGTGTCGCGGTGTACCGGGACCTCCCCTACAGAGGGAGCCGGGACGGACCACACCACCTCCTCCTCCCTCGGGGTGCCCGATGGCCCCCAGGCCTCTACATGGGTGGGGGATGCGAACGGATTGGCCATCCGACGCGCCCCCGACATTCTGGCGCTGCCAGTCCTGGAGGCCCGTGCTGGTATCGACAGGGGTCTGCAGGTTTGCAGCCATGGAGCCCAGGGGGTTGTCGAACCCTGTCTGCGCAGTGCGACGCCAGCTCGCACATGGCCACTGGCGCCGATGCCCTCAGCGATGGCCTGCTGAGACTGGGCCATGGCCTGCAGAGACTGGGCCATGGCCTGCAGAGACTGGGCTATGGCCTGCTGAGACTGGGCCATGGCCTGCTGAGACTGGGCCATGGCCTGCTGAGACTGGGCTATGGCGTTGAGCGCCTCTGCCATCTGGCGCTGGCACTGGCTCATGGCCTCCTTTGAGAGAGCAGCCATTTCCTGGGCCACAGACGCCGCCTGCACGGAAGGCCCCAGGCCTCGCAAACCGTTCCCCATGTCTGACACCCTCTCATCAGCGGGCCCTCCTCCAGTCCTCACATGCTCCCTATTGTTGTGTGCGCGCTTCTCCTGGGGGGGGGGGTGGTGGCAGGGGTAAAAGGCAACAGTGTTAGGCAGGTATATGAATGCACGCCATCGGTTGCGCGTGCATTGCAGAGGTTAAGGTTAGGGCTGGATTCACTTGGGGATATGGGTGATATGGGGAGGGGGGGATATGGGGGAGGGGGGATATGGGGTTATGGGGGAGGGGGGATATGGGGGATATGGGGGAGGGGGGAATATGGGGGATATGGTGGAGGGGGGATATGGGGGAGGGGGGATATGGGGGATATGGGGGATATGGGGGAGGGGGGATATGGGGGAGGGGGGATATGGGGTAGGGGGGAATATGGGGGATATGGGGGAGGGGGATATGGGGGATATGGGGAGGGGGGATATGGGGGATATGGGGGAGGGGGGGATATGGGGGAGGGGTGAATATGGGAGATATGGGGGAGGGGGGATATGGGGGATATGGGGGAGGGGGGATATGGGGGAGGGGGGATATGGGGGATATGGGGGAGGGGGATATGGGGAGGGGGGATATGGGGGAGGGGGGAATATGGGGGATATGGGGAGGGGGGATATGGGGGAGGTGGGATATGGGGGATATGGGGGAGGGGGGATATGGGGGAGGGGGATATGGGGGAGGGGGGAATATGGGGGATATGGGGGAGGGGGGATATGGGGGATATGGGGGAGGGGGGATATGGGGGGAGGGGGGAATATGGGGGATATGGGGGAGGGGGGGATATGGGGGATATGGGGGATATGGGGGAGGGGGGATATGGGGGAGGGGGGATATGGGGGATATGAGGGATATGGGGGAGGGGGAATATGGGGGAGGGGGATATGGGGGAGGGGGGATTTGGGGGAGAGGGGATATGGGGGATATGGGGGAGGCTCACCCTGCCTGCTCTGACGAGGTCGTTCACCTTCTTGTGGCACTGGGTGCCTGTCCGTGGTGTTAGGGCCACAGCGGTGACGGCCTCTGCCACCTCCCTCCACAGACGCCGGCTGTGGTGTGGGGCAACTCTGCGGCCGTGCCCGGGATACAGGGCGTCCCTCCTCTGCTCCACCGCATCCAGGAGCGCCTCCACATCGCGTGACTCGAACCTCGGGGCTGAGCGACGGCCAGCCATCAAGTCGGGTGTTGCGGTCGGCTGTTCCGGTCGGGTGGGGGGGGGAGCTGCGCGGCCTTATGAGCCGTCCTGCCGTGCAGCGCGTATGACGCTGCACGGCGGTGAACCACTGCGCAAGCGCGGATCCCGTTACGTCGCTGCTAGCCCATTTCGGGCCGCAGACTATCGGCCCATTTTTATGACGTGACGCAAGTGGGATTTGCGCCGTTTTTTGCGCCGATCGGCGGAGTTTCCGCCGGATAACGGAGAATTTCGCCCCTTGTTTCACCAAGTGCTTGAAATTCTCTGCTGTTGGGGAGATTGCAGAGGGTACATGGGCAATAAAAGAAAGCTCAAGCGACAAAGGGGTCCTACAAACCCACTACCTCCACCGTGCCTGCTTATCCTGCGGCAGCCTCCTATAATGGCATTGTTATAACCTGCCTGATTACTACTGGCTGGGGGACTAATGGCAATCCCACAATCCTTAGTGAGTATGAGCTTCCCAATGAGGGGGGTGGAGAAATCATTAGCGGAGTCACCTGCATAAATAAGGCTGGCCAGTGTGGAACCAACCAGCGAGGAGTGAGCAGTATTGGAGTACTGCTGCTGTTGTAGATATGTAATTGTAAATAAAGTTATTTCTTTGATTCTACAAACTCATGCTGGATTCTTCGTGGCCCTCAAAAAGGCCATCTTCCTATGATGCTAATTCCCACTGGTGTCAAAAGAGTAAACTGTATGAAGTGTGTGGATTATTTAGGTTGTGTAAGCCAGTGTTCTTCAAACTTTTTTTCCGGGGACCCATTTTTACCAACGGCCAACCTTCGGCACCCAACCCGGCCGACCTTCGGGACCCAACCCGGCTGACCTGAGCGACCCACTCCGGCCGACCTGAGCGGCCCACCATTTTCTCTTACCTTGTTTGCTGCTGATAAAAATGGAGGAAACGGTTTTGGGTCCCTTTGCCCTGGTACATGCTCCTCCAATGGAAACTGTTGGATGAAGGTGAAGCCTTCTGGTGTCGGAAAGTATGGAGTCTCCATCTGTCCAAAGTTCTGCATTTTTTCCCATAAAATATTATTAAATAAACCCCACCCGAACTTGTAAAAAATAATAAAATAAAATGAATAAAATAAATGAAAAAAAAATTAAATGAATAAAATAAATATAATGAGTAAACCCCCCCCCCGAACTTGTAAAAAAAAAGAATAAAATAAATGAAAAAAATAAAAATTAAATGAATAAAATAAATGAATAAAATTAATAACCCCCCCCAAACTTGTAAAACAAAAAGCTGCGACCGTTTAAAAAAAATAGCGGCCGCACTCCGCATGCGGCCCGATCATTGGCGAGCATGCGCATTATTTTGCGCATGTGTGCCGATGATCGTGCGCAATGCGGCCAAATTTTCTTTACATGTTTGCGGCCATTTTAAAGGCCGCTTGCAGCCAGCGTTATTAAAAGGCCGATTGCTGCGCGGGGATTTGCGCGATCGGGAGCGCTGCGAAGGACGGCTCCGCGACCTCCCGACACCCGCCCGCGACCCACCCGCAGGTCGCGCCCCCCATTTTGAAGAACACTGGTGTAAGTCGCTGCTTGCATTCAGTTTTTTTTTTAATAAACATTTTATTGAGATATTTTGGGTATTATAACAACAACAAAATAAATATTGTACATGAAACATAAACATAGTGCAAAAGCCATCTCCCTCCCTTACAGGTCCACCTTTATTAATCCCTTACTCTAAGCTAAACTAACCCGCACCCCCCCGCCCCCCCCCCCCCCCCCCTTCTGCTGACGATTAATTTTCCGCGAAGAAGTCGACGAACGGTTGCCACCTCTGGGCGATGCCTAACTGTGACCCTCTCAAGGCGAACTTGATTTTCTCCAAACAGAGAAAGCTAGCCATGTCCGATAGCCCAGGTCTCCGACTTTGGGGGCTTTGAGTCCCTCCATGCTAACAGTATCCGTCTCCGGGCTGCCAGGGAAGCAAAGGCCAGAACGTCTACCTCTTTCTCCTCCTGGATTCTCGGGTCTTGCGACACCCCGCAAATCGCCACCTCGGGACACAGTGCCACCCTTGTTTTTAACACCGTGGACATGACATCTGCAAACCCCTGCCAAAATGCTTGCACTCAGTTAAAGTGCAATTCTCTGTACTTCAATTCTTTCAGGCTGCTCCTCCTCCTTTAGTTACCCCTCTGGATTCAAGAACATCTAAAAGCGGCTCACAAACTTTGACCACCCTAGCAGGTAAATCTGACCAGAATGATGCATGTGCCCTGAAATTCAAAACTTCTTTAGAATAATGCTTCCCGTGTCCCTACTTGGGGTAGAAGATAGGTCGAACAAACTCTCACCAGAACTAATTAATGTTGCATTAACTTGTGTCACCACGATGATGGAAACCCCCAAATTACGTCCGGACATGCTGAACCTTTAAATAAGACCTGTGATTTAAAATTGGGTATTCAAGCCAAAGGTGGCCTAGGATGTCAGTTACTCTTTCTTTAACTCAAGAAAACCTGGATAAATTGGATCTTGAAACATGAAATTGGTTTGGAAAAGTTCCAAGGATCCTTTTAAAATTACATTTGTTGCGACCAACCGAGGGGGTTGAATAAAGCAAGGAAGCCAGTTCACCCCTCCTCACCTGGGATAACAAATTTGGAGAACCTCACCTGGGGACAGGTCATAACATTTGTTACTTTAAAATAAACTTGGCAGATACTGGGGGGCGCGATTCTCCGACTCTCCACTGGGTCGGAGAATCGCCGGGGGCTGGCGTGAATCCCGCCCCCGCCGTGTCCCGAATTCTCCGCCACCAGAGATTCGGCGGGGGGCGGGAATCGCGCGATGGGCGATGGGCCGAACTCCCGCCGGTGTCAACCCTCACCAGCCGGCATGGATTAGACCTCCTTTTCAACGGCGCGACAAGGCGGCGCGGACAGGCTCTGTGGTCCTGGCGGGGGGGTGTGGGTGGGGGGGGGGGGCACGGGGCGATCTGGCCCCGGGGGGGTGCCCCCACGTTGGCCTGGCCCGCGATCAGGGGCCCACCGATCCGCGGGTAGGCCTGTGCCATGGGGGCACTCTTTTTCTTCCGCCTTCGCCATGGTCTTCACTATGGCGGAGGCGGAAGAGACCCGCTCCCCTGCGCATGCGCGGGGATGCCGTGAGCGTCCGCTGACGCTCCCGCGCATGCATCGCCCGGCGAAGTCCTTTCGGCGCCAGCTGGCGTGGCGCAAAGGCCTTTCCCGCCAGCCGGCAGAGCGGAAACAGCTCCGAGAATTCCGCACCTTTGGGGCGGCCCGATGCCGGACTGATCCGCGCCGTTTTTGGCGCCAGTAGCGGACATTGCGCCGTTTGCGGAGAATCCCGCCCTGGGTTTTGAAAGAAATTTGGCTTCTAAAGCAAAGCATTGACTCAAATATTCTATTGATAAATATTTCAACTTACCCCTCCATAGAACAGACTTGTGTTACAATGGCAGGTTATGATAAGAATGTAAAAAATAGGAGCAGGAGTAGACTATATGAAATCCTCTTTGACTCTGCTATTCAAAAAGACCAGGTCTAACCTTTAAAACCCAACCCGTTCTCCTGCCCTACCCCCATGTCTCTTGATTCCCCTAGAATCCAAGAACCTCTTTGTCTCAGACTTGGCTATCTGGGATAGTGAATTCAAAGATTCACAATCCGTTGGTGAAGAAATTCCTCCTCACCTCAGTTCTAAATGGTTGATCCGTCAGGTGCCAGCTGGGTCCCATGGTATTTTGTCCTTAACCCCAGCATCTTGTCTCAGGTTATACTGACCACTACCTATAACAGGCAAATTGTTGACGCCAATATTCACAGTGACGCTACTTGTGCACCATCCAATTAACACTATTGTATAAGTAGATTGGGCATTGAGTTAATCTCCATAAATGTAAAGTGCTCAGACACATTTATAGGACTGACTGATGCTATGAATCATCTGATGATACCTCCAGCATGATCTGGATTTACAACAGGCTCCGTGTAATCTTTGGACATTCGTTGTATTTTTGCCTGTACATATTAGGTTTCTAATGATTCCTAAAATATCAGAGAAAATTTAAACAGCTGCCTGCTTATATAGACAATGCAAGTTTTCCAATTGGAGTTGTGGTTCTGATGAGGAAAACATCATGACTTGGATCTCCCACAGGCGACGATTGTCATCCACTTGCTGCACAGCTTGGAATTTTCCATGCCTCGATCCTGCTCTGCATTTATTGGCAGGTCTTTCGAGCCCAGCTCTATCTGAAATGCAGAGCGCAGCATCCCTCAGTTAATTGCATCGTAGAATGCTGTTGTTTGTGGGGGGGGGGCATGAGGAAGATAAGACATGCCCCCTTTTTAATGGCACTAACTGCCATATGGTAAGTCTAAATGGCCAGTGCAAAACTTAGTGAATCGGTGAATGGAAGGATAAGTGAATGGGTAGGGTTCTAGAGTGGGTAGGTTGATGAGGTACGTGGGTGAGTAGGTGGCAGGTGGGTGAGATAGCAGGATAGTAGGTGGATAGTTGGGTAACTGGGTCGGGGGTAGTCGGTCATGAGCGGTAGGCAGGCCAGGAGTTAGTCAAGTTGAGTTGTGGGGGGAGCTGGGTAGTGGGTAGTTGAGGTTTATCAGCAGAGTAGTTGGGGTCAGCAGGGGTGATCAATGGGTATTCGGGGAGGGGTCAAGAGGGTAATTGGGTATGCCAGTGTGCTTAATTGTCATTACCCAGGAGTCAGATTTATTAATAATAATAATAATAATAATACTAATCTTTATTGTCACAAGTAGGCTTACATTAACAGTGCAATGAAGTAACTGTGAAAAGCCCCCAGTCACCACACTCCGGCACCTGTTTGGGTGCACAGAGGGACCATTCAGAATGTCCAAATCACCTAACAGCACATCTTTTGGGACTTGTGGGAGGAAACCGGAGTACCCAGAGGAAACCCATGCAGACACAGGAAGAACGTGCAGACTCCACACAGACAGTGACCCAAGCCGGGAATCGAACCTGGGACCCTGGAGCTCTGGAGCTACAGTGCTAACCACTGTGCTACCGTGCCACCCTGTCGATTTATCTTTCCAACATTTCCTGGATAACTATTCAGGTAAGGCCACTGGAACTGTCTGAAGACTTCAACTGTAACTCAGAGTCAGACACATTTGAAGAGGGTCCCTGTGTGAAGGGGAATGTTCCAGCAGAGGTTCTAACTTCCCGGGAAATCACCTCCAAGAGATCCTGACATGTGGCTTGGGTCATACGTCCGACCTCTGACAATCTGGAGACTGGAAGATCTGGACTGTTATTTGTGAAATCGAAAAAGATGTTAATTTTCTTTCCCTTTTGCACATTCCTCCACCCTCTTGAAACCCACTCCATCGCCCTGTAAAGGACTACATCAACTTGCTCAGGGGAGAACTAATGACGCATTTCATATACTGTACATTCCAAGTGGTTTCTGGTAGCTATCATTTTACTGAAAAAATATATTTAATAGATTAAATTATTTTAGATCAGAGACAACATGACAGGAACAGGCAGAAATATTCAAAACAGCACACAGAACATATTCCTATCACATACCACTTTGCATCCTGAAAGCATCACTAAAATGCATGTACTGCATACAACATTAGCAATGAATTGCCAAAAGGGCATATTTTCTTCAGATGGGGTAACTTTAGCATAATATAAAAGGATGTAATCCTACCGCAAAAGTATTGACAGAATATTCACTGTTACTGTAATTCATGTTGTTCTAAAGGTTCATACACTCCAACATGGAATTATGGAATTACAAGTACATAGAACATAGAACGTACAGTACAGAAGGAGGCCATTTGGACCATCGAGTCTGCATCGATCCACTTAAGCCCTCACTTCCACCCCATCCCCGTAACCCAATAACCCCTCCCAACCTTTTTGGACACTCAGGGCAATTTAGCATGGCCAATCCACCTTATCTGCACGTCTTTGGGCTGTGGGAGGAAACCGGAACACCCGGAGGAAACCCACGCAGACACGGGGAGAACGTGCAGACTCCGCACAGACAGTGACACAGCGAGGAATCGAACCTAGGACTCTGGCGCTGTGAAGTCACAGTGCTATCCACTTGTGCTACCGTGCTGCCCAAGTATTAACCAAAGGTGTGAGAAAAGACTGGTTTTCACTAAGAGGCCTTTCGAAAAAGTCGTTGCTGATCGGGTTGTACTGCACTCCACAGTTGGACTGTCACTCTGAAAATTGAATTTACTCCAGTTCCGGCTTGGAGTTGATGAATTCAACAGTTTACTTATTTCAAAGCACCATCTCATCAGGGCTAAAATTAAATGGTGAAAATGCGAATGGTTTACCTTCTATGCAGTGAACATCCAGTCTTCGTCTGAGTTATATATGAGCGCAGTTCCTGGTGGCCCCATATTCCAACGGAGGCATTGCAGCAACAAGGCCACTTTGAGAAGCCACATGCCTCCTTACACAAAATAATGTGCGTTCAGAAGTATCTGGGAGGCTCCAGATATACAAGGCAATATCGCAAGTGATTATAGAGAAACAGTTAATGAGTTTAATGTAATATATGTTTAATGAATATTTCTGGGGAGTGAAAAGAAATTGAATATCCAGTGACGTTTTTCATGGTGCAGTGAAATGAAAGATTTCAAATACATGCAAACATGGTACTCTGACGGAACTGTAGCTTTACTGTTGTGCAGAATTGGCACAATTTGCATTTGATATGTGACAGTAAATAATTACATTGTTAAAATAGACTTGTAAAGGTTTATCCAATTCTGAGCAGGGAGTGTGCAAGTTTAGTTTATACATGTTTACGAAGTGCCCACTCATTGCTAACATATATTATTAATACTTAAAAACCTTATTTAATCATAAAATCATCATTTTACAATGTTATGTTAATAGGTTGAAGACATAATTTTGCAGCCAAAAGAAGTAATACATGATGTGATATTATTTGCATTTAGTGCACAATGTTATTATTTGACCATTTGGTTTTAACATCATGACAATGACCGGTGTGCTCCTAGTTGTTCCCACCACAACCTACAATTCACCCACCTGGTGGAACCATGTGATATGCTTTGTGTCTATTTTGTGTTCAAATGTTTGCTGAAAATGTACTCAAATTTTATGATGAGCAGTCATATTGCTTGAGAGCAGCATGCATTTATCAGTTTTACTTCAATGCAACAGGTTGTCTATCCTCTTTGACATGATGGTGTAAGATAAATTGGGTTTTGTTGAGGTTGAACTGGCTGTCAGCTGACATGCATCTGATATATTACTGTGTCGGCTGTTGTCACTCATTGAGCAGGGCTTGAGACCTGTATGTTAAAATATGAACCATGTATCGTCAGACTTTAACTATTCACAGATCCCAGATATTGCCATGCATGGCGCTTCTCCATGCACGTGGACAGCTTCCAGAGTGTTCTCTCTGAATCTATTACCATGCGACTCTATTCAGCATACCGTGGACAGTGCTATTCTCCAGTCCCACATTAACTCTTACTCTGCCGAGCACCTTTGCATTACAATGGCATGCAAGTACATCATATTATAACGTAAGTTGTCCTTCTCGGACGGACAGTAATTCCAGTTGTTGACCACAAAAACACCTATTCACTTGATCATATTTTCTGAACTATTTCTCCAGATATAAAGGGCAAATCTAATAAAAGTCTGTTAAATGTTCTTACATAACCAAAAATTCCTACTTTTCCAGGGACATATCAATTCTGTTTCTTATGGAAGTCAAGGAAACAGTCCTCCAAATGATACCTGATGGAAATTATAGATAAAACCATCATTATACATTGCGGAACCTTGAGTGTATTAACCATTCTATCAGTTGTGTATTTTAATTATCAGATTTACAATAGATGGACAATAAAACAAAATAACTACCATCCTTCCTTATGCCCTTGTGAACAGAATCCAGCACTAAGTGCTGACACCAGGGCTGAATTGGTGGACTTCTACGACAACTAAATTTACGCCGGACCTGGAGCAATACATGATCCGTTAATGGGCTAGCACCGGCGCCACATGGAACTCGATCGATTCCAATGAAAATCGGTATCCGAATTGCTGGAGTCGGGATTCGCATTCAAGAGGCTGATAAGCTGCAGCCACATATTAGCATTCATTCCCCACACACACTCATCCCAGCCAACACCATGGCAGCACGAAGAGCGGCACCCTGATTTGCGGATGCGGAGCCCAAGACCTTACTGAACACCATGGCGAAGAGGCGGGCCACCATGTTCCCCAAGGTGGGAAGAAGCCTGCCAGCTGCCGCTGTATACTGGGACTGGGTGCATGTGCCAGAGGCAGTGAGCGCCGTGGACCCCTCCTCAAGGACTGGGCAGCAGTGCAAAATGAAGCTGCTCAACCTCCTCAGGGCATCCACTGTGACCCTAGAACCAACCCCCATTCCAAACACCCGTAACCCCCCTGTCATGATATGCAGACACACACATAATGATATACAGACAGGCAGCTAATGGACACAGAGAACAGGACATGACCAATAAGCAGGCAGGACACTCAGGGGTGGGATCTGACTATAAAAGACACGAGGCACTCACACTCCGCCTCTTTCCATTGATGAACATCTAGAGAGTCAGTGAAGGGTGTTGTTACAATCTCACACCTCCACCGCGTGTCGAAGAGCTAGTCTGGTTCAGTCAGACAGAGTAACCACACTTAAGTTAGCAGAGAGTCGAACTCACAGAGAACTGTGCTAACTGTGCTATTAGTTCAATAAACCTGAGGGTGCGTCTGATGCAAGAAAAATCACGCTTCTCCTCTCAACAGCGGGTGATGAAGCCATCGAACTCTTCAACTTGTTTAACTTCACCGAAGGCCAGGACAAGACAAAGGTTCAGACCATCCTGGACAAGTTCGATAGTCACTGTGAAGTGGACACCAATGAAATTTTCGAGCGCTACATATTCAAACAACGTCTTCAAGGTAAAGATGAATCTTTCAATGCCTTCTTAACAAACCTCTGCCTGCTAGCGCTGTCCTGCAACTTTGATGATAGTGCTGACTCCATGATCAGAGACCAAATCGTGTTTGGAGTTCACTCTGATCCTCTGAGAGAGCAGCTCTTAAAAATCAAATATATGACCCTGCCAGTCGCGATTGAAACACATATAGTGCACGAGCACGCAACAAATCGGTATTCCCAATACAAATCGGCTGAAAATGAGAAACTTGCCTCCCACGAGGCAGTGAGTGTGCAGGCCATCTCCCGGATGGAGCACCTCAGAATTGAAGACAGCGGTCATCTCGCACGCTTTTTCTGGAGCCCCACGCATGCGCGATGCGAACGGGATAATGAAGCGGTCGACACCCACACTGCGCAGGTGCAGACGTCTGCTGACCGCACTGCGCATGTGCGACGACGTACACCGCGTCACGACGCCGACGTCATGACGCGCCCGAACTGTGGCAACGCCCACTTAAAGGGACACTGCCCTGCAAGAGGCAGGTGATGTTACAACTGCGGGAAGCCTGGACACTATGCAGCCTTGTGCAGGTCTGCACCACCAGTCAGAGGCCAGCGCTCCCAATTCCGACGACAGCGCGTCCAGAATGTGCAATGACGATTACAGGATTCTGATCCTGGCAGTACAATGAATCCAGAGGACGAGTGCCTGGAGTCTGCCTACCGAGTGGGCATCATTACCACACGTGAACATGCCACACTGAACTCATCTCGCATTCAGTCCATCCTCGCTGTGGATTCGGAGGATGAAATACGTGCAGTGATGCAGGTCAACTGCTGCTCCATCCAGTTCAAGCTGGACACAGGTGCTTCTGCCAACCTCCTCTCACAGGCAGACTTCAAACGCATCAAGAAGCCCCCCAAGGTCCTTCCAGCAGCCTGCCAGCTCTTGGACTATAACGGTAATGCCATCACGGCACTGGGGTCCTGCCATCTACTCGTCTCCAACCGGAGTACCCATGCACGGCTAAGGTTTGAAATTGTCAAGCTGGACAGGGCATCCCTACTGGGCGCGCATGCCTGCAAAGAGCTAAACCTGGTGCAGCGGGTTTATTCAACGACATCCTTCAACGTGGGTCTTCAAGCTGGCATTGACGACATCCTCGCTCAGTATCCAAATGTGTTTGACAGAATAGGCACTTTGCCATATTGGTACAAGATCCTACTGCGACCTGATGCCAAGTCAGTGGTCCATGCACCTTGCCGGGTCCCGGCTCCACTGAAGGAGCGCCTGAAGGAACAGCTCAAGGAGCTGCAGCAGCAGGGGATCATTTCCAGGGTAACCGAACCGACTGACTGGGTCACCTCGATGGTGGTGGTTAAAAAACCCTCTGGAGACCTGCGCATCTGCATTGATCCCAAGGATCTCAACCAGAATATAATGCGTGAACACTACCCCATCCCGAAGCGGGAGGAACTCACCAGTGAGATGGCACAGTTTTTGACGAAGTTAGATGCGTCACATGGATTCTGGCAAATCCAGCTGGATGAGTCCAGCAGAAGGCTCTGCACCTTCAACACACCGTTTGGCAGGTACTGCTATAACCGTATGCCGTTCGGCATCGTCTCGGCATTGGAGATATTTCATCGCATCATGGAGCAGATAATGGAGGGCATCGAAGGGGTTTGTGTGTACGTGGAAGACGTCATCATAGGGTCCACGACCCCTGAGGAGCATGTTTCCCATCTCCAGCATGTATTCCGCCGTGTCTACGCCAATGGCCTAAAGCTGAACAGGGCCAAATGTTACTTTGGCATCACAACACTCAAGTTCCTAGGAGACCAGGGACGGGATTCTCCGACCCCCCGCCAGGTTGGAGAATCGTCGGGGGGCGTCGTGAATCCCGACCCCGCTGGCTGCCGAATTCTCCGGTGCCGGGGATTTGGATGGGCCGAGTGGCCGCCCGTTTTTTGCTGGTCCCGCCGGCGTAAATTAGAATAGGTCCTTACCGGCGGGACCTGGCGGCGCATGTGGCCTCCAGGTTCCCGGGGGGGCACGGTGGCCTGGCCCACAATCGGGGCCCACCGATCCGCGGGCGGGCCTGTGCCGTGGGGGCACTCTATTCTTCCACACCGGCGGCTGTAGCGGTCTGCATTGGCCGGTGCGGAAAGGAAGCCCTCTGCGCATGCGCTGGGATGACGCCAGCACACGCTGGCGCTCCCACGCATGCGCCAACTTGCACCGGTTGGCGTGGCACCAGGCCCCTTCCTCGCCGGCCGGCGTGGCGCAAACCACTCCGGGGCCGGCCTAGCCCCTGAAGGTGTGGAGTATTCCGCACCTTTGGGGCGGCCCGACTCCAGAATGGTTCATGCCACTCCTTCCCGCTGAGTTGCCCGCCCCTCCGATTACGACACAATCCTGCCCCAGGTCTCTCAGCAGGTTGTGTGCCCCGACACAGACAAGGTCAAGGCCATCACAGCCATGAAGGTCCCGGAAGACAAGAAGGCGGTGTTGCGCTTCCTGGGCATGGTCAATTTTCTGGGCAAGTTCATCCCAAACATGGCCTCACACACCATGGCTCTCCGAAACCTAGTGAAGAAGTCCACTGCCTTTGAGTGGAAGGTGGCCCATTAGGCAGAGTGGTTGGAGCTGAAAGCCAAGCTCACCACTGCACCCGTATTGGCATTTTTTGACCCAGACAGGGAAACGAATATCTCGACAAGATGCGAGCCAGGATGGCATCGGTGCTGCAACGCGATGACACTTCATCCTGGGCACCGGTTGCCTACGCATCAAGGGCAATGACACCCACCGAACAAAGGTATGCGCAAACCGAGAAGGAATGCCTGGGCCTTCTCACTGGCATTCTCAAGTTTCACGACTATGTCTATGGGCTGCCGACAATCACTGTTGAGACAGATCACAGGCCCCTGGTCCACATTATCCACAAGGACCTTAATGCCATGACGCTTAGGTTGCAGCACATCCTCCTCAAACTCAGAAGGTACGACTTTGACCTGGTCTACACGCCTGGCAAGGAGCTCATCATTGCCGATACACTGTCCCTCTCCATCACCGTGCCTAGTGAATCACTGAACGTCATCCGGCAAATTGAGTCACAGGTGCAGCTGTGTGCTAGCACCCTCCCGGCATCTTGCCGCAAATGAAGACTCGCCAGATGATTCGCCAGGACCGCGCTTGCCAGCCTAATAGGGTTGAGCAGCCCTTAAGCAGCTCTTGCTCAGCCAACCCCAGCCAGCTCGCAACAATGGAGCCGAGGAGACCTGCCCCAAGATTCGGGGATGAAGACCTGGGGATGCTGCTAGACACGGTAGAGGCCAGGAGGGATGTCCTGTTCCCCTGAGGGTCCAGGAGGGACATTCATAGGACAGTCACTGCTGCCTGGGATGAGGTGGCGCTGGCTGTGAGTGCCAGAGTGTGACCAGGAGGACTAGCCTCCAGTGCAGGAAAAAGATCAGTAACGTAAACATGCAGCATGGACACTAACGCCCCCCCCCCCCCCACCCCACCGCCGAGACCTCTCCGCCCCCACGGGATCAACCACCCCCAGCTCTCCATGCGACCCCCAATCCTCCCTCCACTCCATCTCCCCTTTCAACCTCCCCAACCCTTCCTTCACAGCACCCCCCCCCCCCTCCCCCCCCACCATTCCAAACCATGATGCCCTCTCTTTGTGTCTCCTCAGGAAAAGTTCTCCCAAAATCACTGGGATTGGGTCCAAACTGGCGGTGGTGGGCCGGACATCTCAATCCTCACCATCTCCGAGGAGCGTGCCCTGGAGATGACTGGTGTGGCCGAGGACGTGGCGGTCAGCAACGCGGGTTATTGCCTGACTGGCTGACCCATCCCTCCCACTCACCAGATGTCCATTCTCCCACAGGTCCTCCAGCCGATTGGCGCCAGCCAATCCTGGGTGGCCCCGCTCCAGTCTCCCTGTGATCACCTAGGAGGAGACCTTAGAGGATGGCACCATAATAGTCGAGTCACAGCTGTCATCCCCACCCTCTACCAGTGCAGATCCACACATCGGTGGGAAATATTAGTGGTCAGGCGTCTGGGGCACAATCTGGTGAGCACCACACTGCTGCTGATATACTTCAGGTGGAGGCAGGAACCCCCAGGCGAGTCAGCAGCCGGAGGTTTTCTGGATCTCAGGACCCAGCTGGGTCCCAGCCTGATGCTGAACCTGTGGAAGAGGTCATCCCGGAGCTGATGGAGACGTTAGGTGCGGCTGGGACATTCAGAGGGAGATGTCAATGTCACTGATCCAGAGCTGCTTGGAGGAATCCCAGAAGTTACGGCGCTGGAGCTGTCACCGGCAATCTGTGACACCGAGGCCAAATCTGCTAGGGTGGCGATAGTAGTGGAGAGCCTGGTGCATGCGTCGGCACCATTAGTGAAGGTGTCCAAGGCATCGTGCAGTCGATAATGGCCATGGCTGAGGGCCTCAACAGAATGTCCGACTCAATGGGCATGTCACCCAGTACCAGGCCGACCTTGATGAGGTGATGCGGGACATGTCCCGCTCTCAGATGGGAATGGCAGAGACGCTGCAGAGCTTGTCCCAGTCACAGTTGGGCATTGTCGAGGCACTCCAGAGCATGTCCCAGTCACTGAGGAACATCGCCAAGGGCATCAACGCGATGGTGCGGACCATGGGGAACTGCCAGGGCTGGCAGAGCCAGATCACGCAGGGGAAACCAGGGCTTGAACCAGCCACTCTTCCGTCCCAGGGTGAACACCAAGACCTTTGGGCACCGACCAGAGAAGGGGGTGTTGATTGCCAAGCCGGACCTCTCCCATGGAGTGGTGATGGTGGCCGTTGGCTCCTCCGAGTTCCGTCCCTCTGACGAGGCTGCATCTCGCAGCCAGCACACGGGACAGGGCGGTACCCCTGTACATGTGCTGCCGACAAGCGACCTGGGGCCCTCTGGCCCCAGAGCCTGCAAAGGACGCCCACCAGGGGCATCGAAGGCCATGGGATGAGGTCGGCAGCTGGCTGCCGCCAACTCAGATGTGGTTACCATAGGGCACCCCAGATGGCCCGGTAAGTGCTGGGCAACATGCATGGCATCTATTACCCCCCTGGACCTGGGGTATCCTGACGATGGCACAGAAACCTTCAGTCCAAGCATCTTGCTGGACTTAGTCCATATCAAAGATGATGTAGATCTCTGCCTGGGCATACAGGGCATTTGTGACCTGTCGGATGCACGTGTGGGCTGTGGCCTGTAAGATAGCACACAGATCCCCGCTCGAGCCCTGGAATGATCCTGAGGAGAAAACGTTCAGGGCTGTGGTGACCTTAAAGGCCACCGAGAGCAGGTGGCTTTCTCCTCCATGTGGTACCAACTCCACAAGGACATGGCACAGGTGCCGCACCACCTCCTTGTTGAAGCGGAACCTCCTGCGGCACACGCTGTCCGTCATCTGTTCAAACGACCAGCGATGCCTATACACCTTGGGCCATCGCGGGACTCCCCCTCTGAGTCCCTTCCTGGCCTGATGGACTTCCAGATCCTCATGGTGTGGGGAAGGGTCCAGCACATGGTCTGCCACCTCGAGCATCTACTGATGCTGCTGCTTCCACCATCTCCAGTGTTGGGCCACCAGGACTGCCAGAAGCACCACTGCAGCAAGTTCTGCCCGGTCCAATATCCCTGCCATTGCGTTCAATATCTACCAGGAATTGGGAGAGGGTATTAGACTGACAAACAATGGTGGCTCCCACACCGGGACCCTCCATTCCGTCATTGATCCCCCCCTTCCCCCCACCTGGAAAGCCCTGCCCACGCACACCTGGCCACAGCGCGGGGCCCCCTCACCAGACCCCAGACTCTGTACACTAGACACCCGCTCATAACATTACCTGGACCTGGTGATGGTCCCCTCCCCATGGTACTGACCCACCCTCTGGCCATGGACATGTCCCCAGAGCAGTGTCCCATCCCCTGGGTGTTCAGATGTTGGCTGCTGCATGTGTGGTTTTGCTTCCCGCAGTGTTTAGGTACATGTCCACCCATCACGGTCTGATTGGGATGCTAGGCAATGACTCCCAAATGCTACATGGCCCGCCCACCCATGGGAATTCACTTAGGTTGTGTGAAGTGCTCACTTAACCACGATTGCCAATTCCTTCAGCTGCCAGAAGTCTCAGCAGTCTGTGGGGACTATCGGTCGTCGGTGGGACAGATGGGCAGGGACAAGGATTGCCCTCAGAATGGTTGCACACAATCCAAGGGTTGGCATGGTGGTGCCATGAGCGATTGCCACCCTGGTTGCCCGCCCAGAGCTCCCCATCCCATGGCGGCTCACTCCAGCTGGGGTTGTCTCCACCCTCCCAGCCGAGGATCCCCCACCCCCCCACTGAGGACTGGGGTGGCAAGCCCAGTGGCTCTGGGCTCTTTGCCTGTGAGCAAAGAAGACTGCTCACCTCCTGCTCCCACAGAAGCCTTTCCACCAGGTTCACATTTTTTAAAAGGAATACTAATCGGCGCCAGTTGCTGGGGAGGCCCCTGAATGACGGGAGGCCATTGGATATGGAGCTCCCATTAATTGTATGGAAATAGTGCTTAAGCGGTGATAATTGGTTTCTCGCCAGGCTACGGTGAGATCCCAATTTCACCTATGGGAGTGGGTTTGGTGCCTGGCATGGTTCTCATTTTTGGCGTCTCCCGCTACTCACCGGCCTCGTTCCGCTTGAGAGCGAGCGCAACGAGGCCACAGAATCACGCACTTAGTCTCAGGAATGGAGAATCCCGCCCCATAGATTCACTCCTTGTTTTTGCCAAGTTAGCTGACTTTTTCCGGAAGCCTCAATAGGGAGCTAAAATGGGATCTTTGCCGGGGAGGCATTCAATTGCAATATTCGTTGTTGTTAATCTGTGTTAACCTGCTTGAAATGTGTTTATGTGGTCATTGGGTGTGGGTGGGATTAGGTTCATCTGTGATATCAATTACAATTAATATACACAATGGTAACCATACACTGGTGGGATGGCAGCAATGGAGTCAACACCTTAATGAGAGGAGAGAGGAAAATAGATTTCAGGATTAGATTGTGTTTGCTTGTGGGAAGAAACAGTTAACTGCTAATTATGAACTATGGCTTCCAGCTATCATTAGCATTGAGGCATGTGTGGTCCTACACACATCGACATTTTGACAAATTCTGTTTTTGTTCCCTCTGCAAAAGAAATTTTATAAATTTGGTGAAACTGGTTGATTTAATCTAATACAACATGACATGCTTAACCACGTTCACTTTGCCTGACCAATGTACATGTCATGTTTAAAACTTCATTCAATGTGAATAAATAATGACAGACACAAATTCTTTCTCGGCCAGCAAGGCAAGCCTGAAGTTATTTTTTCCGCTTTCCGGTGACATTGGCTTTCAGACTGAAGATCATACGGAGATTACTGCCGAAAGCCATAGCCATGCCTTTGTAACCTCTGGAAATACTGGGCAATTGCAACATACTTCTGGCCAGTCTCCCACCTTTCAGTCTCTTTAAACTTGAGGTCATTCAAAACTCATATCCTAACTTGCACCAAATCCCTTTCACTCAACACCCCGTGCTCACTGACCTGCATCAGTTCCCAGTTGGCAATGCCTCAATGTTCATCAACGCAAAATACTGCGGATGCTGAAAATCTGAAATAAAAATATGAAATACTGGAATAACTCAGCTGGTCTGGCAGCATCTGTCAGAAGGATCATTTTGACTCCAAGCGTTAACTCTGTTTCTCTCTCCACAGATGCTGCCAGAATTTTCTGTTTTTATTTAAAATGTTCAGCCTTGTTTTCAAATAGTCTCTTGCTCTCCACACCCTGTTTAAGTGTTGCGGGTCAGATATAAACAGCGTTGCTGCTTTATTATTTTGACAGCAGTTAGCATCTCCCTGCCTTGAGTAGGCAATGTTTCCCAGGACAAAAATACATGTTCCCCAGACTTCTCCTGCTCCCTCTAGCTGCTGAGACTTGTTCTTACTGTAGCATATGAATAAAAAACAAGTTACTTATGCAAGCTCACTATTTATCAAGTACAATGTGGTCTACAAACTAAAAGGCTGCCATGTAAGTAAACTACACAAAAACATGCAACAAGAAAAATAATTCAACCCATCAACCACAGTCCATACAGAGAGCAGGGGCGTCATTCTCCGACCCCCCAGAGGGTCGGAGAATGGCCGTTGGCCGCCGTGAATCCCGCCCCCGCCGGTTACCGAAGTCTCCGAAGGGAGAAAAGTCGGCGGGGCGTTAATGGCGCCGCTGCCGCGGAGAATGTCACGGGTCTGCGCAAGGCAGCCGATTTTCGGCCTGCCGATATTCTCCCTTCCGGATGGGCCGAAGTCCCGTCGACGTGATGACCGTTCACGTCGACGTGAATCAAACCTCCTTTTCATCGGCGTGACCCGGTGCTCCAGGCTCACGCCGACCAGCGTGGAGGTGAGTGACGGCCTGGGGGGTTGGCTCTGGGCAGGCAATGGCGTGGCCGCAGTCTGATTGCGTGAGGAGAGGTGTGTCTCGGGTTGTGTTTGTGTGTGTGCGGCGGGGGGGGGGGGGGTGGTTAGAGTAGGCTGGGCTCAGGGGGAGTGCCGGGAGGGGGTCCGTGCCGGGGTGGAGGTTGGGGGGGGGGGGGTCCGTGCCGGGGTGGAGGTTGGGGGTTGGGGGGGGTCCGTGCTGGGGTGGAGGTTGGGGGGGGTCCGTGCCGAGGAGGGGGATGGGAGGGCAAGTGAGTTGGTCCACCTGGCCAGGTGCCAGCCTCCAACAGTTGGACCCATGCGGTCCATGCCACCTGGCTGGGGGGAGGAGGGGATATGGGCAATGATGACATGTCGTCGTTCCCTTCCCCCCCCACCAGGCCGTCATGTTTTCAGATCATCCAGCGATGTTGGCCGCCGTGGTGGCAGCCGCTCATGTCTATGTTGCCCTGGATGAGGAGGAGGAGCGTGCCAGAGAGGCGGCACAGGCTGCCGCAGAGGGGCAGGCAGCAGCCGCCCCAGCTGGAGGGACACCTGACCGACAGGACGAGGAGGGGGAGGAGGACGTCGCGGCCCCACGGCAACGGAGGCACCCGAGGGCGCCTCGTGTATACCGGCCCCGGCAGTCATACCAGGACCTCACGGACCGGGAATGCAGGAGGAGACTCCGGATGAGCCGGGAAACCGTGGCACACATCTGCCACCTGCTGGCACACCTGTCACCGCGTGGCACTGGAGGGGGACACCCTCTCCCCGTGTCCGTCAAGGTTACGGTGGCCCTGAACCTTTATGCAACGGGGTCATTCCAGGCACCGAGTGGGGACAGAGCACAAAGGCAGCTTCGGTAGGTGTAACATTGACTTTAATAACCAAAGGAGTTCATGCACGTGCCCTAGCCCCTAAAACTCATCTGTGCCCTGCACCCGTGCCAACTTACTCAGTGTCTAATTGTTTGGCCTTACGGGCCCTTTGACTACGTCTACGTGGTTCCCCAGACGGTACAGCAGAACTGGAGGTGGACTCCTGTGATTCCTGCCCTCTGACACTGGATCCCTTTGGCGGCTGTTTCCTGGGGCGTCCTGGCCTAGATGGGCCAGGCCGCGGCCCGGGCGACTGGGATGGCGAGCTGCCAGCCTGTCCTGCCCGTTGCCCACCCGATGCACCTGGAACAGAAGGGGGGGAGTCCGAGGTGTCGCGGTGTACCGGGACCTCCCCTACAGAGGGAGCCGGGACGGACCACACCACCTCCTCCTCCCTCGGGGTGCCCGATGGCCCCCAGGCCTCTACATGGGTGGGGGATGCGAACGGACTGGCCATCCGACGCCCCCCCGACATCTGGCGCTGCCAGTCCTGGAGGCCCGTGCTGGTATCGACAGGGGTCTGCAGGTTTGCAGCCATGGAGCCCAGGGGGTTGGCAAACCCTGTCTGTGACAGTGCGACGCCGGCTCGCACATGGCCACTGGCGCCGATGCCCTCAGCGATGGCCTGCAAAGACTGGGCCATGGCCTGCTGAGACTGGGCCATGGCCTGCAGAGACTGGGCTATGGCGTTGAGCGCCTCTGCCATCTGGCGCTAGCACTGGCTCATGGCCTCCTGTGAGAGGGCAGCCATTTCCTGGGCAACAGACGCCGCCTGCACGGAAGGCCCCAGGCCTCGCAAACCGTTCCCCATGTCTGACACCATCGCACCCATTGCCTCCACCGCGGACGCCACCCGTGCGGTGTCAGCCTGGGTGGCACGCATGACCGGCACCACTCCCAGCTCCTGGACGCGGGTGGACCCCCCCCACCTGCGACCGCAGCCGCCGCAAGCCGCCCGTCACCCTCTTCGCTCGTCTCCGGGTCGGTGGTTGCATCGGATCTATGTGTGGGTGTGGTAACTGCAGGAACCCAGGATCCATCTGGGCGGCAGATGTTCGCTTGGGCTGGGCTGCCCTCCGACCGCCCGGTCCCTCTGCTGTGTTGTGCGCACCAGTGAGTGTACCAGACGCCTCATCACTAAAGTGCCCAACCGTGGTGAGTGTTTCTGCGATGGTGGAGGGTGTTGGTGACAGCAGTGGCGTTGTGTCGTGCTCTTTGTCCCACTCTGAGTCCATGGCACTTTGGGGTGGGGGTTCGTCTCCACCCATCCACTCTGAGTCACTGTCCGGTATTTCGTCTTCCTGGGTAGTGCTGTCCCGGGTAGGGGTGTCCTGGGTAGTGCTGTCCCGGGTAGGGGTGTCCTGGGTAGTGGTGTCCTGGGTAGTGGTGTCCTGGGTAGTGGTGTCCTGGCTCGGATGTGACGGGGGCCTGTGGCTGCCCCCCTCGTCGCTGGGTGGTCGCTCCCGCACGTGACGGGGGTGTCGTCTCCCTGTTGCTCCAGGTCTCTCCGTCTCCCGTGGTGTGCGAGGGGCATCCTGCGGGCGTCGCATGCTGGAGGGTCCGGGTCTCTCCGTCTCCCGTGGTCTCCGAGGGGCATCCTGCGGGCGTCGCATGCTGGAGGGTGCGGGTCTCTCCGTCTCCCGTGGTCTCCGAGGGGCATCCTGCGGGCGTCGCATGCTGGAGGGTGCGGGTCTCTCCATCTCCCGTGGTCTCCGAGGGGCATCCTGCGGGCGTCGCATGCTGGAGGGTGCGGGTCTCTCCGTCTCCTGTGGTGTGCGAGGGGCATCCTGCGGGCGTCGCATGCTGGAGGGTGCAGGTCTCTCCGTCTCCTGTGGTCTCCGAGGGACATCCTGCGGGCGTCGCATGCCGGAGGGTGCGGGTCTCTCCGTCTCCTGTGGTCTCCGAGGGGGATCCTGCGGGCGGTCTGCATCTGCGGGGATGGGTGCCTGGACGTTTGGTCCTGCGATACACAATGAAGCATGCATGGTTAGACATCAGGCAGTGATCAGGTGATACGGGGGAGGGGGATATAGGGGAGGGGGGCTATGGGGACGGGCTGTCGGTGGCTCACTCGCTAGTACGCCCCCGACCTCTGCATCGGCAACCTCCCGGTCCTCAGGTCCGCCAGCCAGTTCCAGGGCCCTTTCCTCGTGTACGGTCAGTGGCCTCTCATCAGCGGGCCCTCCTCCAGTCCTCACATGCTCCCTATTGTTGTGTGCGCGCTTCTCCTGTGGGGGGGGGGGGGGGCAGGGGTAAAAGGCAACAGTGTTAGGCAGGTATATGAATGCACGCCATCGGTTGCGCGTGCATTGCAGAGGTTAAGGTTAGGGCTGGATTCACTTGGGGATATGGGGGATATGGGGGATATAGGGGAGGGGGGATATGGGGGAGGGGGGATATGGGGGAGGGGGGTTATATGGGGAGGGGGGATATGGGGGATATGGGGGAGGGGGGATATGGGGGATATGGAGGAGGGGGGATATGGGGGAGGGGGGATATGGGGGATATGGAGGAGAGGGGATATGGGGGAGGGGGGATATGGGGGAGGGGGGATATGGGGGATATGGGGGAGGGGGGATATGGGGGGGATATGGGGGAGGGAGTTATGGGGGAGGGGGGTTATGGGGGATATGGGGGAGGGGGGATATGGGGGGATATGGGGAGGGGGTTATGGGGAGGGGGGATATGGGGGAGGGGGGATATGGGGGATATGGGGGAGGGGGGATATGGATATTGGGCAGGAGGGGGAGGCTCACCCTGCCTGCTCTGACGAGGTCGTTCACCTTCTTGTGGCACTGGGTGCCTGTCCGTGGTGTCAGGGCCACAGCGGTGACGGCCTCTGCCACTTCCCTCCACAGACGCCGGCTGTGGCGTGGGGCAACTCTGCGGCCGTGCCCGGGATACAGGGCGTCCCTCCTCTGCTCCACCGCGTCCAGGAGTGCCTCCACATCGCGTGACTCGAACCTCGGGGCTGAGCGACGGCCAGCCATCCAGTCGGGTGTTGCGGTCGGGTGTTCCGGTCGGGTGGGGGGGAGCAGCGCGGCCTTATGAGCCGTCACGCTGTGCAGCGCGTATGGCGGCGTGAGCCACTGCGCAAGCGCGGATCCCGTAACGTCGCTGCTAGCCCATTTCGGGCCGGAGACTATCGACCCATTTTTCCGACGTGATGCAAGTCGGATTTGCGCCGTTTTTTGCGCCGATCGGCGGACTTTCCGCCGATAACGGAGAATTTCGCCCCAGTTTAGGAGCTGTATTTCAGTCTCCAACACTAAAACTGAATCATTATTTAGCAGCCAGCCAAGGCAATGCTGCAAGATTTATGGCTACAGTCTCCTTCGGTAAAAGGCTTGAAAAGGAATCTAGCACATTTCAATTTTACTCAGACTTCAGGGTTAGTTGAATTCCTATCTGACAATTCCTTTTTGAATCTGAATGGCGAGCTATTCATAATCCATGCAGACTGTGTCTGTAACTCTTTTCCTGAATATAAGTGAGAACATTCTTTGAATCAGTGGCAGATGCAAGATTCTCTGTCAGAAAGCAGTAGCGAGGAAGATTCTATGAGTAAGGCAGTTAGCTGAAGAATCTCAAGGCAGCTTGAAAATCCCAGTACTGAGAAGTTTATATTCCTGAAGAGAGAATTTCAACCAGAGTGGAGAGGGTGTGGTGGGGAGGGGATAGATGTTGTAGAAGGGAGTGGAGTGAGCACCAAACATGTCTAATGTTGGCAGCTTGAACCAAGGGTGAGTTTAGCTCCCAAGCATCATCTGTTACAGGAATTAGTTCAGAAAGCGAAGACGGTTCAAAGTATATAGTGAGCACCAGAACGTGTATGGATAATAATGAGGAAGACAATGATGAAGCAGCAGATTTAAATGGTGAAAGCACAACTCCATTCTGAGTAGCAATTCATTTAGAATAATGTCTCCTTTCTGGGTTCCCTGACTCTGGTGGATTCCTTACTATCAATCTCTCAATGTACTGAATGTTCATTGTTCCCTGGGATAGAGAATTCCAAAGATTCACAACGCTTTGAATGAAGAGATTTCTTGACATTTCTGTCCTAATTTTGAGACTATCAGTCACAGGGAGTGCTTGAATAGTATAGACATAGTTAAGGGGACACTAGGCAAAAATGTGAAGGAGAAGGAAATAGGTGGTTATTTAGATGAGAAATGTTGAGAGGAGGCTTGAGTGGAGCATAAACATCAATATTGACAGGTTGGGCCAAATGGCTTATTTCTGTGCTATATCCAATATGATCCATTATTTTAAAAAACAGTCTTTGATGATATAATTGGATTCTAACTTGTATATTTCAAGAAGGCTTCATCACTTTCAGGCTGCCTGACGAGAAGAGCAGGTCAAAATCAGAACTGTTACAAAATAGGTGGCAAATTGGTGGGTAACTAAAGCTTGTCTCTTCAGTCACACTAAATCTTCTGGTTCAACAGTCAACTGTACTTTGAGGAAGTTGCCAAGTGGAGGACCATAATTGACATTTCCTCACAGGTTTAGGTGTGGATTTGTGCATCAGTGAGTATTATTCTCGCTTTGTGTTGTTCAACTACTCACAACATTAGGCTGAAAGTTTAATGCTGATGTTTTTTGCCTCCACTACCCTGCTTGAAGTCTGACGAGGAAATGAGGGAAGAAAGCTCACTACTAAAGGAAACCGTGAAGGGGATAGTTAAAATAAGTAATACAAAAAAAGAGAGCAAAATAGAAAAAGTATATCATTGTTGCTTTCCAAATACTTTAGCAAATCATAGAATCATAGAAGGAGTGCAGAAGGAGGCCATTCGGCCCATCGAGTCTGCACCGGCCCTTGGAAGGAGCACCCTACCAAGCCCACACCTCAACCCTATCCCCGTAACCCAGTAACCCCACCCCACCCCACTTTTTTGGATACTAAGGGCAATTTAGCATGGCCAATCCACCTAACCTGCACATCTTTGGACAGTGAGAGGAAACCGGAGCACCCGGAGGAAACCCACGCAGACACGGCGAGAACGTGCAGACTCCGCACAGACAGTGACCCAAGTGGGGAATCGAACCTGGGACCCTGGAGCTGTGAAGCAACTGCGCTCACCACTCTTCTACCGTACTGCCCAATGAATTAGAATTGGTAGATGTTCACACTGCCCATTGTCAGTCAGACAACATTCTGATTTAGAACCATTTGTCCAATGTAAACTGTGATCTGGTGGTGCATTGTATTAGATGTCTATCTTGTGCAATCGAATGATCATCGTAGATATGTTCTTTGTATTTTCCTACATAATATGTGTGGTGGTATGTATTAGGGGTAATACGGTACACCAGGAATGCCAAGGAGCTATTGGAGGACAGATGCTGGATCCCGATTGGATCCTCCACCTACTGGGCTCCACCCAGATAGGAGGGGTATAAGAACCTGGGTTTAATCCCCGCAGCTGCATTCTGTGACTGAGCTGCTGGGGAACGTGTCTGAACAAGTCTGCTCAATAAAGCCTCGATTGAAGTTCTTTACGTCTCGCCTCGTGTGTGATCAATGGTGCTACAATTTATTGAGCAGACGTAAAAAGGAATATGGAGCTCCGGATCACCCCGGAGTGCCTGCGAATCAGCCCCCACGCAGCAAACGCAACATCCGCGTTTAAGCACTGGCTGGCGTGCTTTGAGGGATACCTCCGAATGCCCCCGGCAGACCAACAGAAGACCAGAAGATGCAGGTCCTGCATTCCCGGGTGAGTCCCGAAATCTACTCACTCATCGAGGGCGCGGAAGAATTCCCAGAGGCGATCAACTTGCTGAAGGAGATCTACATTAAGCCCGTCAACCAGGTCTACGCACGCTACCAGCTCGCGACGAGACGACAAATCCCCGGGGAATCGCTAGACGATTTCTTCAACGCTCTAACGATCCTGGGACGAAACTGCAACTGCCCAGCGGTTACGGCGAACGAACATACGGACCTCCTGATCAGAGACGCTTACGTAGCAGGTTTGGCATCATCGCAAATTCGCCAGAGACTTTTAGAGAAAGACTCTCTCGGACTCACAGAGGCACGGGCCCTCGCAGCCTCCCTCGACGTGGCCTCCCAAAACGCCCGCACCTATGCCCCCGACCGCGCTGCAGCCCCTTGGGCTCCGTGGACCCCCGCCGCGACCGACCCCCCGGCAACCCCAACCCCTCCGCAAGCGTGCGCAGCCAGAATCCCAGACCACCCGGGGGGTCCCCGCTGCTACTTTTGCGGGCAGTCAAAACACCCCCGCCAGCGCTGCCCGGCCCGCTCGGCCACCTACAAAAGCTGCGGTAAAAAGGGGCACTATGCAGCGGTGTGCCAGTCCCGTGGGGTCGCCGCTATCTCCGGGGAACAAATGGGACCATGGGCTCCACCCCCCCAGCGACCCACGGGTGGCCAACGGGCGCCGCCATTTTGGACCTCGGACACCACGAGCGGGGGACGGGCGCCGCCATCTTCCTACCCACAGGCCGCGTGCGATCCATGGGAGCGGCCATTTTGTCCACCCCCGGCCGCGTGCGACCCATGGGAGCGGCCATTTTGTCCACCCCCAGCGGCGTGCGACTCATGGGAGCGGCCATTTTGTCCACCCCCGACTGCGTGCGATCCATGGACGCCGCCATCTTGGCTGACAGACAAGGACCCCGGCGTGGACGGCTCCACATTGCCTGAAGACAAGGGTCTGATACACCAACCACGTTTGGCATCGGTGACCCTTGACCAGTCGCGGCCCCGGACGCTCCAGACGACAACGACAAAGGTGCTGGTGAACGGCCATGAAACGCCGTGTTTGATCGACTCGGGGAGCATGGAGAGTTTTATTCACCCGGACACGGTAAGACGCTGTTCCCTTGAGGAAGGAGCAGCGCTCCGAAAGCTAGTGACATCGAAACAAACCTGTTGGACTTTAATCTGGTGTTGTAAGACTTCGTACTGTGCTCACCCCAGTCCAACGCCGGCATCTCCACATCATGGCCCTTGTAATTCGGCCAAGCACCCAAAAAATGTTCCTGGCGGCGGGGTCCCACTCCATTGAAATCAAAGGGTTCTGCATCGCAAACCTAACGGTGCAGGGGAGAGAGTTCAAAAATTACCGGCTGTACGTCCTTCCCCACCTCTGCGCTCCCACCCTCCTGGGGTTGGACTTCCAATGCAACCTCCAGAGCTTAACATTCAAATTTGGTGGCCCTATACCCCCACTGACTATCTGCGGCCTCGCGACACTCAAGGTCGAACCGCCCTCCCTGTTTGCGAACCTCACCCCGGATTGCAAACCCGCCGCCACTAGGAGCAGACGGTACAGTACCCAGGACCGGACGTTTATCAGGCCCGAAGTCCAGCGGCTGCTGAAGGAAGGCATAATCCAGGCCAGCAATAGTCCCTGGAGAGCCCAGGTGGTAGTAGTGAAGACAGGGGAGAAGCAAAGGATGGTCGTAGACTACAGTCAGACCATCAACAGGTACACGCAGCTAGATGCGTACCCTCTTCCCCGCATATCCGACATGGTCAATCGGATTGCACAGTACAAGGTCTTCTCCACCGTGGACCTTAAGTCCGCCTACCACCAGCTCCCCATTCGCCCAAGTGACCGCAAGTACACTGCCTTCGAAGCAGACGGGCGGCTATACCACTTCTTAAGGGTTCCATTCGGCGTCACGAACGGAGTCTCGGTCTTCCAACGAGAGATGGACTGAATGGTCGACCAGCACGGTTTACGGGCCACGTTCCCGTACCTCGACAACGTCACCATCTGCGGCCACGATCAGCAGGACCAACCACGACGCCAACCTCCAAAAATTCCTCCAGACCGCTAACGCCCTCAACCTCACCTACAATGAGGAAAAATGTGCGTTTAGCACCGACCGTTTAGCCAACCTGGGCTATGTAGTGCGTAATGGAGTAATAGGCCCCGACCCCGAACGCATGCGCCCCCTTATGGAGTTCCCTCTCCCCCACTGTACCAAAGCCCTGAAACGCTGCCTGGGCTTCTTTTCTTATTATGCCCAGTGGGTCCCCCAGTACGCAGAAAAGGCCCGCACACTAATCCAGTCCACTACTTTTCCCCTGTCGACAGAGGCCCGCCAGGCCTTCAGCCGCATCAAAACGGATATCGCAAAGGCCACGATGCGCGCCATCGACGAGTCCCTCCCCTTCCAAGTCGAGAGCGACGCGTCCGACGTAGCTCTGGCGGCCACGCTCAACCAAGCAGGCAGACCCGTGGCCTTTTTCTCCCGGATCCTACACGCTTCGGAAATTTGCCACTCCTCAGTAGAAAAGGAGGCCCAAGCCATAGTGGAAGCTGTGTGACATTGGAGGCATTACCTAGTCGGTAGGAGATTCACTCTCCTCACTGACCAACGGTCGGTAGCCTTCATGTTCGATAATGCACAGCGGGGCAAGATAAAAAACGACAAGATCCTGCGGTGGAGGATCAAACTCTCCACCTACAACTACGAGAACTACGTCCCGGAAAGCTGAACGAGCCGTCCGATGCCCTATCTCGCGGCACTTGTGCCAACGCACAAGTGGACCGTCTCCAAGCCCTCCACGAGGACCTCTGTCACCCGGTGGTCACTCGTTTCTACCACTTCATAAAGGCTCGCAACCTCCCTTACTCCGTCGAGGACGTCCGAACAGTCACCAGGAACTGCCAAATCTGCGCAGAATGCAAACCGCATTTTTTCAGGCCAGATAGAGCGCACCTGATAAAGGCTTCCCATCCCTTTGAACGCCTCAGTTTGGATTTCAAAGGCCCCCTCCCCTCCACCGATCGCAACACGTACTTTCTTAACGTCGTTGACGAGTACTCCCGCTTCCCCTTCGCCATCCCCTGCCCCGACATGACCGCGGCCACGGTCATTAAAGCCCTCGGCACCATCTTTACCCTGTTCAGTTTCCCCGCCTACATCCATAGCGACAGGGGGTCCTCCTTCATGAGTGACGAGCTGCGTCAATTCCTGCTCAGCAAGGGCATAGCCTCGAGCAGGACGACCAGCTACAACCCCCAGGGGAACGGGCAGGTAGAGAGGGAGAACGGAACGGTCTGGAAGGCTGTCCTACTGGCCCTACGGTCTAGGAGTCTCCCAACTTCCCGCTGGCAGGAAGTCCTCCCGGATGCCCTTCATTCTATCCGGTCCCTGCTGTGTACCACCACTAACCAAACGCCTCACGAGCGCCTCCGTGTCTTCTCTAGGAGGTCCGCTTCTGGAACGTCACTTCCGACCTGGCTGGCGGCCCCGGGACCCATCCTGCTCCGGAAACATGTGTGGGCGCACAAATCAGACCCGCTGGTGGAAAAGGCACATCTACTCCACGCAAACCCGCAGTACGCCTGCGTGGCGTACCCAGACGGCCGACAGGACACGGTCTCTCTGCGGGACCTGGCACCCGCCGGAGCTCCCCACCCCCCCCCCCCAACACAAATCACCTCCCCCTCACTCCCGCCGGTGCACCCCACAGCCACCCCCTTCCTAAGGGGGATCGGTCCTCCTCCCAGGCCCCTCCAGGAGTAAGGAAACAGAAGGGGACAGCGCGATGCTCCCAGAGTCGACCGGACCCGAGACAGCACCACCACCACCACCCGGGCTGAGACGATCGGAAAGGGCGACCAGAGCACCATCTCGACTCATCAAATCGACTTAAGATGTATATAATTCAGTGGCCCAGTGAAGCGGCATTGTTGTAAATAGTTAACGCTGCAAATCGGGTAAAATGTGAATAATTTGGTGGCCCAGTAAAAGCGGCATGATTGTATATAGTTCAATGGTTAAGGCACCGACCCTGTAAACCCCTACCACCATACCACCCACCACCCCGCTGGGTTCTTTTTTAACAAGGGGAGAATGTGGTGGTATGTATTAGGGGTAATACGGTACACCAGGAATGCCGAGATGCTATTGGAGGACAGATGCTGGATCCCGATTGGATCCTCCACCTACTGGGCTCCACCCAGATAGGAGGGATATAAGAACCTGGGTTTAATCCCCGCAGCTGCATTCTGTGACTGAGCTGCTGGGGGAACGTGTCTGAACAAGTCTGCTCAATAAAGCCTCGATTGAAGTTCTTTACGTCTCGCCTCGTGTGTGATCAATGGTGCTACAATATGTTTCTCAAATTAATTGGGCAGTCACAGGGAGGTTCCAGGTGGTTTACACCAAATGGAAACTGTAGACTGAGTGGTCACATGATGATGTGCTGATGTGGTTACTTACGAGGTCATGTGATGGAAGCGAGGGAGTTTTCCCCGGAGAGCAGGCAGAGTACGAACGTGAAGTAGCTGCTTAGCTAGTGAATTAAATATTGTTTGTTACAAATCCTTGGTCGCCAGTCTTTGGAACCCCAGCACTTCTACAGAAATGTTCTTGAGGAGGAAAGGTTAATCAGAAGAAGAGTTTAGCGTTGTATTGTTCACCCACGAATGACTGGCGTTAAAGCTTTCTCTGTGTTCCAATAACTGATGCTCAAGAATGACAACGAAGCCAATGTAATTTGAGAAGCCAAAATGTCTCTGAGTGAAGAAACTATAAATTTTCCCACCACTGTCTCTTTGAGCAATAAAAAGGCTTTTAACGGAATTGAATGATTCAGTGTAATGTAACTACTTTGTGTGATCTCTCAGAAATATGTGTACAATCAGAAGGACATTAATAAAGACTCAGAAGGGCAATTTTCACCTTCACTGGCTCCGTGGTAATCTGACAGAATGAATTGCCACCTTGCTGTAGTATCTTCCTGACTTTCACCCTATTATTTCCATGCACACAGAGTAGACATTCTTCCCTTAACTTCTTGATTAAAAAGTAATTTTACTCCAAAGAAATGTGTCTAAATCGTAGTTAAACATATCATTTTTCTTTTGTTACTGTGGTATTATCAGGTATTACGGTACCTGAGAGGCTGAAGTGCCATTGGTTAAACCTAGGGGTTTTACCATTGGCCGTAGAGTATAGTAGCTCTGTCCCGATAGGTGGGATATAAGAACCCGTGCTGCCCCAACAGCCCTCATTCTGTACCTGAGCTGCTGGGGAACACTTCTAGCTTATTAAAGCCTTCAGTTGTACTACAATCTTGTTTTAGTAGTTATTGATCGTGCATCAATTTAATAAGCTAGATTTAAGTAGAAAGGATGGACCTCCGAATCAAGTCGGAGTGTCTGCAACTCAGTCCCCACGCGACGAACTCAGCGGCGATCTTTAAGCACTGGCTGGCGTGATTTAAAGGCTACCTGGAGACGGCTGAAGGCACACCCTCGGGGGAGCAGAAATTGCACGTCCTGCACTCAAGGGTAAGCCCAGAGATCTACACCCTCATCGAGGAGATGGAAGACTTTGATGCAGCAATCGAACTTTTAAAAGGACACTATATTCGCCCAGTAAACCAGGTCTACACTCGTCACCTGCTTGCAACAAGACGACAAACCCCCGGGGAATCGTCGGAGGAATACTACTGCGCGCTACTGGTGCTGGGCAGAAGCTGTGGCTGCCCGCACGTTTCGGCGAGCGAGCACACGGAACTCCTAGTCCGGGACGCCTTTATAGCAGGTATGAGTTCTTCACTAATCCGCCAGCGTCTTTTAGAAAAAGACACCCTGGAACTGAGGGAGGCACAGGCCCTTTCAGGGTCCATGGATGTGGCCTCCAGGAACGCACGAGCCTACGTGCCCAACCGCACGGCGGCCCCCTGGGCAGCGTGGAATCCCGCAGCGGCCGTCCCAGAGACCTTCCCCGTTTCCCCGCAGGCCTGCACTGTAAGGTGGCCTGCCAACCCCGATAGGCCCCGCTGTTTTTTTTGTGGGCAGGAAAAGCACCCCCGCCAGTGCGGCCCGGCCAGCACATCCATCTGCAAAAAGGACCATTTCGTGGGGGTCTGCCAGGCACGAGCGGTGGCTGCGGTCCCCAGCGGCGAGTCCAGAACACCACAGCGAACATCTCCACGGGCCCCGTGCGGATAGCGTTCGCCGCCACCCCCATATACAAGGGCCACATGCGGACCCCGGGCGCCGCCATCTTGTCCCTCGGACACCACGCTGGAAGGATGGGCACCCCCAATTTTGTGCACCCCCCGGCCACCCTGTGCGATCAATGGGAGACGCCATCTTGGATGGGGCCCCAGGACCCAAGCTCGGCTGACCACGCACTGCCTGAACAAAATCCACAACTACTGCGTCTGGCCTCGGTGACTCTGGACTAAACCCGACCTCGAACACTCTCAACAGCAACGACGACTGTCTTCATCGACGGCCACGAGACGTCCTGCCTGATCGACCCTGGGAGCATGGAGAGCTTTATACACCCCGATACAGTAAGGCGCTGTTCCCTCCTTATCCACCCTGTTAATCAAAGAATCTCACTGGCCTCTGGTTCCCACTCAGTGGAGATAAAGGGGTTCTGTCTAGCAAACCTCACAGTCCAGGGAAGAGAATTCAAAAATTTCCACCTCTATGCACTTCCCCACCTCTGCGCGGCTACACTCCTGGGTTTAGATTTTCAGTGTAACCTGCAAAGTCTGACCTTCCAATTCGGCGGCCCTATACCCCCCCCTTACTGTCTGCGGCCTCACGACCCTTAAGGTCGACCCGCCTTCCCTGTTTGCGAACCTCACCCCGGATTGCAAACCCGTCTCCACCAGGAGCAGACGGTACAGTGCCCAGGACCGGATCTTTATTAGGTCAGAGGTCCAAAGGCTGCTGCGGGAAGGGGTCATTGAAGCCTGTAACAGGCCCTGGAGAGCTCAAGTAGTGGTGGTAAAGACCGGGGAGAAGCATAGGATGGTCATTAACTACAGTCAGACCATCAACAGGTTTACGCAGCTGGACGCGTACCCTCTCCCCCGTATATCCGACCTGGTAAACAGGATTGCGCATTTTAAAGTCTTCTCCACGGTGGATCTCACGTCCGCCTACCACCAGCTCCCCATCTGCACTAGTGGCCGCAAATACACTGCTTTCGAGGCAGACGGGCGGCTCTATCACTTCTTAAGGGTTCCCTTCGGTGTCACTAACGGGGTCTCGGTCTTCCAGCGCGAGATGGCCAAATGGTTGACCGGTACGGTCTACGGGCAACATTCCCGTATCTCGGTAATGTCACCATCTGCAGCCACAACCAGCAGGACCACGACACCAACCTCCAAAAATTTCTCCAGACCTCTAAAATCCTTAACCTAACATACAGTAAGGATAAATGCGTGTTTAGCACCGACCCCCTAGCCATCCTCGACTACGTAGTGCGAAATGGAGTTATAGGCCCGACCCTGAAAGCATGCGCCCCCTTATGGAGTTCCCCCTCCCTCACTGCCCCAAGGCCCTGAAGCGCTGAGTAGGGTTTTTGAGTTACTACGCCCAGTGGGTCCCCAACTATGCAGACAAAGCCCGTCCCCTGATCCAATCCACAACTTTCCCTCTGTCGATAGAGGCCCGCCAGGCCTTCAGCCGCATCAAAGCAGACATTGCAAAGGCCACGATGCGCGCCATCGATGAGTCCCTCCCCTTCCAGGTCGAGAGCGATGCGTCCGACGTAGCTCTGGCGGCCACCCTCAACCAAGCGGGCAGACCCGTGGCCTTCTTCTCACATACCCTCCATGCTTCCGAAATTCGCCACTCCTCAGTCGAGAAGGAGGCCCAGGCCATATTAGAAGCTGTGCGATATTGGAGGCATTACCTGGCCGGCAGGAGATTCACTCTCCACACTGACCAACGGTCGGTGGCCTTCATGTTTGATAATGCACAGCGGGGCAAGATAAAAAACGACAAGATCTTGAGGTGGAGGATCGAACTCTCCGCCTACAACTATGAGATCTTGTACCATCCCGGGAAGCTAAACGAGACCCCTGACGCCCTGTCCCGCGGCACATGTGCCACCGCACAAGTGGACTGCCTCCGAGCCCTCCACGAGGACCTCTGCCACCCGGGGGTCACTCGCTTTTTCCATTTCGTTAAGACCCGGAACCTGCTCTACTATAATATTATCAGGTATTACGGTACCTGAGAGGCTGAAGTGCCATTGGTTAAACCTAGGGGTTTTACCATTGGCTGTAGAGTATAGTAGCTCCGCCCCGATAGGCGGGGTATAAGAACCCGTGCCGTCCCAGCAGCCCTCATTCTGTACCTGAGCTGCTGGGGAACACTTCTAGCTTATTAAAGCCTTCAGTTGTACTACAACCTCGTTTTAGTAATTATTGATCGTGCATCAGTTACATTTCCGACACTTGTTGTTAGCGCTAAATTATACTAACACTGGGAAAATTTACACCGATTTACTCTCTCTTAGGAGCTCCAAACTTACAGGATTGTTTCCTCCAAGATTGTTTCTAATTCACTCTCTGATACAAATGATATGGCTCCTTCCACATTCCAGAGCTAACAGTTAGTGGGTTTCCTAAATTGAATTTTAAGAAGGAGCTATGCAAACTGAATCAATCACAGAGTGATGATATCCCCCTCTCAAACCTCAAACTACATTTGCAAGATGATGTCAAGTTACTTTTGGCACGATAATTTGAATTGCAAAAGAAGCTGCTTATGAACTCTGGCCATTTTTAAAGGACCCCAAAGCCAGTCAGATAAAAATGTTACATTTTTTCTTAGGTACAGTGTGACTTTTAATCAATATTAAATTTTTTAAACCCATACTTTATTCTTGAAGTAGAGTGTAAGGATTGCGTTAATACCAAATTAAGCATCATATCCCCAGAAAACTATCACTTCAGACTAGACAGTTTTCTGGGAAAGGACTCATAAAAGCATAACTTTGTTTGGCCCACACAATGATGGTCCGAGAGTACTCCAGGGCATGCCTTCCCTTTTTAAAGGTGCAGTCCCATACAAGGAGAAGCAAGGCTGTATGCTGCTGGTTAAAGCGTTTGTCCAAACAGGGACAAGGTATGGCATATGGTAGAAAGGAGAGTGCTACCTACTTTAGTGATATCACCCTGAACGTACTGTGTAAAGAGGTCAAAGCCAGCAAAGAGACCATGATCATGTTTTCCAATGTCGGAGGTGGTTCGGCATTGTCTGCCTGCAGGATCTTCTGGTCCCACCGGCTGCCAGGGAACCCACTGCAGGGGGTTACCTTCGATGGGTCCCGGAAATTCCACCAGCGGGAAGCGCATGAAAATCTCACCGGCGGGAAGGGTTGGAAAATCTGGCGCCATGTTTCTGATGTGGGGCAGTCACTGATATTCTGCGCTCTCTTTTGTAGGAGAAAGTTTCTCGAAACAGGAGTGAGAGGCAGATAGCTGCGGAGGAGCACCCTGACTCCAGCCCACAACACCCTCGAGCAGATAGTCCACAGAATCATCGGCACCAATGCCCCGGAACCAGTCATTTTACTAACTGCTTCGATAGTGAGAAAGAAAAGGATGTACTCCTGCTTGAGAAAATATAGGGCCGGATATTGCTTGAAAATATAATGAATTAACCAGAGATTTCAGGGAACTAACTCGTACTTTAATTGGCTCTTGATTAAGCAAAGCCTTGATTTTAAAATTCTCAGCCTTGTTTTCAAATCTTTTCAATCACATGTCCCTCCTTATCTCCGTAATCCCTTCCAGTTCTCACAACCCTCTGAGATATTAGTACTCTCGAATTCTGGCCTCTTGAGCTTTGCCAATTTTAATTGCTCCACCATTGATGGCCATACCTGAAGCTGCCAGGACCTTAAGCACTGGAAATCTCTCCTGTCATAATATACACCAGTATATCATGGTGCAGACACACACTGATGGACATACAGTGGGACCAATCAACATACACAACACCGCAGCCAATCACCAGTGAGAGCACACGCACTATAAAGACAGGGGGATTCAGAGTTCCCGCTCATTCGAGTTGCAGCTAGCTAGGAGGACAGAGCTCACAGCCTGCAACACAGACATTCACCATGTGCTGAGTGCATCGACTGGTTAGGACAAGGCAAAGGTCTTTAGTTAAAGCTAGTATCATATTAACTCACAGTCTAAGTAAGTTTAAACAGTTAATGATTCAATAAAATAGTGTTGCACTATTTCAAGTGTTGGTGACCTGTATGTGATCCAGAACACCCAACACATCATGATACCAGGCGTGTGGGATACTAGCACTTCTTAGACCTACCTGCAAGTGATCTGCCTTCCGCCAGCATTCCGTCATCCTGCGGCATGGACAACATCTGCCCGCTGCCGCCGCTCCGCATCGCCGGCAACCTCGGGCCAACTGGAAGATTTTCAAACAGCACTTCCAGCTCTTCCTCAAATCCACAGCCAGGGAGGGCGCCTCGGACACCAGAAAGATTGCTCTTCTCCTCTCCACGGCCGTGGTCCATGCCATTCACATTTTCAACTCTCTTACCTTTGCAGATGATGAAGACAAGACGAAGTTCAAGACGGTCCTCCTCAAGTTTGACACTCACTGCAGCGTATAGGTGAATGAAAGTTTTGAACGCTACGTGTTCCAGCAGGGTAAGGATGAACCTTTCCAATCCTTTCTTATGCTCCTCCGCATCATAGAACATAGAAAATAGAAAAATACAGCACAGAACAGGCCCTTCGGCCCACGATGTTGTGCCGAACCTTTGTCCTAGATTAATCATAGATTATCATTGCATTTACAGTGCAGAAGGAGGCCATTCGGCCCATTGTGTCTGCACCGGCTCTTGGAAAGAGCACCCTACCCAAAGTCAACACCTCCACCCAACACTATGGGCAGTTTTGGACACTAAGGGCAATTTATCATGGCCAATCCACCTAACCTGCACATCTTTGGACTGTGGGAGGAAACCGGAGCACCCGGAGGAAACCCACGCAGACACGGGGAGGATGTGCAGACTCCGCACAGACAGTGACCCAAGCCGGAATGGAACATGGGACCCTGGAGCTGTGAAGCAATTGTGCTATCCACAATGCTACCGTGCTGCATCCTTGCACAATCTTGCAGCTACGGGCCCACCTTCGACTCCATGATACCCGAGCAGATCGTTTTCGGTCCTCAAAGTAAAGCAACTCGCCCTAGCGACCACCATCGAGACCTGTGTCTTACATGAAAATGCCACGAGTTGGTATTCCCATATACAAGCGGCTGAAAAGGCGCGGCAAGGTCCCCACGAGGTGGAACGGGTCCAAGTGATTGAGCACCTCCAAGGCCTCAGCCTGGATGAAGGCGGCCATTTTGCGCGCTTTTCGCAGACTTCCGCGCTTGTACGCACCAAACGAGGGGACAGCGACGTTGAGGAACGTAATGCGCAGGCGCGCACGGCCGCACCGCACATGCGCGGTGGCATAGTGACCGTGCTGACATTATGACTTGCGGCAACTGTGGCTCCGCCCATTTAAAGCGGCAATGCCCCGCAAAATCTCGACAATGTCTACGATGTGGAAGACTTGGCCACTATGCTGCATGCTGTCGAGCAGCTCAGCCTTCCAATTCATATCGCTTCAGCCAGCCTCGCAGGAATATTCGGGCAATTCAACCCACGGTCACCGAGTCCGATGTGGACCTCCCACACAGCAGTGACACCGAGGACCCGAAGGCGCCTTTTCGAGTCGTCGTCGGAACGTAAAACAGGCTGTCCCTGAAGCAAAGACACCAGCCGCTGTCGGTATACAGCATCGATCCAGACGATGATGGGTGTGCCACCCTGACGGTCAACTGGTCCCAAATACGATTCCGCCTGGACACTGGTGCCTCCGCCAATCTCATGGCGTGGTCTGCTTTCCAAAGCCTTTGTGTCAAACCAGTCATCCTTCCATCGGCCTGCCAGCTATTGGACTACAATGGCAACATCATTCCTGCTACCGGCTCGTGCCAACTTGAAGTGACGCACAAGTCACGGAAAGCCATCCTTCCTTTCGAGATCGTGGGCTCCTCGAAGGACTCCCTGCTTGGCGCACAGGCGTGCAAGCTGTTGAACCTCATTCAAAGAGTTCACTCTCTCTCCTGATGACACGCCCGCCTTCCAGGACGCTGACTTCTGGGCGCAACTCGACGCCATCATCGACCAGCACCGCGACGTCTTCGAAGGCATAGGCACGCTCCCATATACTTACAAGATCCTACTCAAATAGAACGCCACGCCTGTGGTGCTGCACCTCACAGAGTCCCAGCACCTCTCAAGGACCGCCTCAAGCAGCAGCTGCAGGACCTCCAAGAACAAGGAGTGATCTCCAGAGTTACGGAACCAACCGACTGGGTCAGTTCCATGGTGTGCGTAAAAATGCCTTCCGACGGGCTGAAAATTTGCATTGATCCCAAGGATCTGAATCGCAATATCATGAGGGAGCATTATCCAATTCCCAAGCGCAAAGAGATCCCATGCGAGATGGCTCGCCCCAAGCTCTTCACCAAACTTGACGCCTCGAAAGGATTCTGGCAAATACAGCTCGACAAATCCAGCAGGAAACTGTGTACCTTTAACACCCCCTTTGGCAGATATTGTTACAACAGGATGCCGTTTGGGATCATATCGGCTTCAGAAGTGTTCCACAGTATCATGGACCAAATGATGGAAGGCATTAAAAGTAGAACCCTCAAGAGTATTGAAAGTCAAAGAGATCTAGGAGTACAGGTCCACAGGTCATTGAAAGGGGCAACACAGGTGGAGAAGGTAGTCAAGAAGGCATACGGCATGCTTGCCTTCATTGGCCGGGGCATTGAGTATAAGAATTGGCAAGTCATGTTTCAGCTGTATAGAACCTTAGTTAGGCCACACTTGGAGTATAGTGTTCAATTCTGGTCGCCACACTACCAGAAGGATGTGGAGGCTTTAGAGAGGGTGCAGAAGAGATTTACCAGAATGTTGCCTGGTATGGAGGGCATTAGCTATGAGGAGCAGTTGAATAAACTCGGTTTGTTCTCACTGGAACGAAGGAGGTTGAGGGGAGACCTGATAGAGGTCTACAAAATGATGAGGGGCATAGACAGAGTGGATAGTCAGAGGCTATTCCCCAGGGTAGAGGGGTCAATTACGAGGGGGCATAGGTTTAGGGTGAGAGGGGCAAGGTTTAGAGTAGATGTACGAGGCAAGTTTTTTACGCAGAGGGTAGTGGGTGCCTGGAACTCGCAACCGGAGGAGGTGGTGGAAGCAGGGACGATAGTGACATTTAAGGGGCATCTTGACAAATACATGAATAGGATGGGAATAGAGGGATACGGTCCCAGGAAGTGTAGAAGATTGTAGTTTAGTCGGGCAGCATGGTCGGCACGGGCTTGGAGGGCCAAAGGGCCTGTTCCTGTGCTGTACATTTCTTTGTTCTTTGTTCGCGTTTATGTCGACAACATAATCATTTGGCCCGCAGGAGCATGTCAGTCGCCTCCAGCGCGTGTTCAAACGCATACGGGAGCAGGGCCTACGCCTCATCAGAGCCAAATGCTCCTTTGGCCAGACGGAACTCAATTTCCTAGGGGACCACATCTCCCAGTTGGGTGTGCGGCTGGATGCGGACAAGGTGGCCTCGCCTCCAGCGTATTCTGCTCAAGCTCCGGCGATATGACTTCCAGCTGGCACACACCCCGGGCAAAGACCTAATCATCACCGACGCTCTCTCCAAGGCAGTCAACACTCCATGTGACCCAGCGGGATTCATCTGCCAGGTTGACGCCCATGTGGCCTTCGTGGCCTCCAATCTACCTGCCACGGATGAACGCCTCATCCAAATTTGCCGCGAGACAGCGACTGGCCCTTTGCTACAGCATGTCATGCGCCACCTAGCAGGCGGGTGTCTCAAGGGCCAATGCCCGCAGTTTCTACAACATCAGAGATGATCTGGCGGTAGTCGATGGTGTTGTCCTGAAACTGGACAGCATTGTCATCCCGCACAGCATGCGCCAGCTCGTCTTGGAACAGCTACACGAGGGCCATCTTGGCATGGAGAAGTGCCGCCGACGGGCCCAAGAGGCAGTGTACTGGCCCGGCATCAATGAAGAAATCGGCAACACAGTGCTCAACTGCCCCACTTGTCAGCGCTTCCAGCCGGCCCAACCACGTGAGACCCTACAGCCCCATGAGTTGGTCACGTCCCCTTGGTCCAAGGTGGGCATCGACCTGTTCCACGCGCTGAGCAGGGACTATGTCCTGATTGTAGACTATTTTTCAAACCACCCGGAGGTGGTACGTTTACACAACATCACATTGTCTGCAGTCATCCGTGCCTGTAAGGCCACCTTTGCTCGACACGGCATCCCACTCACTGTCATGTCGGACAATGGCCCCTGTTTCGCAAGCCAGGAATGGTCCAACTTTGCCAGGAGGTACAACTTTGTGCATGTGACATCCAGTCCCCTGTAGCCCCAATCCAATGGCAAAGCGTAGAAGGGCGTCCACATAGTCAAACGGCTCCTCTGCAAAGCTGCCGATGCTCGGTCCGATTTCTACCTCGCCCTGCTGGCCTATCGCTCGGCCCCACTGTCCACTGGCCTGTCGCCAGCCCAGCTGCTCATGGGACGTACCCTGAGGACGACGGTGCCGTCCATTCATGTCCCAGACCTTGACCACGTTCCGGTCCTTCAACGAATGTAACTGTCTCGTGCACAGCACAAGGCGGCTCATGACTCCCGTGCAGCTGATCTCCCTGTTCTGGCTCCAGATGACAACGTCCGCATCCATCTTCCGGATGGTGGCTGGTCTGCAACTGCTGTGGTTCTTCGGCAGGTGGCTCCCCGCTTGTTCCTGGTTCGTCTACCGGATGGCTCCATTCTGCGCCGCAATCGACATGCCCTTCGTCTCGTTCCGCACTCGCTACGTGATCCTCCACCATTGCCACGCCCTCCTGTTGACCCTGACCTGGACTATGCAGAGATTCCGGTCACTCTGCATCCTCCTCACTCTGACGCAGTCCAGCCCGCTCCTCAGCCGGCGGCTCCCGACCCACCCTTGAGGCGGTCAACCAGAATTCATCGCCCACCTCAGAGACTTAATTTGTGAACTTTGTGGACTTATGGACTTTCTGATTTGTTCTGTTCTTCCGTTTAATCGTTCAAGTGGTTTGTATGTAGTGTTCATCTCGTTATTCTTGTAACACACTGTTTTTCGGCACCAGGCACCTTCCATGTAAATAGCTTAGTTTTTATGTACATAGTCCTGTAAATATTTTGCACACACATAGTCAGGAACATTCACCATACACTATATATTGCCACGCAGGTACATTTTTTATAAAAGGGGGGATGTCATAATATACACCAGTATATCATGGTGGAGACACACACTGATGGACACACAGTGGGACCAATCAACACACACAACACCACAGCCAATCACCAGTGAGAGGACATGCACTATAAAGACAGGGGGCATCAGAGTTCCCGCTCATTCGAGTTGCAGCTAGCTAGGAGGACAGAGCTCACAGCCTGCAACACAGACATTCACCATGTGCTGAGTGCATCGACTGGTTTGGACAAGGCAAAGTTCTTTAGTTAAAGCTAGTATCGTATTAACCCACAGTCTAAGTAAGTTTAAACAGTTAATGATTCAATAAAATAGTGTTGCACTATTTCAAGTGTTGGTGACCTGTATGTGATCCAGAACACCCAACACATCATCTCCCTAAACATCCTTGCCTTCCTACCACTCTCTCCTTCTTTAAGATCCTTAAATTACAGAATTGTTAGGATGCAGAAGGAGGCAATTTGGCATTTCATATGTGCACCGGCTCTCCAGACAAGCATCATGATTAGTGCTATTCCCCTGCCTTTTCCCCGTGCCCCTGTACATTGTTAAAACCCACCTCTTTGTCCAAGCTTTCCATTATCAGCCTGTGTCTCCTGTGAAATGTTGCCTTATATCTCTTCTGTGAAGTGAATTTGACGGTTTTCTTAGTTTGAAGCTGCTTTATAAATTGTTGTCTTTTTGTATGCTGCAAGTTGCGAATTTGCAGAATTTGCCAGTTGATTAAGAATGCTTTGCTATTTGTTTTGCACAAACGTCATCTCACGTTCACTAAAATAAGACATAACCGTTGCAACACAGAATGCCAATCAACCCAACCAATAACTTGAACTCTGTAACAATGTGAAGAGAAGTAAATGACAATACACGTCAGTAAAAAGAAAGTTATGACATTTATACATTTTCCAGCTCCCCAAACACAGTCCACAGTCTCTCTTCCAGCTCCTCTCCTCACGTCTGTCCCAAGCCTTCCGCCCTCACAAACGCCTCAGCCACTTCCACTGTCTCAAAATAAAAGTCTTTGGCATCATACGTCACCCTCAGCTTTGTCGGGTATACCATACCCCCTTTTTGTACAGTGCCTCCTTCACCCGCCCGAACGCCGCTCGTCTTTTTGCCAACTCCACCATCAAGTCCTGATAGATCCGAACTCCAGCACCGTCCCACTGCACCTCGTGCTTCTGCTTTACCCACCTTAACACCTTCTCCTTCATGCAGTACTTATGGAAGCAGATAATTACTGCTCTTTGTGCCTCATTCACCTTGGGCTTCGGCCTTAATGACCGATGAGCTTGGTCCAGCTCGTACCGGGAGGAGTTCTCACCCTCCCCCATCAGCTCCGCCAGCATCTTAGCGAAGTACTCTGTTGGCCTTGGGCTCTCTGTCCCTTCGGGCAAGCCCACAATTCTCAAATTGTGCCATCTCGAGCAGTTCTCCAAGCCATTGAGCTTTGCTCGGAGTCCTCTGTTGACCTCCACCATGTTTTGTTATGCTCTTGACGTAGCATAAGCTGCTTCCTTGATGTGCACTCTGACAAAGGAAGGTTCAGACTTGGAGATAGCTTTAACACGATTATTAAACTATTAACAATTCTCCTACTTGGATTCAACTCCACTGTTAATCCTTCTATAGCTACTCAGACTGACGAACCAGTCTGCTACAATCTACATGATGGGAGTGATGTGTTTTAAATCAACCCTGTGTACACACTGAGTGTCTCCACTGGAAAGAGGAAGATCATGTGTGCTGTGTCCTTATATATGTTGGTGTAATGCCCTCCTGTGGCAGTGTCACCTCCGTGTGTATCGTGAATGCCCATTGGTCGTGTCCTATCTTACTGACCTATTGGTTGAATGTCTGTGTGTCATGTCTCTGGTGCTCCCTCTGGTGTTTATCTAGTCTACGTGTATTTACATTAACCCCTTGTGTACTTACAGTGATCACCACATCCCCCTTTTTATCGTGTTACATATTTTCTGTACAGTGTTAAAGAAAATTGAACAAAAACAGGTAAATAAGTGATGCTCTGTACAAGTTATGATAACAGTGATCATTAAACAATAAGTCCAGAAGTAACCTGGTGTCACTGGAGTCGCCAGTAGTCTCACTGTGATTGTCGAGTGCCTCTGTACATTCTAGCTGAGGTCTGTCACGTTGCACATCTGGTATGGGAAGTGGGATGCCATCGTCACTTGTCGCACATACAGTGGGTAGAGCCTCAGAATCTTCTTGTCTTTCACTTGAGCTGGTTAGACTGTCAGAGTCTTCTTCTGGTGGCTCAAACAATCTGGGTGGACTGTCATAGTCGCTTTGTTGTTCACTGGAGCATGGTAGACTGTCATAGTCTTCTTGCTGTGCACTTGAGTGTGGCAGACCTGCATCGTCTGCTGCTGGTTGCTCAGAGGAGGTTGCTAGACCCTCATGGTCTTGTTCATGCAAGGACTCGAGTCCTTATTATTTTGACTTTGTCACATTATCCACATGACTTTGGAGTCTTGTGTTCCTTTGATCGTGGAGTCCGTCCACGAGCTCGCTGTGGACGCCTGTGTCACTCCCTCTGTGGAGTCTTGCAGCGTTCCTTGTGTGGAATTGTGCATTGGTCTCGCTGTGGAGACTGTCATCACTTCTTGTTCATGCAAGGACTGTGCCCTGGAGTCTTGTGTTGCTTCTATCGTGGAGTCTGTCCACGAGCTCGTTGTGGAGGCTTGTGTCACTGGAGTCACTTTTTGTGTCTATCTAGTCTACGTGTATTTACATTAACCCCTTGTGTCCTTACAGTGATGCATATCACCACACACCACTCTCCGCAGCTTGTCCCCCATCGAGGTGGTCGCTGTGCTGCGACACGGCCTCCTCCACTTCCTTCATCTTCTCGCCCTGCACTCTCACCTCGGCCGATGTCTTTGCCACAGCTACCCTCACCGGGGCGATTGCCTCCTCCACCAATGACTTCAATGCGACAGCCGTCTCCTTCCTCAAAGCCTCCATGTGCCTCGCAAACTGCTTTTCCAGCTCCACCGCCATCACCTCGGTCATCTTTTCCACCGTAAGTAGTGCGGCCCCACCATGCGATCCAGCATCTGCCATCTTGTCAGCACTTTTGCTGGCCTTCTCATTCAACGGCAAACCCAGGTTTTCTCCCTTCTTCCCAGCTGCTTTTCACATCCTCTAACGACTTATTATTTTTTCTTTCTTTCTTCAATCCGAAAATAAATAAATAAGTATTTTCAAAAAGGTTTTCCAAAAATTCCAAAATCAAAGAATCTCTTCCCACCGGGACCGGACTTCAAACTCCTCAAAGATCCATTTTCAGTGGGAGCCACCCAATGTGCTCTGTCCCCCTCTACATCATGTTCTGGACTCGGGCCTGCCACCTCGATTGCCTCGCCTCGTGTCCCTATTCCTGTTAATCTAATCTTTCTTTCCCTCTCTTTATTTCTCTTTCTTTACATGATTTAACATGAATTCATGCATTCTAATTCAAGCTCCTTTCCCATCATTCCCATGTTTATTCCTCAATCCTTAGGGAAGAATCAATGAAGGTCCTTCTGTTCATTATGACCCTAGATGACTTGTTGTCCTCACTGTGCTGTTATCAGGTACCACTTCCAGAAAGTTATGTAAAAAAGATTTTGGCAGAAGAAGACACATATGTTGGGCTTTGCTGTGGTTAAGAATGGGTTTGTGCATGGAGCCATCTCCTCCTTTTCATTGCCTTCTCTATTACCGTTCCTGAATGTATACGGTAAGGTTACAACAATAACTTAGACAAGCCATGTGGACACACTGGCTAAAGAGCAGCTCAAAAAGCCTTGCTATCATCGACACAGTGTTACAAATACGAAGTGTATAAGTTTGTTATGTTTTGGGATAGTCTGTTTAATTTAAGGTAAAATGGAATACAGCGAGCCCTTGCTTTAAGATATTCAGTTTAAGTCATTTTGCTGTAATGTGTTTTAATGGGGCCGGTATTCGAGTTTTGCCTTGTGGAGTTGCAAGAACATCATTTGGCGCTGGTTGTGTGGTAGACTAGCCTCATCTGATTGGAGTCGTTTTGGAGCAGTGAGGAGAAGAGAAAGAAAGGAAGAGAAAGCCTGGAGAGGTAGAGATGGCCTATCTCTATTGGTCATCAAGCAGGAAGTTCATGAGAATTTAAACAAGACTGAAATGTTTGCCTATGTTTGGTTAGAGGAAGGAATATCCAGGATAACCCTCACAAAGTCACGTTGGGGATTAGAAGTTATCCAACTGGAAAAGTGAAAAGAAAGCAAACCATTGGGTGTTGAAAATGGATTTGAACTAGTCCCTGGAAAATGCAATGTCTACTGAAAGGACTGGATTAAGTACAACTGTGGAGCGGGATTTTTAAAACAAATTTGAATGGGGAAGCTTTTTTGCAGTTTAGATTGCCTGTTGAAATGTTAAGTAAAGGTTGCTTTTAATTTGTTACATTAAAAGTCATGAAACTTGAAATCTTGTCATGTGATCCTTCAGTCAATCACTGAAAATTCAAATTTCTTTTTACAAGTTAGGGAATCATGAGAAAGACACTAGTTAGGAATGAGATGAAATAGTCCCCAATTGCCTGAATCAATGCAGCTCGAACAACACTCAAGCTCAACAACACTCAGGGCAAAGCAGCCCCACTTGATCGACACCCCATTCAGCAGTTTAAGCATTTACTGTTTCTCCTTGCTGCAGTGGGTACCATCTACAGGATACAGTACAGCAAGGATATAGGCCATGGTTTCTTTAACAGCACCTCCCCAATGCACAAACCTGACCATCTAGAAGACACGGAGCAGCAGGTGCATGGAAACATCACCACCTGCAGGTTCCCATGTTACTCACATTTCTGATCACTAGTCCTGTACCATTGCGAGGTCAAAATCCGAACAGCAGGGCCATTGGGAATGGACAATAAATTCTGGCTTTGCCAGAATGCTTTTAAGCTCGTAAAATATCCCAAGGGTTGCTATAAGACAAAACTGGACTTTGAGCTTCGTAAAGAGATCTGAAATCAAGGGACCATAGAGATTTTATGATGTCTTTCACAGAAGAGAAAGGTAGAGAGTTGGAGAGCTTTAAAAATGGAATTCCAAAGATTAGGACTGAGGCAGCTGTAGTGCTTTCCTTTGATTCCTTGAGTACTGGACCATTAAACTAATCTCTGTTTATAACCTACTGTTTTGGTATTTAGTGTGCATGTAGTTCACTGTAGTAACTTCATTAGGTTTGTGCCCAATTCTAAAATATGCCTGCTCTTGCATTCTGCATTAAATCAGAGTGTCTTGGGATTATGGTAATCAAGGACTGAGAGATGTGCCAGATAATAAGGTTAGGTATGAATGTTCATGTACAATTCTGTTTTCCCAAAGTGTGCATGGTTACCTGGTGTTGGGCTGATGATGCATACTTAGTCTGTCTCCTGTTGCAGTTGCTTACATGCCATGACTTTTTTTATTTAGAGAATCAGCTAATGGTATAGTTTGGCTTCATCAGAAGGACCAGCTACTTGTTATTCTCTTTAGCAGCTTAAAAAGTTATCTAGATAAATGTTATTATTTCTTATAATTTTATTTTGCCGAAGAACAGACCTTAAAGTGCAAGTATTTAATAGTGAACAGTAATCTCCATGGCAATGTGAAAATAAAGCTATTATGTTAAAAACTAGAAAAAAATAAACCACATTAAATCAGACTTCGCTGAATCTTCGCAGCCCTGAGGCTTAGATAGTAACAGTGCCATTTGCTTTACCAGTCACTCTTTGAAATCACAAAAGCAGCACCATGGATGAAGTTTTGTGTCTTGTGAGTAATCTCAGATGATAATAATAATATTTTATTGTCACACGTGTGAAGTTACTGTGAGAAGCCCCTAGTCGCCACATTCCGGCGCTTGTTCGGGTAAGCCGATACAGGAATTGAACCCCCGCTGCTGGCCTTGTTCTGCCTTCCAAATCAGCTGTCTAGCCCACTGAGCTAAACCAGTCACCACACACTAGACATCGTTAGAATGCATTCCTGATGTGATTCCAAATTTAAGGGCTATAATACTTCACAGATTTGACGTGGAACATGTAAAAGGAATAAATGATGTTCACACTGGTTCAGGTACTCATCTTCAAGATGTTGAGAATGATCTTCCTGGGCAGCTCTAAGTACATTCCTTCTGGAGTATAAATTCCTTATTCTTTTACAGCATTTTTTACTTTCTGCAGCTTCCTACATGGATTAAGTTCTTATCCACAAAAATGCTCTTCACCGATACTGACTACACTAAGTCAATGATTGAACTTGTATTCCCATGATTAAAGGAGGAGCTATTAGAATGTGTTACAATCTCGTGACAGGCAAGGGATATCTAAATCTTTCCACAATTCAAGTTACACTTTTATAAAACATCACAGGGACAACAGCTCCCTTAGCATCTTGATCAATAGGATTTCACAATGACGTGAAAATGATCTGAGATTTTGGCAGAATTTTAACTGCTGAGAGGAGGTGGGTTTGGGTGTGGGGGTGGGTGGGAATTTGAAGTTCTGAAAATTGATGTTGGGTCAAGGACCTGATATAAGCCCACCTACTTTTGAGTTTAACACAGAAGCACTTTAATTTAATAATCATTATTGTCACAAGTAGGCTTATATTAACACTGCAATGAAGTTACTTGATATACGTGAAAAGCCCCTAGTCACCACATTCCGGCGCCGGTTAAAGTAAACAGAGGGAGAATTCAGAATGTCCAATTCACCGAACAGCACGTCTTTTGGGACTTGTGGGAGGAAACCGAAGCATCCGGAGGAAACCCACGGAGTCACGGGGAGAACGTGCAGACTCCGCACAGACAGCGACCCAAGCCGGGAATCGAACCTGGGACCCTGGAGCTGTGAAGCAACAATGCTAACCACTGTGCACCAAGTGGGGAATCTGTGGGGAACCAATTAACATATTCAAATAAGAATCACTTAGAATTCACTTAGAATTTAACCCAGCATTCTGGCTTTAATAGCTAGCAAGCAACTTCCCGAGCTGTTTGTGCCTTGCCAGGGTCAATGAGATGAGAGCAGAGGAGGGACTCATTAGAAAATAAAACTTGAGCAGTGGGAAGCCTTTAAAAAGTGAAACTGCAAAGCTTATGCTCAGCTTTGGTGAAAGGCTTGTGCTCACAGAACTTGAATGGAGAAATCGATTTCACTGCTTTGTGGATTATTTTCAACTCTTTGGAAGTACTTTCATCTACTTTGGAGGTTACTTACTCTGATCTCACATCCCTGCTGTCAGCCTTCACTACAGACTGGGAGAATTTTATGCAGCACTAGCCCAGATGTTTAATAAGGAGCAGCAGCTACACTAACAGCTCCAGCACACTTAGCTGCACCAACAGTATCAAGAGCCACATCAAAAACTGCAGCAGGAGCAGCAACAACAGCAACCTCAGCTACATTCACATGCTGCACACATGACAAGAGGGGATGGACACAGAGCTGCAGCTCGAAGGAGGTCTTCAAAGAAATGGGCAGGGATTCACTGATATCGCAGCCAAGTTTGATGCCAGCGTCAAAACCGGCGGGAACAACGCCGTCGTCAACGGGCCTTCAGGCCCAGTAATTCTCCTCTTCTTCCTGGGCTAGAACGGTGCCGGAGTGCTGTGCGCTTCTCCGGCGCTGAAAGCCAGCCCTACACGGCCCGAGTGGATCCGTGCATGCGCGCCACTGCCGTCATTGCTTTTGTGATGCTCTGCCCCCTCCAAAGCGGCATTCTTGGAGAGTACACTGCACGCCTTATCGATGGCCTCAGAACGTTGCCTGAGGCCCACACCTCGTGCTCCGCCTCCGACTGGCCGAGATCCCAATGGCGTTGGTCGCGTGTGGTCTCATACGTCGGGAACTCGGCGTGGCGGCTGCGGACTCAGTCCAGGGCCGCCACAGTCGGAGGAGGGCTGGTCCTCGGGCAGGGGGACTTTGTCAGGGACTTGGGGCACTATTGGTGGATGGTCCGGGGCTCATGAGCAGGCCAAGTGGGGGGCTCTATTTTGCAGGCCGGGTCCACGAGCAGCTGGCAAGGCGCAGCCTCTTCAGGCCACCACTGTGCGCATGAGTGGCCACAGACTCGGCAATTCTCTGGGCCATATCGGCAGCTAGACCCGGGTGCTCTACGCTGCCTTGGTCCTAGCCCCCAGCTAAATGGAGGATCGGTGGCCATTTTACACCATTTGTTCTATTCTAAAATGCCACCGTTCCCACGCCAGCCTGCGACATAGCCTCAAAATCGGCGAATCCAGCCCATTTCTTCCAAGACCGCCACTTAATATACACTTTGCCATGGATGAAGCTCGTGAAACATTCAGAGGGTGCCGATTTTGCTGCAACTGTTCCCATAGGTACAGGGAATTATTGATTGCACGCATGGGGCAATTAAAACATTCTGTAATCAATCAGGCATCTTCATCAGTCACAAAGGAGCCCACATCTTCAATGTCCAGTTAGTTTGCAGTCAGTGGAATGGTATCTCATGTATGTGTTGATAACTGAGACGCTTACATGATTAATTTTTTCTGCAGCAGTGATATTTCCATTGCTGTTCACTCCTCTACATAGCCTCAGAGGCTGCCTATGAGGAGACAAGGTAATTGACTCTGATAAGAATCCTACCAGTGTGCCAGAGAAGAGATGCAACATGACCCAGTCACCACAAGGGCAATAATAGAGTACGCTATTCTGTTATTTATGATGTACTGCAGGTGCCGTGACAATTCTGGAGGTGCCCTTCAGTGTACCCGATCAAGGGTCTCCAAGATTATCATTAACTGCTGTGCCCTTCATACTGCAGAGAGCAATGGAACTGAAAGAAGAACAAGTTTCACATCTATTGGCATCCAAGCCAGATGTGGCCGTAGTGCGTGCAGCTGCACATCTGGCTGATAGAGAAGTCTATAACTGCCTGGAGTTCACTTTAGGTCCACTTTACCTAATTAGAGTGCATGAGGTCATTTGACAGTGCCATCAGATCCAGTGCCCCTGCCCTTCCGTCTCCGCTATCTCCCCTCCTCCTCAAAAACAATCCTTTCCAACAGTCAACAATCCAACCATCATATGCATCCACTTCCTTCTCATAAAGACTATTCATACCATTTGGGGTTAGTTAGCTCAGTTGGCTGGAAGACCTTTGTGATGCAGACGACACCAACAATTTTCGTACCTGCTGAGGTTACTCATGAAGGCCCCGACTCCTCAACCTTGCCCCTCACTGAGGTGTGGTGACCCTCTGGTTAAATCATCACCAGCCAGCTTTTCCCCTCAAAGGGGAAAGCAGCCTATGGTCCTCTGGTATGAGAAAGGGGAGTGACTCAAGAAGCGTTGCTGCTTCTATGTTTCCTTTCTTCATCTTCCCTCCCATGGTGCATGTGCACCTGCTGGCCAAAAGCTGGAGGACACTTGGCTGCATTTCACTGAGACCCTGTGGTGCAGCTTCACTCAGTTCGGTGGAAGGTGGCAGGCACAGCATACAATCCATTGGCCTGGGCCAGCATGCCCTTGACCACCTGCCGCATTTGATGTTCTATGCAGGTGTCCACTCTTTCCACAGACATGGATATCAGAGCACGTGCCTGAGACATCATGACACTCATGCAATAGCTGGACTCCTCTAATATCTCTCCAAGGCGTCTGTCCCTGGGAACACTGACAGAAAGGTTGATATTTCCCATTTCTACCTCACATTTTCTCATTTTCACAGATAACCCCCGAGATTCGGCAAATGTGTACAGCTGAGTAGATCTTTCAGAGTCTTGTGCCCTCCAATGGGGTCTTTCCACTGTCATCCATATTTCCCAGCATAAACACCCACTCTCGAGATGTGTGTCTCACCATGTGATAACCTAGCTATCCCTGTTCTAGTACCCACCGAACTGAGTGTACTTGCGCTGATGGAGGACGCCAGGAACAATGTGAGAGGGCATCCTAAGAGTACTCACTCTCCTTTGAGTGTTCCTCAGGTTCTCCTCACAGCCGCTCCTCCATCACCAATGAAAGAGCTGTGGGAAATCAAAGACATGAGTAAGCGCTGACACTGGGAGAGGATTCAAACTCAACATATTCCATATCATGACATTTCAAGTAATGGTGATCTCAATTCAACAGGAGTTACTGCCAACCAGTAGTGTGATATCTAATGCTGTCATCAGCACGTGGGCCGCTGCCACCTCTTCCTTGTCAATGCATAATGTGTATGCCACCCTGCTGATTGCCAAGCACTCTCTTCCAATGTAGTCGGAGTGCCAATGGCTGCAGATCCTTCTCCAGTTACATCTCTTTCTTGTGTTGTGCACTCTCCTCCTGTAATGAGAGAAGGCAGAGAATTAGGAGTGCGAGAGGTGGAAAATGTGTTGAGGATGGAATGAGAACATTTGAGGAGGGTAACTGTGTGGAATGGAAACAAGATGGTAATAGGGTGAGGGCAGGTGTGAGTGTTGGCTGTTGAGGTGGGGAGTTGAGGAGGTGTATAGAAAGAAGCGAGTGTGTGAAACAACATGCTGTGTGAATAGAGGAGTGATGGATGCGAGGGAATTCAGACAGTGATGGACATCACCTGAAAGTTATTTAATACTCATGTTGCTGGACCTAATAAGGTCACTAAATCTATTGCGGCACTGGATCCAGTTCCTGAGCACTCCTGCTACTCATGGTTTTTGCTATCTCTAGCCATGGCTGCTCTGTTTGGGTGGCTGGCCTCATCCTCCCATCTACATCTACTCTCACTGCTCCCAGCAAGACGTCCAGGGAAGAATTAGAGGACTGGTCAGGGCAGGGGCTGGTGGGGATGGCGCGCAGACTTTCCAAACATCTTACTTCCATATCCTTGTCTTGATGCCCTTCACAAACAACGGTCGCGATTTAACAAATGGGAATAAAGTCCCAAAGCGAGCGCGTTTGGACACGTGTTTCCCGGCGCTCGCAGTGCCGAGAAGCACCCCACTATTTAACGCACCTCTGGCTACACAGGGGGCCTCAGCAAGGAACGTACGGCAGAGGTCACACAGCCCCGTTTTCTACACTGAGGAACTCCGCTCGCCGAATCTCCTCCGTGTAGCGAGAGATCGGGACACCATTCTTATATGGCATCCCGATCTCTGGAGACCCTGACGAACCCTGACCAACCCCCACCCCAAAAAAAAACTTACTATGAGGGGGTCCTCAGGCCCCCTGCACCCTCCTCAACACCCACATTTGGCACCCTGGCCCAAGGGCCGCTGCATGAAAAATGCAAGCTTGGCAGCACCAACCTGGCAGTACCCCATGAGCTGACAGTGACACCCAGGCACCTTGGCAGTGCCAGGCTGACAACCAGGTGGCAACAGCAGTCCAGGGTGCCACTCTGCCCAGAGGACAAACACCTGGGGGCCTCCGATCCCCTCGGAGACCCCCACAGGTGCTGTTCCATTTGGTCTCCTTTTGTGGAGACCAGTACTGAACGGCACTTGCCCGAAGTCTCTGAGGCAGAGGGGATCGATCCCAACTCCTGAAGTGTCTCAGGAAAATGCATATTAAAGTGAGACTAGCTGTCTCGCTCTAATGTGCAGATATGCCAAAAGATGATCCCACCCACAATGGGCGGAATTCACAGCACAGCATCTCGTGAGATCTAATGCGATCTTGCGAGGCGTTGGGAGCTGGGTAGATCCTGGGAACAAGTTCTCCCGGCTTCTATTGGCTATGTTGTGCCACAGCTAACTGTTTTTCAGATGCAAATTGGCCATTCGATTATGCCCAAGGGTTTCCTGCAGCTATTTTGAACCCTGACGGAGTATCCTTAAATGGAGGGCCTTTGTTGACAGAGTGTGAGTCACGTCTGCACTTTGTAGTTGGTTGAGAAACCCGGAAGTGGAATACTGTTATATTCCGCATGGGTCTTACAGGGTAGGGATGATTAACTACCCCCATTATCTTGCAGAATACGAGCTCCCCCAATAAGGCGGCGGGGGACTGGTAACAATCTCTGGTTATGTATAAATAGAGTCAGCCAGTAAGGCACTGACTAGAGAAGACCCAGAAGGGAACTACTGGAGCTGTATATAATAGTAATTATAAAATAAAGTAAGTTTTTGTTCTGACCTACTCAGTGTGGACTCTTCGTTGCTCATTATAAAAAATACTAATGCTGTGTCTAAGTAAAAGAGCCGTGCAAAAGTGTCTAAGTAAAAGAGCCGTGCAAAATCCCACTGAGAGAACAAATGAACTCTTGATCCCGTTACTGGTTTCCATACTGTGTGCGGGTCTGTTAATATAAAACTCTGCCCTTTGAGTGGAGTGCCCTCTCAGGCAAAGTTATGTTTCATGAAGCATTGTCAGTTTTTAGTATTATTATGTAAGCATTAAAGCAACATATTTATTTCCCTGGATATGTTGCCCCTTACCACAATGCCCTAGAATAAAAATCAAATGGAGAAAAAAGGAAGATAATTACAGGTAGGTGCCTGTCAATCAAACTTTTTCCATATTTCAGTTCATTACTCGAATGAGCAGTGAAGCTTTGTCCAAGAAACCTGATGTTCTATTTTTAGCTGGTGGAGCTGGGAAAGAAGGAAAGCTGACAATCTCTCCCTCGGCGATAATGAACTGTGCTGCTTCTTGTAAGGTCATTGGAAACAACTTAGAAAGTGTAAGTGCTGGAGCTGAAGATTTTCCCTCCACTTGCTCTTACATTTACAGCTGGATATGAAGACCAAAGAACCAAAGCCTGTGATGTGTTGGGTACTCTGCTACATAGACAAACCAACACGGTTGCGAATGGTACAACTCAGTTTTATTACTAACATTTATTTACAGTGGTAAACTGGTTACTGAGGTTCGATCATAACCCTAGAATGTGGACCTATTCCTAACACTATCTTGTAGTGGCACTCAGCACATGGTGGATGTCTGAGTGGCTTGCTATGAGCTCTGTGCCCTGAGCTGTCTCCTGCTGGAATGCTCAGGAAGTGTCGTGTTCCCTGTTTTGTAGTGTGTATGCTCTTGCCTGTGATTGGCTGTGGTGTTGTGTGTGTGTTGATTGGTCCGTTGATCTGTCCATCAGTATGTATGTGCTGTGATGTTTACCTGAATATCATGACATCCCCCCTTTTGTACAAGAACATGTGCCTATGTGGTTATAAATAGAGATGTGTACTGAGTGCAGCTGAATGTGTGTGTGTGTAATATCTGCAGCATGTACATGGGGCTAAATTATATACAAGGAGCGATGTCGGGTGCGACATAACAACGAGGTTGTACCATAAACAAAGAACGGGGAAATGTTGAACGACAAAAACGAACTCCTGTAACGACAGGGAAGAACAGAAACATATTAACACAGTGGTATTATGAGTTCAATGTACAAACAGGCTCATAAGTCCAATCTAGTAGGTGGGCGACGAATTCGGGTTGACCGCCTCAAGGGTGGGTCTGGATCCACCGGCTGAGGAATGGGCCTGGCCACGGGCGATGACGGAAGGGGCATGGTGGCAGGAAGCTCCACGAAGTCGATATCAGAAACAACAGGAGGGCGCGGTGTCGGTGTAAGTTCCCGTAGCGAGCGTGGAAGTAGGCGAAGAGCCTGGCAATTGCGCCTACGAATGGAGCAATCAAGCATGCGAACCAGGAACGAGCGGGGAGCCACGCGTCGGAGAACTTCGGCAGGTGCTGACCAGCCACCTTCTGGAAGGTGGATGCGGACGTCGTCTCCAGGCGCCAGGGCGGGAAGATCAGTTGTCCGTGTGTCATATGCCATCTTCTGGCGAACGCGCTGCTGTTGCATTCTGTGTAGTACAGGAGCATGGTTGGTTGTGGGTACTAGAATGGATGGCACAGTGGTCCTGAGGGCGCGACCCATCAACAGCTGGGCTGGTGAGAGACCTGTGGCTAGTGGGGCCGAGCGATAGGCCATCAGGGCTAGGCAGAAATCTGATCCGGCAGCAGCAGCCTTGCAGAGGAGCCACTTGACGATGTGAACGCCCTTTTCCGCCTTTCCATTGGACTGGGGATGCAGAGGGCTGGACGTCACGTGTGTGAAGCCATACGAAGCAGCAAAGGATGACCATTCCTGGCTGGCAAAACAGGGCCCACTGTCCGACATGACAGTAATCGGAATGCCGTGGCGAGCGAAGGTGTCTTTGCAGGCCCTTATGACAGCGGACGATGTTAAATCGTGCAGGCGTATGACCTCTGGATAGGTGGAAAAGTAATCAATGATGATTACATAGTCCCTGCCAAGCGCGTGAAAAAGGTCCACACCCACCTTCGCCCAGGGGGACGTCACCAGCTCATGGGGCAGAAGCGTCTCAGGAGGTTGCGCCGGTTGAAACCTTTGGCAGGTGGGGCAGTTGAGCACCATATTGGCAATGTCATCACTGATGCCCGGCCAGTATACCACCTCTCTGGCCCTCCGTCTGTACTTCTCGACCCCCAGATGGCCTTCGTGTAGTTGGTCGAGGACCAGCTTGTGCATGCTGTGCGGAATCACAATCCGGTCCAGCTTTAGAAGGACACCATCAATGACGGCCAAGTCGTCTCGGACATTGTAGAACTGCAGGCACTGTCCTCTGAGCCACCCACCTGTCATGTGGCGCATCACCCGTTGTAGAAGGGGGTCAGCCGCAGTTTCCCGGCGAATACGGGCCAGACTGGGGTCGTCAGCTGGCAGATTTGCCAATGTGAAGGCCACCTGCGCTTCGACCTGACAGACGAACCCCTCTGAATCGGGCGGTGTGCTCACTGCTCTGGATAGTGTTGCGGTCATTGATGGGAACCGGATGTCTCCAGCCAGGACCCACCAGCCGTTGCAAGTGAACACTGTCGCTCCGGGTGATGAATTGATAATATCTGATGCATTGGGTGCTCTGGATCCGTGGAACATATACAGGCCACCAACACTTAAAATAGTGCAACACTATTTTATTAAGTTAGAAACTGTTGAACATACTTTCACTGTGGGTTAACACGATGTTAGATTAAACTAAAGACCTATGCCTGTCCGAACTAGTCTATGCACTCAGCACATGGTGACGATCTGTGCTGTAAGCTGTAAGCTCTGTCCTTGTAGGAGGCTGTATCCCGAATGAGCGGAAACTCTGATGCCCCCTGTCTTTATAGTGCGTGTGCTCTAACTGGTGATTGGCTGCGGTGTTGTGTGTGTTGATTGGTATTGCTGTGTGTCCATCAGTGTGTGTGTATCTGCACCATGATATACTGGTGTATATTATGACAATATCTGGACAGAAGAAGTATAATATTTTGAAAGGCCATAATTCTCCATCCCAAACAAGGATTTTCACATGTCATCATCATTAAAAATCATTGGGCTAATCTTCCTTTGACCATATGCCGGGAAACCAATGCAATTTGGGTCAGGAAGGAGAAAATATGGTAGATTATGCTGATGCATTGTTTCTTAGTTCCTTTTAAAAGGCTGGCTACCCTGGTGACCCTAAAGGTCAGCCCAAGTTCAGGAAAGCATGATTCAAAGTATACGTGGCAACTGAAGAGAAAGGGCAGGTGCTAGAATGTTATGTTGGATGTATATTTAACGTGAAGGATCACCTTTTTATTTTGTGTTCCCTCTTATGGGTATCCCTTTCTCTACTTTTGCCTCTTAAGCAACAAAGGAAGCTAGAGCTTAGTGGGAATTTGGTGACAGAGTTATGCCGTCTCTCAGAGCCAAGGCCTATTATATAATGTGGCAGTTGCCGTCAATCCCACTGTGACTGATGAGTTTCTTCGATCACTGTGGGATCCTTGCACACATGAAGAGAGTGTAGGAGGCTTATAATTCCCTTGGATCAAAGGTAGCATTGGCAGAGGCTAGGGAGCAGGTCAGCCACCTACATATTTAACAAATGAATGATTCATGTTGTACAAGAAAGAGATAGTAAAGAAGAAAAGATTGTAAAATGGGGCGGAGGCATGAATAGAAATAGAAATTAAAATAAGCCTGACATGAAAAACATATCTGTAAATGGGTCTGAGAAGCACATAATTTAAATGACTTGGAATTTCTTGTGGAAGTGAAGCCACCTATTCACCATTAGTCATAGTCTGTATTTTCAATGTTGAACAGATGATGTGACAGCAGACTTAACTAATATTTTTTATAAATGGTGTTGTCATGGTTACAGTTCAACTACATAAATGAACATTAAGCCTTGTGCACATTGCAAACTAATAACATATTGTAGAACATCGGAGCACAAATTTATCATAGCTGATAGCAGCCAGCTGAGCAGGTTTCAAAATGAGTTTAGCCCAAGCTTAATTTGAAATGAAGTGTCTGATACCAGTTTATTCCTGGCGTCACCATTACCAGCACTCATGGTCTTGAGGAAGGCTTTTGGCTTGCAACTGAGGTGTCTGTTTGTGGGTATTGCTATTTATGGACTCTCTTCATTTTGTAAGCATGAACATTGATGAAATCTTACCAGTCAGTCCCATGCTCAACACAATCTACATTCGCAATGTGTAAATGTTACAGTTTACTTCCTCACTGCTTTCTTATGCCTATAAGACCAGAAATATATTGAAAATATCTGTGAATTCAGAGATTCAAAAATCCTGCACAGCTTATAAATAAGTATAACAATTTATTTTCTGCCAAGCTAGGTTATTAATACGCCACAAAAGAATATTTAAAAAATACAGTAACATCTACATCCGGACTGATTTTTGTCAACCATTTCTAAATTATGTAAAGTGTTTCAATGTATTACAGAAAGAAAGAAAGAATATTTTGGGCTGGATTCTCCCGCCCCGCCCACCACAAGAGCGCCATGGGCGAACCGCGTAAATTGGAGAACTCCATTGAGCGCGGGCGTGATTCTCCAGTTGCCGGGCGGACGCGGCCGGAGAATCACGCCCATCATTTTTCATGACTTCAAGATGTTCCAAAGTGCCATCTAACCAATGAAGGTATTCTTTTGAAATGTAGTCACTGGTGTATTGTCGGAAACATGCATTCAATTAGCACATTTCCAACAATACAGTAATGAGCTAATTAACCAGACACTTGTTTGTGATGTTGGTTCAGGAATAAATATTGGTTGGAAAGCTGGGGAAACATCCTTGCCCTTCTTTGAATAATGCCATGGGATATTTCACATGAAAAAGCAGATGTGATCTTGGTTTAATGTCTCACCTGGCAGTGTAGACCTGCACAGTAGAATACTGCACTTGAGTATCAATCTAGGTTGTGTGCTCACATATAGGGAGTGGAGCTTGGATATATAATGCTCTGATTCAGAGATAACAGTGCGACCACTGGGCCCATAACTGAACGGCTCCTTGAGAAATGTAAAACTGTCTTCGGTTTGTCAGTTTTCTATTATTTGCTGAGTGTGGCCCCAGGAGCAGCATGATGACATCAACATGAACCAATTCTTTCACGGGACTATTTTTGGCAGCAATGAGATACACCAGGTGGATTGCTAAAGAAGTGTAAAAAGTAGCTCAGTAATCTAGAAAGCATATCAGCTTAAATAAGTAGGTTATCAAAAAACTTATAAAACAAGAGATACACTCAAAAACCATACTCACATCCACCACACAATCCAAATGCTAGTAATCTTAACCACACGATTTCATCCTTTCTCACTGATGTCCTTTAGCAAAAAATAGATCCATCATTTCTTCACGCTTTCTATCCTTGAACAAAGTTTAAAAATGCAGTGCCATACTTTATTAGTGTTGATCAGTTATAAACACAATATTACAAGATTACAGTGTGGTATCACTTTTGAATAGCTTATGAACCTTATCAAAAATACTAATAAGTGACACAGTTCAGCCCAACTGTTATTTACGCAGAGGTATCAATCTGGACATTTGTACTGACTTCTGTCTCTAAATAAACCTGACCTGAAATATCAACCTTCAGCAACAGACTTCACTATTTATTACGTAACAGGTCAATGCTAAAAAGATAAACTGTGGTAAGAGCCAGTTAAAAAAAAAAGGAATATTTAAATAGTATTAAAATGGCAATCCATGCTTGAATGTGTGTTAGTCACCAGCACGATGAAAGGTCTTTATCTCCCAGCTATTTTCAGTAATTTGCTGAAGGGTTGTAGCGCTCAACGACTGACAAGAGAAATGTTACTGACAAAATTCAGGCATTTGCTATCAATATCGAATACTGTGTAAGAGGCAGCAGAGCTATCATTGGAAAAGCTGTTCTGTAACTTGGATCACAGGGAAATGACTGACAGGAAAAGCTTTGTCATTGCATTAAGCAAACATAACAATATCAAGCAGTTTAATAGTGAGGTAATATACTAACTGCAGGATGTGTTCAGGGCACTGATGTTTCTCTGCACCGTGCAGTATCAAAACATATCCCTGCTCATTATCCACATGGTCATTTCAATTCAGGCGAGGTGCAAAAAGCAACTCGAGCCAGTCATCATTTAGAAACTGGGACTGCCGTGAGTGACAATGTTCTCCTCATACTTTAAGGAACCGGTTAAGGAAAAGATGGAAATAATTGCAGGGCTACCTATGCAGACAATGTGTAACTTCACTTTCAATACTGTCCTGAAGAAAGACCCAGAAAATGTAATTCTGCAGCATTTACCGATACAGAAATTAATTGTTAAGAGTGAAGAGGGAATAAATTGAATGGCTCACAGTTTTCTCAGATCAAATATGACAGCACAGTCACTTGCTTGACACATACACAGTGTATTCTCTATATGTGCCATCCCTCCCACTTTGTGCTCACACTTACACCACCCACACACTTATTCTTCCACTGCCTGCATGTAAATTATCATTCTCATGATAATTACCTGGGTATAATGATTCACACAGGCAGATGACGCACAAAACCCTTTATCATCATGGTAATTGTAGTTCATTGGATTTGCAATCTGGAAGAAGAGCAAACAAATGAGGGTGACCAAAATGCATTTGCCAAAGTGTGCCAGAAACGGCAATATAGATGATTTGTGGACTGCATTTATTTCATTAAAATGTCTTTTTCATGAGTTTAAATGTCGGGTAAGCTATGTCGCATTGTGCACCTCCCACTTGCTTGATTGAAATTGGTATCATGCATATCTGCACTTTCCTGTCAAAGCACTTTTGTCTCAAACAGCACACTGCTGATATTTGCACTCATTCAAGATGAACTATTCATAAATTCTGGCTTCTAATATCAGTGGGAGATTGAGGGAGGGGAGGAGGAAGAGGGGAGGTTACTATTGGCAACTACTACAGAGTTTGCCTTCCATTTTAGTTTCCTTTATATGTTGTGCTTTCAAAATTCCTTCAATAAATACTCAACGACAAGTGTGTCAAATACAATTCCTTCAGTAGCATGACAAGCACTACAAGTACATGAGGAGGAATAAATCAAAGGAAAACGTTTTTGCACTGTTACATTTTGGAAATTATGTAAAGCTGAAACTGTAATGTCTTTACCTGGGGAGAGACAATTTAACGTGGCAATCCACCTACACTGCACATCTTTTTGTCTTGTGGGGGTGAGACCCACGCAGAAACAGGGGAGAATGTGTAAACTCCACATGGACAGTGACCCAGAGCCGGGATCAAACCCAGGTCCTCGATGCCGTGAGGCAGATGTGCTAACCACTGCGCCACCGTGCTGCACCATCCCAGTTATTAGTGATATCCCTGTGAGAATATGTAATGGTGCTGACTGCTGCTCACATTCAGTGTTCTACTGCATAAAATATATTGAGGATGTTTCACTTAACTATTTTTAGTGTCTATTTAGTGTCATGTGACATGGTAAATGCATTGCAGAATGTTCTAAACCATATACTCTGAACCTTTAGCACATTCTGTGTATTTTTAAAGCTGTATTATATTATTTCATAAAATAGAACCAGATATGAATGTGATTTTTGAAATTCGGAAATTTGCCCATAAACGTTCTCGATATCGCAAAGGGGCTCATCTTAAAATGTGTTTTGCATGTGAAAAAGTCAAAAGATGTGTTTATAGAATTTTAGAAAGCCAATTGCTAAGGTGTTACATTTGCAATCAAATTTTTTCCTCTCCTTGCCTCTATTACATGGAATTTACAGTACGGAGCCAAGCCATTTGGCCCCAATGGTCAATGTTCTTCACAGGCTCCTCCCATTTTACTTCAGCTAACTCTACCTCCGCTTTTCATTTCTGAATTAACTTCCCCTTAAATGTATCAATGCTGTTCACTTAATTCCATGAGGTAGCATTTTGCATGTTTTAAGCACACTCTGGATAGAGAGGTTTCTCCTGAATTCCTCATTGGATTTGTCAGTGATCATCTTGTAATTTTGACTCCTATTTTTTGGGATGCATTCATTTATGATTCTGATCTATGGGGCGTGAATCCCGCCCCCGCCGGCTGCTGAATTCTCGGCGTCGGGAATTTGGCGGGGGCAGGAATCGTGCCGCACTGATCTGCGGCTGCTAGCAGCGGCCTCCGTGGTGGTTCCCCGGCCCGCGATGGGCCGAGTGGCCGTTCATTTCCGGCGGGCCCCGCCGGTGTATGTTACGACAGGTACTTACTGGCGGGACCTGCTGGCTCCGCGGCGGCCTCCGGGGTCCTCGGCGGGGGTGCGGGGGATCTGGCCCCGGCCTAGCCCCTGAAGGTGCGGAGGATTCCGCACCTTCGGGGCGGCCTGAATCCTGAATGGTTCACGCCACTCCTTCGCCCGGAGTTGCCCGCCCTGCCGGTTTCCGAAGAATCCCGCCCATGATGTCTCACATCTGTTGTTTACTCTTACTTTCTGTCCTTCAGTGTTTCCCAGTTTTCTAGGACTGCAATATCTGGCGGGGAATGTTATTTTTTTCTAAATATTTTATTCAGACATTTGTATAAACAAACAACAAACAGAACAGATAAGTGCAGAAGTAAAATTGTACAACATAATAAATAAACAATACCTACTCCCCCCCCCCCCCGGCCTTATCCCCTCCTCCCATCCTGCCTGCCCCCTGTTTAATCCCTTTAATCCCCGCCCCCTCTGCTGACACCTCAATCCTCCTCAAAGAGGTCTTCCACCTTCAAGCAAACCCATCGACCGAACCCCTCAAGACGAACTTGACCTTTCCAACCTCAGGAATTCTGCCAGGTCACTCACCCACACTCCCGCTTTTGACAGCTCTGAGTCCCACCACCCAAGCAAAGTCTGTCTCTGGGTTATCAGGGAGGCAAATGCCAAGACATCGGCCTCTCTCACCCCTGGACTCCCGGGTCTTCTGACACCCTGAATATTGCTACCTCTGGACTTGGGGGTCACCTTACCTTCACTCCCAACAACTCAGATATTACATCCGCAAACCCCTGCCAGAACCCCATCAGGTTTGACATGCCCAAAACATGTGGACATGATTCATGGGCCTCCTCACGCACCACCCACACCTGTCCTCTGCTCTCTCAAAGAACCTACTCATCCTTGCCACCAGCTCCTCCTCCCACTTCCATTTAATGTCTCCCCTCGGGGCCCTCTCCCAATCCATCAGTCCCTTGTAAACCTCAACACCTTCCCCTCCCCTACCCCCTCCCTCGACAACACCTTGTTCTGCAGCCCCAAGGGTGGCAACCCAGGAAAAGAAGGCACCTCCCTCCTCACAAAGTCCCGGACATGTAAGTACCGAAAACCATTCCCCCTTGGCAGCTCGTATTCCTTCTCCACATTCTCTAATTTCACAAAGCTGCCCCCTACGAACAGGTCCCCGAATAGCTCGATCCCTGCCTGCCGCCACTCCCAAACCCTTACGCCATCCCTCCCCCTGTGCAAACCTATGATTATCACAGATCGGTGCCCACACTGAAGCACCTCCAGTCTCAAACGCTGCCTCCACTGCCCCCATACCCTCAAGGCCAACACCACCACTGAGCTCACTAAGTATCTGGCTAGTGAGAGCGGCAGAGGCGCTGTTAGCAATATCCTTCAGCTCGTTCCCGTACAAGAAGCTGCCTCCATCCACCCCATACCGACCCCACCCCACTACCCATTTCCTGACCATGACGATATTAGCCGCCCAGTAATAATTCATTATGTTCGGCAGAACCAACCCCACACCCACTCCTCGCCACTGCTCAAAAAAAAAAACTCTTCACCCGTGGGGTCTTCCCCGCTGTTATGGGCCAAGGTTTAGAGAACCCCAAAGTGTATCATGGAGTTCACCTGACCCACAACTTTTAATAGATTGTGGTAAGGGGAGCACACGGCCCACTCTACAGGTGTGGTACAGCAGAAATGGAAAAGTATTTTTTTAAGAAAAACACTGTTTATTCTGTGAATTCAAGTTAACCTTTTTAAAACAAACAGTGAACAACTTAGCAACCATTAATTCAAATACAACCCCCAAAGAATACAACACTAAGTAATCCATAAGCTGTCCTTTTAACATCCAGAGGACTTTTTAAAAAAAATCTTTAAACAGAAGCACATCAGGTTAAAGTCACTACTGAAAACATTTATAATTCTGAATTCACCAAATGATCAAGAGATAGTCTTTTCATGGCAGAGAGATCAACAGTACTGCTGCTCTGTCTGGCTTCAGCTACCACACTGAAACAAAACTAAAACACACCCTGCAGCAAACAGCCTCAAAAGAAAGTAGAAAATTGACAGACTGCCCAGCTCCACCCACACTCTGACATCACTGCAGTAATATGAGCAGCCAAACATTTCTTAAAGGTACTCTCACTACAGATATTTATATACACACGCATTTATAAACACCCATTTCTTAAAGGTACTCTCACATGACACCCGCCCATACAAACCCCAAGTTCAATGCGTTAATCTTCTTAAAGAATGACTTCAGGACAAAGATCAGGAGGTTTTGAAATATAAATAGGAGCCTTGGCAGCACCGTCATCTTTACTGCCTGCACGTGTCCCACCAACACCAGTGGCAGCCCGTCCTACCTCTTAAAGTCCCCCTTCATCTGCTCCACCTGGCGAGTCAAGTTTAACTTAAGTAATTGTGCCCAAACCCGCGTCACCTGGATGCCCAAGTATCTGAAGCTTGCCCCCACCATCTTAAATGGTAGCTCTCCCAAACTCTTCTTCTGGCCTCTGGTCTCAATCAGGAACACTTCGCTCTTTCCCAAGTTCAACTTGTCCTGGAGAGCCGACCAAACTCCTCCAAAATCCTCATAACGCTGCCAATGCCCCCCAATGGGTCTGAAATATAGATAACAGCAGGTCGTCCGCATACAACGAGACCCTGTGCTCAACACCATCCCCCCTGCCCCACATTATCCCTTTCCAATCTTTCAATGTTCTAAGTGCCATAGCTAATGGCTCTATAGCCAAGGCAAAAAAGTAACAGGGAGAGCGGGCAACCCTGCCGTGTCGCAATATATCCCAAACTCACCTGGTTCGCCCGCACACTTGGCAACAGTGCCTTGTACATCAACTGGGTCTGGTCCATAATCCCCTGCCCAAACCCAAACCAGCCCAGCACCTCCCACAGTTATTCCCACTCCACCCAGTCGAAAACCTTCTCCGCATCCCTCGCCACTGCCACTTCCACTTCCTGCTCCTCCGGGGGCATCAGAATGACGTTAAGCAGCCTCCTCACATTTGCAGACAACTGTCTCTCTTTCACAAACCCCATTTGGTCCTCACCTATCACCCCCGGGACTCAGTCCTCAATTCGCAAAGCCAACACCTTCGCCAACAACTTAGCATCCACATTAAGCAACAATATCGGCCGGTACGATCCACACTGCTCCGGATCCTTACCTTTCACAGTTTCAGGGAGATGGATGCCTGCGACAGTGTAAGGGGGAGTTCCCTCCCTCTCCCTAGCCTCATTGTATGCACTCAACAGCAACGGCCCCAGGCCCCCCCCAAACATTTTAATAAACTTCACCAGGAACCCATCCAGGCCCGGGGCCTTCCTTGCCTGCATCACCCCCATACTCTCCACCACCTCCCTCAGCCCAAAAGCAGCCCCCAAACCTTACACCTAAACTCCTGGGAAATTCCAACCCATCCAGGAACCATCACACTTCCTCCCCAACCACCCCTCCCGGCCAGGGGTTCCGACTCACACAACCTCCTGTAAAATTCCTGACACACCCCATTCACCCGACCAGGTCCAGCACCATCCGTCATGTCCCGTCCTTCACTCTAGCAACCTTCCTCACCGCCTCCTGTTTCGTTAGCTGGTGGGTCAGCATCCCACTCGCCTTCTCCACTCGCCTTCTTCCCATACTCGTATATTGGCCCCCCGGCCCTCCTCAACTACCCTACCACCTTCCCCGTGGACCCCAATCCAAACTCCATCTAGAGCCTCTGCTTCTCTCTCAACAACCCTGCCTCTGGGGCCTTCGAGTACCGCCTGTCCACCGTCAAAATCTCTTCCACCAGCCTTGCCACCTCTGCCCATTCCGCCTTCTCCCTTTGTGCCCAAATCGAAGTAAACACCCCCGGACCACCGCCTTGAGTACCTCCCACAGTGTGGCCGCCGTGACCTCCCCCATGTCGTTCGGCTTCATGTATTCCCCGAATGGCGGCACTCACCCACTCACCACCTCCTCATCTGCCAGCAGCCTCATATCCAGCCTCCATGACCAACCTGTGTGAGTCCAGGTCAGGAATCTTTACCAGCACCCACCTCATAAACGCCACATCCTCCCAATTTGGGGCACAAACATTTACTAGGACCACCGGCATCCCCTCCAGCTTCCCACTAACCATCACAAATCCCCCCCCCGCCCCGCTGAATCTGCCTCAATGTTCCCCACCTCGAACGCTATCCGCTTATTCACCAGTACTGCCCCCCCCACCCCCCCGTCTTCATGCCCAGACCCGAGTGAAGCACTTGCCCCATCCATCCTTTCCTCAACCTTGTCTGATCCTCGAACTTTAAATGCTTCTCCTGCAGAAAAGCCATATCCGCCTTCAGTCTCCTCAGGTACATGAAAACATGTGACCGTTTGACCAGCCCATTCAGCCCCCTTACGTTTCACGTAACCAGCCTGGTTGGGGGGGGGGGGGGGGGGGGGGGGGAGAGGCTCCCTGCCCCCCCTCCCCTCCCCTACCAATCAATCATATTCCTTTTTGGACCAGCCCCCAGCCATTGTCACGTGTCACTCCAAGTCCACCCTCGGATGTCCCCCGCTCATCGCTCCCTTTCGAACTGTGCCACACCAACCACCCCCTTGTCAGCAATCCTTCGCCTCCCTCCACCAAACAATACAACAACCCCATCCCCCTCCCATGTACCAACCACCTGACCAACCCCCCACTGTGCTCCTGTTAACTAGCCCACCAGCTAGCACGGCAGCCCCCACCCAAGGCCTCCAAACCTCCTACCCCCCCCCCCCCCCCCCGATTCCCCTCCCCCCGCAATCCACATTCCCCACAAGAAACAAAGAAACAGAAAAAGGTGCACTCACCCTTGCTGCTCCCCAAGCACCCAGCCACCAAACCCAACAAAAGGCTGAAAGGAGAAAAAGCTCTCCAAAAACAACCAACAGAAAACACCTCCTCACACCTCCTCAAAAGTTCAATGTCCTCCTCCTGCCCATCAATTGTCCCTCAAAAACTCCGTCACCTCCTCTGGCATACCAAAATAGTACTCTCGATTCTGGAAAGTCACCCAGAGGCAGGCCGGTTACAGAACTCCAAACTTCATCCCCTCCTTGAAGATGGCAACCTTGACCCGATTATACCCGGTCCTCCTCTTCGCCAGCTCTGCACCCAGGTCTTGGTACACCTGCAGCTCGTTCCCTTCCCATGTCTATCTTCTGGTCTGCCCCGCCCACCGAAGAATCTTCTCCTTCTCCAAGAAGCGGTGCAACCGCACCTCCATCGCCCTCGGCGACTCGCCCACCTGTGGCCTTCTCATCAGCACCATGTGCGCTCGGTCGACCTCCAGGGGCTGGTCAAAGGCCCCATCCCCAATCAGCTTTTCCAGCATTTTGGCCACATAAGTGCCGGCCTCCACTCCTTTGATGCCTTCGGGCATCCCCACGATCCGCACATATTGCCGTCTGGAGCGGTTCTTCAGATCCCCCTTCTTCTCCTTCAGCCTCTTTTGGGTCTACCGCATTACCCCCACCTTGGCCAGCAATGAGACCAACTGCTCCTCATGCTTCCCCATCGCCATCTCCACTTTCTGGATCACCTGACCCTGGGACTCCAGCCTCTGCTCCACTCGGTCAGTAGCTGCTTTGAGCAGCCCCACTACCTTGACCAGGTCCACCAGGTCTCCCCTTCTCTGTTGGCTGACCTTCTCATTTCAGAAGTCCGGCAGCTGTTCTGTTGACCAATGGGTGGGCAGAACTGCCCTTTGCCCTCCACGATTTTGACCTGTGGCGCAAAAAGACTCTCCTTTTCTAGCAGTTCCCTTCTGCTCGACCCACTTCTAGTTCCTGGATCCATCCACCAGCCACACCAGAGGAGGTACACCTTCTCCTGGCACTCTGACACCTCTTTCCATCCAAAATGCCACTCCTCAGATGGGGAAAGGACCGAAAAATTAAACCTTGAGTGGGAGCTACCAAATATGCAGCCATTCACTCCATGGCTGCCACTGGAAGTCCCTGAGGGTGAATGTTAGGCATGGGTGAGGGTATTGCTGCCCTCCCACACCACTTGGTAGAAATGTTGGCTAGCAGTTCACTGATGCACGATCAATGACCACTAAAGTGAGGTTGTAGTCCAACTGAAGGCTTTAATAAGCTAGACGTTTCCCCCAGCAGCTCAGGTACAGAATGAAGGCTGCTGGGGCGGCACGGGCTCTTATACCCTGCCTAGCAGGGCGGAGCTACCATACATCCTAACCAATAGAAAGCATACAGTTTCCACCAATGGCGCTCCAGTCTATCAGGGACTGTAATACCTCTAATACCACATTCACCAACTTAAAAAGGACTGCCTGACAGGGCTAATACACTAGGGAAAGTCTTAATAAGCTGAGAGTGGGACTTCCAACACTGGGGGTCAGGAAGTCCCACTCTCGAGAGTGTCAATCAGCAGTGCCAGAGCATTGTAGTGGCCACTGCTAGGGTGCTAAGGGAGTCCTGAGAAGGAAGATCATGGAAGTTGACCTTAAGTCAAGGGTTTTTGGTGTGGTCTGGGGCCCGAATGATGGAAGAGGTTAGGGGGTCAGATTTGAGGGAAATATCGGGTTACTAGGTGAAGTGAGAGTGACTGCCCTTGACATCAAGGCAGCATCTGACTGGGTATGGTATCAAGGAGCCCGCGCAAAACTGGAGTCGATGGGAATCAGGAAGCAAACCATCCGCTGGTTAGAGTCATACCTGGCACAAAGGAGATGGTTGTGGTAGTTGGACGTCAATCATCTTAGCTCCAGGACATCACTGCAGGAGTTCCTCAGGGTTATGTCCTAGGTTCAACCATCTCAGCTTCTTCATCAATATCCTTCCCTCCATCATAATGGGCAGCACGGTAGCATTGTGGATAGCACGATTGCTTCACAGCTCCAGGGTCCCAGGTTCCATTCCGGCTTGGGTCACTGTCTGTGCGGAGTCTGCACATCCTCCCCGTGTGTGCGTGGGTTTCCTCCGGGTGCTCCGGTTTCCTCCCACAGTCCAAAGATGTGCAGGTTAGGTGGATTGGCCATGATAAATTGCCCTTAGTGTCCAAAATTGCCCTTAGCGTTGGGTGGGGTTACTGGGTTATGGAAATAGGGTGGAGGTGTTGACCTTGGGTAGGGTGCTCTTTCCAAGAGCCGGTGCCGACTCGATGGGCCGAATGGCCTCCTTCTGCACTGTAAATTCTATGATAATCTATGATAAGGTCAGCAGTGGGTATGTTTGCTGATGACTACACAATGTTCAGCATCATTCGGGGCTCCTCAGATACTGAAGCAGCCCATGTTCAAATGATGCAGAACCTGGGCAATATCTAGGCTTGGGCTGGGAAGTGACATGTAACTTCACACCACACAAGTGCCAGGCAATGACCATCTCTAACAAGAGAGGATCTAACCATTGCCGCTTGACATTCAATGGCATTACCATTGCTGAATCCCCCACTAATAACATCCGTTGGGGGATTACCATTGATCAGAAACTGAACTGGACTAGCCATATAAATAATGTGGTTACCAGAGCAGATCAAATGCTGGTATTCCTACCATAAGTAACTCACCTCCTGACCCCCCAAAACCTGTCCACCACCTACAAGGCACAAGTCAGGAGTGTAATGAAATACACCCCACTTTCTTGGATGAGTGCAGCTTCAATAACAGTTAAAAAGCTGGACACCATCCAGGACAAAGCAACCGGCTTGATTGCTTCCCCTTGCACAAACATTCAATCCCTCCACCACCGAAGAACTATGGCAGCAGTGTGTACCATCTTCAAGATGTACTGCAGGAACATACCAAGATTCCTTAGACAGCACCTTAGAAACCAATGACCACAACCATCCAGAAGGACAAGAGCAGCAGATACTGGGTACACCACCACCTAATAATATAATAATAATAATCGCTTATTGTCACAAGTAGCCTTCAAATGAAGTTACTGTGAAAAGCCCCTAGTCGCAACATTCCGGTGCCTGTTCGGGGAGGCCAGTACAGGAATTGAAACCGCGCTGCATTACAAGCCACTGTGCTAAACCAGCCCCTAGAGGTTCACCTCCAAGTCACTCACCACCCTGACTTGGAAATAAATCGCTGTTCCTTCACTATCGATGGGTCAAAACCGTCCCCTCTTTAACAGGACTGTGGGTGTACCTACACCTCAGGGACTGCAGCTGTTCAAGAAGGTAGTGCACCACCACCTTCTGAAGGGCAACTAGGGATGGGCAATAAATGCTGGTCTAGCCAGTGACACCCATATCCCCTAATGAATAAAGAAAATATGGGACAAAATACAGTTCCGTCCACACAGGGATGGAAGAAAGCATATGACCCACACCCAGCGTCAGCTCCGTGCTGGATAAAGTTGGGTGCATTAGCAAGCATGGATACAGTACACCTCGCTGTATCCTTCACTGTATATTTGTAAATAGTTGTCAGAGCCCATAAAGGTTTACTGTTAACCTAAGTAGGCCTACAAAGACTTCTACAGATATACTGAACTGTAGCCAATACCCTACTGCAACAATGGGCATGATTTACCGGCCTCGTCGTGCCTGACTTGGTGATGCAACAAGGCTATTTAATCTTGCGAGAGGCGTCTCGTGTGATTTACGACGCATGAAACGTCTGCCGAGATTCAACAGAATCTTGCAAGACGTTGTGATCTGGATCTCATTCTTGATGGTCGAGCCTAATGACTCATTGAAATATATTTGAATCGGATTGTCCCAGTGCCAGGGAACCAATGGCCATGCCTGGGAGACCTAACCAGGCCGCTGTTAAACATAAAACAAACAGGGACTAGTCATAATGGCACCCTGGGGCGATTCCCAGGCCATTGGCGGCCTCTGGGTGGTCAGGCATTGGGCAAGGTGGCACCCTGAAACTCCTGCTGGCACCTGGGCACCTTGGCACTGTGAGCCTGGGACCTTGACACTACCACTTGGTAATCCTGGCAGTGCAACCCTGGCACTGCCCTAGTGGTGCTGCTGGTAGTCCAGGCGGTCAGGCACCGGAGACAGCGGCAGCAGTAGTGTCTGCAGATGCTCAAAGCGGGGGCCCATGTGCCGGACCCCACCCCACACCCTGGGAACCCAACCGCCCATCAGGCCAGGATGGGATCCAGAGGGGGAGTCCCCCGACAGCCCAGGCTGAATAGGCTTTGCTGGTCATTCGTCCAGATGATGGGAAGCAAGGTAGCACAGTGGTTAGCAAAGTTGCTTCACAGCTCCAGTGTCCCAGGTTCAATTCGGGCTTGGGTCACTGTCTGTGCGGAGTCTGCACATTCTCCCCAAGTCTGCATGAGTTTCCTCCGGGTGCTCTGGTTTCCTCCCACAGTCCAATGATGTGCAGGTTAGGTGGATTGGCCATGATAAATTGCCCTTAGTGTCCAAAAAAAAGGTTAGCTAGGGTTACTGGGTTACGGGGATAGGGTGAAGGTGTGGGCTTGGGTAGGGTGCTCTTTCCAAGAGTCGGTGCAGACTCGATGGGCCGAATGGCCTCCTTCTGCACTGTAAATTTCATGATTCTGTGATGGTCAGTGTAGGTAGACTATCATCAGGTCTTAGTGAGGCCACACCTGGAGTATAGTGTTCAGTTTTGGTCTCCTTACCTGAGAAAGGACGTACTGGCGCTGGATGGTGTGCAGAGGAGATTCACTAGGTTAATCCCAGAGTTGAGGGGGTTGGATTACGAGGAAGGGTAGAGTAGACTGGGACTGCACTTGTTGCAATTTAGAAGGATGCGGGAGGATCTTAATGAAACATATAAAATTATGAAGGGAATAGGTAGGATAGATGCAGGTAGGTTGCTTCCACTGGCGGTTGAAAGCAGAACTAGGGAGCATAGCCTCAAAATAAGGGGAAGTAGATTTAGGAGGAACTTCTTCACCCAAAGGGTTGTGAATCTATGGAATTCCCTGCCCAGTGAAGCAGTTGAGGCTCCTTCATTAAATATTTTCAAGATAAAGATAGTTTTTTGAAGAATAAAGGAATAAAGGGCTATGGTGTTCGGATGGGAAAGTGGAGCTGAGTCCACAAAAAAATCAGCTATGATCTCATTCAATGGCGGAGCAGGCTCAAAGGGCCAGATGGCCTACTCCTGCTCTATGTTCTTATCATCTACATATAATACAATATAATACGTATTAATAATATGTATTATAAACTGTATGTTTTACTGTTGTAGTTCTAGCATCGGACCAGCAGGTGGTGTAAGTATGCAGGCACATGACCCGACATACCATGGGCTGGATTCGCCATTATTGGGACTCTGTCCCCATGCCAGCGCCAAAATGGTAGGGTTTTACTCCTGAAAATCCTGGATTAAAGGGTTACGAATTCCCAGCCCTGCAGGGGGCGGGCAGGGACCCAGAGTAAATCACGCCGCTTTTGCTGCAGATATGAGCCCCCGCACTTCCGGGTCAGAAGCCATGCGAGACAACGGCGGCAGACTCCAGCAGCCATGCCGTGTTCCATGGCGGACCCAGACCGCGGAGCCAGACCCAAGAAAGAGACCCCCCGATCGGCCGTGCGCCCGAGCCTCAAGCCCTGCACAAGCACTCCCTGACTGCCTGTAAGGCCCCCCTTGGCCTCCTATCTGCCCACCACCGAATATCCTGACCGGCTGGAGCACATTAGTTCCATGCCGTCAGGATTTCGGCCAGTCGGGGGCGGAGAATTGCTGAGTGGGCCTCTGGCAATGGTCCCAGGCAGCGCGGTATACTCCCTGAGTACGTCGCTCTTCGGGGCCCGCAGAATTGGTGACCCGGCGCCGGTCCCGATTTTGTGCGGGAACATCGATTCTCCGCCCCGCGCCTGCTGCGATTGGTGCAAAGAATTCAGCCCTCATGTTCCAGAACAAGGTGTTAGTAAGGAGTTAATAGAAGTTGCATATTCGAGTGGCTCTGTAGTATCTTAGCGTAAGTTAGTGTAAGATCATTATTTCCAACTGTATTAATCATAGACATAATAGTAATCCTTCAGTGTAGTGTTAGTAATCAATAATTTTGTTGTAAAACAAAGTCTAATGTTCTTTGTTAACACTACCACATCAAGATTCAACATGAGCCTAATCAAAGAACATTACAGTCAACACGTGCCACAGGAGGCTCCACCTCAAGAAAGTCCTGAGTGGTTCTTCCATCTGCAGGGGGCTGGCAGGGCTCCGGAGTGCTTCTCGCAGCTCTGGCTGTGGATTTGGGGCACCGCACTTCCGGTCAGGAGTCCGCGCATGCGCACGGCGGCTGCCTGCAGCGGCGTCCCCGTGCGACATGATGGACTCGGACTGCGGAACTGCACCAAAAATGTAGGTGTGTGGTTGCCAGATGAAGATCATATACGTGTGTGCCCGCTCCCCGGTGAGTGAGCATGATAGATACATCCTGGGGCAATCGCTCAACCCCGGCCTCTTTGAGGAGCACCCCAGTATGGGCGGCTGGGACTTGGGGGATAAGGGGTACCCGCTGAGGACCTGGCTAATGATGTCAGTATGGAGGCTGGAGACCGAGGCGGAGACCCGGTACAAGGAGGGATATGTGGCCCCCCCAGGCTGTCATTGAGTGGTGCATCGGACTCCTCAAGATACGGTTCCCCCAGGGGGTTGCCCGCTTTGTGGTGGTCTGCTGTGTCCTCCACAGCCTCACACAGTAGCGGGGGCGACAAGCTCGAGGTTGGTGATGAGCAACATGTGACCACCTCCGAGGAGGATGAGGACGAGGAGGACAAGGATGATAAGGTGGCACCAGAGCAGTAGCGGTTAGAGACGAGGCTGGGGAGGAATCTGAGGACCAATCGGAGGCTGCTGGATAGGCGGGAGCAGCGAGGGTCCGGCAAGTCCACTTCACATAGGATGTGGCCTGGTCCGTCACCTCCACTCCCATTTCTCACCCTCCCAGGGTCTGTGTCACCACGCCAGGGTGCTGGGACTGTGTCGGTACCGTCAGTGGGTCACTGTCGAGGGCAGGAGGGTGATGATAACCTGCAGAGATGAGCACCAGTGCTCCTCAATCTATGCTATAGTCTGACCCCTGCCTGTCTCCTGAAGTTGCCGCTACCCTCCCACCCCCTCCCTACACATCCCCGCCCCGTCTCTTCAGTGATCCTCGATGTGCTTTGCCTTCCTAACTCTACCGCTACGTCTGGTTGTGTCTCAGGATACACATCAGAGGTGGAGGCAGCCAGCTGCTACCTCGTCCCGTAGTCTTCGATGCTCCTGGCGGGTGTCCCCTGGGGACTCACTTGTCCCCTGGGCTCACTTGTCGTGCCGCCTTGCCCCGTGTGCTGGCTGCGAGATGCGGCCTCATCAGAGGGGTGGAATCCGGGGTAGCTGATGGCCACGTCGCCACTCCCTGGGAAGGGTGCGGGTTGTCACCCAGCACTCCTTCCTCCCAGTCGGTGCCCATAGGGCCCCGGGGTTCACCTTTGGACAGAAAGGCAGCTGTTTCGAGCCCGGGCTGTCCCTCCCTGCATCATCTGGCTCTGCCAGCCCTGGCGGTTCCCCAATGTCTGCACCATGGTGTCACGCCCTCGCCAAAGTTATTCAGTGATTCGGCCATGCTCTGCAGAGCCTCAGCAATGCCCACCTGCGGCTGGGACAAGCTCCGCAGCACCTCGGCCATTCCCATCTGAGAGTGGGACATGTCCCACAGAACCTCAACAAGGTCAGCCTGGTACTGGGTGACATCCTCCAGCGAGTCGGACATTCTTTCAAGACCCTCAACAATGGCCATTAGCGTCTGGGCGGCGCCTTCACTAATGGTGCCGCGTCATGCACTAGGCTCTCCACTGAGGTTGCAATGTTGGCCTCGGTGCCACGGGTTGGCGGCGACATCTGCTGCGCCCATAGCCTCTGGGACTCCTCTAAGTGGCTATGGATCTGCTCGAGTGTCGCTGACATCTCCCTCTGAATGTCCCTGCTGCACCCTAATGGCTCCATCAGCTCGGGGATGACCTCTTCCACAGGCTCAGCATCAGGCTGGGACCCAGCTAGGTCCTGGGATCCATCAAACCTCTCGCCTGGGGGTTCCTGCCTCCACCTGATGTGCATCAGTAGCTGTGTGGTATTCACCAGATTGTGCCCCAAAATCCTGACCACTAACATTTCCCACCGAGGTGTGTGTATCTGCGCTGGTGGACGGCGGGGATGATAGCTGTGCCGCGACTATTATGATGGCATTCTTGGAATTCTCCTCCGAGGTGGCCTCCTGGGAGGCTGGAGAGGGTGCCTCCCGGGAAGGGCCGGCACTGTATGCTGGATAACCTGTGGGAGAATGGACATGTGGTCAGTGGGAGGGATGGGTCAGTCAGTCAGGCAATAACAACTCACCTTTGACAGGTTCTTCGGGTGGGACCCAGTGGTTCCTCATCTCTGCGACGTCTGCCAGACCCCGTGTTGGTGACCACTCTGTCCTCAACCACATCATTCACCTTCAGGCCCACTCCTCGAAGGAGGTGAGGATTCTTATGTCTAGCACACCACCGCCAGTCTGGGCCCTCTCCTGGCGATTGTGGGAGCGTTTCCTGAGGATACACAGAGAGGGTATCATTAGCCAGAGAAGTGATTTGCAGAGGTTGGGGGGGGGGGGTTAGTGGGAAGGGTTTGGGAGGGTTGAAGGGGGAAGGGGATTGGAGGGAGGGTTGGGGGTAGCCTGGAGAATTGGGGGGTTGTTGCTCACGTGGGGGTGGAAAGGTCTCGGGCGGGGGGGTGTTGTTGGTGGGCATTGGTCTCTACTCACTCGTACCCCTGATGAAGGTTGTTGACCTTTTTCCTGCACTGGAGGCCAGTCCTCCTGGTCACACTCTGGCCCTTACAGCCGCCACCACCTCATCCCAGGCAGCACTGGCTGCCTTGTGGCTGACCCTCCGGGACCCTCGCGTGAACAGGACATCCCTCCAGGCCTCTACTGCACCTAGCAGCCTCCCCAGGTCTACATCCCCGAATCTTGGGGCTGGTGTCCTCGGTGCCATTTTTGCGAGCTGGCTGGGGTTGGCTGAGCAAGTGCAGCTGAAGAGCTGCTCAACCTTGTTAGCGGGGCTGGCGAGCGCGGTGCCGGAAAATCGTCTGGCAAGTCTTCATTTGCGTGAGAAGCCGGTGGGGCCTCGTTAAGTGGATCAATTAACGTCGAATAGCGTTTCCGACCTCGCTGGGCCGAGCGCCAGGAAACCCGCAGCAGTTACCGCTCGGTACCACACTGAGAAATCTTTCAGGATGATCACGCCCTCTATTTGTCAGGGGGATGGGAAAACGAGCTGTAGTCCAGACGCCAGTGTTGAGAGTAGTGAGGTACTGAGGAGGGTATCAAGGTCGCAGGAGTGTACCGGCAGACAGGAAGGCGGGTTGAAGTGTGTCTACTTCAATGCAAGGAGCATCCGGAATAAGGTAGGTGAATGTGGAGCGTCGATTGGTACCTGGGACTACGATGTTTTGGGCATTACGGAGACATGGTTAGATCAGGGACAGGAATGGTTGCTGGAAGTTCTGGGGTATAGATGTTTCAGTAAGAGTAGGGAAGGTGGTAAAAGAGGTGGAGGAGTAGCATTGTTAATCAAGAATAGTTTAACGGCTGCAGAAAGGCAGTTTAAAGGGGATCTACCTACTGAGGTAATATGGGCCAAAGTTAGAAATAGGAAAGGAACGGTCACATTGTTAGGAGTTTTCTATAGACCCCCAAACAGTAATAGAGATGTGGAGGAAGAAATTGCAAAACAGATTATGGATAGGTGTGGAGGTCTCAGGGTAGTTGTCATGGGTGACTTTAACTTTCCAAATATTGATTGGAACCTCTATAGGTCGAACAGTTCGGATGGGGCAGTTTTTGTACGGTGTGTGCAGGTGGGTTTCCTGACACAATATGTGGATAGGCCGACGAGGTGGGGCCTCATTGGGTTTGGTACTGGATAATGAACCGGGCCAAGCGTTAGATTTGTTTGTGGGAGAGCACTTTGGAGATAGTGACCACAATTCGGTGTCTTTCACTATTGCAATGGAGAGGGATAGGGCGATATGGCAGGACAAGGTTTATAATTGGGGGAGGGGTAATTATGAGGTGATTAGGCAAGAATTAGGGAGCATAAGATGTGTACAGAAACTGTCAGGGAAAGGCACAAATGAAAGGTGGAGCTTGTTCAAGGAACAAATATTGTGTGTCCTTGATAGATATGTCTCTGTCAGAAAGGGAGGAAACGGCCGTGTGATGGGATCATGGTTCACAAAAGAGGTTGAATGTCTTGTCAAGAGGAAAAAGGAAGCGTATGTAAAGATGAGAAAACAAGGTTCAGTTGGGTCGTTTGAGAGTTACAAGGTAGCAAGGAATGAGCTCAAAAAAAGGGCTTAGGAGAGCAAGGAGGGGGCATGAGAAGTCCTTGGCGGGTCGGATCAAGGAAAACCCCAAGGCTTTTTACTCTTATGTGAGAAATAAAAGAATGACCATGGTGAGGTTAGGGCCGGTCAAGGACAGTAGTGGGAACTTGTGCATGGAGTCCGAAGAGATAGGAGAGGTGTTGAATGAATACTTTTCTTCAGTGTTCACCAAGGAGAGGGGCCATGTTTTAGAGGATGAGAGTGTGATACAGGCGGGTAGGCTGGAGGAGGTAGATGTTCTGAGGAAACATGTATTAGCAATTTTGAAAAACCTTAGGGTCGACAAGTTCCCTGGGCCAGATGGGATATATACTAGGATTCTTTGGGAGGCAAGGGATGAGATTGCAGAGCCTTTGGCTTTGATCTTTGGGTCCTCACTGTCCACGGGGATAGTGCCAGAGGACTGGAGAGTGGTGAATGTTGTTCCTCTGTTTAAGAAAGGGAATAGGAATGACCCTGGTAATTGTAGGCCGGTTAGTCTTACTTCGGTGGTCGGTAAGTTAATGGAAAAGGTCCTGAAGGATAGGATTTATGACCATTTGGAAAGATGCAGCTTAATCCGGGATAGTCAACACGGATTCGTGAAGGGTAAGTCTTGCTCACAAATTTGATTGAATTCTTTGAGGAGGTAACTAAGTGTGCAGATAAAGGTAGAGCAGTTGATGTCGTATACATGGATTTTAGTAAGGCGTTGGATAAGGTTCCCCATGGTCGGCTCATGAAGAAAGTAAGGAAGTGTGGGAGAGAGGGAAATTTGGCCAACTGGATAAGTAACTGGCTATCACATAGAAGACAGAGGGTGGTGGTGGATTGCAAATTTTCAGAGTGGAGACCAGTTACTGATGTGTTGGGTGTTCTGGATCACACACAGGTCACCAACACTTGAAGTAGCGCAACACTATTTTATTAAATGGTTAACTATTTAAACATACTTGAACTGTGGGTAAATATGATACCAGCTTTAACTAAAGACCTTTGCCTTGTCCTAACCAGTTGATGCACTCAGCACATGGTGAATGTCTGTGTTGCAGGCTGTGAGCTCTGTGCTCCTAGCTAGCTGCTACTCGAATGAGCGGGAACTCAGATGCCCCCTGTCTTTATAGTGTGTGTGCTCTCACTGGTGATTGGCTGTGGTGTTGTGTATGTTGATTGGTCCCACTGTGTGTCCATCAGTGTGTGTCTGCACCATGATATACTGGTGTATATTATGACAGTTACCAGCGGTGTACCACAGGGATCAGTGTTGTGTCCTCTGCTATTTGTGATTTTTATCAATGACTTGGAGGAGGGGGCTGAAGGGTCGGCCAGTAAATTTGCTGATGACACCAAGATTGGTGGAGTAGTGGATGAGGTGGAGGGCTGTTGTAGGCTGCAAAGAGACATTGATAGGATGCAGAGCTGGGCCGAAAAATGGCAGATGGAGTTTAACCCTGATAAGTGCGAGGTGATTAATTTTGGTAGGAAAAATTTGAATGCGGATTACAGGGTCAACGGCAGGGTTCTGAGGAATGTGGAGGAACAGAGAGATCTTGGGGTTCATGTCCACAGATCTCTGAAGGTTGCCATTCAAGTGGATAGAGCCATGAAGAAGATCTATAGTGCGCTAGCGTTTATTAACAGGGGGCTTGAGTTTAAGAGCCGGGGGGTTATGCTGTAACTGTACATGACCCTGGTAAGACCACATTTGGAGTATCGTGTGCAGTTCTGGTCACCTCACTATGGGAAGGATGTGGAAGCATTGGAAAGGGTGCAAAGGAGATTTACCAGGATGCTGCCTGGTTTGGAGGATAGGTCTTATGAGGAAAGGTTGAGGGAGCTAGGGCTTTTCTCTTTGGAGTGGAGGAGGATGAGAGGCGACTTAATAGAGGTTTATAAGATGATGCGGGGGATAGATAGAGTGGATGTTCAGAGACTATTTCCTCGAGTGGATGTAACTGTTACAAGGGGGCATAACTATAAGATTCAGGGTGGGGCATATAGAAGGGATGTCCGAGGTAGGTTCTTTACTCAGAGACTGGTTAGGGTGTGGAATGGACTGCCTGCTGTGATAGTGAAGTTGGACACTTTAGGAACTTTCAAGCGTTTTTTGGATAGGCACATGGAGCACACCAGAATGACAGGGAGTGGGATAGCTTGATCTTGGTTTCGGACAAGGCTCGGCACAACATCGAGGGCCGAAGGACCTGTTGTGTGCTGTACTATTCTGTGTTCTATGTTCTATTTTCTTTGTACTGCTTCATATGCTAAGTGCATTTTAAAATGAATCTTTACACAGGAGTATGCAAGTAGGTTCAATTTAGTTGATGAAAAAGAGAATAAAGTGTAGTGAGAGGACCAGAACAAGGGCATCTGGTGTGGACTATGAACACCTACATGGACTGATATGGCAGAATGGTCAATTTCTCTGAATGCACAGAAAATTCTGTATTAACATAGGTTTTAAATTAATTATCTTCTTGAGAGTTTAAATTATTCTTTAATTCAAAACCAGTGTACAAGCTACATATGCATTTTGTGCTTGAGCATTAATAGAGCAATATTGCATTTTTGTCCACATCACTCGGCTATCTCCCAAATAGCAGTTTTCCTACAATAAGGCACAATCCAGTATGTTACTAGGTAATAATTAATTTAGTCACGAATGAACATTCCTCCATCTTTTTAAAGGAAAAGAAAGACAGAAAGAATTTCAATTCTCTTCTTTCAATGATGCTGCAAAACACTTTGACCGTTAAATTGTTGTTGTTAATGGTTTCTGCCGGAAAATCGGGACAGTCAAATCAGGATTTCGCAAATATCAATGAAATAAATCATTGATTTACCTGCTTTTGTTCAGTGTTGGTGGAGAGATAAAGGTTGTTCAGGACACCAGGAGAATCCCGAGATGAATTTTAATTAGGCAGGTATTTATGAGGTTAATCCAGTATGACCCCATTTATCTCCATTTGCTTAAGTGGGTCTCTGGTCTATTTTTTAACAATGCTATGGAATCTGTGTCCACCTAACCTGATAGGGCTTCAGTTCCTCTGAAAGATAGCACTATTGATAATGAAACACTCTCTCACTGCTCCACTACATTGGCAACCTAGATTATATTCTCAAGTTCTGGAACAGGTCTTAAATTCCACTAACGTCTGAAGCAGATGTTCCACGGGGTGAGCAAAGGGCGAATCCTACTTACTGTGGTTCTGCATTAATTATTCCTTGTTAAAACTGACCTTTTACATTCAGTGGGGCATCATGGTTTGATCTCCTGTTAACAAAGCTGCCGTGCTAAGGATTTCTGCCTGGGTAGTTTGCCATGTTTCCCTGGGACATTTTGCACACTGTTATATTTCTTTGTTGCGGCAAACTCTGTACCCACACTCTGGATTCTGTGGAACACAATGAGAGGTTTATTAAGGGAGTTGCTCAGTACAATCAAAGTGGTGATCTGCTCAAAGCCTGCGCAAACACTCTGCTGACGTCACTATACATCACGTGATGCAGAATCAGCAGGAATGTGTTCGCGGATACATAATCCACACACTCTATCTCTCATTGAAAGTTACTTCAACTGGGAGATAGTGTGAGTTCCCTGGTAAGAAGACCTGAGAGGAAGGTGACTCCCTGGAGAGAATAACGCATTCCCTTTTTAAACAATCCTTGGCTCCCCTCACAGCTGAACCCACTTCTTTTTTATGCCACTTTTTGCCAGATATGCTCCTCCAGTGGAGCTTAATGTGGTTTTGGAGATAGATCAAGACATGTGACACATAAGCACAACACCGGCACAATGCATCCAGCCTAGTCAAGTGAACGACCTCAGGCGCAGGATTTTGGACCAGCACTTTAGCCAGGAACTAGGTTGGGAGCACAGACCATTCCACATCTGTGACATTGAAGGCTGGAGGAAATATTGCAGCCACTGACTCAGGCTGACAGGATGGTAGATCAGCTTACAAGGTGAAGGCAGTGGCATAGTGGTATTGTCACTGGACTAGTAATCCAGACACCAGGGTAATCCTCCAGGGACCCAGGTTCGAATCCCACAAAGGCAGACTGTGAAATTTGAATTCAATAAAAATCTGGAATTAAAAGTCTAATGATGACCATGAAACCATTGTCAATTGTTGTAAAAACCCATCTGGTTTATTAATGTCCTTACCTGGTCTGGCCTGCTGACTCCAGACTCACAGCAATGTGGTTGACTCTTAAATGCCCTCAGGGATGGGCAATAACTGCTGGCCCAGCCAATGATGCCACATCCCATGAATAAAAAAAAAGAGGCTGCTTTTAACCCAGTCTCAATGTGCCTATTGGTAACCTCCTCAGCCCTCAACTAAAGGACCTACACCAATGTAGATTGAAATAGATTAGTTTTTTAAAATAAATTTAGAGTACCTAATTAATTTTTTCCAATTAAGGGCAATTTAGCGTGGCCAATCCACCTAGCCCGCACATCTTTGGGTTGTGGGGGCGAAATCCACGCAAACACGGGGAGAATGTGAAAACTCCACACGGAAAGTGACCCAGAGCCGGGATCGAACCTGGGACCTCAGCGCCGTGAGGCAGCAGTGCTAACCACTGCGCCACCATGCTGCCCAGAAATAGATTAGTTTGCCACCCTCCCAAACTGTGGGCTAGATATGACACTCTCCCACTGGCAAATTTGTAGGTGGCCTACACACCTGTCTGGAATTTTACGGAGGTGCAGGGGGATGGTCCACCCATCCTTGTGGCCACTTAGGGATCTCAGATCTCATCCCGCACCATAAGTATTTTATGCACTAGCTGTGGGTGAGGCCCAGGCCCAGGTTATGAAGTCTGCCTGTCAGCTTTAGCTGCATGGACTGGTGTTGGACAAGGGGAGAGGTGGGGTGTTACCCTTTTTTGTGGTTCCTCTGACCCCATCGGAGGCACCCCTCCACAAATTGCCCTTTTTAATGCCCACCCTCCTTTGTCTCTTGGGTCCCACTTCCAAACCCTTATGAAAGGTAAATCATGCTTGACATATCTACTGGAATTCTTTGAAGATGTAACTTTGAAGAGTTGACCAGGGTAACCGGTAAATGTGGTCTATTTAGACTTTCGGAAGGCTTTTGACAAGGTTTCAATTATCAGATTACTATGTAAAGTTAAAGTGCATGGGATTGCGAGTAGGGTCTTGAGATGGATAGAATGCTGATTAGCAGGTGGAACATAGAAATTTCAGATATATTATATTATATGTATTTGGTGAACTCAAGGTTAAATCCTGGAATAGTATGTGACCGCTGCAGTCATGTTTTGAAAAATCCTGGTTTGAAAGACAGCTAGACTTTTTGGAGATAGGAGTGCAAGTAAAGCATCATAAAAGATTGGGCTAATGTACTTTTATTTATATTGTCTAAGATGGTTCCCTTGCAAATAGGCAATTAGAGACAGTGGGCTGGATTCTCCTTCGGTGGGATCTTCCACTTCGCCGGCAGCGCACTATGAGGGTGCTCACAATGACGGGTGCAGTAGGATTGAGAATGTTCAGCCTCGTAAGATGATGTTGTTAATGGGAGTAGCCAAGGGCTGAAGCAATTTCTGGATTTTCAGTTCAGTGTTGGCTCTGCCTGTGAACAGATTAGTTTCTTTTCTCCCAGCAGTTTAGTTAAAAAAGATTTTTGCCTATGAACAGAACAACAGTTTCTGAAAAGGCAAGACACCGCTAACTGTTTCTTCATGATACAATCTCTTAGCATCTGCCTTTATATTTCTAGCTAGTTTTTCCTCGTACTCTAATTTTTTCCTTCCACATTGAACTTTTGGTCGTTCTTTGTTGTTTTTTCATATTCTGTCCAGTCTTCTGACCTTCCACCCATCTTTGTGCAATTATATGCTTTTTCTTTAAATCTGACACAATATTTAACTTTTTCAAGTAACGACAGATGGTGGGTCCTCCCTTCGGAATTTTTCTTTCTGGTATGCATCTATTCTGTATATTCTGAAATATCCTCTTAAATGTAGGCTAGCACATCGCTATTAACCAATCCCTTAACCTAATTTGCCAGTCCACAATCTTATAATGGGGCAGCATGGTAGTACAGTGGTTAGCACTACTGCCTCACAGTGTAAAGGCACCGGGTTCAATTCCGGCCTTGGGTGACTGTCTGTGTGGAGTTTGCACATTTTCCCCATGTCTGCATGGGTTTCCCCCCACAGTCCAAAGATATGCAGGTCAGGTGGATTGGCCATGCTAAAATGGTCCCTTAATGTCCAGAGATGTGCAGGTTATGTGGGGTTACGGGGGTAGGGTGGGGGAGTGGGCCTAGACAGGGTGTTCTTTCAGAGTGTCACAGCATACTTGATGGACCAAATGGCCTCTTTCTGCACTGCAGGGATTCTATGATAATTGTCCTTCTTCAAGTTTAAAATACTAGTCTTGGACGCACTCTTCTTTCCCTCAAACTGAATATCAATTTCAATCACATTATAATCACTGCTCCCTCGTGGTGCCGTCCCTATGAAGTTATCAATTGATCCTATCTCATTGTACAATACCAGGTCTAGTTTCGCCTGCTGTCTGGTTGACTCCAGAATGTGCTGTTCTATAAAACTATCCCGAAAACATTCTATGAACTCCTCATTGAGGCTACCTTTATCCATCTGATTTTCCCAGTACATATGTAAATTAAAATCCCCCATGATTATCTCTGTACCTTTCTGGTGAGTTCCCATCATTTCCTACTTTATACATGTTCAACCAAATAGTTACTGTCAGGTGGCCTGTACACCACTCCTACAAGTGACTTCTTGCCTGTATCATTTCTCATCCATACCCAAACTGTTTCTACTGAACTTAGGTCATTCTTCTCTATTGCGCAAATCAGCAGACATAGTCTCAGTGAACTTATAAAGAGAGCCTTATTCTTGCAATGACATATTTTTGTTACCATTCTGCCCTGACCTGTGATGATTCCTTGTGAGGCAGAAAGTGGACAGGGATTGGAGGTGCTGACTTGCAACAGCCTGAACCAAAGTCATCTGCTGCATGTGCGAACTGAGGTGCAGAAGCACCTGAACCCCAGGAGGCATATACAAGCATGTGGAAAAGTATCAGAGTGCATCATATTTCAAGATGGATATATACAAACAGGGGGCTTGTTAGTTCAGCTGACCTGATGACTAGTGGGTGGTTCAGAATAATGGCAACAGCATTGGTTCAATTCCCATGCCAACTGCAGTAGACTTTGGTGGTGCCTCCTTGCGCTGCCGCTGAAACAGGAAGGACATGGCAAATCACTACTGACAAAAACTGCCACAGATAAAAAGCACAGGATGAAGCATCAATGGACAATGAGCTAAGGTTGTGCATTCAGGCAGAGTACAGATGAATGAAAACACCAAGCGCGAGCAAAGTAACTTCAAAGGAGGCAGAAGTATGGCAAAGGACAGAAGTATGATGTGTGAAACATTACCCTTCGGCCTCAATGAACTGAAGGAAATTGGCAATTTCACACAGGTTGACTGATGTGGGCACTAAAACACTGTTACTTTGGCACAGTTGTAGCCCTTTTCTGAGAGCGAGGGTGATTTTCTTTTCATTTGTGATGAATATTACACTGACCACAGAGTCTGGTAAAGTAAAAAGTCTATGTAAGAATCAAACTCCTGGCCAGGAGTTGAACCTGGCACACAGTGTATAACACAAGTAAAGTAAAATAAATATAATATAAGTGTCTTTCAGAATCCATCATACCCATTCACATAGAAACATAATAGATAGAATTATGAATAAGTTCAAACTACTCCAAACACCAAATGAAACAAAGAGAATGTATTGTACTCCAGGATCAGGAATATAAAATTCTTCTGAATATCATCAGTAAAAGCTTAAGCGAGAGCCCTACAGAGATAACATGGTGATCAAACCCATTTGCCTTGTCATATTTCAAGATGTATTATACAAACACCGCAATTAAACACTGAGATAACGGGTGGGATTCTCCATTTGGGCGACTAGAAATTTGGCATGTCCTGCACCAGTTTTACGATCCCCTTGCGGTTGTAAAGCAGGATGCAATTAAGTGTTCCATGTCATGCATCAATTTTCATGGCATGGAATACCAGGGATTCCCAGGGAATCCCAATATCGGGCCACCATCTTGAGCGAGCTGATAGCGAGGACCCATGGCTGGCTACCTCACCCCACCACCGCAAATCGGCCCTGACCCCTCCCCTCACCACACAGCAGCCCCCACCCCTAAGATTGCCTGGGTGCCACTCCACCCCCAAGTACAGGGGTGACACAACCCATCCCCTCCCTGTAATAGGGGGACCCCCAGAGACCCCTGAGATATGGGGATCCCCAGGGACCCCTGTAATAGGGGTACCCCCCCAGGGACGCCTGGAATAGGGATTTACCCCCCAGGGTCCCGGTAATAGGTGGATCCTCCAGCGGGAACGCCCACAAGTGTACTGATATGTATATAGGTACACAGTGAAGGGTTAATTATTACATCTCAGTGTAATTCAAACACTAGACGGTACCACCAGTTTGCAGTATAAATATCAGACCTCAGGTAATGCTGGGTAGTTAGCAAAGGAGACAGATTGATCACAGCACAAGGAGTAGTTTAGATTAGACAGAGTTAACACGAGGACGTCATTTGTAATTACTAGATTATAGATTACTGCTAGACAGATTCAACTTTACTTTATTATTAGTTATAGCTCAGTAGTGAGTGTGTGCGAACTTCATTTAATTAATCGTTATCCAATAAATTAATAAATTAGTTTTCATTCAATCTAAAGATTGGTGGTTTCTTTGTCATCAACTCAATGGACCATTCTGGATCAAAAGGCAAAGAATAACGACATATTACCACCAAAGGTAATATAATAACAAGGGGCCCATGCCTGATGGACCCCCTACACAGACGTGCCCCCCGCCCCCCTCCAGAAAAGGGACCCCTATTTGGAAGCTAGAGAGTAGTCCAGACAGGGGCAGTGGGAAGCATTGTAGTTGTAAAGTCTGTGTGTGGGGGGCTGTCTGTGTGTGTGTGTGGGGGGGGGGGGGGTTCTGTGGAGGGGGTTTCTATAGGCAGGGATCCCTGTGGCGGTTCCCCTATTCACAGGGTTCGCTGTGAGGTCCCCGTATTACAGCGGTCCCTGTGGGAGGTCCTCTATTACAGAGGTCCCGGGGGGGGTTCCCTATTAAAGGGTTCCCTGAGTTTATCTCCCAATTATAGGGGCCTCTGTGGGGGGTCCCCTTAATACTTAGGTCCCTGCGGAGTCCCTTTATTACAGGAGTCCCTGTGGGGTGTCCCCTTATTTAACAGGTCTCTGGGGTCCCCGTATTACAGAGGTCCTTGCGGGCTCCCTCTATTACAAGAGTGCCTGTGCGGGGTCCCCCTATTACAGGAGTGCATAGGGGGTCACCCTATTTCAGGGGTTCCTGTGGGGGGGGGAGGGTTTGGCGGGGCCTGTTAGAGAAAGCATGGGCAGGCAGTGCATTGTTAAGGGGTGAGTGGCCCTTGGATGGGCTCAAATGGACCCTACTATTTGTCTACTTGGCCCACCGCAAGGCCCACCATATTAGGGCCACACTGGCAAACACCATAAGTGATCCACGCCCATGGGACGCCCGGCCACAGGGACTGGTGAATCACGAGAGGCCAGAGCACAGGGTGTCAGGCCCGCTAAATAGATGCAAATAGGTCATTAAGATCAATTTGCATTTATTTATATACCCCCGTCAGCATGCATCGTGGACCCTGTTCACGCCGCCAGCAGGGGGTCAGTGTATCACGTTCAGATCGGCACCGGGCGCCAATCCCGAGTTTCTCCCAACCCCATTCCATTGGGGAATGCATTCTGGGTATCCCGGGATGGAGAATATCTATGTTTAAGTACCTTTCTCTCTTAATAATGACAAACTGTTAACAGACTTACATTAAAAGTAAAGTCGCCATAGTTCTAGATGACCGTAGGCTGCTTTCCCCTTCAAGGCGGAATGCTGACTGGTGGTGATTTAACCTGAGGATCATCACACTTCAGGCAAGAGGCAAGATTGAGAAGGCGGGACCTTTGTGAATATCCTCAGCCGATACGGGGATTAAACCTTGTTCTGCATTACAAACCAGCTGCTCAGCCAACTGAGTTAAACTGGCCCCCATTAATGACAAACTATTGACAGTTACCTTTTGTAGACTCTGCAACTCTATTTTATACTTTGAAATGTTTGTAATAAAACCCCAGTAAAAATATAACTGTGGATGTATTACTTTGAAAGTTTAAAGTTCCTAGATGCTCATCAGGAAGAGTCCGAAGCGACAACGCTCCACGTTGAAAAAGTAATGATTTAGATGGAGCGACTTACTTAGCGAATCTCCCCAGAACGTAATTGAAAGCTGCTTAAATGTTTGAAAGCTGGAAGAGTAATCGCCCTCTAGTGAGAGCTGTTCCTATTCTATATTGGAAGATAACTTTCCCTTTTTCGGTGGCTGAATCATAAGTAGACTATTAAGATCAATCATCCAGTTCAGAAATCAGTCACCCATTTGGAAAAATAACTGTTGAGCGTATCCAAAGTTAACAAATAATTGAAGTTATTGTTCGAATGAACATTTTGTACAAAAGCCAGGGGCATTATAGTGTAGCTACTTAAAATGGCTAACTCCCGATTCAAAATGGCGAACGGCAAAGGCTGATGGGAAAGTCAGCCAACAAGACAAAAACGAGCAGCTGCAGGTTGACTGTGTATTTACCTCTGGAAAGACCAGACAAGATCGATACCAGCAACCATCAGCATAACAGAACACCAGACATCTGCATACTAATGAGCAATCCCCGGGAACAATAAGCAACATTTAGACACACAAAGCAAAACCAGACTCTTCGGCGCCAGCAGGAGCCTACACAAAAGGAGGTGAACGAGCACCTCAAGACCGCCCATCGATCAGGGAACCGCTCCAGCATTGGAGAAAATCGAACCAAGCGATTGGGACAAAGTCCAATCACTTGGGACCAGGTACAGGGTCCGCCCCGAAAGGTGGGAAGCCCCTGGGAACTATAAGAATTGAGCCCCAAGTTCAAATCGCTCTCTTCTCCACCGCTTCTCCAGCTCTTCACTCGTCAGCAGCTAATCAAAACTGTAAGTCTTACTTCAATGCTCGCTACGAGATAGGCACTCCTAGCTATCAATCTATACCAACTTTGAATCCCGCAGGCTCAGAACCCGTACAAAAGGCCACTTGTTTCCCTGACCTGGTGGGCCAGTTCCAAGTTAAGTATAGGCCTGTTAGTTGTAGAAGTAGCTTAAACGTAGAATTTGTGCATGAGTAGTGATTACTGTGTATAATAAATGTGCTTTGATTTAAATCTTACTAATCGGTGTAATGGATTATTGATCATTACTCGGACTTGAACCACGTGGCGGTATCATAAAGATACCTGGCGACTCAAGAGCAAAGGTGATAAAACAGAGCAATTAAACTAAGGCAAAGTTAGCAACAATAGTCAATATGGGTTACATCTAATGAAAGGAATCACTTTTTCACAGGTAGAATTGTTCATTTTTAAGCTAGATTGCCAATTGGTAACATGAATATAGGTTCAATTTAAGTTTGTAAAGTAGAGTGTGACAGATTTCAGATTTAGCATTTAAGAGGTTGGGGAAAGGAGGGAGAGAGTGAAAATTTGGAAAAAGAAAGGAGAGAAGTAGCGGTGGATGGTAAGAGAGGGAGAGGAGAGTGGTACAGTAAGATGGATTGAAGCTCAGTGAATGGTACCAAAGTATAGTGCACAATTTGATTCACATTTGCATACATTTAGTGCACAAAATCTGAATACCCTCTGTACTGCTCCGTGCTGCTTGTCTAGATTGGGTGAGCAGTTTTTAGTTTGTTGCTTGATTCATACAATGTGCCATTTTGTGACCAGAAGCTGTTTTCTGTGCAGAGGCTATGTTGACAGCTTCAATAAGTCCCTCAGTTCTAAGCCGACACTCGGAGCAGGTACAACGATAGCTGGAATAGGGAGGGACATTATTCATACTGTGATTGTGGCTGTGAAACATTATTGGCGAAGGGCAGAGTGAACTTTACTCTGCACTCAGCCTTGCTTCACCTGTCCTGGCTGTGAATGATGCTGACACTGTGTGACTGAAGTGGAAACATATTCCATATCCAGCTCTGACATTTCTCACATTTGTCGAAAAATATGAGGTGCAATTGTGGCTTAAATCTAGCAGGTGTGTGCAAAAATGTGTTGATGATTACTTGCTGAGTCAGGGATAATATGTTGAACTATGTAAGCATTAAGCAAGAGTTGTTTTAATGGATAAAAGTGCTTTAAAATTTAAGCTCAAATTAGGAGAGTGACTCAACTTAATACAGTGGTGCAATACGTACTGATGTTAAAATGATCACTTGAACCACCTGCCATGTAATTTTATAAAACTGAAGGAGGCCTGTAAAGGTTTGGTGACTTGGGGCTTGGCGAAGTCTGCTTTAAATAATGAATTTGCTAAAGTCATTGATTTTCTCTTTACAGCACTAATAACATAATAAAACCTTCATGGCTTCAATCGAATGAACATCAAGGGTGATTGCAAGGAAGATCTATATTATACTTTTTAAAAAAATATATTTTACTGAAAATTTTTGGTCAACCAACACAGTACATTGTGCATCCTTTACACAATATTATAACAACACAAATAACAATGACCTATTTTATAAACAGAAAATGAATAAATAATAAATAACAAAAATGAAAACTAACCCTAATTGGCAACTGCCTTATCACAAGTAACACTCTCCAAAAATATAATTTAACAGTCCAATATATAATTATCTGTAGCAACGACCTATTCATATTATACAGTATATATTAACAACCCTGAGAGTCCTTCTGGTTCCTCCTTCCCCTCCCCCCCCCCCCCCCCCCCCCCGATCCTGGGCTGCTGCTGCTGCCTTCTTTTTCCATTCTATCTATCTTTCTGCGAGGTATTCGACGAACGGTTGCCACCGCCTGGTGAACCCTTGAGCCGACCCCCTTAGGACAAACTTAATCCGCTCTAGCTTTATAAACCCTGCCATGTCATTTATCCAGGTCTCCACCCCCGGGGGCCTGGCTTCTTTCCACATTAACAATATCCTGCGCCGGGCTACTAGGGACGCAAAGGCCAAAACATCGGCCTCTCTCGCCTCCTGCACTCCCGGCTCTTGTGCAACCCCAAATATAGCCAACCCCCAGCTTGGTTCGACCCGGACCCCCACTACTTTTGAAAGCACCTTTGTCACCCCCCTCCAAAACCCCTGTAGTGCCGGGCATGACCAAAACATATGGGTATGATTCGCTGGGCTTCTGGAGCACCTCGCACACCTATCCTCCACCCCAAAAAATTTACTGAGCCGTGCTCCAGTCATATGCGCCCTGTGTAATACCTTAAACTGAATCAGGCTTAGCCTGGCACACGAGGACGACGAGTTTACCCTGCTTAGGGCATCTGCCCACAGCCCCTCCTCGATCTCCTCCCCCAGCTCTTCTTCCCATTTCCCTTTTAGTTCATCTACCATAGTCTCCCCTTCGTCCCTCATTTCCCTATATATATCTGACACCTTACCATCCCCCACCCATGTCTTTGAGATCACTCTGTCCTGCACCTCTTGTGTCGGGAGCTGCGGGAATTCCCTCACCTGTTGCCTCGCAAAAGCCCTCAGTTGCATATACCTGAATGCATTCCCTTGGGGCAACCCATATTTCTCGGTCAGCGCTCCCAGACTCGCGAACTTCCCATCCACAAACAGATCTTTCAGTTGCGTTATTCCTGCTCTTTGCCACATTCCATATCCCCCATCCATTCCCCCCCGGGGCAAACCTATGGTTGTTTCTTATCGGGGACCCCCCCAAGGCTCCAGTCTTTCCCCTATGCCGTCTCCACTGTCCCCAAATCTTCAGTGTAGCCACCACCACCGGGCTTGTGGTGTAGTTCCTCGGTGACAACGGCAATGGGGCTGTCACCATAGCCTGTAGGCTAGTCCCCCTACAGGACGCCCTCTCTAATCTCTTCCACGCCGCTCCCTCCTCCTCTCCCATCCACTTACTCACCATTGAAATATTAGCGGCCCAATAATACTCACTTAGGCTCGGTAGTGCCAGCCTCCCCCTATCCCTGCTACGCTGTAAGAATCCCTTCCTCACTCTCGGGGTCTTCCCGGCCCACACAAAACCCATGATGCTCTTTTCAATCCTTTAAAAAAAAGCCTTTGTGATCACCACCGGGAGGCACTGAAACACAAAGAGGAATCTCGGGAGGACCACCATCTTAACCGCCTGCACCCTCCCTGCCAGTGACAGGGATACCATATCCCATCTCTTGAAATCCTCCTCCATTTGTTCCACCAACCGCGTTAAATTTAACCTATGCAATGTGCCCCAATTCTTGGCTATCTAGATCCCCAGGTAACGAAAGTCCCTTGTTACCCTCCTCAATGGTAGGTCCTCTATTTCTCTACTCTGCTCCCCTGGATGCACCACAAACAACTCACTTTTCCCCATATTCAATTTATACCCTGAAAAATCCCCAAACTCCCCAAGTATCCGCATTATTTCTGGCATCCCCGCCGCTGGGTCTGCCACATATAGTAACAAATCGTCCGCATACAAAGATACCCGGTGTTCTTCTCCTCCTCTAAGTACTCCCCTCCACTTCTTGGAACCCCTCAACGCTATCGCCAGGGGCTCAATCGCCAGTGCAAACAATAATGAGGACAGAGGGCATCCCTGCCTTGTCCCTCTATGGAGCCGAAAATATGCAGATCCCCGTCCATTCGTGACCACGCTCGCCATCGGGGCCCTATACAACAGCTGCACCCATCTAACATACCCCTCTCCAAAACCAAATCTCCTCAACACCTCCCACAAATAATCCCACTCCACTCTATCAAATGCTTTCTCGGCATCCATCGCCACTACTATCTCCGTTTCCCCCTCTGGTGGGGGCATCATCATTACCCCTAACAGCCTCCGTATATTTGATTCAGCTGTCTCCCCTTCACAAACCCAGTTTGGTCCTCGTGGACCACCCCCGGGACACATTCCTCTATTCTCATTGCCATTACCTTGGCCAGGATCTTGGCATCTACATTTAGGAGGGAAATAGGTCTATAGGACCCGCATTGTAGCGGGTCCTTTTCCTTCTTTAAGAGAAGCGATATTGTTGCTTCAGACATAGTCGGGGGCAGTTGTCCCCTTTCCTTTGCCTCATTAAAGGTCCTCGTCAATACCGGGGCGAGCAAGTCCACATATTTTCTATAGAATTCGACTGGGAATCCATCCGGTCCCGGGGCCTTTCCCGCCTGCATGCTCGTAATTCCTTTCACCACTTCTTCTACCTCGATCTGTGCTCCCAGTCCCACCCTTTCCTGCTCTTCCACCTTGGGAAATTCCAGCCGATCCAAAAAGCCCATCATTCTCTCCCTCCCATCCGGGGGTTGAGCTTCATATAATTTTTAATAAAATGTCTTGAACACTCCATTCACTCTCTCCGCTCCCCGCTCCATCTCTCCTTCCTCATCCCTCACTCCCCCTATTTCCCTCGCTGCTCCCCTTTTCCTCAATTGGTGTGCCAGCAACCTGCTCGCCTTCTCCCCATATTCGTACTGTACTCCCTGTGCCTTCCTCCATTGTGCCTCTGCAGTGCCCGTAGTCAGCAAGTCAAATTCTACATGTAGCCTTTGCCTTTCCCTGTACAGTCCCTCCTCCGGTGCTTCCGCATATTGTCTGTCCACCCTCAAAAGTTCTTGCAGCAACCGCTCCCGTTCCTTACTCTCCTGCTTCCCTTTATGTGCCCTTATTGATATCAGCTCCCCTCTAACCACCGCCTTCAGCGCCTCCCAGACCACTCCCACCTGGACCTCCCCATTATCATTGAGTTCCAAGTACTTTTCAATGCACCCCCTCACCCTTAGACACACCCCCTCATCTGCCATTAGTCCCATGTCCATTCTCCAGGGTGGGCGCCCTCCTGTTTCCTCCCCTATCTCCAAGTCTACCCAGTGTGGAGCGTGATCTGAAATGGCTATAGCCGTATACTCCGTTCCCCTCACCTTCGGGATCAATGCCCTTCCCAGCACAAAAAAGTCTATTCGCGAGTAGACTTTATGGACATAGGAGAAAAACGAGAACTCCTTACTCCTAGGTCTGCTAAATCTCCACGGGTGTACACCTCCCATCTGCTCCATAAAATCTTTAAGTACCTTGGCTGCTGCCGGCCTCCTTCCAGTCCTGGACTTCGACCTATCCAGCCCTGGTTCCAACACCGTATTAAAATCTCCCCCCATTATCAGCTTTCCCATCTCTAGGTCCGGAATGCGTCCTAGCATCCGCCTCATAAAATTGGCATCATCCCAGTTCGGGGCATATACGTTTACCAAAACCACCGTCTCCCCCTGTAGTTTGCCACTCACCATCACGTATCTGCTCCCGTTATCCGCCACTATAGTCTTTGCCTCGAACATTACCCGCTTACCCACTAATATAGCCACCCTCCTGTTTTTCGCATCTAGCCCCGAATGGAACACCTGCCCCACCCATCCTTTGCGTAGCCTAACCTGGTCTATCAGTTTCAGGTGCGTTTCCTGTAACATAACCACATCTGCCTTAAGTTTCTTAAGGTGTGCGAGTACCCGTGCCCTCTTTATCGGCCCGTTCAGCCCTCTCACGTTCCACGTGATCAGCCGGGTTGGGGGGCTTCCTACTCCCCCCCCCCCCTTGTCGATTAGCCATCCCCTTTTTCCAGCTCCTCACCCGGTTCCCACGCAGCTGTATCTCCCCCAGGCGGTGCCCCCCCGCCCATCCCCTCCCGTACCAGCTCCCCCCTCTCCCCAACAGCAGCAACCCAGTAATTCCCCCCTCCCACCCCCCCGCTAGATCCCCCGCTAGCATAATTACTCCCCCCATGTTGCTCCCAGAAGTCAGCAAACTCTGGCCGACCTCGGCTTCCCCCCGTGACCTCGGCTCGCACCGTGCGACGCCCCCTCCTTCCTGCTTCTCTATTCCCGCCATGATTATCATAGCGCGGGAACCAAGCCCGCGCTTCTCCCTTGGCCCCGCCCCCAATGGCCAACGCCCCATCTCCTCCACCTCCCCTCCTCCCCCCTTCACCACCTGTGGAAGAGAGAAAAGTTACCACATCGCAGGATTAGTACATAAAACTCCTCTTTCCCCCCTCTTCGCCCCCCACATTCGCCCCACCACTTTGTTCAAACGTTCTTTTTAATAACCCGCTCATTCCAGTTTTTCTTCCACAATAAAAGTCCACGCTTCATCCGCCGTCTCAAAGTAGTGGTGCCTCCCTCGATATGTGACCCACAGTCTTGCCGGTTGCAGCATTCCAAATTTTATCTTCTTTTTATGAAGCACCGCCTTGGCCCGATTAAAGCTCGCCCTCCTTCTCGCCACCTCCGCACTCCAGTCTTGATAAACGCGGATCACCGCGTTCTCCCATTTACTGCTCCGAGTTTTCTTTGCCCATCTAAGGACCATTTCTCTATCCTTAAAACGGAGGAATCTCACCACTATGGCTCTGGGAATTTCTCCTGCTCTCGGTCCTCGCGCCATCACTCGGTATGCTCCCTCCACCTCCAACGGACCCGCCGGGGCCTCCGCTCCCATTAACGAGTGCAGCATCGTGCTCACATATGCCCCGACGTCCGCTCCCTCCGCACCTTCAGGAAGACCAAGAATCCTCAGGTTGTTCCTCCTTGCGTTGTTCTCCAGTGCCTCCAACCTTTCCACACATCGTTTCTGATGTGCCTCATGCATCTCCGTCTTCACCACCAGGCCCTGTATGTCGTCCTCATTCTCGGCTGCCTTTGCCTTCACGACCCGAAGCTCCCGCTCCTGGGTCTTTTGTTCCTCCTTTAGCCCTTCGATCGCCTGTAGTATCGGGGCCAACAGCTCTTTCTTCATTTCCTTTTTGAGCTCTTCCACACAGCATTTCAAGAACTCTTGTTGTTCAGGGCCCCATGTTAAACTGCCACCTTCCGACGCCATCTTGGTTTTTGCTTGCCTTCCTTGCCGCTGTTCTAAAGGATCCACTGCAATCCGGCCACTTTCACCTCCTTTTTTCATCCGTATCCAGGGGGTATTCCCTTCTGGTTTACCGCACAGTGTTTTTAGCCGTCAAAATTGCCGTTGGGGCTCCTATCAAGAGCCCATAAGTCCGTTTCACCGGGAGCTGCCGAAACGTGCGACTCAGCTGGTCATCGCCGCACCCGGAAGTCTATCTATATTATACTTAGAATCATAGAATCCCTACAGTGCAGAAGGAGGTCATTCAGCACATCGAGTCTGCACCGAAACTCTGAAAGAGCACCCTACCTAGGGCCCTATCCCCATTACTCCATCGAAGCTTTGGACTCTAAGAGTCAATTTAGCATGCCCAATCCACCCAACTTGCACATCTTTGGACTGTGGGAGGAAACCAGAGCACTCGGAGGAAACCCACGCAGACACGAGGGGAACATACAAACTCCAGACAGACAGTGACCCAAGGTCAGAATTGAACCCGGTGTGTGTGAGGCAGCATTGCTAACCGATGTGCCACCATGTCACCCACCTTGTTATACTTGTAGCACATTCTAGAGTAAATCAGCATAGCAAAGCTCTTAGTAAATTAGGTAGCTTTACTTCAGATCTAAGTTGCAAATTAATCATGTTTTATTACGTTTTGTTTAAATTTTCCAATTAAGTAATAATTTAGCGTGGCCAATCCTCCTAACCTGCACATCTTTGGTTTGTGGGGGTGAGACTCACGCAGACATGGGAAGAATGTGCAAACTCTACAAGGACGATGACCCGGAGCCAGGATCGAACCTGAGTCCTCGTCGTCGTGAGGTAGCAGTGCGCGACCGTTCCACCGATGTATTATTAAATCTCAAATAAAACTGGCATTTAAGGGGCAGCACGGTGGCACAATGGTTAGCATTGCTGCCTCACGGCACCGAGGTCCCAGGTTCGATCCCGGCTCTGGGTCACTGTCCGTGTGGAGTTTGTATATTCTCCCTGTGTTTGCGTGGGTTTCACCCCCGCAACCCAAAGATGTGCAAGGTAGGTCAATTGGCCACAGTAAATTGCCCCTTAATTGGGAAAAATGAATTGGGTGCTCTAAATTTAAAAACTGGCATTTAAGTAAGATGTATCTATCAATCTAATGATTGCCTCTAAATCACTCACTATTCCATCATTTTAGATGATGGCCCTTGGTTATTTAATTCTTTGTAAAACTCTTAATTGTTTTGAATCTCTCTATCAGTCACATCTTTAATACATACGGCAGTGGGCAGCACTTGTGAAAACTCTGTGCTGTTAAACAAAGGAGACACGACCATTGTAATTTCCATTCATTCACAGACAGGATCAAGGTTTTTCAATAAGATCTGGATCGATCTCAAATGCAACTTGTAATTTAGTATATTCTCGTTGCAGGATGTTATCTGGATGTATGGTGCGTTAAGAAATTCAGAAATGCTCATTAACTGAATAGAATCAACAAGCGAGAGATTATTTTGTAACAGAATAGTTTTGGTTGTTGAGAATTGTGTGTGCTATGTAGCCTGTATTATGTCAATAAATTCAGCATATAACATTCTCAAACCTTGCATCAAGTTGCACAATTATTTTACCTGAATATGGAGTTCTTCACATTGTAAAATGAACACACATGCTATAGAGAACATTAATAAAATTCCAGTGTGAAAGGGATAAATGCCATGAACTTATCAAAACCCACTGGGAGATTTTGATTAAAATTATGAAAATGAAATTAAAATCACTTATTGTCACAAGTAGGCTTCAATGAAGTTACTGTGAAAAGCCCCTAGTCGCCACATTCCAGCGCCTGTTCAGGGAGGCTGGTACGGGAATTGAACCGTGCTGCTGGCCTGCCTTGGTCTGCTTTAAAAGCCAGCTATTTAGCCCAGTGTGCTAAACCAGCCCCTGGAAATTACTTCCAATATTTTTGCATGCACATCAATTTATGAAACCACACACTTCGTGTTGTTACATTTTTTTCACACTTCCTACATCCATACTTGTAAATATCTACTCCCGGAGGATTCTTTAGTTCAGCAAAAGAACTATATTTACAAGGTTGCATCATGAGCTGCATGCTTGCAGCTGGTCCATAGTACACTTTGGGTAATATCCATATGCATAGCAATTTACCTAGTTGCCCATACCACCTCCGACCAGGAGATGGCGATAGAGATCCACCATGTGTCGCCAAAGATCCAGCAGTTGGTAGTAAGTCGTACTAGTGGACAGTCACACTTGAAGTTGCTCCAGGAGAATTCACTGAATTCATTTATTTTGTTACCGTTTGTATTGTAGTTTGTTACTTATCTTTCCACATATTTATCTTGTTAATAAAACTATCTTACTAGTCAAAGAACTAGACATTCAGTGTGCATCTATGCTATGGCCACAACACAGAACATAACATGGTACCAAGAGTGTTGAACCGTTGAAAATAACAACGGAGAAGATGGGACGAAACAGGCTGAAGAAAGACAAAAGGAAAGAAAATTATTTCGCCTATTTGGTAAACTATGGCCAACTGGAGCTCAATGCATGGAAAAACTGTGAAGTTAGAGATGCAAGGTTTGAAAGTAGCCCACCAGCTTCAAGTCACCAGTAATGTGGATGAGAATCAATGTGTTTTTAAGCAGCAATTCAGACTCTATGTTGCAGCCCTTGGCTTGCAGGCACAGGCTGACGAGAGGCTCATTGCATTGCTGCTCAGTGTAGCAGGTCCTCAAGCAATAGAAATTGGCAATACCTTCGCGTTCGACAGCGAAGAGGAAAGCAAGAGCATCAATGAAGTAATAAAGTACTTTGATCAGCATTGCTCTCCATAGAAAAATGAAACGTTTGAACGTTATATATTTTGTACGCATACCAAGAAGGCAGGATAATCTTTTGATAGTTTTTGAACCAACTTGCGATTGAAGGCACAGTCGTGCAATTCTAGTACATTAAAGTCATCAATGATCCGCGATCAGATAGCGTTCGGGATATCGAATGATAAAATACGTGTGAGGCTATTGAGGGAAGAAGAGCTTCAATTAGAAAACGCTATCAAGATTTGTCATGCAAGCGAGCTAGCTGCACAGCAGATTAGGAGGCTCAACCTGAAACATGTTGACACCAATCTGGAAGAAGACACCAGCACCATCAGCACTGTGATGCAGTTCAATAAGAAACATGGTCTCAATGCGGGTGGCCATTTTAAGCGGCCACCTGGATCCGCCATATTATGCCAGCGACACGGCAATCGATATGGGCACCGAAAATGTCCAACAGTCGGGAAGGTGTGTTCCAAGTGCGGCAGAAAAAATCACTTTGCCAAGCATTGCTTTTCACATTCAACTGTGGACCAAACAGGATCAGTCAACGCGATTGAAGAGATTTCCATTGAAGACCTGTTTTTCGTTGATCTGATTTCGACTAAGGACACGATGAGTCCAAATATGCAGAACGAAGAAGTCTTCCTGACCAGTTGCGGCAATAGTGATGGTGATGCTGATACCATCGAAGACAGATGGACAATTCCAGTGATGCTGAATGCCGCATTGATTAAATGCAAGCTCGACAAAGGAGCGAGGGTCAACCTTCTCAGTTTGTCCGATTTGAATGGGCTACGGGTTAAACTGAAAATCGTCAATCAAACAAGACTGCCAAAAGACTATAATGGGAGTAAGATTGCGACACTGGGAGCATCTACAACAGAAGTCACATCATACCATTTTCCATTCTGGACATGGAACGTGAGTCCATTATAGGAGCAGACACGTGTGAGGCCCTGAACCTAGTTGAGCGGCTGTACATTCCAGACTGCACTGTGACAGAGGATCATTGCAGCTGGGGATAAGATGACGTGGAGCAGTTATCCGATGAGGTAAGTGCAAAAGTCAAGGTGGAGGAAGATAAACCAGGTGAAGGAGGAGCGAAAGGAAGTTCCAGAATTCTGGCTGACATTCTTAAAAAATGTGGATGGGTTCAGTGACATCATGCAGGAGCATGACGAGCCTATCTTAAAGCATCTACAAGATGTAAAGGTACAATTTTCAGATCGAGGACAGCCAATGTGTTTTACTCTGGAGTTTAAGTTTGAGGTAAATGAGTATTTCACAAATGAACCAGTGACAAAAATATACCAGATGGAGTTGCAGCCTGATGGGTCAGACTTTTTTGTTTTTGAAATCACGGGATGCTCAGGGTGCCAGATCGTCTGGAAGAAAGAAAAAAACATCACATTGAAAACCATTAAAATGAAGCACAAGCATTAGGGTTTGGGCACTGGTAGAACGGTTACGAAAACTGTACTCTTTCTTTCATTTTTTTTAGTCCTCCTGAAGTTCCAGAACATGGAGAGCTGGATGAAGGTTCTGCAGCCAGACTCACTGCTGACTTGGAAATTGGCCACTTCTTCCATGAACACACAATTCCATGAGCAGTGTTACGCTTCACAGGAGAAGCTAATGATTACGATGATCATGATTACGATGAGGAAAGTGAAGAATGAGATGATGAGCCAGAAGGAGAAGACTATGAAAGTTTATGTCGTTTATTTGGTATTGTTGGCGAGGTGGTAACATGTCGCATCCAATCTGTGCAGGACAACAAAATTTAGAGGACCCAATTATTTTTTTCAATTCAGGGGCAATTTAGCGTGGCCAATCCACCTACACTGCACATCTTTGGGTTGTGGGGGCGAAACCCATGCAAACACGGGGAGAATGTGCAAGCTTCACACGGACAGTGACCCAGAGCTGGGATCAAACCTGGGCCCTTGGCACCATGAGGCATCAATGCTAACCACTGTGCCTCCGTGCTGCCCTGATGACCCACTAGTTGAGGCTAAAACACAAAGTGAAGAAGCCATGCCTAATGTTGAGGACATTGATCCAGCTGAGATACCGGAATGCGAGGGTTTGCAGATCATTCCTGAAGTCACAAACTTGCCTGCAACTGTGTAAGTGTCCAAACGTTTGCCGACATTGGATGCCTCACCAGTTGATGGGCATGCAGTACAGCGTTCGAGCGCAAGCACCTTGGAGCAACCAAAACTTTTCACTCCAGCAAAGGCTCCAGCAACAGCCATTACAGCAAAGGATCCCTTGGCTGAGACCAGTAGCAAGAATGATGCTCTAGGTGCACAGGCAGGTGTGAGTGTGATCCGCACCAACTTCACGGATGATGCCACTAAAGCTAAGACGAAAAGGAGAAGGAAAGAGCTGATTATAAAAAAGAGAAGGGAGGGTAAGAAAAGAGTCAAGGATACAGTTGGTCGACCGGGTAGCAGCCGTAACGGTGAAGACACAAGCATCGGCAAAAGGCCAATGTACAAGAACACACACTGAGTATGACGCATCGCTTCAAAAGGCCGAAAGGGCTGGTGACTCAAAGACCAGTCAGAAAACCGGTCTTTCAAAAGATGAAACAAGATCACTTATTCGGTCAAGGTTCAGGAGACCAACAAGAAGATGTCGTCAATCTGAAAGACTGAACGTGTAATGAACTGTGTATAAGGCTCATGTTTGAAATTGTTATGCATATCATGTTTTGTAAAGTAAAATTAGATTTGTATATGTGACATGTTTGAAATTATTATGTATATCATGTTTTGCAAAGCATAGTTATATTTGTGAAACATTCACATTTCCAAAGGGAGGGGGATGTGGTGATATGCATCTGCATAGCAATGAACATAGTTGTCCATCTGACCTCCAATCAGCAGGTAGCGAAAGAGATCCACCATGTGACTCCTTACTTGCAGAAGAATTTGGTGGCATTGAGGCAATTCAGAGGAGGTTCAGCAGATTGATTCTGGGGATGAAAAGGTTACGTATGGAAGAGATTAACCAGTTTGGACTCGCTGGCGTTTAGAAGGATGAGCGGGGATCTGATTGAGGTATATAAGATACTAAATGGGATTGACAAAGTAAACGTAGACCAATTGTAGGGCAATCTAGAATGAGAGGTCACAGATATAGATTGAGAGGTAGTAGATTTAGAACTGAAATGAGGAGGAACTACTTCTCGCAGAGGGTTGTGAATTTGTGGAACTTGCTGCCCATAGTACGGTGGAATCTGAGTCATTAAATGGGTTCAAAAACCAGGAAGAGATTAGCCATTGTCTGACTGAATGGCAGGGCAGGCAGAAAGGGCTGAATTGCTTACATCTGCACCTAATTGCAATGTTCATGACCTCTTACCTTTCCTTTGACCTCTCCTCTGACATCAATCACCTCCCCGGAGGCGGATTTACAATGAAACATACCATGCCGAGACACGGAGTCCTGTCCGGGGAGGGGCCCTGTGCCGGAGCCAGTAAATGTCAGCTTGATATGGCCAGAGTCGACAGTTAGCAGGGCATCCAATTGGAGGCTGATTACTCTGCATTTGTTGCTGATAGGCTCAAACAAATGCACAGCAAAATCAGACTGATTGGATGAGCCTCAAATAGGGGAAAACATAGCAGTTGCTGTCAGCAGTTGCAGTTGCAGCGGAGCAGAGCAGAGTGGACCCCCCCCCCCCCCAGGCTAGTAACAGGCACACGATGACACCCTGAAAACAAGCCACGAGCAGTCGAGCAAATTTGCGCATGCAGCGGAGCGGAACCCCCCATCCACCTGCCCCAGGCCAGCAACAGGCACGCGATGGCACCCTGAGGGGAGGGGGAGGTGCAGTGGTCACAACAAAAACACAGATAGGTGAGACTGCCTTTTAGACCCAGGGCATGAGAATGACGGAGTGTGGGGGTGGGGGGTAGACTGTGAGGGAATGGGCTACTAGGGGGAAGAAGAGCATGAGGATGTGGGGGAGGGAGAGTGTGTGAGGAGGTTGGTTGCAGATTTCCAAGGAGAGAGTGTGCGAGGGCCGGGTTGCCTTGAGGGAGAGTTTGTGATGGGAGTGCAGGATCGACGGGGAGAGTGAGTTTGTAAGGGGGAAATGGGCAGGAAGAAAGTAGAGTGAGTGTTGTTTGAAATCCATGATTAGATTCACATCTTCATAATTGAAAGATGAATCTCATTTTTACAGAGGTTGAACCTGAATGGTGGACTGACAGAACAAAACGCACTTTATTAGCTGCCAAAAATCAAGATCAGTTTCTTTAGCAATATGAAGCATCACTAACAATCTGGCAGTCAAAAATACAGAAAATTGAAGGCGAGGCAAGGGGATGAAGCAAGACAAAAAGACAGTTTGTCATTTTACTTTAAACAGTTGAAAATATTGAACAGTGCACATTCACCGCTGTACTGTACAATTTTTTACTTTGCTCGGAACATGTATGCCTTTTTTTCAGTTTCCAAGCAATTGGTGCAATATCTTGCAGTCAACATTGTGAAAACAAACATTTGACAATGTTAGAGGTGAAAATATTCACACGAAGGCCTGAGTATAAGTAAAAAAAGCAGTTTATTATATCAGAATTCTGGGAGGAAAGGCCTGAGACTCCGCAGCCTTTGACAGCACTTTTTCTCACTTGAGCCATGGCTCACATGGGTTAATATACAGATTCAAGGGGCGGAATTAGTTGTATTCTCATTTACGTACAATCAATCAACTATATTCGCGTCACACTTCATTACATGCAGTCAATCAATTTTCCTAGCATCCCAGTTATCACATATATGGTTAAAGTGGGTGTTGTCTTACCCGCCCCTAACTTCATACAGAAGTCATTCAAAACTAACATAATGATGTCCTATCAGCAACTGGGGTCCTTGATCTTATCAAGGACCCATAGCATTTCTTTATTTGGGAAGCTGTTATCAGCGGGTGTTGAAATACTCCCGAGGTTCTCATGAGGTAGTTTACACAGTTTGTAACTTAACATTAAAGGAAAGTGGCTAGTTCAGCCATTTTGTGTCTTTAGTATTGCTAAAATAGTTAACAGCCATTGTGTGTCCTTTCTGATATTAACAAGCATTGTGTATACACGATCTATTTCTACAAATTACCTCTTCTAAACAGGCATCTAAACCAATGAGTACCTTTTGTCTCATCAGAACTATTCAAAAGTAATATAGGAGCACAAATGTAGTTACCGGCCACCTATAATTTATATCATAGTCCAGTATCACAAAATGCCCTCCAACAACGTATTACCAGGGACTTTATCAGGCAGACCCAGGAGGAGAGGAGGGGGACATGGGGTGGTTTCTGGACGAGCTGAAATTTCCCCAGGTGGAGGAAGCAAAGAGGCAGGCACTGAGGAGCACCTAGGGCTGAGGGAGGTACTGGATTGTATCAGGGGTATTAAGTCGGAGAAGGCCCTTGGGCCGGATGGATACCCAGCAGAAATTTTAAGGAATTTGTGGCGGACATGGCACCACATCTGTTGGGGGTGTTTAATGAAGCACTGGAGAAGGGGGAGTTGCCGGAGGCGATGACGCAGGCAGTAATCACATTAATCCCCAAAAAAGGGAAGGATCCGGTGGAATATGGGTCTTTAAGACCCATATCACTATTGAACACAGATGTGACAGTATTGGCTAAGTTGTCAGCAGGGAGGATGGAGGATTGTGTGCCGGGGGTGGTTGCAGAAGATCAAACAGGCTTTGTGAAGGGCAGGCAGCTCATGAATAATATAAGACGGCTGTTGAATGTGGTGATGAGTCCATCGAGAGCTCTGGTACCGGAGGTGGTGGTGTCCATGGACGCGGAGAAAGCATTTGATCAGGTGGAGTGGCGGTACTTGTTCGAAGTTTTGGGAAGGTTTGGGTTTGGGCCGAGATTTGTGGCATGGGTGCGGTTGCTGTATGTGGCGCCAAGAGCGAGGGTGAGGACAAATGGTATGAGCTCACAAAGCTTTGACTTACACAGGGATACGAGGCAGGGGTGCCCACTGTCGCCGCTGCTGTTTGCGCTGGCCATATAGCCATTGGCGATTGCTCTCAGGGGGTCTGCAGTATGGCAGGGGATAATGAGGGGACAGAGGGAGCATCGGGTGTTGCTCTATGCCGATGACGTCTTGCTGTATGTTTCGGATCCGTTGGAGACTATGGGAAGGGTTATGGGCCTGCTGGGGAGGTTTGGAGGGATCTCAGGATACAAGCTGAATGTAGGGAAAAGCGAGTTATTCCCAGTGAATGAGCTGGCATAGCGGGCTAATTTAGGGGGATGCCATTTACGGTAGCGAGGGATAGGTTTAGGTACTTGGGGATTCAGGGAGCGAGGGAATGGACGGGGCTCCATAAGTGGAACTTAACAAAGCTGGTGGAGGAGGCCAGGGAGGATCTTAAGAGGTGGGATACACTGCACTTAATGTCGGCGAGGAGGGTCCAAGTGGTGAAAATGAATGTTATACCGAGGATCTTGTTTATCTTTCAGGCTCTCCCGATCTTTATACGGAAAGTGGACGCAATCATATCTGACTTTGTATGGGCAGGGAAGGTGCCGAGGGTGGGGAGGACCCTGCTACAGAGGCAGATGCAGCAGGGGTGGTTGGCGTTGTCAAACTTGCTTCATTATTATTGGGTGGCGAATGTGTACACGGTGCGGCGGTGGTGGGAAGGAGAAGGGTAGAGTGGGTTAGGATGGAGGAGGAATCTTGTAAAGGGGTCTAGTTTGAGGGCTATGGTGATGACAGCATTGCCAATGGCTCCGAGTAGGTATTCAGGAAGATATGGAATCAGCTGAGGAGGCATTTTAGGGTGGAAAGGATGTCGGTGCTAACGCCGCTGTGCGAGAATCATGGGTTTGAGCCGGGGGGATGGACAGTGTATACAGGAGGTGGAGGGAAGTGGGGCTGGTCAAGGTGAGGGATTTGGATTTGGAAGAAGAGTTCGCCAGTTTGGAGGAGCTAAGGGAGAGGGTAGAGCTGCCGAGGGGGAGTGAGTTCAAGTATCTACAGGTTAGGGACTTTGCACGAAAGTTCTGGAAGGGGTTTCCTAGATTGCCAGGATACACCTGCTGGAGCGACTACTGCTTCCGGATGTGGAAGAGGAGGGAAGAATTGGGGATATATGTAAGTGGCTGGGGAGCAGGGAGGCGAGTGGGTGGTGAAGATCAAGGAGAAATGGGAAGTGGAGTTGGGAATGGAGATCAATTGGGGAGTATGGAGTGAAGCACTGCGAAGGGTAAACGGGACCTTGTCTTGTGCAAGGATGAGCCTGATATAGTTTAAGGTGGTGCACAGGGTACATATGACTCGGGCGAGAATGAGTGGGTTCTTTCAGGGGCTAGCAGAAGAGTGTGAGAGGTGTGGCCGGGGGCCAGCGAATCATGCGCACATGTTTTGGGGTTGTAAAAAATTGGGAAGATTCTGGGCGGGAGTATTCGCGGTCTTAGCCAGGGTAGTGGAGGAGGGAGTGGACCCGGACCCTTTGGTGGCAATATTTGGGGTTTCAGAGAAGCCAGAGCTCATAGAGAGGAGGAAGGCCGATGTCTTGGCCTTCGCCTCTCTGATTGCACGGCGCCGAATTTTGCTGGAGTGGCGGTCGGCATCGCCACTGGGGGTAGCAGCTTGGTTGGGTGACCTTTATAACTTCCTGCGGTTGGAGAAGATAAAGTATGAGTTAAGGGGCTCAGCAGGGGAGTTTGAGAAAAGGTGGGGGATGTTTGTGACCATGTTTGAGGAGCTGTTCGGCGCAGGTGGGTGATGAGGGGGGGGTGAAAAAGGAGAAAAATCTGTACAAACTGTACAGTTGATTGCTGGGAAGAATGTTTCCCGGGGTGTTTATTTGCTGTAACCTACTTTGATACAAGTTTGAATAAAATGCATTTGGAACAAAAACATTTGACAGTCAAGGATTTGTGACACCAGGGGCGGGGATCATGTCATGTCGGTCGGGGGCCGACAGCGGCCCCCCCCGGCAATTCTCCGGGCCCCGATGGGCTGAGCGGCCGTCGGTTTCTGGCCAGTCCTGCCGGCGTGGATTGGACATGGTCCCACATGGGGGGGAGCACGGGGGGATCCTCCCTGGGGGGGGCCCCCACGATGGCCTGGCCTGCGATTGGGGCCCATCGATCTGCAGGCGGGCCTGTGCTGTGGGGGCACTCCTTCCTTCCGCGCCGGCCCCTGTAGGGCTCCGCCATGGCCGGCGTGGAGAAGAAACCCCCTGCGCATGCAGCAGAATACGCCAGCCGGTCTGCGCATGTGCTAAACCACGCTGGTGGTCCTGCGCATGCGTTGACTCGCGGTGGCCATTTGGCGCCGGCTGGCGCGGCACCAACCCCTCCAGCGCCAGCCTAGCCCCCGGAATTGCGGAGGATTCCACAACTTCCGGTGGCCTGACGCCGGAGTGGTTTGCGCCGTTTTTTTCGCCAGCGTCGGGCCATCACGGGGATTCTGGAGAATCCCGCTGCAGGTGTTTGCTGGTGCAGGTACTGTTTGGCTTTGAAAATGAACTTTGCTGATATAAAGAGAATATTATTCGGCACAGCCACTTGAAATCCACATCTGAAAGCTGAAATAAAATCCTTAGCAGTGATGTTTGAAATGTACAATATTGCTTTTTTACTTATTTGCGCAACCGCTTACTTCAAAGAATTACTGCCTTTAGCGAATCGCTGCAAAATATGGATGCAAATTTATTAAATTTTTCACAATTTCACAAAGTTTTGTCGCAGATGTTCAAAATGACTGTAGCTCATTGGAAGTAGAGGCACTAACATTCACAAAAAATAAAGGTCCTTTTAACAGATCGGATTATATCCGTACAAGAAGCAGAAAATTATTTTTTGATGAAACGAGAGACAATTAAATCAATTTAAAAAGTAAAGTGAAGATCAATATTGAGACTGTCAATAGTATTTATGACACAATAAAATATGCTGCAATTGCAGAGAAGAAGTGAATCTCTGAAGAAAACTTTTGATTTATTTTGAGTGCTTTTTGACAGAGATTTGGCCGAAAATGCGAAAACCATTGCAGTAAGAAATTAATTGAATTCTATTGGGAGGACATAGACACAATTTGTTTTGAGGATGAAGTGAAACAATTCCTTCATTTTATCGATAATGATTAGCTCTGTGCTTTGAGATCACCAGGTGATTTGTGCAGACTTGTACAAGGTGGTATGCAGGCAATCTCTCTAAATGTGGAAACCAGTCTGAAAATATTTTTAACAATACCTGTAAATGTTTTTGGTGACTGTTCTTTTTCTGAATTAACAAGAGTTAAAAATTATTTAAGAAGTACGATGAGTCAGGGACATTTGACAAGTTGAGCACTGTTGATGATTGAAAGTGAGTCTTTACAAGATTTTACTTACGATGATGTAATTGATGATCTTGTAAAGAAAACATGTAGAGACTTCCAATGGTGGCCATGGGGTGAATGGTTTCACATTTGGTGGCTCCCGCTCAAGGTGGATTATTTTGATCTTTTCCTGCCTGAAGGGCATGGCATTTGAGGCCAAAGGATACAGGAGGGCTTGGAGGAAGGTAATAATCCTCTGGCATGGCTGGCAATATGGATCGACAGACAAGGAGTGGTGCAAGAAAGAAAAAGCAGCAGAAGCATGGGAGTCTTTCTGGTGTGCCACAGGTAAAGATGGTGGAGGACAAGGGAGGGTATGCTGCCTGCCCAGTGACGGACAGAGCAGTTGGTAGTGTTCCTGAACAATACGTTCCTGCAACAGAGGAAAGAGGCCCTGGAAGACCTGGCCAAGGTGGTGGAACCGCTGAGACCTGGCATCGAGTGAGTTGAGCAGGCTGGAGTCTCAAAGCCTGCTGATCCAGAAAGTGGAGGAGGTGGGGGGGGGGGGGGAGCACGAGGAGCACTGGGCCTCTTTGGTGGCAGAGGTGGCAGCGATGTGGGAAAGCCAGAAAAGGCTGAGGGAGAAGATGGAGGATTTGGAGAATCGCTCCAGAAGGCAAAATTTAAGGATTGTTGGGATGCCTGAAGGCATTGAAGGTGCGGAGGCGGCTGTGTATGCGGCAATGATGCTGGAGAAATTGATGGGGGAGGGGGCGTTCGATCGGCCCCTGGAGGTGGACCGAGCGCAATGGGTGCTGGGAAGGAGGCCACAGGCAGGCAAGCCTCCAAGGGTGATGGTGGTGTGGTTGCACTGCTTTCTGTACAAGAAGATCCGTTGATGGGCGAGGCAGACCAGGAAATGTACCTGGGAAGGGAGTGAGCTGCATGTGTACCAACACCTAGGAGCAGAGCTGGCAAAGAGGAAGGTTGGGTTTAAGTGGATTAAGGCCACCCTTTTTGAAAAAGGGGTAATGTTTGGGGTAATATACCCGGCCCGTCTGTAGGTGACTTTCCAGAAACGAGAGCTTTATTTCAACGAGCCGGAGGACGTGATGGGATTTATCAGGGACAATGAACTGGGAGGAGTGAGAGGACATTGAACTTTGGAGGAGTTTTGTGTGCTTTTTAAAGTGTTTTGCATCACCAGGTTATAGTCCAACAGGTTTGTTTCGAATCACTAGCTTTTGGAGCGCAGCTCCTTCATCAGGTGCGCTCCAAAAGCTGGTGGGTCAAAACAAACCTGTTGGACTTTAACCTGGTGTGTAAAATTCTTACTGTGCCCTCCCCAGTCCAACGCCAGCATCTCCACATCTATAAAGTGTTTGGTGGTGGGTTCTCCAGCGCAGGTCTTTGCAAGGGAGCACTGATAGTGAGTGTGCCTTTTGGTACTCTTTGGGTGTCGATGGTTGGGATGGTCGGGAGGGGGGATTGAGTTGAATTGGAGGGAGGAGGGGTGGTTGGATTCCTTGGGAGGGAGCCACCATGCTAATTGGTGGGGCTAGTTAATGGGGGTGAAGTGGGGTGTTGCCTAGAGGAAGATGTGGCCGGGGGTGGTGGGGGGGGGGGGATGGGATTGTTTCATTGTTTGAGGGTGGTGGGAGTGAGGGAGGTTTGCTGATATGGGTGCGGTTGGTGTGGCACAGTTGGGAAGAGATGTGACGGTGGACATCTGGGGGTGACCCTGGAGGGTTGCGTGATGCGGGCAGGGGGCTGGCCCAGAAAGTGGCTGATCGGCAGGAGAAGGGGGCGGAAAGTCACGTTCAAAGAACAAAGAACAAAGAAATGTACAGCACAGGAACAGGCCCTTCGGCCCTCCAAGCCCGTGCCGACCATACTGCCCGACTAAACTACAATCTTCTACACTTCCTGGGTCCGTATCCTTCTATTCCCATCCTATTCATATATTTGTCAAGATGCCCCTTAAATGTCCCTATCGTCCCTGCTTCCACTACCTCCTCCGGTAGTGAGTTCCAGGCACCCACTACCCTCTGCGTAAAAAACTTGCCTCGTACATCTACTCTAAACCTTGCCCCTCTCACCTTAAACCTATGCCCCCTAGTAATTGACCCCTCTACCCTGGGGAAAAGCCTCTGACTATCCACTCTGTCTATGCCCCTCATAATTTTGTATACCTCTATCAGGTCGCCCCTCAACCTCCTTCGTTCCAGTGAGAACAAACCGAGTTTATTCAATCGCTCCTCATAGCTTATGCCCTCCATACCAGGCAACATTCTGGTAAATCTCTTCTGCACCCTCTCTGAAGCCTCCACATCCTTCTGGTAGTGTGGCGACCAGAATTGAACACTATACTCCAAGTGTGGCCTAACTAAGGTTCCTGAGGGAACGAAGGATAAGTATGGGAAGTTTAGGGAGCCTTGGATAACGAGAGATATTGTGAACCTCGTCAAAGTTAAAAAGGAGACTTTTGTATGGTCTAGAAGGGTGGGGACAGCCAAAACCCTTGAGGTGTATAAAGAAAGTAGTAAGGTACTGAAGCAGGAAATTTGGAGGGCTAGGAGTGGTCATGAAAAAGTCCTTGGCAAGTAGGTTTAAGGTGAATCCCAAAGCTTTTTATTCATATGTAAAAAGCAAGAGGGTGGCCAGGGAAAGGATTGGACCACTTAAAGACAGTGGGGGGGGGAATCTATGTGGTGAGCCAGAGGAAATGGACAAGGTACTAAATGAGTACTTTGCATCAGTGTTCACCAAAGAAAGGGACTTTATGGAAGATGATTCATGGGTAGGGTGTGTGGATGGTCTGAATCAGTTTAACATCGGAAAGGAGGAGGTATTGGGTCTTTTAAAAGACATAAAGTTAGATAAGTCTCCTGGGCTGGATGGGATTTACCCCAGAATACTGAGGGAAGCAAGAGAGGAAATTGCTGAGGCCTTGACTGACATCTTTGTATCTTCATTGGCTACAGGTGGTGTACCAGAGGGCCGGATAATAGCTAATGTGGTACAGCTGTTTAACAAAGGTAGCAGGGATAATCCTGGAAACTATGGGCCGGTGAGCCTCGCATTGGTAGTGATAAATTATTGGAGAGATTTCTCAGGGACTGGATTTATGCCTATTTGGAAACAAATGGACTCATAAGCGATAGACAGCATGGTTTTGTCAAGGGGAGGTCGTGCCTCACTAACTTGATTGAGTTTTTTGAGGAGGTGATGAAGATAATTGATGAGGGGAGGGTGGTGGATGTTGTTTATATGGACTTCAGTAAAGCCTTCAACAAGGTGCCTCATGGAAGACTGGTGCAAAAGGTGAAGTCACACGGGAACAGAGGTTAGTTGGTAAGATGGATACAGAACTGGCCCGGTCACAGAGGGCAAAGGGTAGCAGTAGAAGGGTGTTTTTATGAATGGAAGGTTGTGACTAGTGGTGTTCCACAGGGATCTGTGTTGGACCTCTGTTGTTTGTCGTGTACATAAACGATTTGGCGGAAGATGTAGCTGGTCAGTAAGTTAGCGGATGACACCAAGGTTGGTGGAGTGGCAGATTGTGTTGAGGATTGTCAGAAGATACAGCAGGACATAGGTTGGAGACTTGGGCAGAGAAATGACAAATGGAGTTTAATCTGGACAAATATGAGGTAATGCATCTTGGTAGGCCTGACATAGAGGGGAAATATACCATAAATGGCATAATTCTGAGGAATGTAGAAAGTCAGAGAGATCTGGGCGTGCAGGTCCACAGATCTTTGAAGGTGGCAACACATGTGGACAAGGTAGTCAAGAAAGCATACGGAATGCTTTTCTTCATTGGGTGGGGCATCAAGTAGAAAGACTGGCAAGTCGCGCTACAGTTGTATAGAACCTTGGTAAGGCCGCACTTGGAAGATGATGCACAATTCTGGTCGCCACACTACTAGAAGGATATGGAGGCTTTGGAGAGGGTGCAGAGGCGGTTTACCAGGATGTTGCCTGGACTGGAGGGTGTTAGCTATGTGGAGAGGTTGTATAGACTTAGACTATTTTCATTAGAAAGACGGAGGTTGAGGGGTGACCTGATTGAGGTCGACAAGATTATGAGGGGCATGGATAGAATGGATGGGTAGGCACTCCTTCCCAGGGTGGAGGGGTCAGTCATCAGGGAGCATAGGTTTAAGGTCCGTGGAGCAAAGTTTAGAGGAGATGTGCAAGGCACGTATTTTACGCAGAGGGTGGTGAGTGCCTGGAACGCGTTGCCAGGGGAGGTTGTGGAAGCAGATACATTAACGGCGTTCAAAAGGCATCTTGACAAACACATGGATAGGTTGGGTATAGAAGGATATGGCACAAGGAAGTGCTGAGGGTTTGGGCAAAGATTGATATCATGACCGGTACAGGCTTGGAGGGTCGAAGGGCCTATTCCTGTGCTGTATTGTTCTTTATTCTTTGGAGCCCCCAACCAGGCTGGTCACATGAAACATGAGGGGATGGAATGGGGGTTAAACGGTCACGTGTGTTCACGCATCCCAGGAGTTTGAAGATGGACGTGGCTTTTTTGCAGGAGCTGCACCTGAATCTGGGGGACCAGACAAGGTTGAGGAAGGGATGGATGGGGCAGGTGTTCCATTTGGGGCTGGACATAAAGATGAGGGGAGTGGCAGTGTTGGTCACTAAGTGGGTTGCATTCCAGATGGGGAACATTGGGCGTTCCGGGGTAACATATGTGATGGTTCGTGGGAAGTTGGAGCGGATGCCAATTGTTCTGTTAAACGTTTATGCCCCGAATTGGAATGACGTAGATTTTATGAGGCGGATGTTGGGGAACGTTTGGGACTTGAACTCGTGTTGGTTGATCATGGGGAATGATTTTAACACGATCATAAATCCGAGCTTGGACTGGTCGAGTCCCAAGTCATCGAGGGTGTTGGCAGTGGCGAAGGAGCTGAGGGAATTTCTGGAGCGTACTGGGGGGGGTGGGGTTGTCCCATGGAGGTTTGGAAGGCCGAGGGCAAAGGCATTTTCATACTTCTCCCATGTGCACCATGTGTACACCCGGATTGACTTTTTTGTGATGGACAAGGCACTGCTGGCTGGGGTGGCCGCTTTGCAGTGCTCAGCGATTGTGGTTTCTGACCAAGCGCCACATTGGGTGGATTTGCCGGTGCTTCAGGGGGAGACCCAACGGCCACAGTGAAGGTTAGATATGGGGATGCTGGCGGGTGAGGAGGTGTGTGAGCCAATTGGGGCTACATGGAACTGAATGACACGGGGGACGTCACAGCCGCCACGATGTGGAAGGCACTCAAGGCGGTAGTCGGAGGGGGTAGTTCATATCAACTCGGGTGCATTAGGAGAAAATGGAACAGGGGGAGAGGGCAAAGTTAGTGGCTGAGATTTTAAGGGAGGACAGGAGATATTCGGCGGCGCCGGAGGTGGGGTTGTTGAAGGAGAGACAGAGGCTCCAGATGGATTTTGGGCTAGTTCTGCGGAGAAGGCGGTGGGGCAGCTGTGGAGCGCTAAAGTGGCTGTGTATGAGTATGGGGATGAGGTGAGTAGGATGTTGGCCCATCAGCTAAGAAAGCAGAAGGTGGGTGAGCGAGATCGCTAGAGTCCAGGATGATAAGGGTGAAGTGATATGGACCCAGAGGGGGTGAATGGGATGTTCGAGCCTTTTTATAGGAGGCTTTACGAGTCAGAGCCCCCTATTGGGAGGAGGGGATGCGGCGTTTCCTGGATGAGTTAGAGTTTCCCAAAGTTGAGGAGGGGCTGGTTCAGGGACTGCGGGCCCCAATTGGGCTGAGGAAGGTGATGGATGGTAGTGGGACGGCGCAGACAGGTAAGGCCCCAGGGTCAGTTGGGTTCCTCATGGAGTTTTATAAGGAATTTGGGGCGGACCTGGGGCCAGTGCTGGTGGGGGCGTATAATGAGCGAGGGAGAGAGGGGGAACTCTCCCTTATATTATAGTAGGTTTCCATCTCTCTGATTTTGAAGAGGGACAAAGACCCGGAGCATTGTGTGTCTTAACCCCTCGATATTGTAAATGTGGACAGCAAGTTATTGGCAAAGGTGCTGGCATCATGAATTGACTGTGTGCCAGAGGTCATAGGTGAGGATCAAATGGGTTTTGTAAAAAGGAGGCAGTTGTCGGCAAATGTGAGGAAGCTGCTCAATGTAATTATGATGCCTTCGGAAGTGGAAGTAGTGGTGGCAATGGTCGCAAAGAAGGCGTTCGCTTGGGTGGGTGGGTGTATTTTTTGGAGGTGCTGTGATGGTTCGGACCAGGGTTTGTGGACTGGGCCCGGCTGCTATATAAGGTGCCACTCGCAAGCATGCGAAAGAACCAAATGAGTTTGGGGTACTTTAGATTACACCGGGGACGAAGCGGGGTGCCCGCTCTCCCCATTGCTCTTCACCTTGGCGATTGAGCCACTGGCAATTGTGCTGAGGGCATCGATGGACTGGAGGGGAATTAAGCAGGGGAGTACTGAGCACAGGGTTTCTTTGTATGTGGATAGCCTGTTATATATTTTGGAACTGGTGTTCAGCATCAGAGGGATCATGGAGATCCTGGGGGAGTTTAGCTGGTTTTCGGTATGCAAATTGAAAGTGGGTAAGAGCGAGGTGTTCCCAATTGAGGCCAGTGGGCAGGAAAGAAGGCTAGGGGAGTTGCCGTTGAGGGTGGTGGGGATGAGTTTCAGGTATTTGGGTGTCCAGATAGTGCGAAGTTCGGCACCGTTGCATTAACTGAATTTGGCTCAGCGGGTGGAGCAGATTTCAGAGGTGGGATGTGCTGCCACTGTCGCTGGCAGGGCGGGTGCTGACAGTGAAAATGATGGTGCTGCCGAGATTTCTGTTTGTATTTCAGAACCTCCCAAATTTTATTCCTGAGTCATTGTTCAGGAAGGCCAATGAGCTGATCTGGGGGTTTGTGTGGGCGGGGAAGACTCCACGGCTCCTGCGGGCTTTCCCGGAGCAGGGGAGGGAGGGGCTGGCATTGCCGAACATGATGAACTATTATTGGGCAGCGAACATTGCATTGATGAGCAAATGGGCCATGCGGGCTGGTGGAGGTGGCATCATGCAGGGGTACGTGTTTGAGGGATTTGTTGTTGGCGCCTTTTTTGTTCTCGCCGACCAGCTACCCCCCGAGCCCAGTGGTGGTGTCGGCCCTCAGGGTGTGGGGACAGGGGAGGCAGCATTTTGGGCTGGAGGGTGTCTCGGTGTTGGCTCCAATCTGTAATAACCATAGGTTTGCGCCAGCGGGGCTGGATGCAAGGTTTCGGGGTGGCGGCAGGCAGGGATTGAGCGCTTCGGTGACTTGTTAATAGGGGGTTAATTTGTGAGGCTGGAGGATCTGTTGGAAGTGTATTAGTTGCTCAGGGGGAATAGCTTTAGGTAACTGCAAGTTCGCATTTTGTAAGGAGAGATGTGCCGTCCTTTCCTGGGCTGCCGCCTCTGGGATTCCAGGACAAGGTGCGGTCGAAGGACGAAATAGGGGAGGGTAAGGTGTCAGATGTCTATTAGGAATTGATGGAGTAGGAGAGAGTCCTAGAGGGGATATAAAACATAAATGGGAGGAGGAGCTGGGCGGGGGGGTGGAGGCCATGACGTCGACGGAGGCATGTGCGAGATTACGCCTCATCCAGTTTAAAGTGGTGCACAGAGCTCATATGACGGTGACATGGATGAATAGATTCTTTGTAGGGGAGAGGATAGGTGAGGGCGGTGTACGTGGGGGGGAGGGGGGGGAGGGGTGGTGGCACATATCACATCCACATGTTCTCTGCATGTCCAAGACTGAGGGTGTTCTGGCAGGGAATCTCGGACATGATGTGGAGGTGGTCCCAAGTACGTAGGTGTCGATATTTGGGGTGTTGGAAGACCCAGGTGTCCAGGAGGCGAGAGAGGCCGATGTCTTGGCCTTTGCCCCCCTGATAGCCCGGAGGAGGGTTTTGATAGGGTGGAGGGACTTGGAGCTGCCGAAAGTGGGAGTGTGGGTGAGCGACCTGGCAGAATTCCTGTGGCTGGAAAAGGGCGAGCTCGCTTTGAGGGGGTCGGCAGAGGGGTTCACCCAGAGGTGGAAGCCGTTTATCGATTTCTTCAAGGCGGATTGAGGGGTCAGCGTGGGGGGGTTTGTGGTGGGGGGGGTGTTTTTTGGGGGGGATCAAGGAGGGTCAAAATTGGGAAGGTGAGGTGGGTGAGGGTTGATGTCAGGGGGCAGGTGGGTATGGTTCTTCATTGAGTTGTGGAAAAAAAGCTATCTAAATTGACATGCCAACAATCTTAAAAATCTGTCCCCCTTCCATGTTCTGTTGTTTAAATTCTGTTTTCAAAATGGACCATTGCTGGTCTGATATAATGTTTGCAGCTGGTCACATGCTGTAGTTGTAACAACCGTCGTTCTTGAAATCGGCCTTCAGAAAGTTTCTCGGACAAAGTACAGAATCCTGCCATACAATGCCACCTGATATTGGACTTGGTGTGGTAGTCACCACTGTTTGTATAATACATTTGATCTGCAAGGCCAGTTTTACATCCAGACAGCAAGTTGAAAAGCTACCCAAAATAAACATAACAAGAATAAGTTCAGCTGAATAAGAAAGTTGGAGGTTCAAATCCTCCTCCAGTACTTGGACCAATAAGCTAAGTTGACGTTTGACTGCAGTGTCAGAGACACTTAGGCCATAAGGCCATAAGACATAGGAGCAGAATTAGGCCATTCGGCCCATCGAGTATAATCTGCCATTCAATCATGGCTGATATGTTTCTGATCCCCATTCCTCTGCCTTCTCCCCTTTACCCCTGATTCCCCTTCCTCCAGATGAAATGCTGAACCATCTGCCCGTTCCCATAAAGCCTTGGTACTATTTGAAGAAGAGCGGGATGTTCGTCCAGTATCCTAGCCAAGATTCTTCCCTTATCCAATAATTTTGTTATCTGTGGGGCAATATAACTGATGTGTTTACCTACTCAGCAACAGTGATTTAATTGCAATGTACTGAACTTGCAACCTTCTGGAAACCATGAGATGGGATCCAAAATCACTTCATTGTTCTTTTTGTGCTAAAAATAGAACATATAGGAAATTAAACTGTTGCCATTAGTTGACTCCTGAACTTCAGATGAAAATGACATCTGTGAATGAAGGAACACAATGGCCCTTCCCGCTTATGGCATCTTCTGGTCTTGCCGAAGTCAACCCACTGTGGCACATACCCCGGCATTGGGACGGGCACTCTACACAAAATATCATAGACATTGGTGGGACTGGAAGATCCCACCGGTGACCAGTGGTGAGCCGCCTCCACCGCCGACCAGTGGTGAGCCGCCTCCACCGCCAGAAATCACACCACGCAGGGTGGGGAGGGTGGAAAATCCTGTCCATTGTCAATTGGAATCTGACAGTGATACTGGGACAAGATTAAAAACTAATAAAAATTACATTTAGAATGAATTTCTGGAAGAATATGTTCATGCAAAGAATTGCCAGTCATATGCCAGGAAGGGTACTAGATAAAAACCTTTGGTTTATTCAGGGTTCAAATGAGTTGTCTCTTGTTTTTTCTTTGAATGGCTAAGGTAAATGGAATGAATGTCTTTGCTCTATATATCTTGTGACGATTTAGCACATAGGACAGAATTAAATACCTCACTCCCCATCCACCCTTTCCCCTATCTCATTTAGTCCTTCCCCTTCCCTCCTCACCCGGCAATGAACAGCTCCTCAAATATAGTCATGAATGGCTTCCAACGCACCTCAAAACCGTCTTCTGACCCTTCAACTCAAACTTAATCTTCTCCAGCCAGAGAAAGTCTGACAAGTCGCCCAGCCAGGCCACTCCCTGCCCCCAGCGGCGTATCCAATCTCCAATTCAACAGGGTCCTTAGCCGAGCAATCAGCGGGGTGAAGGGCACTACATCTGCCTACTTCCCCTCCAGCAGCTCCAGCTCCTCCGAAACCTCAAAGATCATCACCATAGGATCCGGCCTCGCCTCAAACCCCATTATCCTAGATAACGTCCCAAACAACATCTCCCAAAAGCTCTCCAGTTTCTCACACCCATCGGTCACCCCCTGGAAGAACCCACTGATCCTTGCCTGAGTCGTGTGCACCCTGTGCACTACCTTGAACTGAATCAAGCTCATCCTCCCGCTGGGAGAGGTTGAGTTCATCCTCTGCGTCGTCTCACACCAGAGTCCCCGACCTATTTCCCTCCGCAACTCCAGCTTCACTTACACTTTATCCTCACCACCTGTGCCTTGACCTGTTTCCCCAACCACCCATATATGTCCCCAATCATATCCTCCCCGAAATTGTCAGGAAGCAGCATTTGCTCCAGCTACAGTCTATACTCCGGCAACTGGGGAAATATCTGCCACTCCTTTCACGCAAAATCCCACACCTGCATACACATAAACTCGCTACCCCTCGGCAGAGCAAACCTCTCCCTCAGCACGTCAAGTTCCACAAACTTTCCCTCTGAGAACATATCCCTAACCCGCTCCAGCCCCTCCTCCCTCCACTTCCCATATAATCCATCCGGATTAAACCTGTGGTCTGCACACAGCGGCATCAGCACTGACGTTTTATCCAATTTAAAATGCCTCCACAACTGGTTCCATATCCTAATAGTCAACTGTGTTACGTTCTAGTGCGTTGCAATGATTGAAACAGGGCACCAAAGAATGTCTAGTCTGTGACTAGTTAAGACTTATTAAATTACAATAATGTGGGTAGAAAATAATACTAATACTACTAACGAACTGTAAACTGTTAACAGCTAGATTACGGGAGCTAATACTAAACATGACTATCCACGACGACTCCTCACCCAGACTCCTCGAGGACGGCATGGTAACACAGTGATTAGCACTGCTGCTTCACAGCTCCAGGATCCCAGGTTCGATTCCCAGCTTGGGTCACTGTCTGTGCGGAGTCTGCATGTTCTCCCTGTGTCTGCTTGGGTTTCCTCCGGGTGCTCTGGTTTCCTCCCACAGTCCAAAGATGTGCAGGTTAGGTGGATTGACTATGCCAAATTACCCGTGAATGTCTAAAAAGGTTAGGTGGGGTTACTGGGTTACGGGGATAGGGTGGAGGTGTGGGCTTAAGTAGGGTGTTCTTTCCAAGGGCCAGTGCAGACTTGAACTTCATCTTTTTTGGTTTCTGCTACTATTAGTTTTGATTTTTCATCAGACACTGGCAGTGTCTTTGTTAGCAGATTGACACGCACTTGCACATCTTCTTCAATATGATTGTCTTCCCGCACAGCTGTAGCTCTTAATAGTGCATCTGCAATGACAATGTGCTTGCCTGGAGTGTATATTAGATCAAAATCATACCGCTGGAGCTTCATCATCATTCTCTGGATGCGTGGTGACATCTCACTTGTTTTTTTTTTATGATGATGGCTGATGCACGATCAATGACCACAAAAGCGAGGTTGTAGTCCAACTGAAGGCTTTAATACACTAGATGTTTCCCCCAGCAGCTCAGGTACAGAATGAAGGCTGCTGGGATGGCACGGGCTCTTATACCCCGCCTTGCAGGGCGGAGCTACCATACAGCTTGACCAATAAGAAACATACAATATCTATCAATGGTGTTCCAGCATTACCAGGTGCCGTAAGACCTCTGCACAGAATACCACAATGGCTACCAATGGTCTGTGATCTGTTTCTACCAGAAAGGTTGGTAGGCCATACACGTGGCTTTGAAACTTTTCCAAGCCATTAACTAGTCCAAGACATTCCTCCTCAATTTGAGCGTATCGACACTCAGAGTTGATCATGGACCAAGACACATAGTAAACTGGCTTCCAATCCTCTCCAACTGCCTGCTGTAACAAAACTGCACCGAACCCATCCTTCGACGTATCAGTCGAGATTTTTCTTTTCTTGGTCGGGTCGAAAAATGCTACCACTGGAGCTGTTGTCAAAGCTGTCTTCAGAGTAAGCCATTCTTGCTCATGCTTAGCTGTCTAGTCAAAGGCAGCACAGTAGCACAGTGGGTAGCACTGTTGCTTCACAGCACCAGGGTCCCCGGTTCGATTCCCAGTGACTTGGGTCATTGTCTGTGTGGAGTCTGCACGTTCTTCCTATGTCTGCGTGGAATTCCTCTGGGTGCTCCGGTTTCCTCCCACAAGTCCCGAAAGACATGCTGTTCAGTGAATTGGACATTCTGAATTCACACTCTGTGTACCTGAACAGGTGCCGGGATGTAGCGACCAGGGACTTTTCACAGTAACTTCATTGCAATGTTAATGTAATCCTACTTGGGACAATAGAGATTATTTAAAAAATGTAATTAAAAATATTTATCTTCTTGATAACTTCTCTCAGACAAGTTGTTTTGGCTGACAAATTAGGAATAAATTTACCTGTAAAGTTGATCATTCCAAATATCCTCAGCATGGTAGCATTGTGGATAGCACAATTGCTTCACAGCACCAGGGTCCCAGGTTCGATTCCGGCTCGGGTCACTGTCTGTGCGGAGTCTGAACATCCTCCCCGTGTGTGCGTGGGTTTCCTCCCACAGTCCAAAGATGTGCAGGTTAGGTGGATTGGCCATGATAAATTACCCTTAGTGTCCAAAATTTCCCTTAGTGTTGGGTGGGGTTACTGGGTTATGGGGATAGGGTGGGGTGTTGACCTTGAGTAGGGTGCTCTTTCCAAGAGCCGGTGCAGACTCGATGGGCCGAATGGCCTCCTTCTGCACTGTAAATTCTATGATAATCTATGAACTCCTTTCTTGTCTGACAGTTGTGGCATATTCATTATTGCCTGTATTTTCATTTGATCGGATTGTACGCCTTGAGCGTAACAATTTGCTCCCAGAAACGTGATTTCTTTAACTCCAAATTGACACTTGGCTTTGTTCAACCTTAGCCTATATTTCTTAACACTCTGTAGTACTTTGATGAGTCGGTCATTGTGTTCTTCCTTCGGAGAACCCCATACTATTATATCGTCAACATGCACACAAACTCCTTGAATACTTTCCGCAATGTGCTCCATTGCCCTATGAAAGATTTCAGATGCGAATATTATCCCAAAAGGCATTTGATGAAAACAGAAGCTCCCACATGGAGTGGCAAACGTACAATACTTTGTCCTCTCTTCATCCAATTTGAGTTGCCTAAAAACCTGCAATGCATCTACTTTACTGAAACACATCACACCTGACATTTCGCTCGTTATTTCTCCAGGTTTTGGTATTGGATAATGTTCTCATTTGATGTTGGCATTGAGGTCTTTAGGATCCATGCATATTCTTAAATCATTATTGCGTACCTGAACACGCACCATTGAATTTACCCAATCTGTTGGTTCTTCAATTTTCTTAATGACCCCCAGATTCATCATTCTATCAAGTTCAGCTTTCAACCAATCCCTTAATGGTGCTGGCACTCTCTGAGGAGCATGTATTGCGGGTTGCGCGTTATCCTTTAGTTGAATTCGGCAAGTAAATGGCAAGACACCAAAACCTTGAAAAATCTCAGGAAATGCTGGTATCCACCCATCCACCGTGCGCATTCAAAGCATAGTCAGCACTATATATACTGCCTTGACTAACTGAAGAGTTTCACAAGCTTCCACACCGAGTAACGATTCACGATCTTTGGCTACAACTGAAAATTTAACTTTATGGATTCTATCTTTGACTTGAACTTCAAGTTCACACATGCCTAAAGAATTAATCCTTTGAACATTGTAATCTTTAAAAAATATTGGTCTGTTCAAAATCATGGGCTTGATTTTCAACGCTTCTATTCCGTGATACTGATGAGATGCGCTCTCGCGCCTGTGTCGAGTTTGACATTTCTAAACATTTGATTTGTGAGTAAAGAAACTGTCCAGTTATCTTTATTTACAGAATGTATTTCATTATTACTATTTCTTATGTTTGTCAAAGACATTTCATTTTGCTCGGCTACGTTGTCCCTGTCTTCATTAGTAATGACATCAATGAAGAATGTATCCTCTAAATTAATTTCTTCAATAGTGTTTATCGATTTTTCTGAGTCAACTTCTTTGTTGGAAAAACATTGCTTGGCAAATTGGTTTTTGCCTTTGCACTTTGCACAAATGTTCCCAAAGGCAGGACATTGCCTCTGTAAGTGTCTATTTCCACACCGCTTACACAAAATGGTGGCATCTGGCAATCGCTTAAAATGGCCGCCGCTGTTGAGACCACATGAATGAAATGAAAATGAAAATCGCTTATTGTTACAAGTAGGCTTCAAATGAAGTTACTGTGAAAAGCCCCTAGTCGCCACATTCCGGTGCCTGTTCGGGGAGGCTGGTACAGGATTTGAACCGTGCTGCTGGCTTGCCTTGGTCTGCTTTAAAAGCCAGCTCTTTAGCCCTGTGCTAAACCAGTCCCAGAAACATTTTCCTTTTCGATGCACCACAACATCTATGGTGTTGGCTTCATTCTTGATTTATGTGCCTAATCCTCTCATATTTAACGTGTTGATTTGCTGTGCAGTGAACTTGCCGGCATGGCAATTTTTTATTGTGTCTTCGAGCTAGAGCACATTCTCCCTCAAAAGACGTTCATGCACTTTATCGTTTTTTGCGCCAAATACGATTTGATCCCTGATAATTGATGATTTTAATGTGGCAAAATTACAAGTCTGAGCCTTTAATTTTAGATGCATGAGTGAACTGTCGAAAGACTTGCCAGTCTGCTGCGTGCGCGTTCTGAAAATGTACCTTTCAAAAGCTTCGTTCTTCTTTGGGGTACAAAGCTCATCAAACTTTATAACGATGGCATCAAAGTTCTCACTATCTAGGGCAGCACGGTGACGCAGTTGTTAGCCTGCTGCCTCACGGCGCCGAGGTCCCAGGTTCGATCCCGGCTCTGGGTCACTGTCCATGTGGAGTTTGCACGTTTTCCCCGTGTCTGCATGGGTTTCGCCCTCACAACCCAAAGATGTGCAGGGTAGGTGGATTGGCCACGCTAAATTGCCCCTTAATTGGAAAAGAATGAATTGGGCATTCTAAATTCGTTTTAAAAAAAGAAGAAAAAAAAGTTCTCACTATCTGCTTCTCGCTCAAATACAAACGTGTTAAAGATTTCAATCACATGTGGACCTGCTACATTGAGCAGCAAAGCTATTTTTCGTTCATCAGGCTGTGCCTGTAAACCTAGAGCCGCTATGTGCAAGATAAACTGCTACTTAAAAGCATGCCAATTTGCATCTATGTTACCAGTCACACAAAGACTTTGTAGTGTTTTCGAGCTAAGCATCTTTTTCTTCAGTGACCGGTTGGCCGTTGGGATGTGTTTTTTGGTGCTCTTCGTTGATTAGTAGATTTTTTGTTAGTCGTACCATTTCCTAAGTTCTTTACATCAGATCTTCAATTCGTAGATCATGACTTATGACCATGTTACGTTCTAGTGAGTTGCAATGATTGAGTCAGTGCACCAAAGAACTTCTAGTTTGTGACTAGTTAAGATTTATTAAATTAAAATAATGCGGGTAGAAAACAATACTAATACTAGTAACGAACTGTAAACTGTTAACAACTAGAATACGAGAACTAATACGAAACACGCCTATCCACGAAGACTCCTCTCCCAGACTCCTCGAGGTTGCGGTGTCACGTGGTGTAGTTCTACTGCCACCTGCTGGTTGGAGGTCTAACATATTAACATACCAATTGTCCTGGCTTGACACAATTCACACCTCTTTAACCTGGGGTTACCCCATCTCTGGATCTGTAAAGATTTAATCACCTGCTAATGCTCGCATTCCAAGCATTGTCTGGCATCTTTGAATCTGTTCATATATATGTTTCTGGAACATACCTCTTCATTCACCTGAGGAAGGAGCAGCGCTCCGAAAGCTAGTGACATCGAAACAAACCTGTTGGACTTTAACCTGGTGTTGTAAAACTTCTTACTATAATAACATACAGAATTGCTTATGCATATCATTACAGACTGCACCTCCGGACTCTTCGTATACTTCCCCGAGCCCTATTCACCCATATAAACTCTGAAGTCAGTGTCTCCATCTTCTGGAAGAAGGCCGTCAGGAGAAAGATTGGGAGGGTCTGAAAGACAAACAGGCACCTTGGCAGCACATTCATCTTTACCAACTGCACTCTCCCAGCCAACGTCAAGTGCAAATCATCCCACCTCTGAAATTCCCCTTAACCTCCTCTACTAATACTGTCAAGTTTCACATGCGCATCGTGGCCCATTCATGCGTCACCTGAGTCCCCAAAAACCTAAATCGCTCTCTTTCCACCTTAAGTGGTAGTACCCCAAAATTGACCCCCCCCCCCCCCCCGTCGTCGCATTCACCGAGAACACCTTGCTCTTCCCATCGTTCAGCTTATTCCAGGAGAAGCCCCAAACCTCCCAGCAGGCCCATATTTCTGCCCATATTCTTCGGAGGGTCCGACACAAACAACAGCAGGTCACCTGCGTGCAATGACACCCAATTCTCCCTGCCCCCCCCCCCTCACAATTCTGCGAAGGGACATCGCCAAGGGCTCAATCCTCAGCACACACAACAACGGCAATAGCGGGCACCCCTGCCTCATTCCCCTGTGCAGCCCAAAATATCCTGAACTCGTGCCGTTCGTATGCACGCTTGCCACTGGGGACACATATAAAAGATGCACCCATGCCACCAACTTCGGCCCGAACCCAAACCTATCCAGAATTTCGAACAGGCTCCTCCACTCTACCTTCTCCGTGTCCATGGATACAATACCCTCCAGTTCCTGCCCCCCAGACTGAGACATAACTACATTTAACAGCCTCCTAATGTTGCTGGAGAGCTACTTACCCTTCACAAAACCCCTTTGGTCCTTGGAGACCACTTCTGGCACATACCCCTCCAACCTACATGCCAACACCTTTGGCAGTACCTTTACATCTGTGTTCAACAAAAGTGATGGGCCTGTAGGTCCCACACTTCATTGGGTCCTTCCCCTTCTTCGGGGTCAGCGAAATGGACGCCTGAGACAATGATGCTAGAAACTCACCCGTCCGCCTTACTAAACACCCCGTACAGGTGAGGGGCCAACTCTGTCACAAACTGCTTATAAAACTCCATCGGAAAGCCATCCGACCCCGAGGCCTTCCTTAACTGCACTCCCCTGATACTATCCATTACCTCCCTCAGCCCCAACAGCTCCTCCAATGCCTGCCTCTTCCCCTCCTCCAGCTCTGGGAACCCCAAACCCATCCAGAAACTGTCCCGTATCCCCCACCTCTTCCCCCGACTCGGCCTTCTACAACTTCTCGTAGTACCTCCTGAACACCTTTTTTATCTTTTCTGGCTCCGACACCAGCTCCCCCTTCTCTGTGCAAAATATCCCTAGATGCCAACTGCCACCACAATTGGTGGGCCCACATACAGTTTGCATTCTCTCCATACTCATACTGCACCCCCCTCGCCCTCCACAGCTGCCCCACCGCCTTGCCTGTCGTTAACCTATCAAACTGCCCCTGCAACCGCTTCCTCGTGCCAAACAACTCCTTTGTGGGGGCCGCTGAGTATCTCCTATCCACGTCGACTATCTCGTCCAATGGCCGCCAACACCGCCCTCCTTCTCCTATCCCTATTTGCCTTAAAACGGAGCATCCCGCCGGCGGGGTGAAACAGAAATGTGGCGTGGCGGGACAGAGAATCCAGCCCCTTGTCAGTCAGAAGTCCCGAATCCAACCTCCACCCCAGCCTCCGCACCTGCCCCGAACTAAGCCTCACATCCAGCCAATGCGTCACGTGGTCCGAAATCACAATTCCCACATGTTCCGCCCCTACCACCCCCACCAGCACCCCACGACTCACCACGAAAAAATAAATTCTAGATTACACCTTGTACACACGTGAGAAGAAGGAGTACTCCCTCCCTCCCAGGTTTCGGAGCCTCCACGGATCCACAATCCTCATTCCATCCATAAGCCCCCCCAGTCTCTCACCATCCTCAACCTTCCCATCAACCTGGGGCCTGATATATCCACCTTCGGTGCCATCACACAGTTAAAATCCCTTCCCATGATCAACTGCTGCGAATCCCAAATCCGGGATTGCCCATAGTACCCTCTTTACAAACTCCGCATCATCCCAGTTAGGTGCATAAACATTGACTAACACCAGCGGCGTCCCCTCTAACATTCCACTGATGGTCACAAACCTCCCCTGGATCTCACACCTCCCTGACCCCCATAAACCCCATTTTCTTGCTCAACAAAATGGCCACTCCCTTCAACATCGAGTCAAACAGCGAGTGGAATACTTGTCCCACCCATCCCTTCCTCAGCCTGACCTGATCCTTTACCCGGAGATGTGTCTCCTGCAAGAAAATCACCTCCGCTCTCAAACCCCTCAGGTGTGCAAAAACCCGGGACTCCTTGACCGGTCTGTTTCGTCCACAGATAATCCATGTCACAATTCTTACTGGAGGCTTGCACCTCCACTGCCCCTCTATTATCCGTCATCACCCCTCTTCGGCTCTGCCTCGCCCAATATCACTCTGAACCGGGCCCATCATAAACGGCACCCCACGTAGCCCATCAACGCGCTCATCCTCCAAACCTAACATATTGCTCTCCCCCCCTCCCTGATTCCCCCCACCCCTCATACCCCACCGTACCCCCCCCCAAACCTGGCCAACCCTCGCGGCCTGCACCCCACCACACTCCCATTCATTAGCATTGCTTGCTAGCATGGTGACTCCCACCCGAAGGACTCCTTACACACCCCCATCCCTCCCTTCCACCAACCCCACCTTAGCCTGTGCAACAGGCCCCAGCCACCCTACATAATGCCAAAACCATCAACACAACCCAAAGGGCCCCACCACACACACCCCCGACACAAAAAAACACCCAAATTCCAAAGTTCACAAATAAGCCCCTCCCAAAAAGCAAAAGGTGGGAGGGGGGAATGATTGCCCCCCCCTTAAAATCTTACAGCTTCTGAAAATCCTGCCCCCACATTCGTAATCCAGAACAAGAGAAACTCCCAACCTTCATGGACATAACTCCTCCTTTCAATACCATCCCCAGTTCTCCCCAGCTTCTGGTCCCTTATAAAGTCATGCGCCTCCTCCAGATACCCTCGGCCATTATGAGTTACCCAGAGTCCGGCCAGGAACAGCACCCAAACCTAATCTGCCATCTGTACAACACTGTTTTGGCCTTGTTGAACCCCGCACGCCTTTTAGCCAGCTCTGCACACAGAGTCAGAGATGTTTACAGCATGAAAACAGACCCTTTAGCCCAGCTTGTCCATGCCGCCCAGTTTCTATCACTAAGCTAGTCCCACTTGCCTGCATTTGGCCTATATCCCTCTATACCCACCCTGCCCATGTAACTGTCCAACTGTTTTTTAAAGGATAAAATTGTACCCACCTCTACCACTGCCTCTGCCAGCTCGTTCCAGATGCTCACCACCCTCTGTGTGAAGAAATTTCCCCTCTGGTCCCTTTTGTATCTCTTCCCTCTCACCTTAAACCTATGCCTTCTAGTATTAGACTCCTCAACCTTTGGGAAAAGATGTTGATTATCTACCTTATCTATGCCCCTCACTATTTCATAGACCTCTATAAGATCACACCTAAGCCTCCTACGCTCCCGGGGAAAACGTCCCAGCCTATCCAGCCTCTCCTTATAGCTCAGACCATCAAGTCCTGGGAGCATCCTCGTTAATCTCTTCTGCACTCTTTCTAGTTTAATAATATCCTTCCCAAAAGAGGGTGACCAGAACTGAACACAATGTTCCAAGTGTGGTCTTACTACAGTTTTGTACAACTTCAACAAGACGTCCCAACTCCTGTATTCAATATTCTGACCAATAAAACCTAGCATGCCGAATGCCTTCTTCATCACTCTGACCACCTGCGACTCCACCTTCAAGAAGCTATGAACCTGTACTCCTAAATCTCTTTGTCTGTAACTCTCCCCAACTCCCGACCATTAACTGAGTAGGTTCTGGTAGATCTGGGTTCAATTGCCCTCCCATTCACGGACTCACTGCGCTCTGGCCCACCTCAGGATCTTCTCCTTGTCCCAAAACCTTTGGATCTGCGCAATCACCGCCAGAGGTGGCTCCCCTGCACTTGGCTTCTGCCTCAAGGACCTATGGGCCTGGTCCACCTCTTGGACCTTCTCCAGCACCTTATCCTCCACCAACCCAGCTAACAACCTCGAAACATTCTTTGTGGTGCTTGTTCCTTCCACACTCACCGGAAGACACACAATCTGCAATTTCTGTCATCTGGACCTGTTCTCCTGCTCCTCCATCTTCAACCACAGTAACTTGCATAGATCCCCCAGGATCCCCACCTCCACCTCCAAGGATATAATATGTCATTCTGGTTGGACTCCACCTTTTCCACTTCCCGGATCATCGCCCATTGTGCTTCGAGACACATTTCCACCCAATTCAAAGACCCATGACGAGGTGCCACTGCTCCCTCATTCACCTTTGACCAGTCACTGAATATCTTCCTCCGCTGTAAAATTCCTCCTTGATGAAGACCATAAGACCATAAGACATAGGAGCAGAATTAGGCCACTCTGCCCATCAAGTTTGCTCCACCATTCAATCATGGCTGACATATTTCTCATCCCCATTCTGCTGCCTTCTCGCCATAACCACTGATCCCCTTTTTGATCGCTGTCTTAAAGACATTCAATGATTTGGCCTCCACAGCCTTCTGCGATAAAGAGTTCCACAGATTCACCATCCTCCGGCTGAAGAAATTCCTCCTCCTCTCTGTTTTAAAGGGTCATCCGTTTAGTCTGAGATTGTGTCCTCTGCTTCTAGTCTTTCCTACAAGTGGAAATATCCTCTCCACATCCACTCTATCCACTCGCAGTATCCTATAAGTTTCAATAAGATCCCCCCTCATCCCTTCTAAATCCAAAGAGTACAGACCCAGTTTCCTCAACCGTTCCTCATATGATAAGCTCTTCATTCCAGAGATCATTCTTGTGAACCTTCTTTGGACCCTTTCCAAGGCCAGCAGATCCTTCCTTAGAAACGGGGTCCAAAATTGTTCACAAAAACTCCCAATGGGGTCCGACCAGAGTCTTATACAGCCTCAGAAGTACATCCCTGGTCTTGTATTCTAGCCCTCTCGACATGAATGCTAACATTGCATTTGCTTTCCTAACTACCGACTGAACCTGCACGTTAACCGTAAGAGAATCACGAACATGGACTCCCAATTCCCGTTGTGATTCTGATTTCATATGCATTTCCCCATTTAGAAAATAATCTATGCCTCCATTCCTCCTTCCAAAGTGCATAACCTCACACTTTTCCACATTGTATTGCATCTGCCACTTCTTTGCCCACTCCCATAGCCTGTCCAAATCTTTCGGCAGTCCGCCTGCTTCCTCAATACTACCTGTCCCTCTACAGATCTTTGCATCATATGCAAACTAAGCACCAGTGCCTTCAGTTCCTTCTTCCAGTTTATTAATGTATATTGTGAAAATTTGTGGTCCCAGCACAGACCCCTGAGGCACACCATTAGTCACCGGCTGCCATCACGAAAAAGAACCTTTCATCCCCACCCTCTGCCTTCTGCCAGTCAGCCAATCCTCTATCCATGCCAGGATATTACCCTTAACACTATGGGCTTAGAAACTCCAAAGTGTATTATGAAGTTCACCCGACCTACAACCATTATGTTGAATTTGGCGAGGATGAGCACAAAAACTTTCGCTGCAGGTGTGATTCATCAGACTTCCCAGACACTTTAATCCAAACAAGGTTTATTCTAAAAATGTAGTTAACATATATATCTATAATATATATGTATAAAAACACAGCAAGAGATTTTATCAATTACATATGTCATGTGAGAGTACCTTTAAGAAATGGATGTTTATAAATGGGTGTGTATATAAATATCTGTAGTGAGAGTACCTTTAAGAAATGGGTGTTTACTACTGCAGTGATGTCAGAGAGTGGGTGGAGCTGGCCTGACTGTCAGCTTTTTACTTTAGTTTTAGGCTGTTTGCTGCAGGGTGTGTTTTAGTTTTGTTTTCAGTGTTGGAGCCGAATCCAGACCAAGCAGGTGTACTGCTGTTCTCTCTGCCATCAAGAGACTATCTCTTGATCATTTGGTGCATTCAGAATTATAAATGTTTTCAGTAGTGACTTTAACCTGATGTGCTTCTGATAAAGGTTTTGTTTTTAAGTCGAATGGATGTTAATAAGGAAAGCTTAAAGGTTTACTTAGTGTTGTAGTCTTTGGAGATTGTATTTGAATTAATGGTTGCTAAAATGTTCACTGTATGTTTTAAAAAGATTAACTTGAGTTCATAGAATAACCATTGTTTTGCTTTAAAAAAGACTTTTCCATTTCTGCTGTACCACACCTGTAGAGTGGGCCGTGTGCTCCCCATACCACGATCTATTAAAAGTTGTGGGTCAGGTGAACTCCATGATACACTTTGGGGTTCTCTAAACCCTGGCCCATAACACGAACAGAAAGACACCACACAGCTACAGTAATGTATGTATAACACTTAATGAATTCCCCCTTAGCTGTTCCAATTCAATAACAAAATCCAATTAAACCAAAACTCCTTTTCAAGGATGTGGCCCAGCACACTATTCTCGCTTGAATGGGACTGGTCCTTTTCCTGAATATCTGATCCAGTTCCAGACAGCAGATTCAAACTCCATCCGGAAAACAACTATGACTTTAAAGTAAATAAGGCAGTTAACCACACCCAATGTGCTTTTACTGGAACATCTTTTAAAATGAAAACAGAGAGAAACAGGCAAAACATTTCTTTTCACTTTCTGTAGTCCACAGCAGTCAAACTGAAACTCAAACCCCCTCTCACCTCACATGACAGGAGGCACAACATAAATTCATCCCAAGGAGGAGGAGACATGCTAAGGGGAGGACACGGCATCCCTATCTGACGAGGGAAATCAAGGACAGCATAAAAACAAAAGAAAAAGCATATAAAGTGGTGAGGATTAGTGGGAAGCCAGACGATTGGGAAGCCTTTAAAAAAGAGCAGAGGACAGCTAAAAAAAGCAATAAGTGGGGAGAAGATGAAATATGAGTGAAAACTAGCTAGTAATATAAAAGAAGATAGGAAGAGTTTTTTTCAATATATAAAAGGTAAAAGAGAGAGGCAAAAATAGACATTGGACCACTGGAAAATGTGGCAGGCGGTGTAATGATAGGAAACAAATAAATAGCAGAGGAACTGAATAGTTACTTTGCATCAGTCCTCACGGTGGAAGACACCAGTGGGATGCCACAGCTCCAGGAGAACCAGGGGGCAGAGGTGAGTTCAGTGGCCTTTACTATGGAGAAGGTTCTGGGGAAACTGAAGGGTCTGAAGGTGGATAAGTCACCTGGACCAGATGGACAACACCCCAGGATTCTAAAAAAGATAGCTGAGGAGATTGTGGAGGCATTGGTGGTGATCTTTCAGGAGTCACTGGAGGCAGGGAGGGTCCCAGAGGACTGAAAAGTGGCTAATGTAACACCGCTGTTTAAGAAGGGAGGGAGGCAGACGACGGGAAATTAAAGGCCGATTAGCCTGACTTTGGCCATTGCTAAGATTTTAGAGTCCATTATTAAAGATGAGATCGCTGAGTAGTTGGAAGTGCATGATATAGCGATATATCTTGCAAAGGCACATTTCGGCAAAGAGAATACTTCATTAGGTTTTCGTCTCATGATTTGTGGCATCTCAGACCCTTCAGGTGTCTTGTGATTTTATTGCAGACTGCATGTTATCATATTTCACATAAATTTTGTAGGCAAACTCAGAATGGTCGTAACCATTTTCTTTTTCTTAATTTTCTGACAAGTTGACAATATTCAGTTGTTTAACCTTTTAAAAATAGCACAAAATCATGAAGTTGTGGTGCAACATCCAAAGTTGTGAGTAGAAATTGAACATTCTGTCTGTAATTGCAAAATAACCAACTCAACTCCTGATTGAACACTAGAGGGAAAATGTCTAAATACTGCCATTTTTTAAATAAAGAAGAAAACATTAGGGGTCATGTGAAGTTTAACACAGTGACCAAAAACATGTTTGTCAAGTTTTGCTTTGTAAATAGAGGTTAAACATAAATCAGGTGTGGAAGCTTTTTCCTCTCATTTTTGCTGGGCAGAGCTCTGGGGTAAGTGAATCAGGAATGCAATAAACCTCAAATGAAAAGGTATTAGTGGGAGAATAGTGTAAAAAGAGACAAAGCTCACGTACAAATATCACATAACTCTTATCCTTTCTCACAAAGGGGAAAAGACAAAAGGTGTGACATTCTTTTAATGGGCTCCTTGTACTGTAAAATAACTCACCTACTCAACCTGGGAGTTCAACTGTTTACTGAATTTGCCAGATTACTGACACAGGACTTCATATTCCATGACAGATTCTTGATTGATACTAAAGTCCCTGGAGGAAAATATAACAACTGAATGAATAGCAAAAAAAAAAACTGACTTCTTCACTGTTATTGGAAGCTATCAATTATACCACCTTTATAAAAGGGTCATGATTTTTTTTTCATTCACTGTTTTTCTTCACGATTAATGTGATTTCTACCATTTTAATGTAAAGGAATCAACGGTAGATGAATTCTTTTTAAGATCACGGTCTCTGAAAAATCATAACTCCATCATCTCAAAATGTCACCCTCCAAAATCACAATGGTGACTTTGAGTTCCCCAACCTTGTTCTTGAGAAGAAGATCCAATATGACAGCAGTGTCCAGTTAATTATTAACAACGAGTTTGGATTTTTATACTGTCAAGCCAATTTTCAACAATTGCTATCGAAGACTCTATTGTTAGCCAAACGTCCTTCTATCCATGAGTAATTCTGTATGTTGGATATGCAGGTAAAAACAATTTGATTTCAGATCATATTTTAGGTTGCCCAGAATACACTGTTGCATCCAATGTGGAAGTGGTGAGAGCATTTAGCTGATCCGTGAAAGATTTTCGCAGCTTGTCGAAGGGCACCCACCCAGTCAAATAATTTGAAAAATGTAGCTTCCGTTTTAAATGTTCAGTGCTGACAATTGTTTAATCTCCATGATAAGCAGCTATAGTGTTAGGCCTGTGCTTCTCTAGTCAAGGTATCATAGCAGTTCATGTCTAAATGCAGCAAGGTCAAGATACTATTCAGGCTTGGGCTGACAAGTGGCAAGTTACATTTACCCTACACAAGTGCCAGGCAATGACCATCTCCAACAATAGAGGATCTAACCATCGCCCCATGACATCTAATGGCATTACCATCGCTGAATCCCCCACTATCAACATCCTGGGGGTTACCATTGAGCAGAAAATGAACTGGACTAACCATAAATATATTGTGGCAACTAGAGCAGGTCAAAGGCTAGGAATGTTTTGGCAAGTGAGACACTTCCTGACCCCCCCAAAGCCTGCCCGCGATTTACAAGGCACATATCAGGAGCATAATGTAATACTCTCCAATTGCCTGATGTGTGTAGCTCCAAAGACACACAAGAAGCTTGACAAAGCAGCCCACTTGATTCCTACCCATTCCACAAACATTCAATCCCTCCACTACCTATTAACAGTGGTAATCGTGTGTACCATCTCCAAGATTCACTGCAGAAACTCACCAGCGTTCCTTAGATAGCACCTTCTAAACCTCAGACCACTACCATGTAGAAGGAGAACAGCAGCAGATTCCTGGGAACACCACCACCAGGGACGTCCCCTCCAAGCCTCTCACCATCCTGATTTGGAAATATATTATCGTTACTTCACTGTCGCTGGGTCAAAATCCTGGAATTCCCTCTCTGACAGCACTCTGGGTGCACACACACCTCAGCGACAGCAGCAATTCAAGAATTCTGTTCACCACCACCTTCTGAAGGGAAACTAGGGATGGGCAACAAATGCTGACCCATCCAATGACACCCACATTCCGCAAATGAATAATTTAAAAAAAGTTGAATCAGTCTTGCAATAGGTACTGGTACACGTTCAGACGCTCCTGTAGAAAACAATGTAAATTAGGGCCAGGCAATTAAAACCAGGTCAGAGCTCTGTTTTTGCTGCTGCTTTGTTGATGGAAGAAGGTGGACTGTGTTCTTCAGCTTCATGGGGAAATATTGCAGGTTCTAACAATGTTTGGCAGGGAGTGGGTTGGTTCATGTGACATAACTCCCATCTCTTCCCCTTGGTTTGGACAGAGGACATTTTTGTGGTCACAGAGGGGTCAGGTACGAGCGTATAATGGAAACGATTTATTGTTAAAGCAAACTATTTACAGGTCACAATACAGGTTGCAGTCGGGACTTCTCTGCCTACGCTCCTATCAGGGCCAGTTTTTATGTCCGCAGTCAATTCCCCTGCTGATGGCCCCCCCCCCCCCCCTCCCCCCCGCCGCTCATTGTGGGGGGGAGCTCTTATTCCATGAGGCTTACAGGGAGGTTTATAACACACAAGTATTCCTGTCTGGTTTCTTGAGATCTTTAATGTTCATCCAGTAACACGTTTCAGATGGTTTCAGGGCCCCTTTGTCCTCACAGATGCATTGTCTTCATTGGCCATAGCTTTGCCATAGAAATGTAAAGGGTTTTTGTGCATTTCCTTGGAATATGATTTCTGCAGCCACAGGGAACCTTAATACCTCTTTTGAGATAATGAGATCCTTGCTGTGTTCTGAAGGCTGAAAATTCCTTTTGTGTGAATTGTAGCTCGCGAGGCTTTCAGTCAAATGGCCTTTGTCCATTTAAGGAAATAATACTTTATAAAGTAGCAAGGATGATATCGACATATACATATTTTTTTCTTCATATCTTCTGAGCATGATACTTGGTAAGGGAAGGGAGAGTGATATATGGACCACAGCCCACTCCACATTACACCCCATCTGGCAGAGGGCAGTAGAGCAGAGCTGCTGATTGGTCGTTGCGGGGGAAATTTGCATACGTCCGTTGTGGTCACCCTAACTTGAAGGTGGTTTGTGGAGGAGCTGTTGTCAAGTGACACTTAAACCCGAAACACTTCTTCAGTGTTTCCCTCCCTACCCCCTCCTCTAACAAAAAAAAACAACCGCTGTAAAGATCAAGAGGAAGGCTCGAGGGCAGGTAGAAGTAGAAAGAAGTTGAACCGTGATGTCACAGCCTGCAAATAATGGATTGGCTGGTGACTGGTAAATCGTTTTTTTTAATTTTCCCTCAGGTGTTATCGTGCGGGGCGCAGAGGTTGCTGAGTGAGTGCTTGCTGAGAGAGGAGTGAATAACAGGTAAGCTCATTCTTTTTCTTTTTTTATCTCGAGGGGATGGCAGGGAAGGTAGTGCAATGTTCCTTCTGTAGAATGTTCGAGGTGAGGGACGCCATCAGTGTCCCTGCAGATTTCATCTGTGGGAAGTGCACCCATCTCCAGCTCCTCAGAAACCGCGTTAGGGAACTGGAGCTGGAGCTGGATGAACTTCGGATCATTCGGGAGGCAGAAGTGGTCATAGATAGAAGCTTCAGGGATGTAGTTACTCCGAAGAATAAAGATAGATGGGTGACGGTGAGAGGGGCTGGGAGGAAGCAGTCAGTACAGGGATCCCCTGTGGTCATTCCCCTTAGTAACAAGTATACTGCTTTGGATAATGTTGGGGGGGGGCTTACCAGGGATAAGCCATGGGGTGCAGGTCTCTGGCACAGAGTCTGTCCCTGTTCCTCAGAAGGGAAGGGGGGGAGAGGAGTAGACCATTAGCCATTGGAGACTCCATAGTTAGGGGGATAGATAGGAGATTCTGGGGGAACGAGAGAGACCCGTGGTTGGTGTGTTGCCTCCCAGGTGCCAGGGTGCGTGATGTCTTGGATCGTGATTTCAGGATGCTTAAGGGGGAAGGGGAGCAGCCCCAAGTCATGGTCCACATAGGTAATAACGACATAGGTAGGAAAAGGGACAGGGATGTAAGGCATGAATTCAAGGAGCTAGGGTGGAAACATAGATCTAGGACAAACAGAGTTATTATCTCTGGGTTGTTACCTGTGCCACGTGCTAGCGAGACGAGGAATAGGAAGAGAGAGGAGTTGAACATGTGGCTACAGGGATGGTGCAGGAGGGAGGGTTCCGATTTCTGGATAATTGGGGCTCATTCTGGGGTCGGTGGGACCTCTACAAACGGGATGGTCTACACCTGGACCAGAGGGGTACCAATATCCTGGGGGGGAAATTTGCTAATGCTCTTCGAGAGGGTTTAAACTAGTTCAGCAGGGGCTTGGGAACCTAAATTGTAGCTCCAGTATACAGGAGGTTGAGAGTAGTGAGGTCATGAGTAAGGTTTCAAAGTTGCAGGAGTGTACCGGCAGGCAGGAAGGTGGTTTAAAGTGTGTCTTCTTCAATGCCAGGAGCATCCGGAATAAGGTGGGTGAACTTGCGACATGGGTTGGTTCCTGCGACTTCGATGTTGTGGACATTTCGGAGACATGGATAGAGCAGGGACAGGAATGGTTGTTGCAGGTGCCAGGGTTTAGATATTTCAGTAAGCTCAGGGAAGGTGGTAAAAGAGGGGGAGGGGTGGCATTGTTAGTCAAGGACAGTATTACAGTGGCAGAAAGGATGTTTGATGAGGACTCGTCTACTGAGGTAGTATGGGCTGAGGTTAGAAACAGGAAAGGAGAGGTCACCCTGTTAGGGGTTTTCTATAGGCCTCCGAAAAGTTCCAGAGATGTAGAGGAAAGGATTGCAAAGATGATTCTGGATAGGAGCGAATGCAACAGGGTAGTTGTTATGGGGGACTTTAACTTTCCAAATATTGACTGAAAACACTATAGTTCGAGTACTTTAGATGGGTCTGTTTTTTGTCCAATGTGTACAGGAGGGTTTCCTGACACAGTATGTAGATAGGCCAACGAGAGGCGAGGCCATATTGGATTTGGTACTGGGTAATGAACCAGGACAGGTGTTAGATTTGGAGATAGGTGAGCACTTTGGTGATAGTGAACACAATTCGATTACGTTTACTTTAGTGATGGAAAGGGATAGGTATATACCGCAGGGCAAGAGTTATATCTGGGGGGAAAGGCAATTATGATGCGATGAGGCAAGACTTAGGATGCCTCGGATGGAGAGGAAAACTGCAGGAGATGGGCACAATGGAAATGTGGAGCTTGTTCAAGGAACAGCTACTGCGTGTCCTTGATAAGTATGTACCTGTCAGGCAGGGAGGAAGTGGACAAGCAAGGGAACCGTGGTTTACTAAAGCAGTCAAAACACTTGTCAAGAGGAAGAAGGAGGCTTATGTAAAGATGAGACATGAAGGTTCAGTTAGGGCGCTCGAGAGTTACAAGTTAGCTAGGAAGGACCTAAAGAGAGCTAAGAAGAGCCAGGAGGGGACATGAGAAGTATTTGGCAGGTAGGATCAAGGATAACCCTAAAGCTTTCTATAGATATGTCAGGAATAAAAGAATGACTAGGGTAAGAGTAGGGCCAGTCAAGGACAGTAGTGGGAAGTTGTGCTTAGAGTCCGAGGAGATAGGAGAGGTGCTAAATGAATATTTTTTGTCAGTATTCGCACAGGAAAAAGACAATGTTGTCGAGGAGAATACTGAGATTCAGGCTACTAGACTAGAAGGGCTTGAGGTTCATAAGGAGGAGGTGATATCAATTCTGGAAAGTGTGAAAATAGATAAGTCCCCTGGGCCGGATGGGATTTATCCTAGGATTCTTTGGGAAGCTAGGGAGGAGATTGCTGAGCCTTTGGCTTTGATCTTTAAGTCATCTTTGTCTACAGGAATAGTGCCAGAAGACTGGAGGATAGCAAATGTTATCCCCTTGTTCAAGAAGGGGAGTAGAGAGAGCCCCGGTAACTATAGACCAGTGAGCCTTACTTCTGTTGTGGGCAAAATCTTGGAAAGGTTTATAAGAGATCGGATGTGTAATCATCTGGAAAGAAATAATTTGATTAGAGATAGTCAACACGGTTTTGCGAAGGGTAGGTCGTGCCTCACACACCTTATTGAGTTCTTTGAGAAGGTGACCAAACAGGTGGATGAGGGTAAAGCAGTTGATGTGGTGTATATGGATTTCAGTGAAGCGTATGATAAGTTCCCCACGGTAGGCTACTGCAGAAAATATGGAGGCATGGGATTCAGGGTGATTTAGCAGTTTGGATCAGGAATTGGCTAGCTGGAAGAAGACAAAGGGTGGTGGTTGATGGGAAATGTTCAGACTGGAGTCCAGTTACTAGTGGTGTACCACAAGGATCTGTTTTGGGGCCACTGTTGTTTGTCATTTTTATTAATGACCTGGATGGGTGAGTAAATTTGCAGATGGCACTAAAGTCGGTGGAGTTGTGGACAGTGCGGAAGGATGTTACAAGTTACAGACGGACATAGATAAGTTGCAGCGCTGGGCTGAGAGGTGGCAAATGGAATTTAATGCAGAAAAGTGTGAAGTGATTCATTTTGGAAGGAATAACAGGAAGACAGAGTACCGGGCTAATGGTAAGATTCTTGGCAGTGTGGATGAGCAGAGAGATCTCGGTGTCCATGTACATAGATCCCTGAAAATTGCCACCCAGGTTGAGAGGGTTGTTAAGAAGGCGTACGGTGTGTTAGCTTTTATTGGTAGAGGGATTGAGTTTCGGAGCCATGAGGTCATGTTGCAGCTGCACAAAGCTCTGGTGCGGCCGCATTTGGAGTATTGCGTGCAATTCTGGTCGCCGCATTATAGGAAGGATGTGGAAGTATTGGAAAGGGTGCAGAGGAGATTTACCAGGATGTTGGCTGGTATGGAGGGAAGATCTTATGAGGAAAGGCTGCGGGACTTGAGGCTGTATTCATTAGAGAGAAGAAGGTTAAGAGGTGACTTAATTGAGGCATACAAGATGATCAGAGGATTGGATAGGGTGGACAGTGAGAGCCTTTTTCCTCGGATGGTGATGTCTAGCACGAGGGGACATACCTTTAAATTGAGGGGAGATAGATATAAGACAGATGTCAGAGGTAAGTTCGTTACTCAGAGAGTAGTAAGGGCGTGAAATGCCCTGCCTGCAACAGTAATGGACTCGCCAACACTAAGGGCATTCAAATGGTCATTGGATAGACATATGGACAATAAGGGAATAGTGTAGATGGGCTTTGGAGTGGTTTCACAGGTTGGCGCAACATCGAGGGCCGAAGGGCCTGTTCTGCGCTGTAATGTTCTATGTTCTACCTCCAAGCTCCCACTTACTGTATTGATGACTTTGTTTCTGAAAAAGTGTACTTGTTGTCAGGACTTATGCCACCAATACAAGTTTGGGCACCTTTATGATCCCCAATTTATCCGTGTTACTTAGATACAGCTCATCTGACTGGGATGTTACCTCTGGCTCATGCATGTTCTATGAAAGCCCTGTGATATGGGAACTCATGTCATAAGGAATTCCTTTCCACATCCCTGCCTCCTCCTATGTCAATGTTCTTATTTTGGATAAGTAGAGGTGTTCCTCCTCCCCGACACAATTGTCTATGTTTTTTCATGCAAGGCTAGAATCTGCCATATCCAAGTCACAGTTTCCAGCCAGACTAGTATACTTCAGTCAAACAGCACAGAACTGCAGAATGGCAATAGATTTTCATGGTCATTATTTGGCACTGAATTTTGATTAAAAGACTGAAGTAGAATCATTATCACTGTAGAGACATATAACTTTTGAAAAAGAAAGGAATCCCCGCCATGCCAACAGAAATAAAACCACTGGCCAAGATTTCAGTTTTTAAAACTTTTACTGTAATAAACTAACTAAAATCAACATAATCCAATTGGTAAGGCTGTTCCTTTTTACATTTCAGGAGTTTAAATTAATCTAGAATTGTGCAGTGAAGATAAACAAGGGCTGCCCCACCCACCCACATAACTGGTTGGCAGTTAAGTGTCAGTCACCTGAATCTACTTTGATCTAAAAGTAGGTGGGGGGGGGTGGGGGAGTCAACTCAGGCCAATTTAAAAGAGCAACTTGTAACTGAGTTTTCCCAGTGAGCCAGAGAAGACACAGCCAGAGTGAGACAGCAAAGAGTGAGTTTGGGAATTTGAAGCTAGGTGGGAATTCGAAGCTGGGTGGGGAGGAGGTGCTTTTTTACCCTGGTAAGTGACTGGTAAGTCGTTTTTCTTTTCATTGTCTAATTTATTTATTTATTTTTTCTTTTGTTTCTCGGAATTGTAGCTGTATAAGTTAACCTAAGGTTTAAGACATGGCAGGAGATCCCAGACCCATGTCATGCTCCTCGTGTGTGATGTGGGAGCTCAAAGACACGTCCACTGTCCCGGGCTCCTTCACATGCAAAAAGTGTGTCCAGTTGCAGCTCCTGTTAGACGACTTGATGTCTCTGGAGCTGCGGATGGACTCACTTTGGAGCATCCGCAATGCTGAGGATGTCGTGGATAGCACGTTTAGTGTGTTGGTCACACCCGCTAAACGTGAAAGTGAAGGTTTCTGAGGGAGATAGAAAATGGGTGACCAAAAGACAGAGCAAGAGTAGGAAGGCAGTGCAGGTGTCCCCTGCGGCAATCTCCCTGCAAAACAGATATACCGCTTTGGATACTGTTGAGGGAGATGGCTCACCAGGGGAAGGCAGCAGCAACCAGGTTCATGGCACCGTGGCTGGCTTTGCTGCACAGCAGGGCAGGAAGAAGAATGGCAGGGCTATAGTGATAGGGGACTCAATCGTAAGGGGAATAGACAGGCGGTTCTGCGGACGCAATTGAGACTCCAGGATGGTATGTTGCCTCCCTGGTGCAAAGGTCAAGCATATTTCGGAGAGGCTGCAGGACATTCTGGGGGGGAAGGTGAACAGCCAGCTGTCGAGGTGCACATAGGCACCAACTATATAGGTAAAAAACGGGACAAGGTCCTACAAGCTGAATTCAGGGAGTTAGGAGTTAAACTAAAAAGTAGGACCTCAAAGGTAATAATCTCAGGATTGCTACCAGTGCCACGAGCTAGTCAGAGTAGGAATGTCAGGATAGATAGGATGAATGCGTGGCTCGAGAGATGATGCAAGAGGGAGAGATTCAAATTCCTGGGGCATTGGAATCGGTTCTGGGGAGGTGGACCAGTACAAACCGGACGGTCTGCACCTGGGCAGGACTGGAACCGATGTCCTGGGGGGGTGTTTGCTCGGGCTGTTGTGGAGGGTTTAAACTAATGTGGCAGGGGGATGGGAAGCGATGCAGGAAGTTGGAAGGTAGTAAAACAGGGACAGAAACAAAAGGCAGTAAGGGGGAAAGTGCAAGGCAGAGAAGCCATAGTCAAAAATCAAAAAGGGCGACAGTACAAGGTACTGTGACTGAGGGGAGCTCAGTGAATAGGCCCAGTAATACTAAAAGGAATAAAACGGGAAGTAAAACCATAAATGGTAAGCAACGTGGCAGGTTGTTACATGAAGATATGGGTTCAACGACAAGGAAAATTAGGAGAAAAGTTAAGAGGAAATATAACTTAGGAGAGGTTACTGATCGAGGTGTTAAGATTCAAAACAGAAGTATAAAAGCCAACATAAGTGTACTTTACCTGAATGCTCGTAGTATTCAGAATAAGGTAAGAGAGGTGGTGTAGCTCTGTTATTTCAGGATGACATCCGGGCAATAGTAAGGGATGACATCGGTGCTATGGAGGATAAGGTTGAATCCATTTGGGTGGAAATCAGGAATAGTAAGGCGACAAAGTCACTGATAGGAGTAGTCTATAGACCACCAAATAGTAACATTATGGTGGGGCAGGCAATAAACAAAGAAATAACTGGTGCATGTAGAAATGGTACAGCAGTTATCATGGGGAATTTTAATCTACATGTCAATTGGTTTAACCAGGTCGGTCAAGGCAGCTTTGAGGAGGAGTTTATAGAATGTATCTGCGATAGTTTCCTCGAACAGTATGTAATGGAACCTACAAGGGAACAAGCGGTCCTAGATCTGGCCCTGTGTAATGAGACAGGATTGATTGATGATCTCGTGGTTGGGGATCCTCTCGGAAGGAGCAATCACAATATGGTGGGATTTAAAATACAGGTGGGGGTGGGAGGGTGGAATCAAACACTAGTGTTTTGTGCTTAGACAGGGGAGATTGCAATGAGATGAGAGAGGAACTGGCTGGGGTGGACTGGGTGGTGGGGTAGTTGAGGAACGGTGGAGAACCTTCCGGGCGATTTTTCACAGTGCTTAGCAGAGGTTTGTGCCAATGGTGAGGAAGGATGGTAGAAAGAGGGAAAATCGACCGTGGATATCTAAGGAAATAAGGGAGAGTATCAAATTGAAGGAAAAAGCATACAAAGTGGCAAAGATTAGTGGGAGACTAGAGGACTGGGAAATCTTTAGGGGGCAACAGAAAGCTACTAAAAAAGCTATAAAGAAGAGTAAGATAGATTATGAGAGTAAACTTGCTCAGAATATAAAAACAGATAGTAAAAGTTTCTACAAATACATATAACAAAAAAGAGTGGCTCAGGTAAATATTGGTCCTTTAGAGGATGAGAAGGGAGATTTAATAATGGGAGATGAGGAAATGGCTGAGGAACTGAACAGGTTTTTTGGGTCGGCCTTCACAGTGGAAGACACAAATAACATGCCAGTGACTGATGGAAATGAGGCTATGACAGGAGAGGACCTTGAAATGATTGTTATCACGAAGGAGGTAGTGATGGGCAAGCTAATGGGGCTAAAAGTAGACAAGTCTCCTGGCCCTGATGGAATGCATCCCAGAGTGCTAAAGGAGATGGCTAGGGAAATTGCAAATGCACTAGTAATAATTTACCAAAATTCACTAGACCCTGGGGTGGTCCCGGCAGATTGGAAAATAGCAAACGTGACACCACTGTTTAAAAAAGGAGGTAGGCAGAAAGCGGGTAATTATAGGCCAGTGAGCTTAACTTTGGTAGTAGGGAAGATGCTGGAATCTATCATCAAGGAAGAAATAGCAAGGCAAGGATGGAAACTGTCCCATTGGGCAGACGCAGCATGGGTTCACAAAGGGTAGGTCGTGCCTAACTAATTTAGTGGAATTTTTTGAGGGCATTACCAGTGCGGTAGATAACGGGGAGCCAATGGATGTGGTATATCTGGATTTCCAGAAAGCCTTTGACAAGGTGCCACACAAAAGGTTGCTGCATAAGATAAAGATGCATGGCATTAAGGGTAAAGTAGTAGCATGGAGAGAGGATTGGTTAATTAATAGAAAGCAAAGAGTGGGGATTAATGGGTGTTTCTCTGGTTGGCATTCAGTAGCTAGTGGTGTCCCTCACGGATCAGTGTTGGGCCCACAATTGTTCACAATTTACATGGATGATTTGGAGTTGGGGACCAAGGGCAATGTGTCCAAGTTTGTAGAAGACACTAAGATGAGTGGTAAAGCAAAAAGTGCAGAGGATACTGAAAGTCTGCAGAGGGATTTGGATAGGTTAAGTGAATGGGCTAGGGTCTGGCAGATGGAATACAATGTTGACAAACGTGAGGTTATCCATTTTGCTGGGAATAACAGCAAAAGAGATTATTATTTAAATGATAAAATATTAAAACATGCTGCTGTGCAGAGAGACCTGGGTGCGCTAGTGCATGAGTCGCAAAAAGTTGGTTTTCAGGTGTAACAGGTGATTAAGAAGGCAAATGGAATTTTGTCCTTAATTGCTAGAGGGATGGAGTTTAAGACTAGGGAGGTTATGCTGCAATTGTATAAGGTGTTAGTGAGCCCACACCTGGAGTATTGTGTTCAGTTTTGGTCTCCTTACCTGAGAAAGGACGTACTGGTGCTGGAGAGTGTGCAGAGGAGATTCACTAGGTTAATCCCAGAGCTGAAGGGGTTGGATTACGAGGAGAGATTGAGTAGACTGGGACTGTACTCGTCAGAATTTAGAAGAATGAGGGGGGATCTTACAGAAACATATAAAATTATGAAGGGAATGGATAGGATAGAAGCGGGCAGGTTGTTTCCACTGGCAGATGAAAGCAGAACGAGGGGGCATAGCCTCAAAATAAGGGGAAGTAGATTTAGGACTGAGTTTAGGAGGAACTTCTTCACCCAAAGGGTTGGGAATCTATGGAATTCCTTGCCCAGTGAAGCAGTTGAGGCTCCTTCATTCAATGTTTTTAAGATAAAGATAGATAGTTTTTTGAAGAATAAAGGGATTAAGGGTTATGGTGTTCGGGCCGGAAAGTGGAGCTGAGTCCACAAAAGATCACCCATTATCTCATTGAATGGCGGAGCAGGCTCGAGGGGCCAGATGGCCTACTCATGTTCCTAGTTCTTATGTTCTTAGAATTCAAGCATTAATTAACAGGTGACCGAGAGTTCAAATAAAAGGTGAATTTTACTTTAAATAGTTGATGGAACAAAGCTACATCTCACATAATAATCTTTATTAGTTTTACAAATAGACTTACATTAACACTGCATGAAGTTACCGTGAAAATCCCCTAGTCACCACACTCCGGCACCTGTTCGGGTACACAGAGGGAGAATTCAGAATGTCCAATTCACCTAACAAGCACGTCTTTCGGGACTTGTGGGAGGAAACCGGAGCAAACCCACGCAGACAAGGGGAGAACGTGCAGACTCTGCACAGACAGTGACCCAAGCCAGGAATTGAACCCCGGTCCCTGGCACTGTGAAGCAACTCTGCTAACCACTGTGCTACGTGCCGATAAGTATTCACATTACTTCTTGCACAAAAGTGGATCTCTTTCCAACTCAGCCTTCATTTTGTAGGATCTCTCACTCCCCCACCCAAGGTGCCCATCGATAAACGCTCTCTAAATGGTTCATGATGGCACAGAATTACCTGAGATTCTCTTCTCCAATCCTTGTTTCTTCCCTCACTCTTTCTGTCTTCGGCGACAGGGAACATGGCATATTGCAAAATATGGCAGTTAGTGCTCCAATTTTCTTATAGGGAACTCGTGAAATATGCTGATAACTTCAAGGTGTGTTATTGAGTAGTCAATTGGAAATTGAAGTAACTTTTTTCATGTAGTGCTGTTAACTTGGGTGTCTGCGAATTAATTGGGCCAAAGAGCCCAATAATGGAGGAGCCCAGAACATCAATGCAAAGGCTGAACCATTTGTAACCATCTTCAGCTAGAATTATCGAGTGGATAAATTATCTTGGCCTGCTCCTAAGGCCCTCGTATCACAGGTGCCAGTCTTCTGCCAATTTGATTGACTTCACATGATATCAAGAAATGCTGAACGTAGTGGATACGGCAAAGGCTATGGGCCCTGACAGTGTTCCAGCAATAGTAGTCAAAATTTGTGTTCCAAAATGGGTTGTGCCCCTGGCCAAGCTGTTCCAGCACAGTTACAACAATGGCATCTACCTGGCAATATGAAAAATGTCTTGCCCAGAAAAAGCTGGCCAAATTCAACCCAGCCAATTACTGCCCCATCTGTCTATTCTTAGAAAATGATGGAAGGTGTCAAGAGAGTGATATTAAGTGGCACTTACTCAGCAATAACCTGATCAATGATGTTTAGTTTGGGTCCCCCCAGGGCCACTCAGCTCCTGACCTCATTACAGCCGTGTTACAAAAAGAGCTGAACACAGTAGGGGAGTCACTGCTCTTGACATCAAGGTAGAATGGGACCAAGAATGGCATCAAGAAGCCTAAAAAAATTGAAGTCAATTGGAATCAGGAAAAAGTCTCTATGCATTGGAGTCATATCCAGCACAAAGGAGTATGGTTGTTGGAAGTCAATCATCTCAGTTCCAGGACATCACTGCAGTGGTTTCTCAAGGTAGTGTTCTCGGTCCAATCATCTTCCATTACTTCATCAGTGACCTTCCCTCCATCGTAAGATCAGACATGGTGATGTTCATTAATGATTTAGCACCATGTTCAGTCCCATTTGAGACTTTTGAGATACTGAAGCAATTAGCATCCGTGTGGTGCAAGACTTGGACAGCATTCAGGCTTGGGCTGAAAAGTGGCGATTAACATCCACAGCATACAAGTGCCAGACAATAACCACCTTCAGTGAGAGAGAATTTAACCATCTCCCATCGACGTTTAATGTCATTACCATCACAGAATCCCCCACTATCAACATCCTAGGGTTACCATTGACCAGAAACTGAACTGGACCAGCCATTTAAATATTGTGGCTACCAGAACAAGTCAGAGGCTGGGAATTCTGTTGCAAGCAGGGTAGCACATGATAGGCAGGCGGCAGGGTGGCACAGTGGTTAGCACTACTGCCAAACAACGCCAGGGCCCCGGGTTCAAATACTGTTTGGGTGACTGTGTGGAGTTTGCTCTTTCTCGACAGTCATCAAATGTGGCCAACACTTTGTGACTGTATCAATGACATAATCAAAGAGTACAAAAATCATATTATTTCCCTGGTCTGTTTTTAAAATTGATAAATTACTGTACAATACCCAACCAATTGGATGGAGTTGGCTTTGTCAGTAATTACTACTCAGGGTTCAAAATTAATCTTTAATTTATCATTAGAAATGTGAAATCAATAATAGAAAAGTAATGATAATGCTAAGTACAGTTGCGATTTGCAAATGCTCACTGAGGATTGCTCAATTATAAACAACATGCTGGAGATAACAACAAATGCACTTTGACGATTACACAAGGCACTTTGATGTGAGATCATTTCGAAGGTCTGCTGTGTTCTTACATATTATATGGAGGAGCAATGGGATCCCCTTGAATGATGGATGCCATGGCTCCACATGAACCCTGTCCTGGCATACAGTTGACCCACTTCTCAGGTGGAACTATTTCCAAGATATTTGGATTACCACAATTATTATTGTGGCAGTCCCAATGTTCACCATTATTGATGTACACATCAGCCAGCAAGCTCAACAGAGGAGATACACCGTGAGTTGCAGATCTTCAGAACTGCTGTTTGATTTGCTGTTTGCCTCATGGCATTAGCCTCCGCATTATTTTTAAGAACTTGCTGAATTATTACATTATTTGCCTTTAAAGGCAATGCACAAAGTTGGGCTCAAAAATAATTAACGGAAATATCCCATTTATGTTGTTATAATTGTTAATGCAATGCCAATCAATCTTGCCGGTCTATAAAGGGAACAACTTAAACTGTTGACTCACATTCTTTGCCTGTATTAAATACATTGTTGAGATTTTAAAACATTTTAATTTAAATTTATATTATTTTCCCTTTATTGTCACTTGTCTCTCTTTCTTAATCCTTCCTTCTCTGTCACCGGAACTTTCCAGCACCGCCACAGTGGGTTTTCCTGTGGCGGATGCGGCAATCCATTCAAATCCCCTTTGACTTCAGTGGGACCGAATGATCCTTCCAGCAAGAGGACCTGGAAAATTCTACCCTGAGTTTTTCCTCTGAATCTGATTTAACATTGAAGTCACCTACTTTAATTCACCCCCTTTCTCAATCCTCATATCTCATTGGTTAAGGAATTGCACTGTTAGTCCGATTGTTCACTAAATATGCCAGATGCACTGTTGAGCTTGCCGTGCATTGATCAACTCACACTCCCAGCAAGTTATGGTGTGAATTATCTTCAAGCTGAAGCATGCAGGGGAAAGTCTAGCTCAGGACGCATGCCTTGAGGTGCCCTACTTCCTCATGATTTGGCCCAATGTGATTCAGTGTTGGAAGTTCTGTGTCAACACCGGTCTCAGGGAAGCCATCACCAATAACATTGGTGCAGCAAATTACAGGCTAATATCGGCAACTCAAAATAAAAACATGTATCAAATTCTTGTGGGAGATGAAAGGAACACACAAAATGATTTTGGAAAGCTGCTTAGTTGTCAGTGAACGATTGTAGTACATATAAAGATCTTGATGGCAAATTCTATTTGCCTTCTGTGCACTTCCTTATTTCTGCATCTTTTGCAATTTCAAATAAATGTATAAATAACTTCATTGAAATAATGGACAAAGGAACATCATTCAAACACATGAAGTGTTCAGACATTCAGATTGCAAAATGCCATTCTGAATCTCTGTGACAAACAGTAGGTTTGTGTGAGCTGATGACAAATTGTTAAAACTAACAGGAAAATGACAGCAAATGGAGATGACTCAACTCTGGCAAGAAGCATGAGCATTGTGGCAAGGTCTTCCAAATGGTGAAAACATTGTCTGAGTCCTTGTGAAAAATGAGTGTCGCGTCTGCGTGAGAAACAAAAGCTTTGTGGTAGGTTCTTGAACAAGTGACAGTTCCTGTGAATTCTAAGAAAGTAGCGTTGTTGCAAGTCAGACTGAACTGTGAGTCATTGCAAGAAGTGAACACAACACGCTGAAACAAAGGCATTCCAATGAATCACAAAACAAAAAAAGTTTTGCAATGAGTCATTGAGATGGTCGCCCAGCTCTAGATAATATCAGTATTGAGAGAAGGGACCAAACCAAAACAATATGTGGAGCCAAAGGAAGGACCCTTTCAATGAAAGATCATACATAGGCAACAGAAACAGGGCAAATAGTCAGTAAGAACATCACTGCATACAGAAGGAATATATGAAGAATTGTGCGATTTAAATTATATTTTCCATCAACCAATATAATACTAATCTTTATTATTGCCACAAGTAGGCTTACATTAACACTGCAATGAAGTTACTGTGAAAATCCCCTAGTCGCCACATTCTGGATCCTGTTCAGGTACACAGAGTGAGAATTCAGAATGTCTAATTCACCTAACAGCACATCTTTCGGGCCTTGTGGGAGGAAACCCAGGGAGAACATGCAGACTCCGCACAGACAGTGACCCAAGTTGGGAATTGAACCTGGGACCCTGGCGCTGTGAAGCAACAGTGCTAACCACTGTGCTACCGTGCCGCCTATATCACAAGTTATGATTACAGTCACGTGTAGGATATGGATAACAACCCTTAGGTTTCCATTAATTGAAATTTAGCCATAACATTCGAGTAAGACATGATGGCAAGTGCTGTAACATTCATTTGCTGATGAACCTAGGATCCAAATGATGAAAACATTGTCTGAGTCCTTGTGAAAAATGAGTGTTGCGTCTGTGTGAGAAACAAAAGCTTTGTGGAGGGCTGTAAAAATAATAAGAGGGTCATTATATTAGATGATTTCAATTTTCCCAAAATGAATTGGGATAGCCATCACATTAAGGGCTTAGATGGAGTGGAGTTCTTAAAGCGTATACAGCAGAACTTTTTAGTTCAATATGTAGAGGGTCCAACAAGTGATGGTGCAATGCTGGATCTTGTTCTGGGGAATGAAGCCGGACGGGTGGGTGATGTGATTGTAGGGGAGCATTTTAGTGACAGCGACCACAACATGGTGCAATTTAAATTTGTTATGGACAAAGAAATATACAAGTTGCCAAAAAAGGTTTTGGATTGGGAGAGAGTAGATTTTAACAAAATATCGAATCTGGGACCCTGGAGCTGTGAAGCAACTGCGCTAACCACTGTGCTACCATGCCGCCCCTTGTGCTTGTATATATGGACCAGTGCACTGACTTCAAGCAGTCGCGTATGAGCTCTTCTGTTGCCTCGGACCAGCGTTGCACGATCTTCTTGACCAGATACTCATGCTTAAGTTTCTGCTTGTATGCCGGGAGAAGGAGCAACTTCTTATAGTATGAATTTCCGAAGGGTGATCTTGGGATTGATTGGTAGGTGCCCTTGATGTTTGTGTAACAGTGGTCAATGATGTTGGTGCTTCTGGTATGACAGGAGATGGTGGAAATTTGGCAGTACATTCTAGAGATTGAAGTCCCAGGCCATGATGAACAAGGCCTCTGGGTATTCTGTTTCACTGTTATTAATAGCGGTGTACAATTCATCAAGCACCTTCCTCACTTCCACCTGGGGTGGGATGTAGACCGCCGTGATGATGGCAGAAGTGAACTCCCGTGAAAGGGAGTATGTGCAGCACTTCACAGTCAGGTATTCCAGGTTCGGAGGGCGGTAGTTCACCAGGGTCACCACGTCTGAGCACCAGGAGGAGTAGACGAGGAGTTAAACCCCTCAACCCTTCGCTTTGCCCAATGATGCCATGCAGTCCATCCAGTGTATTGAGAAGCCGTCAGGTTCTGTGGTGCAGTCCGGTGAGGCAGGAATGAGCCATGTCTCTGTGAAACAGCACACAGCGGTCTCTTACTTCCCTCTGAGAGGCACGTCTTGTGTAAGCTCATCCAGCTTGATTTCGATCACTTAGACATTTATCAGAAGTATGCTGGAGAGAGGGGACTTGAAGCCCCAATGTTTTACTCCCACCTGCAGACCGCCGTGTTTCCCTTGCTTCCTCGGTTGGCAGCTGTTTCTGGATGGTCCCGGGACCTGATGGGAGGAGTCTGACCTTGCGGAAGGTAAGTGATCGGGTCTGGCGGGGTCTCGGCATTGGTTTCGATTTCAGGGTCACTTCCGGTGGGGTCCTTGGCACTGGCTGTGATTTCAGGGTCGCCGAGGGGGGCATGTTTGCGATCCGATCGGGCCCTGGTGTTCCACGGGGACGGGCCTACCTTTCGGCGCGTTCGGATCCTCGCGTGGGGTCTCTGCCATTTTGGGGTCTTTAGTTTGGGTTTAGGTCACCGGCAGGGGCTTCCTGGGTCAGGTTGGGTCGGGTCTCGTGTTCGGTTGCAGCATTGGTGGTCTGGTCAGGGGTTCCTGAAATCGGGCCTTGAAATTGACCTGGTCGGGCCTTCACGTGGTTTCTCCTTCTTTCCTCAATCTGCTGGTAAGTCGTGGCGCTGGGCGGCCCCCTCTGGCTTGGGTCGGGCAGGGTCTCATAGTCAGGAGCTGGATCGGGTGCTCCGGAGTCACTTCCCAGGCCAGGTTGGCGCTCCGAGAGGCGAGTCGTGCTCTTCGCGAGGTCGGGGTCAGATGTCCGGGTCGGGCCTTATCCGCCTCCAGGTCGATACCAGGGTCGGGTCGTTGGGGGAGTTCTCGCGTGTCTGGTCGGGTCATGTGGCCGGTCCACGGACGTCGAAGGATCTTCAGAACTGCAACAGAACATAAAAGAGAAAGGTTAGAGATAGTGTTAAAATTAAAATTTAAAAGGTCAGTACGGTTATAAGAGATGTAGGAAGATGATCTGTGGGAGAGAGCCCGCAGAGAGTCACTATGCTCCGCCGGCATCTTGGAACTGAGAGAATAGCAAGACCAAGGCCACAATGGGAGTTACATGTGACCCGGACTTCGGTCTAGTGATGGCGAATAATTGAACCTTGCATTAAAAAGGCATTGTGACACTAATCTGAGCACTGGTGCTGCATTGATGTTGTTAACATTCTCCACATCTTCCTCCATCCTCTTTGTAGTGATATCATGGTTGTGTTGTAATTCACTGACTGCCCACCAAGAGTCTCATTATTATATAAGTGAATGTTAGAGTCAGGTGACCTCAGACTGACTGGAGAGCTGGAAGAGAGAAGTTGCTTGTGCATGATCATGCTGTTATTCATCTGTTGTTTTGTATATAGTTGACCCACAGTTACTGTTCATAAATAGTTTATAGCTTTAGCTACAAGTTCTTGCAATATAAATCAGGCCATCTGACAAGAACATTATACTCTTGAAATCATCCAAAGAGGATCTGATTTGTGTGCTTCCTTCCTCCAGCAGCTCCAAGACTTTCTGCTGAGCAATGTCACACAGAATGCAGAACACCACAGTTATCCAGGTTGATATGACTGAAGGTACTTGCAGGTGGTGGTGTTCCCATGCATCTGCTGCCCTCATACTTCTGGCTAATAGATATCACAGGTTTTGAAGGTGCTGTTGAAGAAGACTTGAAGAGTTGATGTAGTGCATCTTGTGTGTGGTATTTAATGCTGCCACTGTTATTGGTGGTAGAGAATTGAATTTACAATGGTGGATTGTGTGCTAATCAAGTGGCCTTTTTGTCCTGGATAGTGTTAAGCTTTTTGAATGTTTTTGAAACACACTCACCCAGCCAAGTGGAGATTATTCCATCACACTCTGGACTTGTGCCTTGTAGCTGAACGGCAGGCTTTGGGAGTCAGGAGATGAATTCCTCACCACAGGATTCCTAGCCTCTGACATGCGCTTGAAGCTATATTATTTATACGGCTATTCCAGTTCAGTTTCTGGGCAACGGTAAACCCAGGATGTTGACAGTGGAGGATTCAGTGATGGTAATACCAATGAACGTCAAGGGGAGATGGTTAGATTCTCACTTGTTGGAAGTGATCATTGCCTTGCCTTGCCATTGTTGGGCTTGAATGTTACTTGCCACTTAGCAGCCTGAATATTATCTCGGCCTTACTGCACTTGGCATGGACTGCTTCAGTATCTTAAGAGCTACAAATGCTGCTTAACACTTCACAATCATCAATGAAACTCCCCACCATTGACTTTATGATGGAGTGATGCTCATTGATGAAACAGCTGAAGATGCTTGGGTCTAGAACGTTATTCCAAGTAACCCCTGTAGCGATGACATGGGACTGAGATGATTGATCTTCAAGAAGCACATCCATCTTCCTTTTTGATAGGCATGACTCCAAAAAGTGGAGAGTTTTCACCCTGATTCCCATTGACTGGAATTTTGATGGGGCTACTTGATGTCACACTCGCTCATATGCAGCCTTGATATCAAGGGCAGTCAATCCCATCATACATCTGGAGTTCAGCCCTTTGCGCATGTTTGGACCAAGACCAAAATGAGGTCAGAACTTAATGGTACACCAGGGATGTACTTCTCAGGCTGTACAAAGCCCCATTTGGAGTATTGTGAGTAGATTTGGGCCCCGTATCTAAGGAAGGATGTACTGGCCTTGGAAAGGGACGAGAGAAGGTTCACAAGAATGACCCCTGGAATGAAGAACTTGTCGTATGAGGAACGGTTGAGAACTCTGGGTCTGTACTCATTGGAGTTTAGAACAATGAGGGGGGATCTTATTGAAACTTACAGGATACTGCGAGGCCTGGATAGAGTGGATGTGGAGAGGATGTTTCCACTTGCAGGAAAAACTGGAACCAGAGGACACCATCTCAGACTAAAGGGACGATCCTTTAAAACTGAGATGAGGAGGAATTCCTTCAGCCAGAGGTGGTAAATCTGTGGAACTCTTTACCGCAGAAGGCTATGGAGGCCAAATCACTAAGTGTCTTTAAGATAGAGATAGATAGGTTCTTGATTAATAAGGGGATCAGGAGTTATGGGGAGAAGGTAGGAGAATGGGGATAAGAAAATGTCAGCCATGATTGAATGGCGGAGCAGATCCAATGGGCCGAGAGGCATAATTCTGCTCCTCTGTCTTCTGGTCTTATAGTCTTAATGATCTTGGCAGAATCCGAATTGGGTGTGTGATTAGGTTATTGTTGTGTAGCTGCAGGTTGATAACACTGTCGACCACACCTTCTATCACTATGCTGATGTTCATGAGTAGACTGAGCAGTAATTAGCCGGGTTGGACTTGTCCTGCATTTTGTGGATAGGACATATGTGAGCAGTTTTCCATATTTTTGGGTAGATGCCAGTGTTATATATGTACTGATGTGGAGATGCCGGCATTGGACTGGGGTGGGCACAGTAAGAAGTATTACAACACCAGGTTAAAGTCCAACAGGTTTGTTTCAAATCACCAGCTTTCCGAGCGCAGCTCCTTCATCAGGTGAGTGAAGAGGTGGGTTCCAGAAACACATGTGAAACTCACGTCTTCACTCACCTGATGAAGGAACTGCACTCCGCAAGCTAGTGATTTGAAACAAACCTGTTGTATTTTAACCTGATGTTGTAAGACTTCTTACTGTATCTGTACTGGAACAACCTGTTTAGAGATGCGGCTAGATCTGGAGCACAAGTTTTCTGTACTATTGCTGGAATATAGTCAGGACCATAGCCTTTTCAGTATCCAGTGCATCCAACTGTTCTTGGTACCACATAGAGTAAATAGAATTGGATGAAGACTGGCAACTGGGGCCCTCAGGAGAAGGCCGAGATAGATCAGATAAGTTAATCCCAGTTGTCCTGTTTGTAGCTTCACCAGGTTGACACCTCACTTATTAGTATGCCTGGTGCTGCTCCTGCACGCTCTCCTCCACTATTCATCAAATGAGGGTTGATCCACCAGCCTGCCTGTTGGTAGAGTGAAGGATATGTCGGGCCATGCGGTGTCAGATTGTGGTTGTATTCAATTCTGCTGGTGCCTCTGACCCACAATGCCTCAATGATACTAGATCAGTTCAAAATTGATCTAATTTAGTACGGTTGTAGTGCTGCATGGCCCGACATATCCTTCACTCTACCAACAGGCAGGCTGGTGGATCAACCCTCATTTGATGAATAGTGGAGGAGAGCGTGCAGGAGCAGCACCAGGCATACTAATAAGTGAGGTGTCAACCTGGTAAAGCTACAAACAGGACAACTGGGATTAACTTATCTGATCTATCTCGGCCTTCTCCTGAGGGCCCCAGTTGCCAGTCTTCATCCAATTCTATTTACTCAATGTGGTACCAAGAACAGTTGGATGCACTGGATACTGAAAAAGCTTGTTCCTAGATCATCGATGGGGCCTCTTCAAGACATTTGCATTCCCTCTGTTCCAGCTCCACCACAGGAGCTCTGGTCCTGCCTGCTAGCTAGAGATTGTGGTCCCCCGGCTTCTCACGTGGCCAACGTGTTTATGTACTGTCCTGCCATTAAATCCGACATGTACGTGACAGGTCCTGACTTGGACACAATTCGGCCTGGTAGCCATAGTGGACCTGTGGTAAAGTTTCTGATGAAAACCATGTTGCCCATTTGGAAAGATCTGTCCACTTTTCGCAAAATATGCTGTTTCCTGTGGAAGGCCTGCCATAGCTCCACCCTCTCCGCCAAATCCAGGAAATCCAAGTCCAAAAGGGTCCAGACGACGGCCCATAAGTAATTCTGCTAGTGTGACACCTCCAGTGGCATGGGGGTTTGTAATATAAGACAAAAGAAAGTTGTCCAACCTAAGACGTAGCGGTCTACTGGATTAGTTTTTCACAGCTGCCTTGAACGTTTGCACAGCTCTTTCCACTAACCCGTTTGAAGCAGGGTGATAGGAGGCTGCCCTTGTATAACGAATGCCATTCATTCTGACAAAGTGCTGAAAGTCCTCACCAGCGAAAGGAGTGCCATTGTCACACACTATTATTTTTGGGAGGCCATGTGTAGCAAAGGCCCTGTGCAGGGCCGCTACTGTGGCCACCGAGGTCATCCTTCCATCTCTTGAACATCAAGCCACTTTGAATGGGAGTCGACCAAAATGAGGAGCATCTTGCCCAGGAAAGGACCAGCAAACTCCACGTGTAGCCTCATCTAAAGGCGGCCAGGTCACTCCCAAATGTGGAGGTTGGTTGTAGGAGCAGTGTCTGCTGTATCTGGCAAGGGCCACACTGGTACACCATGTGTTCAATGTCATTATTTGTAGCTCTGAGCAAACATTTTCTTTTTTGTCTGGCCCAAATGGGCACAAGACAATTCTTGCAACAACGGCACTCGGGCTGGGGTTGGTACTACCACACGGAATCCCCAAAGTATGACTCTATACTCACATCTGAGTTTGTTCTTATGAGTAATGTAAGGTCTTAATTGGTCAGTTTTATTGTGGCACCATCCAGTTAAGATCATGCGTTTCACTTGGGACAGGACTGGATCGCATTGTATCCAGTTCTTTAAGTGGCCAGTCAAAACTGGCATGGTATCCAAAGAACTCAATGCCAAGATGATTCCTTGTTGCAGTGATGGGATTCCCAATTCTTTGGAAGTGGGAACTGACTCAACGCATCATTATGTGAAATTTGTGTACCAAGCCTATGCTGAAAGATGTAGTCATAGGGCGTGATTCTCCGCCCATGGTGCGCTCAAAGAGCATAAAGCGGCTGGAGAATCCCAGGAGAGACTTCCTGCAAGCCTTACGACAGTCTCTGCGCCTTGCTAGATTCTACAAAGTCCGGCGAGACGTCAGGGTCGGAACTCCGCCCCAAATGGGCATGACCGAACACCACTCCCAGAGGTAGGTCATAAACCTACTTATGAGCAACTCACGTGGGATCCACCGGCCTCCCCAGGGAAGCTGCAGCTGGGTGCTAATCAGTGCTGATCCGCACAAACGTGGACCAGGTGGAACAGCACCCTGGGAGTTCTCCTGGGCCATCGGAGACCCCTGGGTTGTCAGGGTCAGTGCAGGGTGGGCCAAGCTGGCAGGAGCACTACCAGTGTGCTAGAGTGGCAGCACAAGGATGCCCGAGTGCCAGGGTTGCACGGCCAAGGGGCGAGGGGGGCCATGCCCATAAAATTATGGGGGGGGGGGAGGAGGAAGTTTTAAAAGTGGAAGAGTGCAGGGCAGGTAAGTAGGGGCCACTGGGAGGTTGGGGAGGTGATGGGTGGGGGCCCTAGAAGAGAGGGGGTGCTGTAAGGGAGCTTGGGGGAGGCCTGAAGAAGGGGAACCCCCAGTGACCTCATTGCAGGGTGTCCTCACTTGGAGGGTGTGGGTTAGTGTCCATGTGTGTGGGGGTGACATTGCCCATGGGTGGGGGGGTGTGGGGGATACTCAAGCTTACTTAGAGATCGGGGCACCCTTTCCAAATGACGGCCCAATCTCTGAATTCAGCTTCCCAGTGCTAAAAAAAAACTAAGTGTGGCCTAAACCAGTGAGAAACTCCCAAGGACCCAGAAAAGTGAATAAGTGTCATTGAATAGTGATGGGGAACTCACTGGCAGAGCCAGCGGAAAACCGTTGTACTCTGGCAGAGGCAGTTTGGTGGTATCAGCTTATCTTCATGAAGGAAGCCCAGCAGGAACTTGTGGTCCGTTATTATTGTGTAGTGTCGCCCATAGACATAGTGGTGACATTTCTTGATGCTGGAGATTATGTTGAGGCCTTCCTTCTCAAATTGCACGTATTTACGCTCAGCATCTGAAAGTGTTCTAGTGGTCAACCTCTCTGAGCCATCCTCCATTTTATGGGATATGACCGCCTCTATCCCATACAGCGATGCATCGCAGTTCAGAATAATGGGTCAAAGTGAATCGATAGGCCCGATGACTGTAAGACCTGCTTAAAGTGTTGGAAGGTATGCTCCTGCGATTCCCTCCAATGCTGGTGTTTTCTTCAAGGCAAGTGTAAATACTGCCAATGTCGTTGCTAGGCTAGGAATAAAACAACAATAATAGATCAGCACCCCTAAGAAATACTTTAATTGTGCCGCTTTCTTAGGCCGGGACTTCTCTTCTGGCTCTTCCTTGTTTTTAAGTGGGTGCAGGCCTTTTGATTCCACTTTGAGCTCTACTTAAGTGACCTCTCGTATTTCAGTCAGATTCCCACCAGGTGCTATTCATGGGGTGCTCATGTTGCTAGGATGTCATCCACAACATTCGGCATGCCCTGGAGTAGATTCTCCATTGTGCGCTGGAATATTACACATGCTGAGGCGATGCCAAAAGGTAGTCTGGTGCAATGAAACTGGTCTTAATGCGTGTTAATTAGCGCAAACTTTAGGAAATCGTGATCCAGTTCTCGCTGCTAGTAAGCATGACTGAGGTCTGAGGTCGGGTTTGATGTACATGAGCCCCCCACCCCCGACCACCAACTTCACATAAAGGTCTTCAATTTATGGAATTGGATATTTATCTCCATGGGCTGCCTGGTGGTTTGTCACAAGTAGGCTTCAAATGAAGTTACTGTGAAAAGCCCTTGTCACCACATTCCGGCGCCTGTTCGGGGAGGTTGGTACGAGGTGGCTCTGCTAATGGTTTCTCCCCCCCCCCTCATTGGGGAAGCTCATACTCACTAAGGATTGTGGGATTGCCATTAATCCCCAGCCAGTGGTAAGCAGGCAGGTTATAACATCTCTCCCCCCCCCCAAAGTCCAAGGAATCCACCGAAGACCCTGGCGAAGGAGGGCATCGGACTCGTTTTGTCACAGGCCGGACACCATTTGCACAAGGCGCAGGATCGGGCGGCGTGTAACGAGAAGGAGAACGGCGCTTCCGCGATGAACGGTGTACCAGGTGTACATCCACTGGCCATGGGACTGAGGACTCCCCCTCAGAGGCATCCTGTGTCTCCATCTCGAAGTCGGAGTCCACTGCCTCCATCACCTTGGCGTCCCTATGTCCACGCGGTTCTGCAAACACCTATGCAAGCTTTGAGTGTGGCATCAGAGGAAGATCGTGAGGATGATCCTCCACTGTGTCTGGTCTCTGTGGCTGTTGTAGAAGTCAGCTCCGGGTACGGGGAATTGTTGACAGAGGCGGCCTTCTGGACTGAACGTGGTCTACATGCTTGCGCTGGAGATCACCCTGGGCTTGCACATGGTAAGAGATGAGGCCCGTTCATCAAAAGATAATGCCAGGGACCCACTGGGCACCACCAGCAAAATTTCGAAAGAATACCGGGTCACCAGGCGCAAACTGCCGAAGTCAAGAAAGGCCATGCCCCTGCCGTTTATGAGTGTGGCGTACTTTTGTGCCAATGTGCGGGAAAATCATGCTAAGCCGGGTGCAAAGTCTCCGGCCCATTAAGAGTTCCATGGGAGCTACCCCAGTCACCACATTGTGACGGATTTAGGTTATTCTGGACCTGATAATACTTTATTATTAACCTATGCTTTAGGTGAACCCACCAAATGAGGGAAATCCGTTTCTCTGCTATTTAGATGTTTCAGGCAGGATAGAGGGGGATGTAAAAGGGCTGGCGGAGTTGCTCTACTGGTTAGGGAGAATATCACAGCTGTTCTATGGGAGGACACCTCAGAGGGCAGTGAGGCTATAAGGGTAGAGATCAGTAATAAGAAGGGTGCAGTCACAATGTTGGGGCTTCACAATGTACAGGCCTCCCAACAGCCAGCAGGAGATAGGTAGACAGATTTTGGAAAAGAGTAAAAACAACAGGGTTGTTGCGATGGGAGACTTAAACTTCCCCAGTATTGACTGGGACTCACTTAGTGCCAGGGGCTTAGACGGGGCAGAGTTTGTAAGGAGCATCCAGGAGGGCTTCTTAAAACAATATGCAGACAGTCCAACTAGGGAAGGGGCTGTACTGGACTTGGTATTGGGGAATGAGCCCAGCCAGGTGGTAGATGTTTCAGTCGGGGAGCATTTCGGGAACAGTGACCACAATTCAGTAAGATTTAAAGTGCTGGTGGACAAGGATAAGAGTGGTCCTAGGGTGAATGTACTAAATTGGAGGAAGGCTAATTATAGCAATATTAGGCGGGAACTGAAGAACCTAGATTGGGGGCGGATGTTTGAGGGTAAATCAACATCTGACATGTGGGAGGCTTTCAAATGTCAGTTGAAACGAATTCAGGACCGGTATGTTCCTGTAAGGAAGAAGGATAAATACGGCAAATTTCGGGAACCTTGGATAACGAGAGATATTGTAGTCCTCGTCAAAAAGAAAAAGGAGGCATTTGTCAGGGCTAGAAGGCTGGGAATAGACAAAGCCTGTGTGGAATATAAGGAAAGTAGGAAGGAACTTAAGCAAGGAGTCAGGACGGCTGGATGGGGTCACGAAAAGTCATTGGCAAATAGAGTTAAGGAGAATCCCAAGGCTTTTTACACGTACATAAAAAGCAAGAGGGTAGCCAGGGAAAGGGTTGGCCCACTGAAGGATAGGCAAGGGAATCTATGTGTGGAGCCAGAGGAAATGGGCGAGGTACTAAATGAATACTTTGCATCAGTATTCACCATAGAGAAGGAATTGGTGGATGTTGAATCTGGAGAAGGGTGTGTAGATAGCCTGGGTCACATTGGGATCCAAAAAGACGAGGTGTTGGGCGTCTTGAAAAATATTAAGGCAGAAAAGTCCCCAGGGCCTGATGGGGTCCATCCCAGAATACTGAAGGAAGCGAGAGAAGAAATTGCTGAGGCCTTGACAGAAATTGTTGGATCATCACTGTCTTCAGGTGATGTCCCGGAGGACTGGAGAATAGCCAATGTTGTTCCTCTGTTTAAGAAGGGTAGCAAGGATAATCCATGGAACTACAGGCCGGTGAGCCTTACGTCAGTGGTAGGGAAATTACTGGAGAGAATTCTTCGAAATAGGATCTACCCCCATTTGGAAGCAAATGGACGTATTAGTGAGAGGCAGCATGGTTTTGTGAAGGGGAGGTCATGTCTCACTAACTTGATAGAGTTTTTCAAAGAAAAAATGAAAATCGCTTATTGTCACGAGTAGGCTTCAATGAAGTTACTATGAAAAGCCCCTAGTCGCCACATTCTGGCGCCTGTTCGGGGAGGCTGGTACGGGAATTATGATTGATGCATGTAGGGCCGTGGATGTTGTCTATATGGACTTCAGTAAGGCCTTTGACAAGGTCCTTCATGGTAGACTGGTACAAAAGGTGAAGTCACACAGGATCAGGGGTGAGCTGGCAAGGTGGATACAGAACTGGCCAAGTCATAGAAGGCAGAGAGTAGCAATGGGAGGATGCTTTTCTAATTGGAGGGCTGTGACAAGAGGTGTTCCGCAGGGATCAGTGCTGGGACCTTTGCTGTTTGTAGTATATATAAATGACTTGGAGGAAAATGTAACTGGTCTGGTTGGTGGAATTGCGGATAGCGATGAGGACTGTCAGAGGATACAGCAGGATTTAGATTGTTTGGAGGCTTGGGCGGAGAGATGGCAGACGGAGTTTAATCCGGACAAATGTGAGGTAATGCATTTTGGAAGGTCTATTGCAGGTAGGGAATGGTAGAACCCTCAAGAGTATTGAAAGTCAGAGAGATCTATGTGTACAGGTCCACAGGTCATTGAAAGGGGCAACACAGATGGAGAAGGTAGTCAAGAAGGCATACGGCATGCTTGCCTTCATTGGCCGGGGCATTGAGTACAAGAATTGGCAAGTCATGTTCCAGCTGTATAGAATCTTAGTTAGGCCACACTTGGAGTATAGTGTTCAATTCTGGTCGCCACACTACCAGAAGGATGTGGAGGCTTTAGAGAGGGTGCAGAAGAGATTTACCAGGATGTTGCCTGGTATGGAGGGCATTAGCTATGAGGAGCGGTTGAATAAACTCAGTTTGTTCTCACTGGAATGACGGAGGTTGAGGGGCGACCTAATAGAGGTCTCCAAAATTATGAGGGGCATAGACAGAGTGGATAGTCGGAGGTTTTTCCCCAGGCTAGAGGGGTCAATTACTAGGGGGCATAGGTTTAAGGTGCGAGGGGCAAAGTTTAGAGGCGATGTACGAGGCAAGTTTTTTTACACAGAAGGTAGTGGGTGCCTGGAACTTGCTGCCGGACGAGGTGGTGGAAGCAGGGACGATAGTGACATTTAAGGGGCATCTTGACAAATACATGAATAGGATGGGAATAGAGGGATATGGACACAGGAAGTGTAGAATATTGTAGTTTAGTCGGGCAGCATGGTCGGCACGGGCTTGAAGGGCCGAAGGGCCTGTTCCTGTGCTGTACTTTTCTTGTTCTTTGTTCTTTGTTATTTGTTCTTTGTTCTTTGCAAGACTCAAAATAGATCTCACGAAGGGAGAATGCATTTCCAGGTCCCAAGACAGTTAAACAGGATCTCAGTTACTTTTTACGTGAAAAGTTCAGATGCGTCACTCATAACTAAATCGTTACCTCTGTCATCGTGGGTCCTAGTCATTTAAGACTTCCTAAATGAGTGTCTAGGATTTTAAACTTTGAGAGTAAGTCTACACAGTATAATTTTAATAAAAGTATTTTTATTGTAAAATACTCTCAATTGGTACATCCAGAATTGCAGAGTTAAAAATGTAAATTGATTAACAGTCTTTAATTATCTGTTAATATAAAAACCTGTTAAAAGTCCTTTGTTATCTGCTAACACACTAACTTCTCTTAAGAGAATGAGATATCTAAAACATGGAAAATCCTAAAGTATCGCCTATCAATTTCTAATATATTTCTAAGAAGTTTAACAGAAACATACTTACAGAACCATGATGGTCTTTGTCTGACGAGACAAGCTTGAAGAACAGAGCTTTGACCCAATCCCGTAGGGGAGTAACAAGGTACCTCTCTGCCAAAATGCCCCTCTTTTTATACATAAAATCTTCTAATTGGTCAAGTACTGTCTCTGTTGGTTTATCATTTATTGTGGTTAATTGCCTATAGCCAAATGGCTAATTTGATGTATTATCATCAATATATGTTTTAAAGATGTTAGTGTCTGCGTGTATGTCAGGTGTCTTAAGATATATTGGCAAAGAGGGACCCGGATAGAGATCTGTCTCTTTTCAGTTTTGCCATGTTTCTTAGATACGTAGATTGTCAAACAGACACTTCTTTCAGGGTATTATTCTAAATGTCAAGAGTTATATAATTAAGGAAGGATTTGTGTATTGTTTATCTGAAGAACGTTCCTGTCCTAATGGTTTGAATAATTATAGGTGTAGGGAAGTGATCTAGAGAATTTAAGGTGTGTCAATGCAAGGATTTACTTATCCTGTATTTGTTTGAAATGTATTAATGATCCTTGAAGTCAGCTAGGAGTTTCTCCCTTCAAATGGTGACTTCTGGACGATCTTTTGCTGAAGTGGTTTTATTCCATTTTGAATTAAAATACTGGTCTTATTAATTTCTGTTGCCTTATTTCAAACCAAATTCTGCAGCGAACGTGATATTCATCACAGCATGTAGAGTGGTCCAATACAAAAACAAAAAACGAGCCAGTCTAGTGTCAATAGACCCAAAAGACTGTTTCTTTATGCCTCGTTTGAACATCAATACTGCGCGCTCCGCCAACCCATTGGAAGCCGGGTGGTATGGAGCGGTGCGGATATGGCATATGCCGTTCATCTTCATGAACCTCGCAAACCCCTCACTTGTGAAAGGAGTGCTGTTGTCGGCGATGAGCACCTCGGGGGAGGCCATGTGTACTGAAAGACAAATGCATCTTCTTGATCATTGCGCAGGACATTGCGCCTACCATCTTATGCTCCTCTAGCCATTTAGATTGGGCATCGATTAATAAAAAGGAACATGGGTCCTTGAAAAGGGCCGGCAAAATCCGCATGCAAGCATGTCCAAGGCCGCCCTGGCCATTCCCAGCGATGTTGGGGTGCAGCCAGCGGAATCTTCTGATGCTCCTGAAAATGGAGCAGTTTTGGGCCACCTTCTCAATGTTGCCGTCAAAGCTTGGCCACCAGACATAGCTCCGGGCCAACATTTTCATTTTGTTCACACCTGGATGCCCATTGTGCAAGTCCTGGAGCATCAGCCCGTGTCCTTTTTCTGGGACGAGCACTCGCGTCCCCCACAAGAGGATACTGTCTTCCACGCTAAATTCTGACAGCTTGGAGGAAAATGCCTGCAACGCGCCTAGGAACTATCTAAATAAAAGCAAATTACTGCAGATGCTGGAATCTGAAAAGAAAGAGAAAATGCTGGAAAATCTCAGCAAGTCTGGCATCATCCGTAGGGAGGGAAAAGAGCTAACGTTTCGAGTCCGATGACTCTTTGTCAAAGCTGTCCACCATACAGGACTATGTGCCGAACCTTTGACAGGAGTGGATCTGCCTGGGTTCACTCACAGATCTGCGATGCTGCGACAGGCAAGGAGTCCATAAAAATTAGGGTTGCGACCACCTCACTGGTCATGGAGGTCGACAAAGGCAATCGGCTCGGTGCATCGGCATTCGCTATCTGGGTCCCTGGTTTATGCTGTAGAGAATACTCGTAGGTAGTGAGCCCAACAAAGCCCAGTGCTGGATCATGTGGAAGCAATAGGCGGAATTTGCTTATCCTCTCGTTAAAGTCCAAGCAGAGGTTTATGATTAGTCACGACAGTGAAGTGGCGGCCATACACATACTAGGTGGAAGCCTTTCACCGCAAAGACCAGCACCAGGCCCTCCTTCTCGATCTGCGTGTACTTCTTTTCCGCTGTACGAATGTGCGGGTGGCGAAAGCGATCGGCTGCTCATCTCCATTCTCCATCTTGTGGGAGAGGATGGCCCCAATACCATATGGGGATACATCACACACGATGAGGAAAGGCTTTTCAGGATCATAGTATGTTAGTAACCCAGATGACGACAATTGTTGTTTTACCTGATGGAAAGCAGTCTTTTGCGGCTGACCCCAAACCCAGGTGTGATTCTTCTTTAACAGAAGATGTAATGGGGCCAGCATAGTTGCAAGATTGGGGAGGAACTTCCCGTAATAGTTTACGAGGCCGAGAAAAGAACAAAGATGCGAAGTGTCAGTCGGGGTGGGGGCCATTCGAACTGCGCGCACCTTCTCTGCGACAGGGTGCAAACCTTCGCGCTCCACCGATAACCCAGGTAGACCACTTCCTTCACCTGAAAGGCACACTTTGTATGACGTAAATGGACTCCAGCCTCTGAGAAGCGTCTAAGGACAGCCTCCAAATTTTCCAAATGTTCCTGCTCCGAAGTCCCTGTAATCAAAACGTCGTCTAAGTAAACAGCGAAAGTGGTAAACCTTTCAAGATGCCCTCCATGACATGTTGAAAGATAGAGCAGGCAGAGGTTACTCCAAAGGGCAATCGTGTATATTCATACAGGCCTCTGTGTGTAATAATAGTTATATATGACCAGGAGGCAGGGTCCAGCTCCAACTGTAGGTAGGCGTGACTCATATCTAATTTCGTGAATGAGAGTCCGCCTGTAAGATTAGCGTAGAGATTTTTTATGCGGGGCATTGGATATCGGTCGAGCTGGGAAGCTGTATTCACTAAGTTTTAGTTGCCCCACAAGCGAACTGTGGTATCTGGCTTCATTACAGGTACAATTGGCGCTGCCCAGTCAGTGAAACAGACTGATAATACCCAAGGACTCTAAACGAGTCAGCTCCACTTCTACCTTCTCGAGCAAGGCGCAAGGCACCGGACGTGCCCGGAAATAGCGCAGCGTGGCTCCCGGTGATGTGTTGGGTACTCTGGATCTGTGGAGACTGCTTTTACCTTAGCAGTAACATAGACAGGCTACCAACACTTGTAATAGTACAACTTTATTTTATTTAACTAAGAGCTGTTAAACATACTTGCACTGTGGGTCGACACTATGGTAGATTGACTGAACACCTATGCCTAACCTGACCAGCCTATACTGCTAGCACATGGTGGATGTTTGTGCTACTGACTGCGGGCTCTGTCTGTCTCAGAGGCTGCATCCCGAATGAGCGGGAAAACTAGTGCCCTCTGTCTTTATTGTGACCGTGCCCTAACTGGTGATTGGCTGCTGTGTTGTGTGTGTTGATTGGTCTTGCAGTGTGTCAGTCAGTGTGTGTCTCTGCACCATCATATACTGATGTGTATATTATGACACCCCGTTCAACCTGGATTCAGGCTATGGCCCCTTTTAACTTCTCCAAACTGGGGTGAAATACATCTGGGTACCGTCCTAGTACCTCCGTCAACCCTCCAGAACCTGTTTGAAGGATGGGCTGCCACTGCAGCTGCAAATGGCGCAACCAGTCCCAACCCAACATGGCTGCGCACCATGATAAGTGGGAAACGCCCCTCCTGGCATCCACAAACAACAGTGGTCATCGTAGTTCCAGCAATGTCCAATGGTCCCCCGTATAGGTGGCCAACCTGACCTGTTAATGTAAGGGTCTATATACTCTGCTTGATCTGGTCGAATATCCTCTGGACAATCACGGAGACCACTGCACCAGTGTCTAACTCCATCTCAAGCGGGTGGCCATTGACCCGTACCGTTACCTTAATAGGGGCCGCACGGGGAGCTGCCACATAATGCAGCTGCAGGCAGTCATCCTCCGTCTCCACTTCCTGGGGAGTAGTCACCGCAGGTTCATCTAAATGGAAGGTGCAGCCGCTGGGATGGCCCCAGTTTCTGTCGAAACGACTGCACTTCTGATGCCCCCAGGACTGGTGTTCCCAATGGGGTCGGCACTGGTGTTCCCAATGGGGTCGGCACTCATATGTCCGACACTGACATGGCTCCTCATCCATCGGTTCTGGAGAAGGCTCCCTTCGGGGAGGAAAGTCCGGCAGCCACTGGCATCGATCCGGACACCGCCCACCCCAAGGTACGGGAGGGGTGCGGGGAGACGCTTTTGAATGGAAGGGGTTGCGCCCCAAGACATGCACCTCCATTCCCTGTAGCTCCTGCACTCCCCGTTCTGCGCTCCCTCAGGACATTATTATCTGAGTGGCCTGTTGAAAAGTCAATGTTGGCTCGGCTAACAACTTTCTCTGGGTGGCCGCGTTGTTCATACCGCAAACCAAATGGTTGCGTAACATTTCTGACAAGGTCTCACCATAGTCACAGTACTCAGCAATCCTGCGTAGCCTGGATAGAAAATCGGCAAGAGATTCTCCTGGGGTCCACCAGCCAGTAATAATCAAGCAGGTTATAACAATTGGCAACTAATAATGGTAGCTTATATACAGGCACAGAGTCTCTATACAGGTGTTCATATTCTGGCTCCCGGGTTCACTTTGACCAGAACATCGCTCCCCAAGTCCCGTACTTTTTCCTCACTGGTCGAGGTTTGTGCGCTCCTACACGATAGGCCCTGAGCCAGTCACATGGACTGCGAGGAAATGCCCTTTAAAGGGGCCGCACTATCACTATAAGGTTTTTGTTCCTCTTGTTCAACACCTGTTCCAGGTCCGGCCTTGCAGTTGTGTCCTTTAGGACGCAGTCAGCTTGGTCAGTAGTGATGCTACCACACCAGCTCATTCCGAATGTTAAAAATCAGCTCGCAACGTTGAACTCCATTGTCTGTGGGCAAAGGGCGGGGGGGCAGATTGCATGGGAGCTGAAGGTGTAAATTGGATCTGCTGTCACTCTGTCACACACAACCAGTTCTGTTCGAGGTTCCTTGCCTGTAATATAACACTTAGCCTAGGGAGTAGACAGGATGAATTATGAAATGATAGCACAAACTGTAAAAGTACCACTTAATTCTCAGTCGCCAGCAACACAGCTTGCTTTAGATTGCAAGTCACATTGTAATTCTTTTCAAATCTCAAGAATTGTCTATTTCCTCAGGGAATATTTCTGGAAGATTTAATGCTTCTGTTTGCCCTAGAAATTAAATTCTAGCCTTTAAACTCACTTTACACATCAATTTTTAATGATCTGGGAGACAATTACTTTAATGTAACTTACTGTAAACATAGCAAGGGCAACCAAGGAAGATCTCTACTCAGAAGTATTTCTTTCTGCTATTTGAGTTCTAACGTATTTAAACTAAATGGGTTAATGTGGTGGAAAGAATAATTTTGGAAATATATGTTGAGCACTTGTGCATTAACACCGGATTCTGTCATTTGAAAGACGGCCATATGAGGACATTTTAACATTTTTCACAGCAAAAGTTACTGCCAAAATTTAACAGATAGAGGTTTTTGAGTTGTGTCATCATGGATGGGTGAGTTACACCATTCGACTTCTCACCTGTGGAGTCCTGATCGCACAGCGCCCTGCCTTTGCAAATTCACAAGGAGAACTTACTGGAATTTCTATGTGCTGCCGCAGTTATTTAAAGGGGTGTATCTTCCATTTACAGGGAAGCACAGCTGGTTTTCCTTCCAACTATAGAGCTAAGTACTAACAGATGCATTACTCATTGAATAAGCTCCCTGCAACTTATTTATTTTGTGAATGTAAAGTTTCTAAGCCAGGCAGTTTCTTCCGGTCCTGTCGTGTTGAGTACAGATAGGCCTCCACTGAGTCTGTGGATTAGACATTCGTCTATAATGTGGTGCATAGTTTGCTCCCTTCAATAGGCTGGCTCTAATGCCCCATCTGTGGAGGTTGGCCAACCAGGGATTATGGCCTGTCCTGAACATGTTCAGCGTGGACCATTCTTTCCTTGGAAGGTTGAAACCTGGCAGCTGTTAGGTTGGGTTTGAGACCAGGTACTTGTTTGTCATGGCAAGTCTGCTCCGACGGGGTGCACAATTCAACCCATAGTTTCTGCTTTAACTATTAATGCTGGAAATAAATTACTCAGTCTCACAGTGCACCATTCCCTCTTGTACCTCATATTGTAGGTGTTATGCTTATGGCTATAATTCTAGGAGGTTTTTTGACAGTCTCACTGAGGATTTGACTTTAATGTCCATGTAATCAATATAACCAAATCCCTTTGATCTTCCACAGCACCAAGCTTACTTATATTCAACGCATACTGCTGCCTCATGCTGCCGAGGACCCGGGTTCGATCCCAGCTGTCCGCGTGGAGTTTACACATTCTCCCCGTGTCTGTGTGGGTCTTACCCCCACAACCCAAAGATGTGTAGGGTAGGTAGATTGGCCACACTAAATTGCCCCTGAATTGGAAAAAAACAATTGGGTACTCTCAATTTATTTTTTTTAGAAATAATAAACATTTTATTGAATTACCAAATATAAAAGTAATACACATATAGCCAAAAATACACACTCAATATAATTTTCATAAACAACCAAATACTAACCTACCCCCTCTCTACTTCCACCGCCCCCCTCCCCCTCCCATCCCCAGCCTTCTAACGAGTCCAGGTCTTTAAAGAAATAAATGAATGGCCTCCATCTCTGGTAGAACCTCCCCATGAGCCTCTGATGTTTACTTGACTTTCTCCAGATGCAAGACCGATATCAACTTTTCCATTCAGGCCTTGGGTGGAGAGGGAGATCTCCAGTTGAGCAACATACGCCTCCTGGCTATACATGAATTTTATTTGTGTCACAGGTAGGCTTACATTAACACTGCAATGAAGTTACTGTGAAAAGCCCCTAGTCGCCACATTCCGGCATCTGTTCGGGTACACAGAGGGAGAATTCAGAATGTCCAATTCACCTAAGAAGCAGGGGCGAAATTCTCCGGTATCGGCGCGATGTCCGCCGACCGGCGCCAAAAATGGCGCAAATCAGTCAGGCATCACGCCGCCCCTCAGGTGCGGAATCCTCTGCATCTTGGGGGGCCGAACCCCAACCTTGAGGGGCTAGGCCCGCCGCGGACTGATTTCCGCCTCGCCAGCTGGCGCGGAAATGACATTGCCGGGCGGCGCATGCGCGGGAGCGTCAGCGGGCGCTCACGGCATCCCCGCGCATGCGCTGTGGAGGGAGTCTCTTCCGCCTCCACTATGGTGGAGACCGTGGCGAAGGCGGAAGGAAAAGAATGCCCCCACGGCACAGGCCCGCCCGCGGATCGGTGGGCCCCGATCGCAGGCCAGGCCACCGTGGGGGCACCCCCCTGGGGCCAGATCGCCCCCCCCCCCCCCAGGACCCCGGAGCCCGCCCGCACCGCCTTGTCCCGCCGGTAAGAGAGGTGGTTTAATCCACGCCGGCGGGACAGGCATCCTAGCAGCGGGACTTCGGCCCATCCGGGCCAGCAAATCGCGGGGGGGGGGGGGGGGGGCCCGCCAACCGGTGCGGCATGATTCCCGCCCCTGCCGATTCTCCGGTGCCGGAGAATTCGGCAACCGGCGGGGGCGGGATTCACGCCAGCCCCAGGCGAATCTCCGACCCGGCGGGGAGGTCGGAGAATCTCGCCCCAGGTCTTTCGGGACTTGTGGGAGGAAACCAGAGCACCCAAAGGAAACTAACACAGACACAGGGAGAACGTGCAGACTCCATACAGACAGTGACACAAGCCAGTTATTCAACCCGGGCGCTGTGAATCAACAGTGCTAACCGCTGTATGACCGTGCCGCACTAAGGAGGCGAAGGCAAGGATATCTGCCCTCACTCCCGAGCAGAAAGACAGGCAGCCGGGTTCCCGTTCCTGAGACTAAGTGAGTGTTGACACCGGGGCAGGATTAGTGATGTCCTGCAACAGCAAAACTGGCGCCACACCTGAACAAATTCAGTGACCATTAAGGGGTTAGCACCTGCACCATGTGGAACACGATCGATTCTAATGAGAAACGATACGGGATTTGCCGGGTTCAGGATTGACACTCAGGAGGCTGACAAGTTGCAGCCACATATACATACTTCACGCCCCACATACACCATCCCAGCCAACAAGATGACAGCAAAATGTGCGACCCCAAGATTAACCAAAGTGGAACTGGAGACCCTGCTGGATGCTGTGGAGGAGAGGTGGGTGGCCCTGTACCCCGGGGTGGGAAGGATGCTGACAGTCGCTGCCGTTCACTGGGCCTGGGCACAGGTGGCAGATGATATCAGCACCGTGGGCAACATGTTTCGGACCAGTCAGCATGCCGGAAAAAACTGCACAACCTCCTCAGGGCGGCCAAGGTGAGTAAGCAGCACTGTGCCCCTGGCACTAACCCCGGTGCCACACACGCGTAACCCAACCCCCGTACCAGGAGGGCGGCCAATCCCCCACTATGCATCGCATGCCGGCATCCATACTGGCCGCCATGACCGGGTGCCCTGGCCACTGAAGCCACCATGTACCCACTCCCTGGGCTGCATGCATCAGACTGTCTAACTGTCGAACGCTGTGCATTTTCTGTTCCACATTTATAAACACCGATTTCTTAAAGGTACTCTCACATGACACCCTAGACCCGGGGCATCTCAGCAATGGCAGCGAACGTCACTGCCCAGGCATCTCGGTGGGCTCGGTCCACATATAAATGGATGTATTGTGCCGACCGGGCATATAGGGTCTCCGTGATGCACGCAGGCACCCAAGCTCTGTGAGATTCTGGCCGGGTTCCCACTCGGCGCCTGCCAGGTCCCCGTGGAGTAAAGATTCAGGGCAACCATCCCCTTGACGGCCACCAGGAGTGGGTGTCCTCCACCATTCCCCCGCAGTGCGAGGTGCGCCACAGTCTGGCGGATATGTCACACTGTCCCCCTTCTCAGCTGAAGCCTTTATCGGGATGCCCGGTCGGGCAGGACCTCGAATGACAGGCGCTGGAGGTATACGCGAGGCCTCATAATAATGCAATCAGTGGGCACGGTTCTAAGGTTGACTGCAAAATCTTGGATATTTTGTCAAAAAGGAGGCTCAGAATCCAGCAAGCTTAGGACAAGATGAAAATGCATGCATGTGGTTAGCCGGTGTAAATGAACAGCTTTCACACTGTGATCCACGTCTTGAAAGAATCCACTCATCCTTGCCTTCGTCCTATCCGTTCTATGTAACACTTTAAACTGAACCAAGCTCAGTCTGGCACAGGATGAAGTGGAATTCACTCTGTAGAGGGTTTCTCTCCAAACCTCCTCAGTAAGCACCCATTTCTCATATAGAATGAGTTTGTACTGATTTGAAATTGACCCTCTCCTCTGCTGTGTCAAGGCCAGCAGGGGAGATGTGGGGGTGGGGGGGAGGGGGGGGGGAGCAGGGGAAAGACGCAAAAAACTTACATGAGAAATCCCAAAATGTTGGGACTGTGATATTATCATAAATGTAAGAATGGCAAGGGTTAATGAAATGTCTAGAGCAGCCAGTAGAGGGAGCTACAATTACAAGTATATAAGACGTTGATGCTAAGCCTTGTGAGAGTTAGGAAGTAATAGAAGATGGTGAGGCACAGAAGCAGTTGTGTATTTGAGAGTTCTGTGGTTAGAGATAGCATCGTTTAACATAGTAACCTTGTACTTTAGGAATGCGTATGGATTCCATCTGACGGCAGAGTGTTGACGCCGTCGGAAAAACTGGAAAGTTTAACGATGGTGTCATCGGACCACGAAGTGTAGTGATCCTCTGCCCTACAGGAGGCCGGCACGGCACTGGAGCGACCTACGCCGCTCCAGCTGCCGATACCAGCGTCAAATGGGCGCCGCCCATCTGCGCATCCGCTTCCTTCTCCGCGCTGGCCCCGACAAAAAAACAAAAAAAGAACAAAAACCTAGGTTACACATTCACCTGAACATTCACTTTGAATCCTGCCTGCTAGAGTCAGGGGGAGGTTATTCCACCTCTACGTCCATTTTGATCTTGCTGATGAAGCTTGAAACGTTCAGTTTGGGTTAAGGCCCAGTTATGGGCCACGTGGATCCCCAGATATCAAAAATTAGAGGGTGAGGGTCAAAACAGCAGCAAACCAAGCTGAGCCCCTCTGCCCTTTTGAGTTCAATGGGAACCATTCACATTTAGTGATGTTTAATTTATAGCCTGAGAATGTGCAAAATATTGTGAGTACCTTCATGATGTCTTCTATTGAGGCGATCGGATCCGTAATATATAAAAGTAGGTCATCTGCGAAAAATAAGTCATCTGCGAATAGGTCAGTGTTCCTCCCCCCTAGGTGTATTCTCCTCCATTTCTCTGAAGACCTCAATGCTATCACCAAAGGCTCAATGGCCATTGCGAAGCGCAATGGAGGAAGGGGACAACCCTGTCTAGTGCCCCGACCTAATGGAAAGTATTCGGAGAAGCTCATATTTGTGCAGATGTTGGCTTTCAGGGAATTGTACATCAAACAAACCCAGGAGGAGAATTTAGGGCCTAAATCGGATCTTTCCAAAATCTCAAAAAGGTAGTTCCACTCCACCCTATCAAACGCCTTTTCTGCATCCAAAGACACAACAACTTCAGGTTCCTGAGCAGATGAGAGGGATAGGACAATATTCAAGAGACGTCGGACATTGGCCGAAATCTCTACCTTTGATAAAGCCTGTCTAATCCTGCAAAATTATATCAGGAAGCCATGATTCCATCCGGGTTGCCAGGACTTTCGCCAGCATCTTAACATCCGTGTTAAGGAGTGAAATGGGTCGGTATGACCCACATTACCCTCTTTCAGGAGCACCAAGATTGTGGCTTAGTCCAAGGACAGGGGTAATGATCCCCCAGACAGTGAATCATTGAGCAAGTCCAAAATTAAAGGTATTAGTTGCTCTGAGAACATCTCATAAAATTTGGGTGGGAAGATGTCAGGACTGGGGGTTTTGCCAATTGCAGCCGACCGATACATTTCTGTATATCTGCTGGTGTTAAGGGGGATTCCAATTCCCATTTCCTGCCTTCCTCAATGGCCGGGATGTGCAAATCATCTAGAAACCTCATCATGTTTGAAGTATCTGAAGGAGGTTCTGACTCATATAGTCACAGTAAAGCTTACTGAAATTTACCTGGAGAGGGGCTGAGACTAGATTACCTTCTTTACTCCGAATCTGAGGAACCTCTTGGGAGGCTGCCTGCTTCGTGAGTAGATGCGTAAGAAGAAAGCCCGCCTTCTCCCCATGTTCTCGAAGGTGTCATGTTCATAGAATGTCTTAACAGATGCACCGCTTTGTTTGTGGAGATCAATTCAAATTGCAGTTGCATGTTTTTTCTGTGCATCAGTAATTCTGGAGTTGGGGCAGAAGAATATTGGAGGGCAACCTCCAAGATGGAGTCCACCAGCCTTTGTCATTCCTCTTTCTCATTTTTCACAATGTGAGCTTTATATGAGATAATTTCCCTCCGTTATGATGGCCTTTAAGTTTTCCCATACTGTTGACTGAGAAATTGATTCTGTTTTGTTGAGTTTGATGAAGTCTGCTATAGCAGCAATCAATTACTCACAAAATTGGCATTAGACTGTAAGGTGGTATCTAGTCTCCAGGGCTGGCACTCAGGCAGGCCAAAATCAAAGCAAAATTCAACAAGATGAGGGGCATGGTCCGAGATGACAATTGCCGAGTATTCAGATGTTCTCTCCGAGGGGAGGAGGGATTTGTCAACAACTAAAAAAAATCAATTCTGGAGTAGGGGCGGTTACCATGTGAAAAAGAAGAAAATTCTTTACTTTTTGGATTTCGAAAACGCCACGGGGTAACTTCTCCAACTGTCTCCATGAAAGAGGTCAATGCCCAAGACATCTCAGTTTGGGACTGGGATTTGGACATGGAGCGGTAGTTAAATCTCCTCCCAGCATCATCTGATGTGAGTCTAAATCTGGGAGGGCATTCACCAGGAAGTTTATGAAACTTGGGACATCCCAATTGGGAGCATAAATATTCACCAAAATATCTGGAGTGTTTTCCAGTGAACCACAGACAATAATGTAGCGACCATTGGGGGTCATCCATAATCTGGGAGGGAGTAATTGTATTTTTTGTGGATTAGTATTGCCGTGCCTCTGACCCTACCAGTAAAGCCTGAGTGAAAGGCTTCTCCCACCCAATTTCTGAAAAGCCTCATTTGGTCCTTCAACCACAAGTGGGTCTCCTGTAGGAACACAACATTCGGGACCAGTCCCTATGCCTGCTTCACTGGTCCATTCAAATCCCCCATGTTCCAATAATAAGGTGGAGAGGAGTAATTCTACTGCCTCTCCCACCATGATCAGCCATTACAACTGTAGTTGAGCAGGCAAGAAACTTTGTAGTGCCACAATGAGGAGATCCTACCAAGACAGTGGACTGTACCGGTCCTAAGGCTGGACAAGTACAATTTAGTGGACAACGTCAGACTACCAGCTGTGCCACTCCACCCCCCCTATCCCCCCACTAATCCCGCAATCCCTAACAAAGACATCAAATTTATATAAAACCTAAACTCTCTAACATGAAAGTCTAAGCTCCCCTCGCCGAATATATGTGAGTGGAAGCTGGAGAATGCCTATGCTTACAATTTCCCTTCTCTAGGCCCATTTCCAGCTTTAGCTGAGAGACTCCCAACCGACCCTATATTAAAAGTTAAGAAACTTCATTAACATTATTCAAAAACTAGAATTTAACATATAACAATCCCGTGGTAACAACCACACTATAGGAACAATGGGCTGGATTCTCCGACTTCCAGACTAAGTGCTGACGCTGGCATGGGAACAATAGTGTTTTACGGCAGAAGAAACAGTGCAAAAGCTGCACCGATCCTCTGTCCGGTGGGAGGCTAGCAGCCGTGCAGCGTAAAGCCCCCTGCTTTACCTACGGATACGGCCAGAGAATGGCCGGGACGTGGCCGGGCTTTTGTGCACGGTGGCGGCCTGCGGTAGCCATGCCGTGCAACATGACGCCGGCCGCGCGAGGACCTGGCCTGCCAAAAACTGACCCCTGTAAATCCCTCGCCATCTCCAGACCACCCCCCACCAGACCCCCAGACCCCACCGAAGCTCCCCCGGCCAGCGTCCCCCCTGACTGTGGCAACGCTGGACATAGTCCGCAGCTGCCACGTGAGGTCCACAAAAAAAAAATCATACTTGTTCCACGCCATCGGGCACTCGGCCCATCGGGTGCGGAGCATCGGGGGAGGGCCGTCCCGACGGCTTGCGGCGTACTCCTCGAGTACGCAATTTCAACGTCGGCGACCGGAGAATCCCGCCCAATATATATAACACTAGCATAATGAGAAAAAAGTAAGGGAACACTTCAAGTATTTACCTCATCTGGGGAATAAAAGAAGTGGTCCTTTCCCTTGACCAAAACTCAAACAAAGAACAAAGAAAAGTACAGCACAGGAACAGGCCCTTCGGCCCTCCAAGCCTGCGCCGACAATGCTGCCCGCCTAAACTAAAATCTTCTACACTTCCGGGTTCGTATCCCTCTATTCCCATCCTATTCATGTATTTGTCAAGATGCCCCTTAAACGTCACTATCGTCCCTGCTTCCACCACCTCCTCCGGCAGCGAGTTTCAGGCACCCACTACCCTCTGTGTAAAAAACTTACCTCGTACATCTCCTCTAAACTTTGCCCCTCGCACCTTAAACTTATGCCCCCTAGTAATTGACCCCTCTACCCTGGGAAAAAGTCTCTAACTATCCACTCTGTAGACCTCTATCAGGTTGCCCCTCAACCTCCTTCATTCCAGTGAGAATAAACCAAGTGAATTCAACCTCTCCTCATAGCTAATGCCCTCCATACCAGGAAACATCCTGGTAAATCTCTTTTGCACCCTCCATAAAGCTTCCACATCCTTCGAGTAGTGTGGCGACCAGAATTGAACACTGTATTCCAAGTGTGGCCTAACTAAGGTTCTATTCAGCTGCAACATGACTTGCCAATTTTTATACTCAATGCCCCAGCCAATGAAGGCAAGCATGCCGTATGCCTTCTTGACTACCTTCTCCACCTGTGTTGCCCCTTTGAGTGACCTGTGGACCTGTACACCTAGATCTCTCTGACTTTCAATACTCTTGAGGGTTCTACCATTCACTGTATATTCCCTACCTGCATTAGACCTTCCAAAATGCATTACCTCACATTTGTCCGGATTAAACTCCATCTGCCATCTCTCCGCCCAAGTCTCCAAACAACCTAAATCCTGCTGTATCCTCTGACAGTCCTCATCGCTATCCGCCCAAGTCTCCAAACGATCGAAGATGGACCGGGTAATGTAGCCCAAACTAGATACCCTTCTTGAAGAGGGCAGATTTTGCCCCATTAAATGCTGCTCTTTTCTTCACTAATTCCACGCTAGATTCCTGGTTAAGCCGGATCAAGTGACCCCCCCCCCCACCATCATTTAATGTTGTGGTGTTCCCTGACCCATCGCAGGATCTGCTTTTTTACTTTGAAGTTATGGGACTTCAAAATCGTCTCTCAAGGATGTTCCTCTGCATGAGGTCTTGGTTGCAGTGTGCAGTGAGCCCGATCCAGCTTCAGGGGGGATTTAAGCACCTTCTTGCCCACCATGTTACAGAGCACGTCGGCTATGAATTCTGTGGGGGTGTTGCTCTCCGTTCCCTCCGGCAGACCCACGAGGCAGATGTTTAGCCTTCGAGACCTGTTCTCCAGGTCAATTACTTTATTCTTTAGAAAATTAGTCACGTCCAGGACTGAAGGCAGTTTTTTTTCCGTCACCGTGATCCGCTCACTGTGAGGCCCACCTCCATATTTTGGACCATACCACCCCACGCTTCCATTTTTATACCCATCCCCTCCACCTTGCTCGAGATTTGGCTAAGGGACTCGTCCACTGACTGTTTTATTTCTCCGGCCAGGTCACAATGGTGTTTTTCCAATTCAGCCGCCACAATGCGGCTGTTGGTCATGCGGGAAGCGGGGAGTGGGGGAGGGGGGGGGACGACACGAGGAGGAGCACATTGTCTGCATTTTGTCTCCTGCCGACTCCAATGAAGCCTTTGAGTCTGGCTTCCCATTCTCTTGCTCCTATTGTTTTGGGATGTGTTGAGGTGCTGTATGAAGCCTCTGAGTCTGGCTCCCCATTCTCTTGCTCCTATTGTTTTGGGGTGTGTTGAGCTGCTGTATGTTTCCCCTGATCTTCTGTTTACATTTTTTTCCCAGCTAGCACTGCTTATTATGCGCTTTGCCAGTCGGGTCAGGTTGGAGCGTCTCCCGGTACGTGTCCTCCGTTCACATCCGCCGTCGGAAGTCACTGCTGGTTTTGTAACGACAATGGGGTGAATCCTCTGCCAGAGGGATGAGGTGGATGAAATGGGAGAACCCCTTGGCCAGCCGCTGGATCAGAGAATCCCCTTGCCAGTGACGGCGCGCTGCCGAGAACCCCACAGCTGGGGAGGCCGAGAATTCACCCCTATGTCTCACCCGTTGACATTGATTTCCCTCTGTCACTTATTTTAGCCCATTTGTCCACCTGATGACTGTCCCTTTGTGCTTCTTTGGACTTCAGCAGAATATTTATTATTTTGGTATCATCTGGAAATTCCCTCTAGGCCTACATCCAAATCATTGATATAGACAGGAAATAGAAGTGTCCCAGGACTGAACCCTCTGGGACACCACTTTTCACTAACCCCCCCCCCCACTCAAAAGAATTGCCATTAACTCCTACTCTGTCTTTCCCCCTCTAATCAATGTTAATCTATTTCCTATCCTCACTCTAATTCTGTACCATTAATCTTCTCCTGTCATTTTGGATGTGGTACCTTGTCAAAAGGTTTTCCTAAATTCCATGCATATAGTACCCATTAAATGTCCCTTATTTACCAATTCTGTTACATCCACAAAGAACTCTATGAAGTTTGCGCAGCACAATTGTCCTCTTTGATTACTTTAAAAGTATTTTACTCTTTATCAAGATAAATGTTAATTTATCCTTAATTATAGACTTTATAAATTTGATTTGTTCCAAATGGAAAACTAGTTGACCTGTAATTATCTCTATTAGCACTGTGTTCCTTTAAAAAAGAGTATGGCAATGTTTATTTTCCAGCCCTCCGCCACATAACCACGCTCAGTGGAGCCTTGAAATAAAAATTATTAAATTGGGCTCTGTAGTGCCGGACTTTTTTGAGGTGCTACAAAGCAACCTATTGCTTGGAAACAGAGTCGAAGGTGTGTGTGTATACAATTGGTTGGAAGTCTGGGGGCTGGTTTAGCACACTGGGCTAAATCGCTGGCTTTTAAAGCAGACCAAGGCGGGCCAGCAGCACGGTTCAAATCCCATACCAGCCCCTCCGAACAGGTGCTGGAATGTAGCGACTAGGGGCTTTTCACAGTAACTTCATTTGAAGCCTACTTGTGACAATAAGCAATTTTCATTCATTTCATTTCAAATGTGTCGGGATTTGTGCGCACAGACCCGGTGACTGCCAGCAGCATGCAGGCTATGATGCCACTCATATTGAAAGGCTGATTTGACATTTGTGTCATTTTCAAATCTCACACTTCAACAGCCAGTAATGCCGAATTCAGCTGAACACAATGTTAAACATTGATCACAATGCCCACGGTGCTACTCCAAGAATTCATCAACTGTTCACAGTTTAGTTTCTGGATTATTTCTTGCAACTCGAAGAAGGAAGAGTGGCCACAGAAAGTAGAACAAGCTGTTGGAAGTTCTGGGGGTTCAGGTGGAGCGGCGGGGAGGGTGGGGGGCAGGGATAAGGGGGAGAAGAGCTCTCAGCATAAGACCATATCCTCTCAATGTCTTTAAAGATAAATTGTCTTACCATATTACCATAGCATCAGTATAAAAACAATGCATGTTCTGGATTCACAAGTAAATTGTGAACGAAATCTGTAACCAAAGTTGCAACCTCAAAGCTGTCAATATACAGCAATGCCCATAGCTGTCAAGGTCATGTATTGCAATGGTCCTGAGCTTTGTGTCCACTTCTAGGCTGGCACTGCAAGTAAAAGCAACCATCTCCCAATGTGCAGTATACTGCTGCATTGAATGTCAATGAGGCTTCCTATGATCAGAGAAACAGCTTAACCTCATTCCCCTAGCCTGAGAAAAGCTGGCTGAGTGAGCACGAGCGTTGGAATGGATTGCAGACTTTCTCATGGTCCAGGCTGCCATTGACAACCTGACCATGGACACATGTGAATGCAGCCATTTTCACAAACAGAATTGGATTCCGCTCCTTCAATGTGGAGCTGGTGTGCGACCACGGGCAGCTCACCATGCAGTTAAATGCTGTTGTCCTGTTAGCAGTCATGATTCTTTCAATCTGTGACATCCGCTGTCTGCGGAATCTAAAAAAAAAAAAATTTTTTAATTTAAAAAAAGTGAATCTATGGAATTCCTTGCCCAGTGAAGCAGTAGAGGCTCCTTCATTAAATGTTTTTAAGATAAAGATAGATAGTTTTTTGAAGAATAAAGGGATTAAGGGTTATGGTGTTCGGGCCGGAAAGTGGAGCTGAGTCCACAAAGATCAGCCATGATCTCATTGAATGGTGGAGCAGGCTCGAGGGGCCAGATGGCCTACTCCTGCTCCTAGTTCTTATGTTCTTATGTTCGTATGTCTGCCAACTGTGTTTGACCCACCATATCTGCCGATGTCGTGCACCAGGCTCACCACTGCGGCCGCCGCCCCAGCAGTGATGGTCTTGGTGCTACGCATTGCCGGCGCCATCTCCTGCACCCGTAGCCTCTGGGACTCTCCAATCGGCCATGCACTTGCTGGAGTGTCTCTGACATCCTGCTCTGAATATTATGGCTGCACCCTATCATCTGCATCAGCTCCGGGTAAACCTGGTCCAGAGGCTCAGCATCTGACTGAGATCCAGCTGGGTCCTAGGATCCAGCAGACCTCTGACTGCTGTCTTGCCTGGACATTCCTGCCTCCACCTGATGTACATCAGCAATTGTGTGGTGCTCACCAGATTGTGATCCAGAGGCCTGACCACTACTATTGCCCACCGACATGCGTGTCTCTGATGATAGCTGTGACACATCGATGGTGGCATTGTCGAAGCTCTCCTCCAAGGTGTTCTCATGGGAGGCTGTTGGGGGTGGGGCGGGGAAATGGGAGCGGGGGTGAGGGGACCATCCCGGATGGGATGGCATCATCGGCTGGAGGTCCTGCGGGAGAATGGACATGTGGTCAGTGGATGGAATGAGTCAGTCTGTATGCATTAACAACTCACGTTTAGCAGTCCATCTTAATGGGGCCTGGTGGATCCTCACCTCTGTGTCATGTGCCAACCACTACGTTGGTGACTGCACTGTCCTCGGCCACACCTGCAACACCCATTCCTCGAAGGTGGTGAGGATTCTGATGCCTGGCACCCGCTGCCCGCCTGGGCCTCTCCTGAAGGTTGTGGATTACAGAGATGGCACTAATAGCTACACGCGTGGTGCATCATGGGGGGAGCTAGGTGGTTGGGGGGCCAGGGGGGAGGGGGCTTCGGATGGGGGGGGGGATCGTTGGCGTTGGAGGCGGGGGAAGGTTTTGGGGGGGGGCAGTGCAGCTGGCATGGGTGGGCCTGGGTGGTCGTCGTGGGCGTGGGTGGGGGCGGTGCCAGGCGCATTCCCATGGCGGAGGTGTGGGGGCTCCGATGACAACTCACTCATGCCTGCGGTATAGGTCATTGACCTTCTGGCGGCACTGAGTGCCGGTCCTCCTGGTTGTGATGATATCCATAAGTAATCATGTATATAATGATGTAAACGACCTCCGACCATGTAGATGAGAATTGGCGTGTATTCAAACAGAAATTCAAACTCTACATTACAGCCCTTGGTCTGCAGGCACAGCCTGACGAGAGGCACAGGACATTGCTGCTCACATAGCAGGTCCACAAATGATACGTTCGTTTTCGATAACAAGGCAGATAGCAAGAACCTCGAGGAAGTTGTAAAGCAATTTGATCAGCATTGCACTCACAATAAAATGGGATGTTCGAGTGCTACATACTTCACACGCGCACCCAGAAGGCAAGCAAATTGTTTGATAGTGTTATGGGCCAGGGTTTAGAGAACCCCAAAGTGTATCATAGAGTTCCCCTGACCCACAACTTTTAATAGATTGTGGTATGGGGAGCATACGGCCCACTCTACAGGTGTGGTACAGCAGAAATGGAAAAGTATTTTTTTAAAGCAAAACAATGTTTATTCTATGAGCTCAAGTTAATCTTTTTAAAACATACAGTGAACATCTTAACAACCATCAATTCAAATACAACCCCCAAAGAATACAACACAAAGTAATCCTTAATAACTTCCCAAACAACATCCAGAAGACAGAAGAAACACCTTTCAACAGAAGCACATTAGGTTTACATTCACTACTGAGAACATTTATAATTCTGAATTCACCAAATGATCAAGAAATTGTCTTTTGATGGCAGAGAGAACAGCAGTATACCTTCTTGGGCTGGTTTCAGCTCCAACACTGAAAACAAAACTAAAACCCACCCTGCAGCAAACAGCCTAAAACGAAAGTAAAAAGCTGACAGATAGCCCAGCTCCACCCACACTCTGACATCACTGCAGTAGTAAACACCCATTTCTTAAAGGTACTCTCACTACAGATATTTATATACACACCCATTTATAAACACCCATTTCTTAAAGGTACTCTCACATGACGATAGTTTTGTGACCGATTTACGATTGAAGGTGCAGTCATGCAATTTTGCTACCCTACAGTCGTTGTTGATCTGCGATCAGATTGTGTTTTGGATTTTTAACGACAAGAGAGTCTGTGAAGAGAAAATGAGCTCCAGCTTGATGATGCTATTAAAATTTGTCATGCCAATGAGCTAGCTGCACAGCAGATTAGCACTTTGAATCTCAATGATTTTGGTGTGAAGATAGGAGAAGCAGCTGACGTCATTAGTGTAGTGACGTACTCGAGTATAAAATGTGGTCCCAGCACCGGCAGCTATTTTAAGCGACCGACCGAATCCACCATTTCATGCAAGCGATGCGGCAAGCGACATTTGCCATGATAATGTCCAGCGTTTGGAAAGGTATGCTCCAAATGTAAAAGTAAAGGTCATTTTGCTAAGAATGCTTTACCAGTTAAATAGTGGAACAAACAAAAATCAATCAACATGGTTGATGAAGTATGCCTCAAAGACACGTTCTTCATTGACATGATTTCTGGTGGGGACAAGGATCGTCCAGATATGCAAAATAATAATGTTTTCATGATGATTTGCAGCAACAGTGAAGTAAATGCAGGAACTCCAAAAGACAAATGGACAGTTCCATTAATGATTAATGACACATTAATTAACTCAAACTCGACATGGGAGCGAGGGCCAACCTTATCAATTTTTCAGATTTAAAAGAACTGAGAATTAAACTGCAAGTGTTAAATAAAGCAGTAATACTGAAAGACTGCAATGGACATTAAATTACTATGCTCGGAGCATGCAAGCTCAATGTAACTGTGAAGAACAAAGTTGACTCAGTGAAGTTTTCCATTGCGAGTCGGACCGTGAGTCTTTACTAGGAGTGGAAGCTAGTTAAGCAAGTTTACAGTGCATGCTATAACCATACAACATACATCAGTAGATTCTATATTTAAGGAATTTCCTGGGATATTTCAAGCCTTTGGCATTTTACCTTTCACATATCATATCCAGTTAAAAGAGAATGCGTAACCAGTAATACAGGCACCAAGACATGTACCAGCGCCATTGAAAGACAGATTGAAGGATGACTAGAAAGGATGATGGCTTTAGGCGTAATCAAATGCACAGAAGAACCTACAGATTGGGTACTCTCGATGGTCTGCGTCAAGAAGAGAGATAACGACCTGCGAATCTGTATGGACCCCAAAGATCTGAACCTCAGCATTAAAAGAGAACATTATATGTTTCCAAAGAGGGAAGAAATCACAAATGAGATGTCAGGAGCAACATGTTTCAGTAAGCTAGATGCTTCACAAGGTTTCTGGCAGCTCAAGTTAGACAAATATAGCATGAAGCAATGTATTTTCAACACTCCATTCGGGCGATATTGTTTCTCAAGGATGCCATTTGGTATAACTTCCTTCGGATAATGGAGCACATCATTGAAGGCATTCCAGGAATCAAAGCTTATATTGATGACATAATCATCTGGGAAGCAATACTGGAAGAACATGACTAATGGCTTCTCAAGGTGCTGAAGAGCATTAAGAAGAATGGCTTAAAGTTGAATAAAGCCAAATGTTAATTTGGTGTTGGCAATATCACGTTCTTGGGAGATAAGCTTTCTGCAAAAGCTTTCTACATCTTGATCAAGTAAAAATGAAGGCAATCTTGAATATGCCACGTCCCAATGTCAAAAAAGGTATACTTAGAACGTTAGGAATGATCAACTTTGTAGTAAAATTTATTCCTGATCTCACAGCAAAAACTTTACACCTCAGAGAAATAATCAAGAAAGACACGATATTCCAATTGTCTACAAGACATGAATAGGAATGGCAAGCATTACAAGAAGCATTGTCGACAGTGCCAGTGCTGCCATTTTTTGACCCAACGAAGAAGATATCGACAGATGTGTTTAAAAATGGGTTAGGAGGGTTCTATTGCAACAAGACAATGAAGAAAATTGGCTTCCGATTGCCGATGTTTCCAGGTCAATGTCGGACACAGAGCGACGTTATGCTCAAATTGTAAAAGAATGCTTAAGTTTAATTAATGGTCTTGCTAAGTTCCATGACTATGTATATGGTCTACCAACTTTTATAGTGGAAACTGACCACAGACCACTGGTCACAATAGTTTTTAAAAAATCTGAATGAGATGTCCCCCAGGATTCAGCGCATGATGATGAAGCTACAAAAATATGATTTTGATCTAATCTACATGCCAGGCAAGCATCTCATCATAGCTGATGCACTATCTCGAGCCACAGGCATGGAAGAGATACACCAAGTGGATGAGGATGTTCAAGTCCATGTGAATCTTGTCACTGAGTATCTTCCAGTATCTGATAACGCATCAAGATTGATAAAGAAAGAAACAACCAAAGACAGTCAAGCAAAAGATCTCCAAGAGGGATGGCCTAAAGGTTCCTGCTCCAGCTATTATAATGAATTAAATGATGTAAATGGTTTTTTGCTTCAACAACAAAGAATTGTAATTCTACAATCATTAAGGTTGATAATCCTTGAAAGAATCCATGAAGGGCACTTGGAAATAGAGAAGTGCATGAGAAGAGCCAAGAACATGGCTTACTGGCCGGGCATCCACCGAGATATTCAAGTAACGGTAAAAAAAACTGCACACAGTGTAAGAAGATGAACAACTGCATACGGTGTAGGAAGCTAAAAAACTGTACACAGTGTCGGAAGCTTTGGTTCATGCTGTCAGAAGAACCAGTTATTCGAAGGTTATAGAGGAAACTAATTTTTCAAAAAAGGAGGCAACAGAGATTTTATGACAAATCTACAAGAAGGCTTCAGCCATTGCAAACAGATGAACACAGTCAGGCTGGAAGATCCAAATGGAAACAGATGGCTAAAGTATACAAAGGTACTGTAACAGGCAGGCCCTCATTCATATCTGATCATCACTGATGACGGAATAGTCTTAAGGAGAAACAGGAGAACTCTGCTGATGGTTCAGCAACCTTTTGTTATGAAACCACAAGAAGACATTCTGAGCAATCCTCAGACAGGTGAAAAAGATACATTTCAGCATACAGATTCAGACCTATGTAAGAATGCACAAATTCAAGAAGAACAACAAGAAAGAACTGCAACAGGGCGGCATGTGACACAGTGGTTAGCACTGCTGCCTATGGTGCTGAGGACCTGGGTTCGAATCCCGGCCCTGTGTCACTGTCCGTGTGGAGTTTACACATTCTCCCCGTGTCTGCATGGGTTTCACCCCACAACCCAAAGATGTGCAGATTAGATGGATTGGCCATGCTTAATTGCCCCTTAATTGAAAAAAATAATAATTGGGTACTCTAAATTTTAAAAAAAAGAAAGAACTGCAACAACAAATGAAGATAAAACATTGTCACAAGTTCAATCACTGCTCAGGATGTTAACAAGATAAAGACGTAAACCTGAGAGTCTGAAATTGTGATGAACTGTAAATAGTTAAATGTTCTAAAGAATGATGAATATCATATTGTATTGTAAAACAAAGACATGAATGTAAATCGTTACATTTCCAAAGGAAAGGGAATGTGATGATAAGCAATCATGTGTATAATGATGTAAATGACCTCTGACCAGCAGGTCACAGTGTAAAACTACCATGTGACTCTGTAGCTCGAGGAGTTGGTAATTAGTCGTGTTAGTAAATAGTAGCTCTAGGATAATTTATCAGTATTAATAGTTTGGAATACATTTCTTATAGTTATATTTACCATGCATTTATTTTATAATAAAATACTTTAACTAGTCAAGAACTAGACGTTCTACTGTGCATCATTCCTACCTGCCAAGCACCAGAATGTAACACTGTCACTCTGCCCGAGCTTATGGCTGCTGCTATTTCCTCCCGGGCAACACTGTCTTCCCTGTGGCTGACCCTCCGGGACGCTCGGGGGAACAGGACATCACTGCTGGCCTCGACCGCCTCTAGGGGCCTCTCCATGTCTGTATTTCCGATACATGGGGCTGGTCACCTCAACATCACGGCTGTGAACTGAGTGGGGTTGGCTGTGCAAGAACAGTTTATGTGCTGCTCTACCTTGTAACCAGGGGGCTGGCGAGTGTGGTCCTGGCGAATCAGCTGGCCAGCTACAATTTTCTAGCATGAAGCCCTTGGGACCTCCTTAAGTGGACCAATTAACATTGGATTGCAGTGCTGGTCTCACCGGGCTGAGCACTGGGAAGCTCATGGCAGTTCCCGCTCACAGCCCCACTAAGGAACCTTTTCATTGAATTGCACTCTTTAGGTCCTCTTCACTACCTGTTTTCCCACCTATTTTAGTATCATCCACAAATTTTGCTATGTTACACTCTGTCCATGCTTGCAAATCATCTATATAGATCATAAACAGTTGAGGTCCGAGGATTGATCCCTGCGGAACCCCTCTAATTTACATCCACAGGTTCCCCATTATTCACCTTGCTGGTTACGTCCTCAAAGATCTCAAGCAAGTTTGTCAAGCATGGCTTACCTTTCATAAAACCAATCTGACAATGGTGGATTGAGCTTTGTCTTTCCAAATGTTCAGTCATCTCCTCCTTAATGATTGATTCCAGTAACTTCCCAACCACAGAGGTCAATCTAACCAGTACATAGTTTCGTTCTTTTTGCCGCTCTCCCTTTTTGTATAGGGGCATGTCATGTGAGAGTACCTTTAAGAAATGGATGTTTAAGCAATGTATCTTTACAAACAAATGAAATGGCCACAGGGCATGTGGGTATTACTGATTCAAACAAAGCTGGTAGGTAGAGCTAGTGAAGTCTTTGCATCACTACCGGGGGAGGTATCTGGGACGTATGAGGGGGTGAAAAAATCCATCTTAGGTGCATATGAACTAGTGCCTGAAGCCTACAGACAAAGGTTTAGAAATTTAAGGAAAGAATTTGGTCAAACATACATGGAGTTTGAAAGGCACAAACAGAGTAATTTTGATAGATGGATAAGGGCTTTGAAAATAGATCAAATGTATGAAGCTCTAAGAGAAATTATACTTTTGGAGGAGTTTAAAAATTCAATTCCTGATGTAGTGATAACTCATATGGAAGAGCAGAGGGTTAAAACTGCGCGATTAGCAGCAGAAATGGCAGATGATTATTAATTAGTTCATAAATCAAAGCTTGGTTTCAGATATCAGTTTCAGCCGGTGAGGGATAGAAACTGGGGACATGAGAAATACTCAAGTGGTAAAGGTAAAGCTGATCTGATGGGAGATAATAAATAGAGTGTACCTCAGGTTAAAAAAGAGATCCAGGAGGGTGGAAAGAAATGAAAAGTTTCAAATGTTTTCACTGTAATAAACTAGGCCATGTAAAGTCACAGTGTTGGTGGTTGAAGAAAAGCACTGGGAAGGCTGATGTGGTAAAACAGGATGAGACAGTGGGGCTTGTAAAAGTGGTAAAGGAAAGCCCAAGTGAAGCGAAGGACGTGCAAAAGATTGTACAGCCTGATCAAGAGGTGATTGATAAGAAGATACCAGATGTCTTTAAAGAATTTACTTGTGTGGGTAAAGTTTACTCATGCGTATCAGGAGGAGCAGGTAAAGAAGTTACAATTTTAAGAGATACAGGAGCTAGTCAATCTTCAATGGTAAGAGGTGAGGAATTATGTAGTTTGGGAAGAATGTTGCCAGAAAAGGTGGTAATCTGTGGAATTCAGAATGAGAGGAGTAGCGTTCCATTATATAAGGTAAGGTTGGAAAGTACAGTGAAGAGTGGTGAAGTGGTATTAGGAGTAATAGATAAACTATCTTGTCCAGGAATACAGTTTATCTTGGGTAATGATATAGCTGGATCACAGGTGGGGGTGATGCCTACTGAGGCTATGGCAGGTGAGGACCTTGAGAGGATTGTTATCACTAAGGAGGTAGTGATGGGCAAGCTAATGGGGCTAAAGGTAGACAAGTCTCCTGGCCCTGATGGAATGCATCCCAGAGTGCTAAAAGAGATGGCTAGGGAAATTGCAAATGCACTAGTGCTAATTTACCAAAATTCACCAGACTCTGGGGTGGTCCCAGCGGATTGGAAATTAGCAAACGTGACACCACTGTTTAAAAAAGGAGGTAGGCAGAAAGCGGGTAATTATAGGCCAGTGAGCTTAACTTCGGTAGTAGGGAAGATGCTGGAATCTATCATCAAGGAAGAAATAGCGAGGCATCTGGATGGAAATTGTCCCATTGGACAGACGCAGCCTGGGTTCATAAAGGGCAGGTCGTGCCTAACTAATTTAGTGGAATTTTTTGAGGACATTAACAGTGCGGTAGATAACGGGAAGCCAATGGATGTGGTATATCTGGATTTCCAGAAAGCCTTTGACAAGGTGCCACACAAAAGGTTGTTGCATAAGATAAAGATGCATGGCATTAAGGGGAAAGTAGTAGCATGGATAGAGGATTGGTTAATTAATAGAAAGCAAAGAGTGGGGATTAATGGGTGTTTCTCTGGTTGGCAATCAGTAGCTAGTGGTGTCCCTCAGGGATCAGTGTTGGGCCCACAACTGTTCACAATTTACATCGATGATTTGGAGTTGGGGACCAAGGGCAATGTGTCCAAGTTTGCAGACGACACTAAGATAAGTGGTAAAGCAAAAAGTGCAGAGGATACTGGAAGTCTGCAGAGGGATTTGGATAGGCTAAGTGAATGGGCTAGGGTCTGGCAGATGGAATACAATGTTGACAAATGTGAGGTTATCCATTTTGGTAGGAATAACAGCAAAAGGGATTATTATTTAAATGATAAAATATTAAAACATGCTGCTGTGCAAAGAGACCTGGGTGTGCTAGTGCATGAGTCGCAAAACGTTAGTTTTCAGGTGCAACAGGTGATTAAGAAGGCAAATGGAATTTTGTCCTTCATTGCTAGAGGGATGGAGTTTAAGACTAGGGAGGTTCTGCTGCAATTGTATAAGGTGTTAGTGAGGCCACACCTGGAGTATTGTGTTCAGTTTTGGTCTCCTTACTTGAGAAAGGACGTACTGGCACTGGAGAGTGTGCAGAGGAGATTCACTAGGTTAATCCCAGAGCTGAAGGGGTTGGATTACGAGGAGAGGTTGAGTAGACTGGGACTGTACTCGTTGGCATTTAGAAGGATGAGGGGGGATCTTATAGAAACATATAAGATTATGAAGGGAATAGATAGGATAGATGCGGGCAGGTTGTTTCCACTGGCGGGTGAAAGCAGAACTAGGGGGCATAGCCTCAAAATAAGGGGAAGTAGATTTAGGGCTGAGTTTAGGAGGAACTTCTTCACCCAAAGGGCTGTGAATCTATGGAATTCCTTGCCCAGTGAAGCAGTAGAGGCTCCTTCATTAAATGTTTTTAAGATAAAGATAGATCGTTTTTTGAAGAATAAAGCGATTAAGGGTTATGGTGTTCGGGCCGGAAAGTGGAGCTGAGCACACAAAAGATCAGCCATGATCTCATTGAATGGTGGAGCAGGCTCGAGGGGCCAGATGGCCTACTCCTGCTCCTAGTTCTTATGTTCTTATGTGATTGATAAGCCAGTGGAAAATCAGACAACTGAAGTGTTGAAGGACGAATATCCTGGAATTTTTCCGGATTGTGTAGTAACAAAGTCGCAAAGTCACAGGTTAAGACAGGAGGGGAAATCAAAGAGTGAAGATGAAGTTGAAGTGCAATTATCAGAAACAATTTTTCATCAGATGGTTGAAAAAGAACAAGAACAGGTGGAGGATGAGGCAGATATTTTTCATTCAGGAAAATTGGCGGAGTTACAACAGAAAGATGTAGAAATAAAACGGATTTTTCAGAAAGCATATAAGGAAGAGGAATCTGAGAGTATACCAGAGTGTTATTACAGTAAAAGTGATGTCTTGATGAGAAAATGGAGACCTGTACATATGCAGGCGGATGAAAAGTGGGCAGAAGTTCATCAAGGAATATTGCCGGTAGGGTATAGAAAGGAGGTGTTGCGAGTGGCACATGAGGTACCAGTGGGAGGTCATTTGGGGATAAGAAAAACTCAAGCTAAAATCCAGAAACATTCTTATTGGCCTGGACTTCATAAAGATGTAGTTAAATTTTGTCAATCATGTCACACATGTCAAGTGATAGGGAAACCTCAAGCAGTGATTAAATCAGCACCCTTAATACCCATTCCAGCGGGAGACTTCCGGTGACGGCGGGCGGGAGGCGGCCGCACAATGGAGGGCTCCCGTCGGGAAAGTCATTTTCGGGGCTTTAAGCCCTGTCCCAGGGTCCACGGAGGCGGCAAAAGCAGGTGGAAGGCACAGAGGCGGCACAGTGCAGAAAAATGTCGAGGGTGAACAAAAAATTGTCTGTAAAGAAAACAGCTGAAGGTCCGTCGGGGAGTGGAAAGGTCACCACGGGGTCACCAAGGAAAATGGAGGCTGGAGCACCAGAGGAGGCCGCATTGCTTACGGCTGAAGAAATAACTAAAGTGATGGCTGCGGAATTCGAAAGGCAGTTTACAAGATACATGGAGACAATGAGGAAGGAGATGAGGGCGGTTTTGAGTGCGTTGGTGGAGGAGGCGATTTCCCCGGTGATGACGGCGGTAGCGAGCGCAGTGGCGGAGGTGCGAGAGCAAGGGGAGGCGCTGAAGGAAGTGGAGGAGACGTTATTGCAGCACGGTGATCAATTTGCCTCGATGGGGAAGGAGATGCGGAAGGTAATGGACATTAACAAGGATCTGCGAGGAAAAATGGAAGACCTGGAAAACAGATCCAGGCGACAGAATTTGAGGATTGTGGGGCTACCCGAAGGAGTTGAAGGACCGAGGCCGATTGAGTATTTTGCCGTGATGCTGGCGAAACTATTGGGGAAGGGGGAGGATCCCTCCTGATATGAACTGGATTGGGCTCATCGGTCGTGGAGGCCTGTACCAATGGTGAGTGAGCCGCCAAGGGTAGTGACTCTGTGCTTCCGTAGGTACAGTGTGAAGGAGAAGGTCCTGAGCTGGGCCAAGCAGAAGCGGGTGGTGCAGTGGGCTGGAGCTGGTATACGTGTATACCAGGACTTTATGGTGGAGCAGACGAGGAGGCGGGCTGCCTTCAACCGGGTGAAGAGGACACTGTACATTAGTAAGGTGCAGTGCGTCATTGTATATCAAGCGAAGCTGAGGGTGACTTACAAGCTCAGGGACATTTATTTTGGAACGGCGGAAGCAGCGGAGGAGTTTGCGAAGGCAGAAGGACTGTGGCAGAACTGAGAAATTGAGAAATGGACATGTGCCGATGTGACCTCATGACTGACTGTATTTTTTTGTTTCACTGCGTGCAGGTGTATGGGCGAAAGGAGCCAATGTTGTATATATTGGGACACGGGAAGTGATGGGACTTTCACTCGAAATGAGGGCTCTTTGGGGTGTAGGTGGATATGCGGGGTTTGTGTGCTAAAAGGGGATTTCTGGGATTTCCTAGGGCCGGGCAAGGGGGAAAGGGACCCGGGCGGGGTCCTCCACGCTGGCCGGTTTAAGCCGGCCAGTGAACAGGGGTGAGGTGGGGGAGGGCTGCGGCCATCGGAGCCTGGCAGAACGGGTCCGAGTGGTCTAGCCGGGGTGGAAAGTTGGGGGGGAAGGAACCGAGGTTGGGGGGAGGAGTTTTACAAGAGGCAGTGGATGGGAGGAGTTGGAGACTGGGGGGGGGGTGGGGTACAACTCTTGGGTATCATGTCCTGTACTCTTTCAGAGGTTGGATGGCGTTGAGTGTAGGGGGGGAGGGGGAGTGGACTCTATAGGTCAATGGTGACCATGGGCGGTCCCGGACTCCTTTTTCTTTTTCTCTTTTGTTTTTTGTTTCCACCGTGGGAGGATTTGTTTTATTGGATGCATATATTGACAGGTGGGCCGTTGTTTGGGATGGTGGGAGGATGGGATCGTTGGTATTGTTAAGGGGATTGATTTTGTATTTGTTACCGTTTACTGTTTGTGGGTGGGGTGTAAATTTTGAAGGAAAATGTGAAAATGGAGAAGAAAAACATTTTAAAAATATATATAATAATACCCATTCCAGCATTGGACGAACCTTTTACAAGGGTCCTAATTGATTGTGTAGGACCGCTTCCTAAAACAAAAAGTGGGAATCAATATCTTGACTATAATGGATGTGTCTACTAGGTTTCCAGAGGCCATTCCAGTACGTAATATTACAGCTAAAAAGATTGTGGAGGAGTTACTTAAATTCTTTACTAGGTATGGACTACCCACAGAAATTCAATCGGATCAAGGATCAAATTTTACCTCAAAGTTATTCAAAGAAGTTATGGATAGCTTAGGAATAAAACAATTTAAATCAATTGCGTACTGTCCAGAATCGCAGGGAGTGTTAGAAAGGTGGCATCAGACATTAAAGACAATGTTGAGGGCTTATTGTCAAGATTATCCAGAGGATTGGGATAAAGGAATTCCATTCGTACTGTTTGCAATTAGGGATGCACCTATGAGTCAACCAAATTTAGTCCTTTTGAACTAATTTTTGGTCATGAGGTAAGAGGACCACTTAAATTGATTAAAGAAAAATTGGTGGGTGAGAAATCGGAAATTACACTATTGGATTACATGTCAAATTTTAGGGAATGATTAAATAGAGCAGGTGAATTGGCTAGACAACATTTAAATGTTGCACAACATGTGATGAAACGGGTCACGGACATGAAATCCAAAGTTCGTAGTTTTGCCAGTGGAGATAAAGTTTTAGTGTTGCTACCAGTGGGAGGTGAACCTTTAAAAGCTAGGTTTTGTGGATGTGATAAGATTGAAAGAAAATTAAGTGAGGTGAATTATGTGGTAAAAATACCAGATAGAAGGAAGACTCACCGAGTGTGTCATGTGAATATGCTTAAAAGATACTTTGAAAGGGAAGGAGAGAAAAAGGAGGTTTTAATGATTCTGACTCAAAGTGACAAACCTAATCCAGATAACTGTGAATTTGACATACCTCAAATTAAATTGGAAAATGTGGATGTTCTTAAAAATTGGGATAAATTGTTGAGTTATCATCCAGAGGAAAAACAAACTGACCTGAAAGAGTTATTGATATCACATGGGCATATTTGTGGCGATAAATTGGGAAGTACTAAAATGGCTATACATGATGTAGATGTGGGAAATGCTGTTCCAATCAAACAACATCCATATCGACTTAATCCTTTAAAATTGGCACAGGTTAACAAAGAGATTGAGAGTATGCTTAAAAATGGCATAATTGAAGTGGGTTGCAGCCAATGGAGCTCACCCATAGTGATAGTACCTAAACCAGACGGTACCCAACGGTTGTGTGTGGACTATAGAAACGTGAATGCAGTTACAAGAACGGACTCTTATCCTATCCCACGTTTGAAGGATTGCATTGAGAAAGTGGGACAATCTGCTTTTATTTTCGACTTCCAGACATGGAAAGAACATTTAAAACATTGTATGCAGTTCTTCGATCGACTTTAGGTGGCGGGTTTGGTGCTGAACCTAGCCGAAAGTGAATTTGGAGAAGCCTGAATCACTTTCCTTGAGGAGTTTCCGATACCCTCAAGACGAAGGGAAATAATGCGATCTCTTAGCATGAATGAATTTGATCGAACCTTTGTGCAAAAGATGTGTAGCGTGTTGCTCCACTGATGGAATTGCTGAAGAAACGTAAAAAATGTAAATGGACAGGGGATTTTCAACAGGCTTTTGTCTGCCTGAAAGCTGTGATCACCAATGTTCCTGTATTGGAGAATTGCAAGGGGCTGTGTGGTCAGATGGAACTACAGTATCTGATTCTAAAGAGAAATGCCGAGGAGTAGAGTAATGGATGGATCGTGCAGAGACTTTCTTGTTCAACGAGACTGTCAATCGAGAAGGTTTTCGGTTAGAGAAAGAAGAACGTGTACAATGGACTATATTATTATGCCTGTTTGTGTGTGTTGGGTTTTGTTTAAACAAAAAAGTATTTTTACTGTGTACATTTCTTAATTGATGGTACAAGGTTAAAAATGAAAGCATCTTGAAGTTGATGGTTTATTTTTTTTCTTGGGGGAGGTGTCATGTGAGAGTACCTTTAAGAAAGGGATGTTTAAGCAATGTACCTTTAAGAAGTGGAGCTGATCATATTACTGAAATGATGTCAGAGGGTGGGGGGAGCTGAGCTGAGCTCACTTCTGCTTTTAGTTTCAGTTTGAGGAGAAAGCTGGGAGTGTCCATGTGTTTTGCTGAGAGCTGCAGGAAGAAAACACAGAGCTTGCTGAGAGCTGCAGGAAAAAAACAGAGCTGGTCTGTTGATGTCTGCAAATCCAAAGACTATAAATATATTGAATGTAACCTCATGTCTGCTTTGAAGGTTTGAAGCCTTTTGGATGTTTAAAGGAACAGTTTGAAGGATTATTTAGTGTTGTAGTCTTTTGGGATTATCTTTGAAGTAATGGGTGTTACGGTTTTCAATGTTTGTTTTTAAAGGTTAAATTGAGTTCATAGAATAAACATTTTTTTGTTTTAAAAACCATTTGTCCATAATTGCTGTATCACGCCTGGAGAGTACGCCGTGTTCTTCCCACACCACAATCTATTACAAGTTGTGTCACATTAATGAGTTTCCAATCCAGTGGGACTCTTCCAGAATCCAGGGAATTCTGAAATATTATAACCAATACATCCACTATTTCCACTGCCACCTCCCTTAATACCCTAGGTTGCAGATTATCAGGTCCCAGAGACTTAACTGCCTTTAATCCCATTAGTTTATTAAAACCATCTCCCTAACGATGGTTATTGCATCAAGTTCCTCTGCATTAAATGCCATTTTTTGACTTTTTTTATTATCCTCTACCATGAAGAAAGAGGCAAAATATTGGTTCAGTGCCTCCACCATCTCGGTGTTCTCCATTATTTCTTCATCTCTAAAGGGCCAACATTTACTTAAGCTATTCTCTTCATCGTTATATACTTATCGAAGCTTTTGGTATCAGTGTTTATGTTTTCTGTGAGTTTCCTTTCATTGTTCGTCTTAGCTCTTTTGATTTTATTTTTAGTAGCCTCTTGCCGAACCCTAAAATTCTCCCAATCCTCCAACTTACAACAAATTTTGCAGTATGGTGTACCCTAGTTTTTGCCTTAATGTCTTCCTTGACTTTCTTGTTTAGCCAGGGAACGTTTTTCTCCCTTTTATAATTTCTCTTCCTCTCAGAAATATTCTTTAATTGAGGCATATTTAATATCTCCCTGAACATCTGCCATTGTTCTTCAACTGTCCTACCCTTAATTATTTGTGCCAAGTCTACTTGGGCCAACCTTTCCTCATTCCTGGACAATGACCTCTGCCAATGCTAAAACCCTTATATGGCTCTCTGTCTTCTCTCGCTCAATCTGAGTTTGAAATTCTAGCATGCTGTGATCACTCCTTCTAAGAGGATCCTTAACGACAAGACTATTTATCAACCCTTCTTCATTACATAATACTAAATCTAAAATAGCCTGTTCCCTGGTTGGTCCATAACATATTGCTCCAATAAACAATCCCTCATATACTCAATGAAATCTCTCTCGAGGCTACCTTTGCCAATTTGATTAATCCAGTCATTACCTTCATTATTTATTGCTTTTTACTATGTCCCAATTTGGAAGCATTGCTCAGAGGCCTGTAAATTACTCCTACCAAGGAGCTGTTCCCCTTGTTTTTTTTATTTCCACCCAGATCGATTTAACATTCTGCCCCTTAGTGCCAATATAAATTCTTAACACAGTCTTGATGTCATCTTTAACCAATAAGGCAACTCCACCTCCTGTCCCATCCTGTCTATCCTTTGAGAATACTGAGTAACCTTGGACATTCAACTCCCAGTCCTGGTCCTCCAGCAACCATGTTTCAGTAATCCCCACCAAATGATACCCTTTGTCTCTATTTGTGCCGTCAGCTCATTGACCTTATTCCAAATACTGTGGGCATTCAGGTACAAGATTTTTAAATATGTCCGACTGATTGACTTTCCCTTGCAAGATTTTCTTGTGCACTATGCTTTTCATACATCCTGACCTCCTTTTACTCTCTGATAACACTCAGCCTCATCCCCAACTTTCACTCCCAAAGTCACCTTGCATTTTGATTTTTTATGTTACCTTTCCCCTCCATAGTCATTGGACTGGCCCTGCCTCTTATATTTCTTTGTTGCCGCAAAGAGAAAAGGTATGGAGGTGCCCACACTCTGGATTCTTGTCAAACATGATGAAAGGTTTATTATGGGTGTTGCTTTTCCAATCAAGATGGAGATCTGCTCATTTGATGCAGAACCAGCAACAACGTATTCCCAGATACATAACATCATTCTCTCTTTATTTTATTAGTGCACTGACAACAATTAACATTTATACAACAGATCCCTTGATATATTGTCCGGGATTCTCCGAGCCCGCGACGGGTTGGAGAATCGCTGGGGGTGCAGGTAATTCCCACCATGCCACTCCAACGCCGGGCTGCCAATTCTCCGGCGACCGGGGAATCGGCGGCAATCGCGCCTGCGCGGTCGCCATGGCGCCGGTCGAGGGAAGCTGAAATAGGCCATCGTGGCGATTCTCCGCAGGCAACGGGCTGAACTCCCACCGAGTTCCGCCGAGTCCGGCCGGCGTGGTTCAAACCTGGTACCACCCAGCGGGAGCTCGGACCCGCGGCCACTGTGGACATCCTGGTGGGGGGATCTGACTACGGGGGGTCCTCCACGGGGTCCAGGCCTGCGATCGTGGGCTTCCGATTGGCGGTTGGCCGCAATCTGGAGGGGGCCTACATCCTTCCGCACGAATGATATGACCAAGGTAATTTGTGGATAGTTTGAAAAAGGCACACTTTCCCTTAACTCTCAGGTAACCACTCTGGGGGAGTTTCCAAATTCCCAAGTGTTCCTGTTCACTCAAACCGGTGATGAGTCTGTCATCGAAATAACATTGTACTCCATTCAATCCACTTAGAATTTGATCCATGGATCTTTGAAAAAGAGCAGGCGCAGATGTTATTCCAAAAGGAAGTCTTCTGTAACAAAACAGAGTTTTGCGTGTTTTGATGGTGACGAGCGGCTGTGATTTGTCAACACATTTATCTGCAGATACACCTGTGAAAGATCAATTTTACTGCATTCCTGTCCTCCAGAATGTGCAGAGAACAAGTCTTCTGTGGGAGTATCTGTGGGAAGTGCTGGGCCGGTTTGGGTTCGGACGGGGGCCCAATTGCTATACAGGGCGGCGGCGGCGAATGTAAGGACAAATCGGGTGAGTTCGGACTACACAGTGGGACCAGGCAAGGGTGCCCTCTCTCCCTGTTGCTTTTTGCCTTGGCGATAGAGCCACTGGCTTAGGGCGTCTGGGAGTTGAAGAGGGATAGTGCAGGAGGTTGGAGCATAAGGTCTCGCTATATGTGGATGATCTGCTGCTTTACATATCGGATCCACTGGGAGGCATTGGGGTTATCATGAATATTTTGGAGGAATATGGCCAGTTTTCCGGATATTAGTTAAACACGGGAAGAGTGAGGTCTTCCCGATCCAGGCAAGGGGGCAGGAGAGGAGGAGGTTGGGTGAGCCTCCGTTTAAAGTGGTGGGGGTGACTTTTAGGTATCTGGGCACCCAGGTGGCGCAGCGATGGGATCAACGACATAAATTGGCATCTGTGGAAATCATAGATACCTAAAGGTCACCCCCACGATTTTAAACGGCAGCTCATCCAACCTCCTCCTCTCCTGTCCCCTTGCCTGGATCGGGAGGACCTCACTCTTCCCGTGTTTAACTTATATCCGGAAAACTGGCCAAATTCCTCCAAAATATTCATGATAACCCCAATGCCTCCCAGTGGATTCCATATGTAAAGCAGCAGATCGTCCACATATAACGAGACCTTATGCTCCAACCTCCTGCACTATCCCTCTCCAACTCCCAGACGCCCTAAGCGCCATTGTCAGTGGCTCTATCGCCAAGGCAAAAAGCAACAGGGAGAGTGGGCACCCTTGCCTGGTCCCACTGTGTAGTCCAAACTCACCCGATTTGTCCTTACATTCGCCGCCGCCCTGTATAGCAATTGGGCCCCCGTCCGAACCCAAACCGTCCAAAGCCGGGAGTGTGGGTGAGCGACCTGGCGGAGTTCCTTCGGTTGGAAAAAGTTAAGTTCGCCTTAAGAGGATCAGTGGATGGGTTTGATCCGGAGGTGGAAACCGTTTATTGACTTCTCCGAGGATAATTAAGATGTCAGCAGAGGAGTGCAGGGAGGGGGGGGGGGGGATAAGGGGGTAACATGGGGAAGGCAGGATGATCTGAAGGGAATGGCGGGGAGGGTGCGGCAGATGGGTGTTATTTGTTTTTTGTTATGAGTTTTCCTTTTTGTTCTCATTCAGATTTTGACTGTGTTCATTGTACAGACAAAATGCCTTAATAAAAATATATACTTTTAAAATTTCATGCGATAAGCAGGAGAACCTCTTTTCTTTTAAAAAAAAAAAATTTGTATTAAGTTTTTAACATTTTATACGTAACTAACAGTCAGACAATAAAGCAGATATCAACAATCCCAACAAACTATAGCAACCAAAAACAATCCCGCCCAACAATTATAACCTCCCCCCTTCCCAACAGAACACACCCCCCAACAGTAACCAGACCCTTGAATTGCAATATAAACGGATGCCATCTGCGGTAGAATCCGTTGATCGCTCCCCTCAACATGAACGTAACTTTCTCGAGATGCAAAAGCTCCATCAAGTCACCCAGCCATGCTGAGGCACTGGCCGTTGCTGCCTACGTCCAACACAGTAGGACCTTCTGCAGAGGGAGAACCCTTTTTCAACCCATGTCTCTAAAGGTCTTCTGCGGGATCCTCTACCAAAGTGTAATGCACTATCTCACTTGATCAATTCCCTTAAATAGCTCATTCACTTTTTTGCATCTAATTTTTTTAAAGTTCCCTTCCTGACTCCTGAACCTCCAGTTCACAGTGGTATTCTGTGGTCACTCAGCCCAAAGGATGCTATGTCTTCAAATCTTCATAAGTTGTCTCGTTTGTTTATAACACCAGATCAAGATCAGCAATGTTTTCCTGACTGACTGGGTCAAGAAACAGCCATGCTGTACAACAGCCAATCTTTAACTGTAAGCTACTTGGGCTTTCTCAATTTATATTCAGTCAATGGAAAAAGCTGATCAAAATACTTTCCTGCTCTGTCAACCTCTTCCTACCTCTTCTTAAAGCAAACTTTCTTCCCTCTTATGTTGACGTGGAGGCTTGTGGAATACCTTTGATGCATTCTTGAATTTTCTTTGCAGTAGAGATGTTTGTCTGGTTAAAATATGCATTGATTATACGTCTTACCAGTACAGGCATTATATTCATGAATATTAGTGTGCAACACTTCAAGAGGATTACACATTTAAAATATATCTGACATGATTATGGTTTGTTGGAAAGTCTGGTTGAACACTTTACATGTTAACCTCACCCACGGGGTCGTTAAATTTGGAAAAATTCCGACTTTACAATTTCATCTCAGCACTGTCTTTTAAAAAGCTTTCTGAATCATTAAGAGGAATTCCTTTAGCCCACATAACCTGTGAACACCCATTTTAGGCTGACAGGAATATTCAGTCGGATAAAAATTGACAAATAAAACTTTTACCTCTTTCAGCTGGTTATTGTCAAGTGCTTATTCACAACTACCTTTTCATTCAAGTTATTACCCAAAGGGAAATAACACCCCATGAGGTTTGTCTGTGTCATGAGTACTGCAGAGCTTTTGACCACGACTCGAACCAGAAAAGCATTCCAAGCAACCGCAGCCTTCAATTTGTGGAGCAACTTTGCTTGTTCGATTTTATGCAAATACAGCTACACTACATTATAGAGATTTCCAAACTCATCTCTTCTTGGGGAAAAAAGAATGAATCCGGTCTTTGTGCAGTGGTATAACAGTGACTCCAAAGGGCATAAAAAGAAAATCAGGAGAGATGTAAAGCAAATCTGCTACCTCACTGTCATCTGTTTGACACCACTGCACAAAGTCAAGAGGCTGGATTCTCCGCACCCCGACGGCGGGGCGGAGAATCCAGTTTAACGTCGAAATCGGCGCCGTGGCGGAGAATCCAGGATCTGATTTTTTTGCAGAAATCAGGATCGGCGCCGGTTCACCGATTCTGCGGGTCGCCAAGAAGCAACGTACTCAGGGAGTACGCTGTGCCTTCTGGGGCCATTGCCAGAGGCCTGCTCAGCAATTCTCCACCCCGCCTGGCCCAAGTCCCGATGGCGTAGAACTAATGTGCTTCAGCCAGTCGGGATACTCGTGTGGCGGCTGCAAACTCAGTCCATGGCCGCCCTGATTGGGGGCGGGCAGATCGGAGGCCAGGCGGGGCCTTATATGCGGCCGGGGAATGTTCGTGCGGGGGTTGAGGGTCGGGTCCGCAGCCGATCGGGGGTTCTCTTTCATGGGTCTGGCTCCGCGGTCCGAGTCCGCCAGGGAGCACAGCGTGGCCGCTGGAGGTCGCCGCCGTGCGCATGTGTGGCCTTTGACCTGGAGGTATGGGGGGGCCATATCTGCAGAAAAAGCTGCGAGATTCACTCCGGGTCCCTGCTAGCCTCCTGCGGGGCTTAGAATTAGTGGTCCATATCACGCCAGTTTTCCTGGCGTGAAACTCCACCGTTTTGATGCTGGCTTCAGCACTTTGTCTCAAAATCGGAGATTCCAGCCCAAGATCTATCTGAAAGTGACGAACACTGAAAGTTAAATCTTTCACAACTCTTTCACAGATGTAAAGACGTTAACTGTAAAAATGAACTAAACAGTAATAAAGACGGTGACACTAAAACCAAAGAGTAATATAATTATTGGAGCAAATCATCACCTTAAGTAATTGCGGTCCAGAATTTCACATGCCAGGAACTCATATCAATAGTTTGGCCAAAGGCTTGCCGTGGGAAATTATTGCTTGATCTCATTAAGGATGAGAACATAACGTTCTTAAGGATTGCCTGGAGAGAAGAGTATTTCAAAAACAGTTATTGAAAACACGATTGGTCTCAAAAGTTCAAAGAACTAAAGATAATGTTGTTTGACTTGTGTTCATGGAAGCCTGTATGCAATAACGTTTGGCAGAAATTTACATGTTGCAGATTTATTAAAAGCTTTTAATTAGTTGAGCTGTACAAATCGGTGTGCAAAAAAAATAATTAGCACCAATTCAATGCTGTTTGGATAAATTGGGTGTAACTATTAATAGGTGCAAAAACAAGCCATGGAGCTTAATTTACAATGTACTTTCTTTATTGGTTCTTTTCGTGTTCTATTGCCATAGAAAATTATTCTTAGATTGAGTATTTTTTTCTTAATTGTAGGCTCAGCACAGGAATAAAGTGATCGGAACTGCTGACATAATTGCTTGGGAGACCAATGGTACTCGAACCAAACTCATTAAAAATCATTTTTAAATCATCTTTAATGTATTTGCACCTTGTGGGATTCAACACTCAGTATTATGATAAAAGTTTAACTATGCTTATTTTTAAAAGAGGTTATTCTGCTTAACCCTCAACTTTCTGAATAAACGGGATGGTTTCACAAGTAGATTCCCCCATGCCCTTGTTCAAAGACAACAAATTAACCGTATTGATAGAAATAGAAATGTTGAGCAACATATTCAGTAATCACACCAAGTAACGTGAAAGGTTGGATCCCATGTTTTAGGTGCTCTATACCTTTATTACCATAAAATATAGCTCCTTTAAATATTATGGCCAGTTAGGGGTTAATTGCAGTCAATGAGAGAAATTTGTAGATTACAGCTGCATGTATACATCAAGTTGGAAGATAGAATATACTCACAAAAATTAAATCAACTTCTTCTGGTTCAAGCTTTCTTTTCACAATTTTAAGTGGGACTCACGTGTATATGATGCAAGATATTTATGTAGATAGATACACAATACCTTTTACGAATCATTCGGGAAAGTCTCCGGAATATGGATATTCAAATTAAATGAAACTCTGGAGCACTTATCCAACACAGTTATTTTTTCTCCTGCCCCACAATTAGTCTTGGCACCAGAGCCAATAGAACAGGCAGTCTCATGTAAAGTTTGTCCCTCCTGAATTCGTGAGATGAAGCGTTGAAAGAGGATGTGAAGAAATTTGACCCATTTTTACTCTGCATTCAATTGGTATGTGGTTCATAGATTGGTGATGATAAAGAGACCGATTTTTCTACTTGTATTCTTGTTGTGAGTAACTTGGTGCCATCTTGAAAAAATCAGCCTGTCATTAGGTTTACATCAGTAACACAACAAAATCTGAAGAAACACAGATTTGAACGCGAGATAAGAAAGTAACTGCCTTTGGCATCAAGATGGTTCCTCACCTGGTTGAATACTGAGGAACTTGAAGCAAAACAGAGGTCATTGGGAAAATGTCACAGCTGCTGATGTTCAGTCTTACACAAAGGACAATGGAAATGGTAGTTGATGTAATTATTGCAGCTTCACAGTATTGCAGCAGCATTCCTCATGACAGTATCCTGAATGCTGCTTCATCTTCAGTTGCTTCATTCATTACCTCCCTTCCATCATAAAGTCAGCGGTGTTCATTGTTGATTCCATCATGCTCATAATTTCTCCAGTAAATGTGTAGCCTATAGCAAGATTAGATCTCATTTTGACAAGTGTGAAATAACCACACAAGTGCTGTGCAATGACCATCATCAATAAGGAAAATTCTATCTGCTGTCTTCTGACCTTCAAAGGCCCCAACAACACGGGGGTCATCAATAGCTAAGTGCTTAATAGGACAAACACCATTACTGCACACACCCTGTGATAACTGGCTGCTGACTTCTCCTGTCTAGCATCTAGAATGCTGAAATCAATAGTGTGATGCAATAACAATCATTCACCTGGACGTGTGCAGCTACATCAATACCCAAGAACCTGAAGAACAGTCAGTCAACTTTTAAAACATTTTTCCAATTAAGGGGCAATTTAGCGTGGCCAGTCCACCTACCTGCATATCTTTGGGTTGTGGGGGTAAGACCCACGCAGACACGGGGAGAATGTGAAAACTCCACAGAGGCCAGGATCGAACCCAGGGTCCTTGGTACCGTGAGGCAACAGTGAATAGTCAGTCAACTTGATTGGTGCTCTGCTACTGGATTCAACATCTACCCTCTGCACTACTGGTGCACTGCAGCTGCAGCATGTGGTGCTATCCACAGAATACATTGCAGCAACTCATTAAGCTAACTTTAGTTTCAGCTCCCAGGCCTGCGTCTCCAGAGCAGCGACATCAAAAACAGCAGGTCAGCAACCATTGCGACTGGAATATATATCACCATTCTTTAACCAGCTTGTTATTTCCTGCCTAATGCAATCAGCTCAAGTAATGCAGGGATTTAATGAGAAAGCACACCATCACCTCTTCAGGGCTATTTTTGCAGGAGAGAATTTCAGAGACCTTTTTGGCCATATGTTTGGTCACCTAACCTAATTACAACAACAACAACAACTACATTTTATAGAGCACCTTTAGCATAATAAATTAACAAAAACATTGCAAAGTGTTTCACGGGAGCATTATCTGATCAATAGCTTTGTGAAATTAGCACAGAAACATGCCATTCAGCCCATCAGCTCTGGCATGTGTCATTGCTCCACATGACCCGCCTCCCAAGTTACTTTACCTCACCCATTCAATATTTCCTTCTATTTTGTTCACCCCATGTTCTTATCTAGCTTCCTGTTCAGTGTCTATTTGCGATTCACCTCAACTACTGCAAGTGGTGAGATCTCACCATGGTTCGAGTAAAGGCATTTCTCCTGAGTTCCTTATTGGATTTATTAGTGACTATTATATATTTATGGCCTCTAGTTTTGGACATCCCCAGAAGTAGAAACTGATGTGTTATATGAGTTGGTTTAACACTGACTGCAACTGGATGCAGTAAGACGAGAAACAGGCTTCCGACACAGGAGATGGTTCAACACTGTTTTATTGAACCTGCTGATTGCTGTACATAATCTGCTGTGGGTTGACACTCTATTAATCTAAACTGATAACCTCTGACTGGCTTGACCAGGCTGGCTCTCTGTCACATGGAGACGGTGCTCACTGCACTGTGCACCCTGACTATCTCTGTAGCTGTATCCAGTAAGAAGAGGCAGAATCTTGATGCCTCGTGTGTTTTATAGTGGTGGTGACCCCTGCAGTGTCCTGTCTGGTGATTGGTTATTCTGTGTGTCAGTCATTGCCTGTCTGTATCTCATTATATACATGAGTGGATATTATGACAGAAACACCTTCTCTACTTTTAACCTATCGAGTCCCAACATATTTTAAAAATTCCTGTCAGGTATCACTCTCTTTTTGAGAAAGGCCTAGCTTGTTTGGATTTCACTGGTAGTTGTAACCTCTCAGTTCTGATATTCTCCTTATAAAAATAGTTTTTTGACATTTTCATCGGTGCTCCTATATCCTTTTTGTAGCATGGAGACCAGAAATATGCACAGTGTTCCGAGGGTGCCCTGACCAAGGCTCCACACAAGTCCAATTTTTGTAGAAACAAACCCCATGGCTTTGGTTGCACTTTTCCAAATGACTTTGATAACCTGTATTGCCACTTTGAATGATTTGTGAATATGGACATCTAGATTCCCTTGCACATGTACAGCATTTATATTCTTATCCTAAAAGGCTAAAGGTGTCTCCTACTCCTCCTACTGCAAAGGTATCCAGATGGCACCAGCAGTGCCAGGACACCACCCTTCCCAAAGGGCATGCAGCTGGGGGGGCTCCGATCCCCTTGGAGCCCCGCATGAGTGTCGTTCTGTCTGGTCTCCCTTTGTGGGGACCAGTACCAAACGTTGCTCGCCCGAGGCCTCGGGAATCTGCTATTAGAATATGGCTTACTGCATCGCTCTAATATGCAAATTTGCTAAAATGTGAACCGGCCAATTGTGGGTAGAATTAACCTTACAACGTTTCGCAAGGTTGCGTTGAATCTCGTCCTGGGAGCCGGGTCTCCCGGCTTTCACTGGCTACGCTGCACCGCAGCGAGAGAGATTCCCTCTTTGGGCGCATTTAGCGCCGAGTTAGAATGAGACCGCTACTTAATGGCACTTTGCCACGGCGAGGAATGCCCCACCGAGGCCACAGTTTACATAATTTCTTGCACTGACAAGCTCAGCTCACAGATGCAGGAAGAGTATTTGCGGATTGTGGCGCCATTTTTAAACGTCGCCCCAATATTTTGACCCCCCCTCAGCCACCCCCTGCAGCCTCTGAACCCCCCCCCCCAATTCACCCACTTTACCGCTTACGGAGTCCTCAAGCCCTCACCACATCTCTTAAGGCAAGGCACCCCCCTGGCCCGAGCCCTGGCATGGGTAGCCTGGTACCTGGGCACCTTGGCACTGTCAGCCTGGCACCCTGCCAGTGCCCCTGTCAGATTGGCACTGCCAAGGGACTGGTTGGCAGTGCGAAGGTGCCTAGGTGTCAGCAGGAATGCGACTGTACTACCCTGCCCAGAGCCTGACCGCCCAAGGGTCCCTGATGACCTGGGAGAGTCCCCAGGAGACGTTATGCCTGCTCCATGCTTGTGTGGACCAGTACGAAACAGGGCAGTGGTGAGGCCATCAGTTCCTGGGCCACAGGGGAATATGGTACAGACATAGCCTAATGACCAAGACGGGTGCGAAAGGCCATTAAATTGCGCCCTATGTTTTGCTGCCGGGACTGAATTAGGAGTCAGAACATGAAAATGGGCGAGCATTCTGCTGACATGAATTCAGAACAATTTCTGGCTCAGCAGTATTCTGACCACTGGGCTGGAGTTAGCAGTGAAGAGGCTGGCAGTTGGAGCTGTTTTTAGACGCTCCACTCACCACACACTCACTGCAGCCATGAAGATGGCTTAAGGAAAACCTCCCCCCCACCCCCTCCAAAGTCGGGGGTCCATGATGGGCCCACAGCTTGAGTGAGGAGAGGAGGGACACCCTCTTCCCCAGGGTGGGCCACAGACTCTTGTGCTATCCTGAATATCGCCTGGGATGTGGAGGCAGAGGATGTCAGCCTCACCAGGAGGAAACAGCTGATGATCTAGAGGGGTGGGGGTCACTGAAATGGCCTTTGACCCCAACACCAGCCCTCCGGCCGAGACTAGGACAACCTGGAGCTTGGGTTGGAGGAGGACACCGACTTTCCGTCACAGCTGTCTCCAACACCCTCCAGCCTCCCAGGGACTATCACCTCGGTTGGGCACATTCGTGAAGAGGCTCCTTAGACACTCTGGTGGGCACCACACATTGCATCCGGTCCAGCAGGTGGAGGTAGGAGAAGCCAAGGGGCTGGACGGTTTGAGGGCAGCCCAGCCCCAGCAACCAGCTACCGTCCAGACGAGTCCCGGGTTTCTGGAACAACCAGTCCCAGCCACAGTGGAGGTGCAGGTAGAGACCATGGGACCACAAGAGGGGATGATGGCGGACATCCAGCACCTGCAGGCGCAGATGGACAAGTCCATCCGCGTGCAGGAGCAGGGGGTGGTGCCGGTCATGCGTGCCACCGCACGGGTGGCATCCGTGGTGGATGCATTGGTGGCGACGTTGCCGGCTATGGGTCAGTGTGTCTAAGGTCTGGGGAATTTTGTGCAGGCGGGGGCCGAGGCCCAGGACAGGGCTGCCCTCTCCCAGGCACCCATGTGCCAGAGCCACCTGGACATTGCAGCAGCGCTCCTCAGCATGGCCCAATCACAGCAGGTCATGATTGAGAGCATCGGCGGCATTGCCTAGGCGTAGGCCAGCATTGTGCAGATACTGAGCGAGGTGGCCCAGTCCCAGACGGAGGTGGCCCAGTCACTGGCTGATGTGGCACAAAACCTCAGGGTGGTGGCACAGTCGCAGTGTGATGTGGCACAGTTCCAAATGCAGAAGGAGATGGTCCACTCCCCGTGCTCCATTGCCGTGAGCGCGCAAGCCCTGATCAAGACCAGAGTTGGCCTCCAGGACTGGCAGCGCCAGGTGGCAGGGGGACCTCAGGGGATGGGTCCGCTCGCACAACCATCCCATGGAGTAGCCCGGGGACTATCGCACATCCGAGGGAGGAGGCGATGATGGGGCCCGTGCCAGTGACTCCCACAGGGGAGGTACCTGAACAGCGCAACACCCTGTATTCCTCCCATCGCATTCCTGGTACATCTGTTGGACAGCGGGCAGAACAGGATGGCACCACACCACCCGGGACACCCGAGCAATGGCCGGGTCCATCCAGACCGGTCGCCTCAGGAGACCCGTGCCAACGGGGACCCATGTCGCGGGTCAGGAGTCACAGAAGGCTGCCCCACTCCTGCTGTACCGAGTGGGGAACCACCCAGGCGTAGTGTTAGGGCCCGTAAGGCCAGAAAATTAGACACCAGTTAAGTTGGCATGGGTGCAGGGCACAGTTTCGTTATAGGGGCTAGGGCATATACTGTATATATTTCCACACAATAATAATAATAAACACCCATAACCACTGTTAAAACCTACCTCGGTGCTCTGTCTGCTGTGTGTGGGGGTGGGCTGGTCAGGGCTGGCCGGGGGGGGCGGGGTGAGGGGGACCAATGCAGGCCCCGTTGATGGGCCATTCTCCCCTCTTTCCTCTCCCCCCCCCCACCCCCGCCACGTGCCCCGACCGTCCCCTGCACCCTCATCCCAGAGATCCAATGGGACAATGTGATGGATTGGCCAGATCGCATGCATGGATCACCCAGGTGGAAGGTGCTGCTGTGGGCATGAGTCAGACATTGTCATATGATGTGGAGCACCAGAGCTTATCACAGAGGGAGTTGTCATCATCCTCCATCTCATGGACCAGATCCGCTGTCACCACCAATCCAGGGCCCCCAGCTCGTAGCGCCGCAGTTATGTATAACGGAGGGGGGGTGCATGCGGGCCGTGTGGTGGTGTGGGGGGTGAGGGGGAGTTTCGGTCTGGGATGTGGTGTCCATGCCGCTGGCCAGCAACGATCACCCCCAGCCCCTCCCTCCCCCTCCCTCCTAGTCGGTGAACCTAGGCGATCAGAGCGTCCCGTGCGGGCTGGTCCTGGTGATAACGTCATGCGGGCTCCCATGCCTGCCTGGGCCCATGTCCTGCATCATACTGGAGGCCCCCTCCAGAGCGGTCCAGGCACCTGATGCGCATCTTCAGGATGCCAAGCACTGCTCGATCACACAGGTCGTTGTATGGGCATCATTGTAGTGGGTATCCGCGTCGGCCTGTGGCCCTCGAATAGATATCATCAGCCACGGCCGCAGAGGATAAACCCTGCCGCCCAGAAGCCAGCCTTCTCAGCCGGGATTGGGGGGGGGGGGGGGGGGGGGGGGCGGAGACCCTCGAACATTTCAGGGATCACTGAGTGTGCCAGGATGAAGGAGTCGTGCACACTGCCCGGGTATCGGGCGCAGAGGTGAATGATGCACAGCTGATGGTCACAGACCAGCTGGAAGTTCATCAAGTGGCAAGTACCCCTTTCAGTTAATGTATGGCCAGCGGCCTGTTGTCGGCCATTTGCGCTTTTTTGGGAGCATCCCGATTTGGCGTCAAACCGCCGTCTACCTCGATTCTCCACCCAATCTCGTTTCGCGATTTGGCCGTCGGCAAGTGGAGAATCCCGCCCATGGTGTCAGAATCTCGATTTTTCAATTCTGCACGACTCTCCACCCAGCCGAATTCACATTTTCAGCAGGGCGAAAGGGAGAACTCAGCCCAAGTTTCTGGAGTGAGATTTTAAACCCACAGCCTGCTGATTCAGAGTGTTGGTACAGCTAAAGCTCATGTCCTACATGTATTCTGTTGAGATTTAGAGTAAATAGATCACGGACGGGATTCTTCGTTGGCTGACACCGAAATCGCGAAATGCGATTGGGTGGATAATAGGTTCCGACACCAAATTCGTGGCGGGCGCCGATTTGACGCCAAAATGCAATTTTCCGTCACCTCGACAATTTCAATGCGTTCCGGAACACATGTACAGTAAACACCATTTGCATGTCATTAGCGGGCCTGACCCGATATTCTCCAGCGCCTCCGTGATGCTCCGCCTACGATGGGCCGAGTTCCCGGTGGCGCGGTTCACTTGTGCTTTTACAAACCATGAGACCGGCATCATGGCTGACAAGGGAGAGAGAGAGAGGAGGTAGGACACAGAGGCGTTACTGTGGGCTGCCAGGTTGAACACTGGCCGGGCTGGTTGGGGTGGGGGGGGCTCTTCCAGGGCTGGGAGGAGGAAGTGACGGTGGAACAGGCCGAGTGGCTGGGGTGACCACCACGGGATGGGGCAGAATCCAGTCGTGGATCGCCATTGCCGCAGCCTGCAAGGCAGCCATCTTGTTGCACAACCCAGTGACCTTGGCCCCTGGTTCTGCAGAGTGACACCGGCCCTATGGGTGCCCCAGCCCCCACAACCCTGCACTCAAGCCTCTGCCATTCCCCTCCCCACACCCAGTCACCACCCCCCCGGGGCCCACCCAGGGCAACTCCCACAGTAGCTCCTATGTGGGGGCGCCAAGAGGGGGCTGCGAGCATACCACTGGCATGGGCAGTGAAACTGATGGTACCCCTGGCATTAGGGACTGCACCAGGGCCAGAGGCCCCCACAATGCTGGCCACTGACTGGGCCAAGGGTACGGATGTGGGATGTGGGGGGGGGGGGGGGCTGGGTTATGCGGGTCAGAGCCTGCAGTGCCAACATGTAGCCCGTTGGACCTGGTTGGGCAACGGGTATGCATCATGCTAACATGTCGATTTTTCACCCCCTGCAGACAATGGATATTGAAATTCAACCAGCAATGGTGGCCTTCCTGCTGGTCGCCATAGCCCTGGGCGATGCTAGGAGGCTGTATGAGCTGGAGCTGTATGAACTGCTCAAGGAGGAGGAATCTGCAGCAGCGGAGCATAAGACCATAAGACATAGGAGCGGAAGTAAGGCCATTCGGCCCATCAAGTCCACTCCACCATTCAATCATGGCTAATTTCAACTCCATTTACCCGCTCTCTCTCCATAGCCCTTAATTCCTCGAGAAATCAAGAATTTATCAACTTCTGTCTTAAAGACACTCAACGTCCCGGCCTCCACCGCCCTCTGTGGCAATGAATTCCACAGACCCACCACACTCTGGCTGAAGAAATTTCTCCTTATCTCTGTTCCAAAGTGACTCCCTTTTATTCTAAGGCTGTGCCCCCGGGTCCTAGTCTCCCCTGCTAATGGAAACAACTTCCCTACGTCCACCCTATCTAAGCCATTCATTATCTTGTGAGTATCTATTAGATCTCCCCTCAACTGCCTAAATTCCAATGAATATAATCCCAGGATCCTCAGATGTTCATCGTATGTTAGGCCTACCATTCCTGGGATCATCCGTGTGAATCTCCGCTGGACCCGCTCCAGTGCCAGTATGTCCTTCCTGAGGTGTGGGGCCCAAAATTGCGCACAGTATTCTAAATGGGGCCTAACTAATGCTTTATAAAGCTTCAGAAGTACATCCCTGCTTTTATAATCCAAGCCTCTTGAGATAAATGACAACATTGCATTTGCTTTCTTAATTACGGACTCAACCTGCAAGTTTACCTTTAGAGAATCCTGGACTAGGACTCCCAAATCCCTTTGCACTTCAGCATTATGAATTTTGTCACCGTTTAGAAAATAGTCCATGCCTCTATTCTTTTTTCCAAAGTGCAAGACCTCGCACTTGCCCACGTTGAATTTCATCAGCCATTTCTTGGACCACTCTCCTAAACTGTCTAAATCTTTCTGCAGCCTCCCCACCTCCTCCATACTACCTACCCCTCCACCTATCTTTGTATCATCGGCAAACCTAGCCAGAATGCCCCCAGTCCCGTCTAGATCGTTAATATATAAAGAGAACAGCTGTGGCCCCAACACTGAACCCTGCGGGACACCACTCGTCACCGGTTGCCATTCCGAAAAAGAACCTTTTATCCCAACTCTCTGCCTTCTGCCTGACAGCCAATTGTCAATCCATGTTAGTACCTTGCCTCGAATACCATGTGCCCTTATTTTACTCAGCAGTCTCCCATGAGGCACCTTATCAAAGGCCTTTTGGAAGTCAAGATAGATAACATCCATTGGCTCTCCTTGGTCTAACCTATTTGTTATCTCTTCAAAGAACTCTAACAGGTTTGTCAGGCACGACCTCCCCTTACTAAATCCATGCTGACTTGTCCTAATCCGACCCTGCACTTCCAAGAATTTAGAAATCTCATCCTTAACAATAGATTCTAGAATCTTGCCAACAACCGAGGTTAGGCTAATTGGCCTATAATTTTCCATCTACTTCCTTGTTCCCTTCTTGAACAGGGGGGTTACAACAGTGATTTTCCAATCCTCTGGGGCTTTCCCTGACTCCAGTGACTTTTGAAAGATCATAACTAATGCCTCCACTATTTCTTCAGCTATCTCCTTTAGAACTCTAGGATGTAGCTCATCTGCGCCCCGAGATTTATCAATTTTTCGACCTCTTAGTTTCTCTAGCACTTTCTCCTTTGTGATGGCTACCATATTCAACTCTGCCCCCTGACTCTCCTGAATTGTTGGGATATTACTCACGTCTTCTACTGTGAAGACTGACACAAAGTACTTATTTAGTTCCTCAGCTATTTCCTTGTCTCCCATCACTAGATTACCAGCGTCATTTTGGAGCGGCCCAATGTCTACCTTTGCCTCCCGTTTGTTTTTAATGTATTTAAATAAACTTTTACTATCATTCCTAATGTTACTGGCTAGCCTACCTTCATAATTGATCCTCTCTTTCCTTAATTCTCTCTTTTTTATCCTCTGTTTGTTTTTGTAGCCTTCCCAATCTTCTGACTTCCCACTACTCTTTGCCACATTATAGGCTTTCTCTTTTGCTTTGATGCATTCCCTAACTTCCTTTGTCAGCCATGGCTGCCTAATCCCCCCTCTGATAACCTTTCTTTTCTTTGGGATGAACCTCTGTACTGTGTCCTCAATTACTCCCAGAAACTCCTGCCATTGCTGTTCTACTGTCTTTCCCACTAGGCTCTGCTCCAAGTCGATTTTCGTCAGTTCCTCCCTCATGCCCCTGTAGTTACCTTTATTTAACTGTAACACCTTTACATCTGATTCTACCTTCTTTCTTTCAAATTGGAGATTGAATTCTACCATATTATGATCAATGCCTCCTAAGTGTTCCCTTACTTTAAGATCCTTAATCAAGTCTGGCTCATTACATAACACTAAGTCCAGAATGGCCTGTTCCCTCGTGGGCTCCATCACAAGTTGTTCCAAAAAGCCCTCCTGTAAACATTCAATTCCCTTTCCTTGGGTCCACTGGCAGCATTATTTACCCAGTCCACCTGCATATTGAAGTCCCCCATGATCACTGTGACCTTGCCTTTCTGACATGCACTTTCTATTTCGTGGTGCATTTTGTGCCCCTGGTCCTGACCACTGTTAGGAGGCCTGTACATAACTCTCATTATGGTTTTTTTGCCTTTGTGGTTCCTCAACTCTACCCACACAGACTCCACATCATCTGACCCTATGTCGTTTAGTGCTATTGATTTAATTTCATTCCTAATTAACAAGGCAACCCCGCCCCCTCTGCCCACCTCTCTGTCTTTTCGATAGGTTGTGAATCCCTGGATGTTTAAATGCCAGTCCTGAACCCCCTGCAACCACGTCTCTCTGATGCCTACCACATCATACCTGCCAGTCACAATCTGGGCCACAAGCTCATCTACCTTGTTCCGTACACTGCGCACATTTAAATATAGCACCTTTAATTCTCTATTGACCGTCCCTTTTTGTTTCCTTAGTGTGGTGGACCTTGGTTTACTGAGCCTTTCCATACACTGAGTCATATTTTGTGGGATGGGGACTATTGTAACCTCTCCTGAGTTCTGTCTTTTCGTGCTTTTTTGTATTCCTAAGCAGCTACGCTTCCCACTGATTACTTCACCTCTTGGTTCCATGACTTTCCCTTCCCCCCCCAATCTCTAGTTTAAAATCCTATTGACCACCCTATTTACTCATTTCGCCAGAACATTGGTCCCAGCTCAGTTCAGGTGGAGACCATCCCAACGGTATAGGTCCCCCCTGTCCCAAAACTGATGCCAGTGTCCCATGAAAAGGAACCCCTCTTTCCCACACCACTCTTTCAGCCACGTGTTAACTTCCCTTCTTCTTGCCTCCCTATGCCAATTTGCATGTGGCTCGGGCAGTAATCCGGAGATTATGACCCTTGAGGACCTGTTTTTTAATTTGAATCCTAGCTCTTTATAATCTCTAAACAGGTCCTCTTTCCTAGACTTGCCTATGTTGTTGGTACCGACATGGACCACAACAACTGGATCCTCCCCCTCCCTCTCCAGTATCCTTTCAAGCCGGTCAGAGATGTCCCGCACCCTAGCACCGGGCAGGCAACATACCATGCGGGACTCTTTATCCTGCTCACAAAGGATACTATCTGTCCCCCTGATAATAGAATCCCCTACAACTACAACTTGCCTATTTACTCCCTCCCCTTGAATGGCCTGCTGAATTATGGTGCCTTGGTCAGCTGACTCATCCTTCCTGCAGCCTTGTTCGCCATCCACACAGGGAGCAAGTGCCTCATACCTGTTGGACAGGGTCAAGGGCTGAGGCTCCTGAGTTCCTGACTGCTGGTTCCCTTTACCTGCCTGACTTGCAGTCACACCCTGCTGTCCCTGGCCACTGGCAGGATTTAAACTACTTACTTTGACAGGTGTGACTGCCTCCTGAAACATAGTGTCCAGGTAAGTCTCCCCCTCCCGGATGCGCTTCAATGTTTGAAGCTCAGACTCCAGCTCATCGACACTGAGCAGGAGCTCTTCGAGCAGCCAACACTTACTGCAGATGTGGTCGCTGCATCTCGCAATGGGATCTGCCAGCTCCCACATCAAGCAGCTCAAGCACATCACCTGACCAGCCATGACTAATTAATTAATTAGGTTAAAGTTTACGAGTTTAGCTGTGTTTTTTTTTAAATTTGGGGCAGATTTGCTATCAACCAATCAGATCACAGCTCTGACATTACTTTTGGGGGGAAAAAATGGAAAACAGGAAGTTACCGTTAGGTTTTTACACTCACAGAGACTGCTCCTCCTCCTCCGAAAGGCTCCCAAAATTAGGTCCGAAGAAAGAGAGAGAACAAAACAGTCGGGAAAAAGCACTTTCTCCCACTCTTCACCGAATTACCTCACTGCACCAAATTACCAAATTCTCACTCTGTCTGTGTCTCACTCACTCAGGCTGTGTCTCCTTGACCAGCATGCCCAAGAGGGACAGGGGGCAGCCTCCCAGGATGGAGAGCTGGTCGCCCAACATGCCGAGGAGGAGGAGATGCCAAGGAGGGTCCGCATGAGGCCTCCTGTGTACCGGCAGCACCTGTCATTCGAGGACCTGCTGGACCGGGCATGCAGTCGAAGACGCCGGCTGAGCAGGGACACAGTACGACATATCTGCCAGATCATGGCACATCTGGCACTGTGGGAGTATGGGGGGATACCCGCTCCCAGTGGCTGTTAAGGAGACGGTCGCCTGAACTTTTACACCACGGGGTCCTTCCAGGCGCCGAGTGGGGACCTGTCCGGGATCTCACAGACCTCGGAGCACAGGGGAATATGTGTCGTTACGGAGGCCCAATATTCCCAGGTGGTTCAACACATCCATTTCATTGTGGACCGAGTCCACCAGGATATCAGGCAGCGGGGTTCGCCCCCATCGCCGAGATTCCCGGGATCCAGGGGGTGATTGATGGGATGCATGTCCCGTCACCAGCTCCTGCAGGTGACAGGCCGCTCTACACAAACTGCTCTAGGGATGCATGGTAGCACAGTGGTTAGCACAGTTGCCTTGCAGCTCCAGGGTCCCAGGTTCGATTCCCGGCTTGGGTCACTGTCTGTGCGAAGTCTGCACGTTCTCTCTGTCTCTGCGTGGGTTTCCTCCGGGTGCTCTGGTTTCTTCCCCCAGTCTAAAGATGTGCAGGTTAGGTGGGCTGGCCTTGATAAATTCCCCTTAGTATCCAAAATGGTTAGGTGGGGTTACTGGGTTATGTGGTAAATGTAAATACAGTTAATTCACCAGTTGTGTTCTATGTTTGTAAATACAGTTAATTCACCAGTTGTGTTCTATGTTTGTAAATACAGTTAATTCACCAGTTGTGTTCTATGTTTGTAAATACAGTTAATTCACCAGTTATGTTCTATGTTATTAACCGTGTGGGTTTTATCTGTGGGCCATTGTATGGCTTCACCCACAGGTGGAGATGTTGGAGGATGTTGGAGCATGTACGGGCTCTGCCCATGGCTCCGCCCCTTTGAAGGAGTATAAGAGGAGCTGGCCTGTGGGACTGTCCTCAGTATGTACCAGTCGCAGGCAGGCAAACTTGATAGTTAATTAAAACCACTGTTTTACTCCGACACGAGTCCTTGAGTGAATTGATGGTCGCATCAATTTAATTAACTATCTGAACAAAAGCGATTATGGAGTCAGCCCTCAAACCTGACAGACTGGAGCTTGATCCACAGGCCGCAGAGGCGAAGGAAATGTTTTCACACTGGCTGCGGTGTTTCAAGGCCTATCTTGCCGCGTCGTCGACGCCATCCATCACGGACGAACAAAAATTGAGTCTCCTCCACACATGTGTAAGTCACCGCATTTCTGTGCAACTCGAAGAGGCCGCCTCATATACCGCCGCTCTCGCAATCCTCGAGCGCATCTACGTGCGGCCTGTGAACGAGGTCTATGCGCGACATATTCTCACTACTTGACGCCAGCGCCCCGGGGAGTCACTCGACGACTATCTGCGCAACCTCAAAGCCCTCGCGCGCAACTGCAACAATCAGGCTGTTACGGCCTCTTAGCACATGGAGCTCGCCGTCCGAGATGTGTACGTTGTGGGGGTCAGATCAAATTACGTGCGGCAGCGACTGCTCGAGAAAGGGGCCCAGGACCTGGATGAGACGGTGAAACTGGCGACTTCACAGGAGGTCGCTTTCCAGAGCCTCACTGCATTTCCGGCTGAACACTCGACCCCCTCGTTGGCTCCCGACCAGAGACTACCCCAGGCCTGTGCTGCCCGCCCACTCTCTCATCATGGGGGATTGCCTTATTATTTTTGCGGCCTGCCTCAACACCCTCGACAGCACTGCCCGGCCTGCAACACGCACTGCAACAGTTGCGGCTGAAAAGGGCACTTCGCCAAGGTCTGCCTAGCCAAGCCTAAGCACGCAAACTCTCAGACCCGGACTACCGACTCTCAGGCCCGCAGACCTCGCAATGTGGCAGTGTGCCTGCCGACTCCGACTCCGCCCAGCACGTGCGACTCACGGGGGCCGCCACTTTGGCTATCCTCCCCCACGGGGCCGGCCATGTGCGATCACCGGGGGCCGCCATCTTGGACACCATCTGCTACGCCACTCGACGCGTACGACCTGCTCGGACAGTCACCGGGGGGCCGCCCCAGCACAGCCGACCACACCGCCGGTTACCCTCAACTCAGCGCAGTCACCTTGGATCAGTCGCGACCCAAGCACCTCAAGAGCTCAAAGATGCTCAGTAAAGGCATCGCCTCGAGCAGGACTACCAGTTACAACCCCCGGGGAAACGGACAGGGGGAGAGGGAGAACGCGACGGTCTGGAAGACCGTCCTACTGACCCTACAGTCCAAGAATCTTCTGGTTTCCCACTGGCAGGAGGTCCTCCCCGATGCGCTCCATGCCATTAGGTCCCTCCTTTGCACGGCCACAAACCAGACTCCTCATGACCGCTTGTTTATTTTCCCTAGGGGGACTACCTCAGGGGCCTCGTTCCCACTCTGGCTGATGACACCGGGTCCGGTTCTCCTCCGGAAATATGTTCGGACCCATAAGACCGATCCCCTGGTAGAGAGGGTCCAGCTCCTACACTCAAACCCGCACTACGCATATGTTGAGCAGGTACCGTCTCCCTCCGAGACCTTGCGCCCGCAGGCTCCGCCACCACTACTTCCACAGTACCCCCCGCGCTGTACCCCGCTCTTTCTCCCATGCCCAGCTCTCCCGCGCCCATTTGGCTCTGGCGCTCCCTTCCACCCGGCACACCAGTCCGTAGGAATGAAGCTCAGGAAGAGCCGCTCCCGGAGTCCACCCCCTGGGGCTGCACCGGACCCACTTCCCCAGCCACCTGAAGTGGCTGCAACACCAGAGCTTCGGCAGTTGCAGCGTACGATCTGGGCGCCGGACCGGCTGAACTTGTGACCCATCACCCCCGCCGGACTTTATTTTTTTACAGGGGGGTGAATGTGGTGAATGTAAATACAGTTAACTCACCAGTTATGTTCTATGTTTGCAAATACAGTTAATTCACCAGTTATGTTCTATGTTATTAACCCTGTGGGTTTTATCTGTGGGCCATTGTATGGCTTCACCCACAGGGGAGATGTTGGAGGATGTTGGAGCATGTATGGGCTCCGTCCATGGCTCCGCCCCTTTGAAGGAGTATAAGAGTAGCAGGCCTGTGGGACCTATGAGCAGAGGGATCTAGGTGTCCATGTACATAGATCCCTGAAAGTTGCCACCCAGGTTGATAGGGTTGTGAAGAAGGCCTATGGAGTGTTGGCCTTTATTGGTAGAGGGATTGAGTTTCGGAGTCATGAGGTCATGTTGCAGCTGTACAAGAGTAGCAAACCTTATCGAGTTCTTTGAGAAGGTGACTGAACAGGTAGACGAGGGTAGAGCAGTTGATGTGGTGTATATGGATTTCAGTAAAGCGTTTGATAAGGTTCCCCACGGTAGGCTATTGCAGAAAATACGGAGGCTGGGGATTGAGGGTGATTTAGAGATGTGGATCAGAAATTGGCTAGCTGAAAGAAGACAGAGGGTGGTGGTTGATGGGAAATGTTCAGAATGGAGTTCAGTTACAAGTGGCGTACCACAAGGATCTGTTCTGGGGCCGTTGCTGTTTGTCATTTTTATCAATGACCTAGAGGAGGGTGCAGAAGGGTGGGTGAGTAAATTTGCAGACGACACTAAAGTCGGTGGTGTTGTCAACAGTGCAGAAGGATGTAGCAGATTAGAGAGGGACATAGATAAGCTGCAGAGCTGGGCTGAGAGGTGGCAAACGGAGTTTAGTGTAGAGAAGTGTGAGGTGATTCACTTTGGAAGGAATAACAGGAATGCGGAATATTTGGTTAATGGTAAAGTTCTTGGAAGTGTGGATGAGCAGAGGGATCTAGGTGTCCATGTACATAGATCCCTGAAAGTTGCCACCCAGGTTGATGGGGTTGTGAAGAAGGCCTATGGAGTGTTGGCCTTTATTGGTAGAGGGATTGAGTTCCGGAGTCATGAGGTCATGTTGCAGCTGTACAAAACTCTGGTACGGCCGCATTTGGAGTATTGCGTACAGTTCTGGTCACCGTATTATAGGAAGGACGTGGAAGCTTTGGAGCGGGTGCAGGGGAGATTTACCAGAATGTTGCCTGGTATGGAGGGAAAATTTTATGAGGAAAGGCTGATGGACTTGAGGTTGTTTTCGTTAGAGAGAAGAAGGTTAAGAGGAGACGTAATAGAGGCATACAAAATGATCAGGGGGTTAGATAGGGTGGACAGTGAGAGCCTTCTCCTGCGGATGGAAATGGCTAGCACGAGGGGACATAGCTTTAAACTGAGGGGTAATAGATATAGGACAGAGGTCAGAGGTAGGTTCTTTACGCAAAGAGTGGTGAGGCCGTGGAATGCCCTACCTGCAACAGTAGTGAACTCGCCAACATTGAGGGCATTTAAAAGTTTATTGGATAAGCATATGGATGATAATGGCATAGAGTAGGCTAGATGGCTTTTGTTTTGGTGCAACATCGTGGGCCGAAGGGCCTGTACTGCGCTGTATCGTTCTATGTTCTATGTTCTATGACTGTCCTCAGTATGTACCAGACGCAGGCAGGCAAAGTTGATAGTTAATTAAAACCACTGTTTTACTCCGACACGAGTCCTTGAGTGAATTCATGGTCGCATCAGGTTACAGGGATAGCGTGGGCTAAAGTGGGGTGCTCTTTCCAAGGACCGGTGCAGACTCGATGGGCTGAATAACCTCCTTCTGCATTGTAAATTCTATGATAAATTCTATGAAAGGGGGTCCACTCGATGAACGTGCAGCTGATATGTGACCATCAGCTTTGCACTGTGACCGATACCCGGGCATTGTGCACGACGCTTTCAACCTGGCACACTCAACGATTCCTGACATGACATGTGTGTGCTCCCCCCCCCCCCCCCTCCACCCCCTAGGGCCTGGCTGAGGAGTTGGCTCCTGGGTGACAGGGGTTATCCGCAGCGGTCGTGGCTGATGACGCCTATCTGGAGGCCACAGACCGACGTGCGACCCGCTACAATGACTCCCATACAGCGGCCAGGAACGTGATCGAGCGGTGCTTCGGCATCTTGAAGATGCAGTTCAAGTGCCTGGACTGCTCTGAAGGGGCCCCCCCAGTATGTTGTTGAGAGGATCGCCAGGATCACAACGGCCTGCTGCGTCCTGCACAACATGGCGCAGCCGAGGGGCGACGTGCTGGAGGAGGAGGGTGAACGGCAGGCCTCCTCTGATGAGGAGGATGTGGGGAGGGGGAGGATGGGCAGGACATGGGGCACAGACGCCGAACCCCAACCCCACACACATGACCACCCACCTCTCCCCTTGGCCGCCACCTCGCCTGCAGCCCCCTCTGTGACACATACCTGCCGCACTACGCAGTGTGGGCCCTGGGTTGGCAGTAACAGTGGGTCTGCTCCATGGGATGGAGGTTGATGACAACCCACTCTGCAATGAGCTCCGGTACTCCACATCATTTGACAATATCTGACTCCTGCCCACGGTAGCACTTTCCATTGTCCACCTGGGTGATCCCTGCATGTGAGCTGGCCATTCCATCACACGGTCCTATCAAATCCCTGGGGTGCTGATGGTGGGGGGGTCGGGAGGGGTGGGTGGGAAGGTCAGGCTACCCACGCCATCCGCCCATTCCTCCCCTCTCTGGCCAGCCCAGACCAGCCCACCCCTCACACTCATCTGACACAGCACGGAGACAGGTTGTAACAGTGTGATCAGGTTTTTAATGTGACAATATTGTTATGGGCGAGATGTTTTCAGAACTCCAAAATGTATCATGGAGTTCAACCAACCTCCCCCTTTAATGGATTGTTGCTTTTGAAGCACACGGCTGGTTCCCCAGGTGTGGTATTACAATTATGGACACGTGGTTTTTAACACAAAACCATGTTTATTCCATGAACTCACCTTAACCTTTTAAATAAACATTGGATCCCTTAACACACCTTACTTCAAAGTTAACCCCAAAAATAATACAACACTAAATAATCCCTCAAAATGTTCCTTCAAACATCCAAAAGGCTTCAAACCTTCAAAACAGTAACACACCAGGTCACAGTTAATATATATTTTCTGTTGGATGGCAGAGATATATCAGCTTGGTTGACTTCAGCTCCAGCACCTTGCTTTTCTTCCTGCAGCTCTCTGGAAACACACAGACACACCCAAACTGCTTTCTCAAACTGGCTTTCTCCCTTCAAGCAGCTCACAGCAAACCAGAACTTCTCAAGCTGCTGTCTCAATCTGGCTTTCTCCGTTTAAGCAGCTCACAGCAAAACAGCCAGGCACTTTTAAGCTGTTCTCAGCAAAACTGAAACCAAAAGCAGAAGTGAGCTCAGCTCCCCCAACCTCTGACATCACTTCAGTGATATGATAAGCTCCATTCCTTAAAGGTACATTGCTTAAACATCCATTTCTTAAAGGTACTCTCACATGACAACATGTATACAGATCTGTGCTTCAGCCCCTATAACTAAACTGTGCCCTGCACCCATGCCAACCTAAAAGGTGTCTAACTTTCTGGCCTTTTGGGCCATAACATAACTTTTGGCCTTATGGGCCCTAACCTATGTCTAGGTGGAGCCTCAGGTGGTACATCAGGCATGGAGGCGGCCTGCTGTGATTTCCGCCTTGAGACCTGGATCTCCGTTGGCGGGTGTCTTCTGGGCAGACCTGGGCTGGATGGGCACGGCCGTTGCTCGGGTGTCCTGGGGGGCGTGGTGCCGCCCTGTTATGTCCACTGCCGACCAGATGCGCCAGGGACAGAGGGGTTGGGGGGAGTCTGAGGTCCTGCGGTATTCTAGCACCTCCCCTGCGGGAGGCACCGGCACAGACCCCATTACTCCTCCGCCCTCCTGGTGCCCGGTGGTGTCATAATATCCACGCATGTATCTAATGAAGTGCAGACAGGCAGTGATTGACACACAGGATGACCAGTAAGCACACAGCACAGTGCAGCCAATCACCAGACAGGACACCACCACTATAAAGCCAAAGGGCATTAGGTTTCCCGTTCTCTCGGGACCCAGCCACTGAGACAGTCAGAGTCCACGAGCTAGCACAGTGCAAACACCATGCGGTAGCTAATAAGTCTGGTCAGGTTAGTACAAGGTCTCCAGTCAGTTCAGTATAGTGTCGGCCCACAGTTAAATATGAATGTTAGTTCTATCGTTCAATAAAACCGTGTTGGATCTTTTACAGTGTTAGAGGTCTGTTTCTCGCATCGCTGCATCAAGTGCAGTCCACACCGAACCAATCTGCCTAACACATCATGGTACCACGGAGTGATACTGAAAATTGATGGACCTACCTCGAGTGAATCAGCATTGACCAGCAAGCAGCCATCTGGTGACATGGAAAACATCCAGCCTCCTCTGCAGCTCCGCATCTCCGGCAACCTCGGCGCAAATTGGAAGCTCTTCAAGCAAAAGTTCCTCTGGTACATCGAGGCCTCCGACCTCGAAGCAGCATCGGATGCCAGAAAGATCGCGTTATTTCTCTCCATCAGGGGGGACCACGCGATCCACATCTACAACTCCCTCACGTTTGCTGACGGTGAAGACAAAATGAAATTCAAAACAGTCCTGCTGAAGATTGACAGCCACTGTGACATTGAGGTAAATGAGAGCTTTGAACGGTACATTTTCCAGCAGAGGCTTCAGGGTAAGGATGAACCTTTTCAGTCCTTCATCACCCATCTCCGCATCCTAGCGCAGTCATGTAACTATGACTCGACGGCTGATTCCATGATCCGGGATCAGATCGTTTTCGGGGTCCACTCCGACTCCCTTCGGCAGCAGCTCCTGACAGTCAAACAGTTGACCCTCTCTGTCGCTATCAAGACGTGCGTTGTCGATGAGCATGCTAAGAATCGTTACTCCCACATCAGGGCGGCAGAAACTGTGAAGCTGGCCTCCCACGAGGCGGAACGGGTGCAGGACATTGCACAAATGCAGGGCCTGAGCATCGAGGAGAGTGGCCGTTTCACACGCTTTTCCCGGGTCCCAACGCATGCACACCACGACCGAGTGGACGACGAACCCGACAACCCGACTGCGCAGGTGCGTACATCGACCGACGGCACTGCGCATGCACGATGGCGCACGGAACACGCTGACGTCGGCGTCATGACATGTCTGAATTGTGGCTCCGCCCACTTAAAGCGGCAATATCCGGCAAAAGGACGCCGGTGTCTACAGTGTGGCGAGCTTGGCCACTACACAGCCCTTTGCAGATCTGCTCCACCGCTCAGCAGCCAGCGATCCCAGCTGAGGCGCAGAAGTGTCCGCTCAATACAACAAGGCATGCCAGATTCCGATCCCGACAGCCCAACTGACCCTGATGCTGAGTGCCTCAAGTCCCCGGGTGGGCATCACAACGACACACGCGCTGCCTTCTACCACACCTACGCAACGCCTCTCGATCCTCAGTGTGGATCCAGACAATGAGTGGTCTGCTGTCCTCACAGTGAACAAGGCCCGCATCCGGTTCAAACTGGACACCGGCGCATCGACGAACTTCATCTCGAAATCTGACCTCGACACCATCCGCACCAAACCAAGCATTCTTCCACCGGCCTGCCAGCTCCTTGACTACAATGTCAACGCTATAGCTGCCAGTGGCTCGTGTCAGCTGTGGGTATCCAATAAGGCGATCAAGGCAACGCTGCGGTTTGAAATCGTCGGGCCTGACAGAACATCTCTGCTCGGTGCTCGTGCCTGCAAGCTCCTGAACCTTGTTCAACACGTCCACACCATGTCATCATCACCGGCGACGGCCTCGCCCGATGGAAACTTGCAAGCCGACATAGATGACATCATCACGCAGTAACACAGCGTATTCGACGGAATGGGCACGCTCCCATACCGATACAAAATCCTGCTCAAGCCGAACGCCACCCCTGTAATTCATGCACCTCGCCAGGTGCCGGCGCCCCTCAAGAAGCAATTACAGGACCTCCAAGACCAGGGGATCATATCAAAAGTTACAGAGCCCACAGACTGGGTCAGCTCCATGGTCTGCGTCAAGAAGCCGTCAGGGGAGCTTCGCATTTGCTTTGACCCTAAGGATCTAAACCGAAATATCATGAGGGAGCATTACCCGATACCAAAACGAGAAGAGTTGACCAGTGAGATGGCTCATGCCAAATTTTTTGCTAAGCTCGACGCCTCCAAGGGTTTTGGGCAAATACAACTGGACGCGTCCAGTCGCAAGTTGTGCACGTTCAACACCCCGTTTGGTCGTTACTGCTACAACCGGATGCCTTTTGGCATCATATCTGCCTCCAAAGTATTTCATCGCATCATGGAACAGATGATGGAGGGCATCGAGGGGGTGCGAGTGTGCGTTGACGATGTCATTATCTGGTCCACAACGCCCCAGGAACACATCGCTCGCCTCAAGAAGGTATTCCAAAGAATCCATGAACATAGTCTTCAGCTCAGCAGGGCCAAGTGCTCATTTGGTCAATCGTAGATCAAATTCCTAGGTGACCACATCTCGCAGCAGGGCGTATGGCCAGACGCCGACAAAGTCTCGGCGATCAACGCCTTGAAGACCCCGGAGGACAAAAAGGCGGTCCTCCGCTTGCTCGGAATGGTCAACTTCCTCGGGAAATTCATTCCCAATGTGGCATCCCACACCACGGCCCTCCGCCATCTCGTAAAAAAGTTGACGGAATTCCAGTGGCTGCCCACCATGAAGAGGAATGGCACGAGCTGAAAGCAAAACTCACGACAGCCCTGGTCCTCGCGTTCTTCGACTCAACCAAGGAAACCAAGATATCAACTGATGCAAGCCAGGACTGCATTGGGGCGGTGCTCCTTCAGCGGGATGACTCCGCGTCCTGGGCTCCACTGGCGTATGCCTCCAGGGCCATGATGCCCACTGAGCAACGGTACGCTCAGATTGAGACGGAGTGCCTGGGCCTCCTAACAGGGATAGTCAAGTTCCACGACTATGTTTATGGCCTGCCGAAATTCATGGTAGAGATGGACCACAGGCCTCTAGTCCACATCATCCAGAAGGATTTAAACGACATGACACCTCGGTTACAGCTTATTCTTCTAAAGCTACGCCGCTACGACTTCGAACTGGTCTACACGCCAGGTAAAGAGCTGATCGTTGCAGATGCCCTGTCCAGGTCCAATACTACACCGCATGAGCAAAGTGACTTCATCTGCCACATAGAAGCCCAAGTGCAGTTGTGTGCCTCGAACCTTCCGGTCTCCGCCGAACGGGTGGTCCAAATTCGTGAGGAGACAGCCAAGGATCCTCTGCTGCAGCGCGTGATGCAGCACCTCAGCAATGGCTGGCAGAAGGGACAATGTCCCCAGTTCTGTAACATAAAAGACGACCTGACGGTGGTGGAGGGAATCCTTCTGAAACTCGACAGAATCGTAATTCCTCAGAGTATGCGTGCTATGGTGCTGGGCCAACTCCATGAGGGTCACCTTGGGGTCGAGAAATGCCGGCGAAGAGCTCAGGAGGCGGTCTATTGGCCGGGCATCAGCCAGGACATTGCTGACACAGTCCTCAATTGCCCTACCTGTCAGAAGTTTCAGCCAACTCAACCCAAAGAAACGTTGCAGCAGCACGAGATCGTGACCTCTCCATGGTCCAAAGTAGGTGTAGACCTTTGCCATGCCAAGGGGCGTGACTACGTACTCCTGGTTGACTACTTCTCCAGTTACCCAGAAGTAGTGAAACTGTCCGACCTCACGTCGAAGGCGATAATCAAAGCCTGCAAAGAAACGTTCGCCAGGCATGGGATACCGCTCACGGTAATGAGCGACAACGGTCCTTGCTTTTACAGCCAGGAATGGTCTGACTTTGCACAGTCCTACATCGTCCGCCATGTTACCTCCAGTCCCCACTACCCGTAGTCAAACGGGAAGCCGAAAAAGGGGTCCACATTGTAAAGCGGCTGCTGTGCAAAGCTGCAGATTCAGGCTCCGATTTTAACCTGGCGATGCTGGCATACAGGGCGACTCCACTGTCCACTGGATTGTCTCCAGCCCAGATGCTCATGAATTGCACTCCGAGGACCACAGTTCCATGCATCCACGTTCCCGACCTTGACCACCTCACGGTCCTACAGAAAGTGCAGCAGTCACGGGACCAACAGAAGGCAACGTACGATGCCCATGCCACGGATCTGCCCGAGCTGGCCCCAACTGATCATGTTCGCGTACAGTTGCCTGAGGGCGGCTGGTCAGCCACAGCTGTTGTGCTCAAACAAGTGGCCCCAAGATCATTCCTTGTCCGCATGGCTGATGGCTCCCTGCTATGGCGCAACAGACGGGCGCTGCGAAGAGTTCCACGCCCGCTACCTGACCGGCGTGCCCCGCCGCCTACGATGCCTCCTCCGGATGTACCCTACCACGAGGCCACCGATCTACCAGCAACCCTGCGGTCCACGCGCCCACCGCGATGCCAGCGATTCCGCCTCTCCAAGCGCAGGCGGCTCCTAATCTGCCTCTGCGGCGATCAACAAGAATTCGTCGCCCGCCACAAAGACTAAATCTATTGACTGAGTTTTTGTACATTTTTGTGACTTCACCAATTGGACCTCTGTAAATATTGTTTTGTTTGCCAGGTATCTGCACTATCGCAACCTTCCTATGTATATACGTTCGTTTAGACATCTTTCTGTATATAGTCAGGTACATATATATATATATATCTACATATATATATATATATATATATTTATAAGCATCCACACCTTAGTTTTTTTTTAAAAGGGGGGAGATGGCATAATATCCACGCATGTATGTAATGAAGTGCAGACAGGCAGTGATTGACACACAGGATGACCAGTAAGCACACAGCACTGTGCAGCCAATCACCAGACAGGACACCACCACTATAAAGCCAGAGGGCACTAGGTTTCCCGCTCTCCCGGGACTCAGCCACTGAGACAGTCAGAGTCCACGAGCTAGCACAGTGCAAGCACCATGCGGTAGCTAGTAAGTCTGGTCAGGCTAGAACAAGGTCTCCAGTCAGTTCAGTATAATGTCGACCCACAGTTAAATATGTATGTTAGTTCTATCGTTCAATAAAACCGTGTTGGATCTTCTACAGTGTTCACAGAATTTACAGTGCAGAAGGAGGCCATTTGGCCCATCGAGTCTGCACCGGCTCTTGGAAAGAGCACCCTACCCAAGGTCCACACCTCCACCCTATCCCCGTAACCCAGTAACCCCACCCAACACTAAGGGCAATTTTGAACACTATGGGCAATTTAGCATGGCCAATCCACCTAACCTGCACATCTTTGGACTGTGGGAGGAAACCGGAGCACCCGGAGGAAACCCACGCACAAATGGGGAGGATGTGCAGACTCCGCACAGACAGTGACCCAAGCCGGAATCGAACCTGGGACCCTGGAGCTGTGAAGTAATTGTGCTATCCACAATGCTACCGTGCTGCCGTCTGTTAGAGGTCTGTTAGTCGCATCGATGCATCAAGTGCAGTCCACACCGAACCGACCTGCCTAACACATCAGGTGGCTCCCATGGGACAGGGGTGTGAGCGGAGCTATCTCCTGAGGCTCCTCTGAGGCTCATCTGGCACTGCCATTCCTGGAGGTTAGCTCTGGTCTCGACCAGGGTCTGCATGCTTGGGGCCATGAAGCACAGGGAGTGGACCATCTCCATCTGCGACTGCGTCACCCATTGACTGTGCCACCACCTTCTGAGTTTGCATCACACCAGCCAGTGACTGGGCGATCTCCCTCTGGGACTGGGCCACCTCCCTCTGTGGCTGTACCACGCAGCCAGCGCCTGGGCAATGCCATTAATGTTCTCAGCCATGGCCTGCGGTGACCGGGCCACGCTCAGAAGTGCCGCTGGATGTCCAGATGGCTCTGGCACATGGTTGCCTGTGAGGCATTGAACCTGTCCTGCGCCTCGGCCAGCATCCGCACAGAATGCCGCAGGCCTTGGACATGCGAACACCGTCATCCCCAATGCCTCCAACGTGGACACCATGCGGTGTTGGCCTGGGTGGCATGCATGGTCGGCGCCACCACCTATTCTTTCACACGGTTGGACTCCTGCAACTGCATCTGGAGTAGCTGGATGCTCGCCGACATGCCCTCATGTCGTCCCTGACTCTGTGACTGCATCTCCATAATCAATGGAGACCCGTCTGGACGGCAGCTAGTCCTGTGGTTAGCCGACTTCCGGTTGCGGCTATGCCTGGGCAGGTCGCACGTTCGGCAGCTCCCGCCCTGAACGGACTTTTGGGATCTTTGAAGGAGCCCCAGCGGCACTTAGATGATGAATCCCGGTGTGGGAAGGCAGCATTGAGGTTCCCCCAGCACTGTATGGGGTGGACCAGGAGCGGAGCAGTCAGAAAAGTGGCATTAGAGAAGAGAGGAGAACGGGCGTGAAAAAGCAAGATGATGGCGGACAGAGACCAGGCAGCGTGGGCTCAGTGGTCGCTGGAGCAGCAGGAGTTTTTGAAAAGCTGCTTTGCGGAATTGAAGGCGGAGATATTGGCCCCTATGACGGCGTCGATCGAGAGGCTGGTGGCGACCCAGAGGATGCAGATTAAGGAGGTGCAGCAGAAGGCCTCAGATAACGAGGATGAGATCCTGGGCCTGGCGGTGAAAGTGGAGGCGCGCGAGGCGCTGCATAAAAAATGGCAGGAGAAATTCGAGGATCTGGAGAACAGTTCGAGGAGGAAGAATCTGCGGATTCTGTGTCTCCCTGAAGGCGTGGAGGGGTTGGATGCTGGGGCGTATGTGGCTGCGATACTGGGTACGCTGATGGGTGCGGGAGCCTTCCCGAGGCCCCTGGAGCTGGATGGGGTGCATAGAGTCCTGGCGAGGAGGCCGAGGGCGAATGAGCCGCCGAGGGCTGTGGTGGTGAGGTTTCACCGTTTCACCGACAGGGAGTGTGTCCTGAGATGGACGAAGAAGAAGCAGAGCAGCAGGTGGGAAAATGCTGAAATCCGCATCTACCAGGACTGGAGTGCAGAGCTGGCCAAGAAAAGGGCAGGATTCAACCGGGCCAAGGCGATTCTCCACCGAAAGGGGGTGAAGTTCGGGCTGTTGCAGCCAGCGCGGTTGTGGGTCACGTATCAGGACCGACACCACGACTTTGATACGCCGGATGAGGCGTGGACCTTTATCAAAAATGAGAAGCTAGACTCAAATTAGTGATTTGTAGCATGTTACAGAGGATGTTGGGGAGTGTGAGGCGGCGATTTTTGTGTTTTCTCGGTATGTGTACTGGTTTGGGAGGGGTCGTTCCCCGCGTTTGATGGGGGAGTGTGGGCCGGAGGCCCTGGGCCTATGGGGATCGGGGCGAGGCTGCAGGAGAAAGGAGCTGCGCGACAGGGGGCGGGGTCGGCCCAGGCAGGGAACGCAGGCTTTTTCCCGCGGAAAGGGGGGGGGTCCTGATGCGGGGGGTGGTACCGGACTGGAGCCCACACTGGTTTGTAGGGGGAGTGGAGGGAGAGACTTGGGCCACCCCACTTTGATGGGGGAGGGTGGGGGACTTTGAGGGGGAATCCAACTTAGGGATCGCCGGCAGAGGCGGGAGCGGCCGGGTCAGCAGTAGTCAGCTGACTTACGGGAGTGCAATGGGGGGAGCAGGGGGGTTAAGCAATTGCTTGGCCGGGGGGGGGGGGGGGGGGGGGTTGGGGGGGGGGGGGGAAGTGGATTGCTGCTGTACTGACTGAGGGGGAGCTGGAGGTAAGAGGGAGAGTCGGGGCGGGGAGCCTTACTGGGGGGCTGGAGAGTGCGGGAGGCGCGGGCACGTGGCTGGCCTAAAAAAGGGGATGGCTTGTCGGCAGTGGGGGGGGGGGGGGGGGGGGGGGGTGGGTAGTCCCCCGATCCGGCTGATCACGTGGAGCGTGAGAGACATGAATGGGCCGGTCAAGAGGGCCCGGGTGTTTGCGCACTTAAAGGGACTAAAGGCAGACGTAGCCATGTTACAGGAGACACACCTGAAGGTGGCGGATCAGACCAGGCTGAGGAAGGGATGGGTTGGGCAGATCTTTCACTGTGGGCTGGATGCGAAGAACAGGGGGGTCACAATCTTGGTGAGCAAGACGGGTGACTTTTGAGGCAGTGGGGGTATCGTGGCGGATAAAGGGGGCTGATATGTGTTGGTGAGTGGTAGGCTGCAGGGGGCCCGGGTGGTGTTGGTGAATGGTTATGCCCCAAATTGGGACGATGCGGGGTTCATGAAGCGCATGTTAAGCCGGATCCCGGATCTGGAGGCATGGAATCTGATATTGGGGGGGGTGGGACTTTAATACGGTACTGGACCCAGCACTGGATCGGTCTAGGTCGAGATCGAGCAAGAGGTCGGCTGCGGCTATGGTCCTGTGGGGGTTTATGGATCAGATGGGGGGAGTAGACCCGTGGAGGTTTGCTAGGCCAAGGGCGAGGGAGTTCTCCTTCTTCTCCCACGTGCACAAGGCCTACTCACGGATAGACTTTATCGTGGTGAGCAGGGCGCTGATCCCGAGAGTGGAGGGGATGGAGTATTCGGCCATTGCGATTTCGGATTATGCCCCACACTGTGTGGAACGGGAGTTGGGGGAAGAGAGGGGCCAGCGCCTGCTGTGGCGCATGGACGTGGGATTGTTGGCGGATGAGGAGGTCTGTGGGTGGGTCTGGAGGTGCATTCAAAGGTATATGAAGGCCAATGATAATGGGGAGGTATCGGTGAGTGTGGTCTGGGAGGCGCTGAAGGCAGTGGTCGGGGGGAGCTAATTTCAATCAGGGCTCACAGGGAGAAGAGGGAGAGGATGGAGAGGGAGAGATTGATGGGGGTGACACTGAGGGTGGATAGGAGATACGCGGAATCCCCTGAAGGGGGGCTGCTGAAGGAGCGCCGGAGCCTCCAAACAGAGTTTGACTTGCTGACTACAGGGAAAGCTGAGGCCCAGTGGAGAAAGGTGCAGGGTGCAGCATACGAGTATGGGGAAAAGGCGAGTCGGATGCTGATGCATCAACTACGAAGGAAGGAGGCGGCTAGGGAAATTGGGGGAATCAGGGACAGGGGGGGGAACACGGTGCAGAGCCCAGCCAAAATAAATGAGGTCATTAGGGACTTCTATGGGAACTTGCACAAGGTCCTGGCCACTAGGATTGAGGATTGTGTCCCGGGGAGTGATACATGAGGATCAGATGGGGTTTTGTGAAGGGCAGGCAGCTGAATGCAAATGTGCGGAGGGCTCCTGAAATGGGATTATGATGCCCTCGGAGGGGGGGGGGGGGGGGAGGCGGAAGTAGTGGCGGCAATGGACGCGGAGAAGATCTTTGATCGGGTGGAGTGGGAGTACCTGTGGGAGGTGGTGGGCAGGTTTGGGTTCGGGGAGGGGTTCATAGGGTGGGTTAAATTGTTGTACCAGGCCCCGGTAGCGAGTGTATCGACGAACCGGCTTGTGATCAGAGTACTTCAGATTGTACCGTGGAACGAGGCAGGGGTGGCCCCCTGTCCCCCCTCCTGTTTGCCCTGGCGATTGAGCCGCTGGCCATGGCGCTGAGGGAGTCCAGAAACTGGAGGGGGTTGATCCTGGAGGAGGGGGGGGGGGGGGGGGAGCACCGTGTCTCACTATACGCGGATGACTTGTTTCTGTACAGCCATCCGGTAGACGAACCAGGAACGAGCGGGGGGCCACCTGCCGAAGGACAACAGCGGTTGCAGACCAGCCACCATCCAGAAGATGGACGCGGATGTTGTCATCTGGAGACAGAGCAGGGAGATCAGCTGCACGGGAGGTCATGAGCCGCCTTGTGCTGTGCACGAGGACAGCTGCATCCGGTGAAGGACTGGAACGTGGTCGAGGTCTGGGAATATGGATGGACGGCACCGTCGTCCTCAGAGTGCGACTCATGTGAGTAACTGGGCTGGCGACTGACCAGTGGACAATGGGGCGGAGCGATAGGCTAGCAAGGCAAGGTATAGAATCAGACCCAGCATCGGCTGCTTTGCATAGGAGCCGTTTGACGATATGTACTCCCTTCACTGCTTTGCCGTTGGATTGGGGGGTACAGGGGACTGGGACGTCACATGGGCAAAATTGTACCGCCTGGCCAAAATTTGGACCATTCTTGGCTTGCGGAGCAGGGGCCATTGTCCGACGTAACCGTGAGTGGGATGCCGTGTCGAGCAAAGGTTTCTTTACATTCACGAATGACTGCAGACGAGGTGAGGTCGTTGCAACCGTATCACCTCCGGGTAATTCGAAAAGTAGTCCATGATCAGGATCATTAGTATCTATCCAGCGCGTTGGAACAGGTCGATGCCACCTTGGTCCATGGTGACGTGACCAACTCATGGGGCTGCAGGGGTCTCAAGTGGTTGGGCCGGTTGGAAGCGCTGACAAGCGGGCAGTTGAGCACTGTGTTGGCTATGTCCTCATTTTTAAAAAAAATATATTTTATTCAAGTTTTTTTGGCCAAACATAACAATACGTAGTGTTTCTTTTACACAACAATAAAGCAATATAAATAACCGTGGCCAGTTTTAAACAAATAAATAAGTAATATATATACAAAAACAAAAAGCAAAACTAAATGGGCAACTGCCTTGTCCAAAATAAATACTCTCCAAAAATACAATCCAACAATCCAATATACAATTATATGTACCAAATACCTATACATATACAATAACATCCCTGAGAGTCCGTCCGATTCCTCCCCCCCGCCCTCGTCGCCCGCCCCCCCCCCCCCCCCCCCCTCCCTGGGTTGCTGCTGTTGTCTACTTCTTTTACATTCCCTCTATCTTTCTGTGAGGTAGTCGACGAACGGTTGCCACGCCTGGTGAAACCCCTGAGCCGAACCCCTTAAGCAACGAACTTAATCCGTTCTAACTTTATAAACCCTGCCATATCGTTTATCCAGGTCTCCACACCCGGGGGGTTTGGCTTCCTTCCACATTAACAATATCCTGCGGCGGGCTACTAGGGACGCAAAGGGCCAACACGTCAGCCTCTCTGTCGTCTCCTGCACTCCCGGCTCTACATGCAACCCCAAATATAGCCAACCCCCAGCTTGGTTCGACCTGGACCCCCACCACCTTCAAAAGCACCTTTGCCACCGCCCACCCAGAACCCCTGTAGTGCCGGGGCATGACCAGAACATGTGGGTTGTGATTCTCTGGGCCTCTCGAGCATCTCGCACACCTATCCTCTACCCCAAAAAATTTACTGAGCCGTGCTCCAGTCATATGCGCCCTGTGTAGCACCTTAAATTGTATCAGGCTTAGCCTGGCACACGAGGACGATGAGTTTACCCTACGTAGGGCATCAGCCCACAGCCCCTCCTCAATCTCCTCCCCCAGTTCTTCTTCCCATTTCCCTTTCAGCTCATCTACCATGATCTCCCTCTCGTCCCTCATCTCCCTGTATATGTCCGCCACCTTACCGTCCCCCACCCATGTCTCTGAGATCACTCTATCTTGCACTTCCTGCGTCGGGAGCTGCGGGAATTCCCTCACCTGTTGCCTCGCATAAGCCCTCAATTGCATATACCGAAATGCATTCCCTTGGGGCAACCCATATTTCTCCGTCAGGCTCCCAGACTCGCAAACGTCCCATCTACAAATAGATCTCTTAGTTGTACTACCCCAGCTCTTTGCCATGCTCCAAATCCCCCATCCATTTCTCCCGGAACGAACCTATGATTGTTTCTTATCGGGGGACCGCACCAAAAGCTCCCATCCCTCCCCTATGCCGTCTCCACTGCCCCCAAATTTTCAATGTAGCCACCACCCACCTGGCTTGTGGTGTATTTCTTTGGTGAGAACGGCAACGGCGCCGTCACCATTGCTTGCAGGCTAGTCCCCCTGCAGGACGCCCTCTCCAATCTCTTCCACGCCGCTTCCCTCCCCTTCTCCCATCCACTTACACACCATTGAAACATTGGCGGCCCAGTAGTACTCACTTAGGCTCGGTAGTGCCAGCCCCCCCCTGTCCCTACTACGCTGCAAGAATCCCCGCCTCACTCTCGGGGTCTTCCAGCCCACACAAAACTCATAATGCTCATCAATTCTTTTGAAAAAAGCCTTCGTGATCACCACCGGGAGGCACTGGAACACAAAAAGGAATCTCGGGAGGACCACCATTTTAACCGCCTGCACCCTACCTGCCAATGACAGGGACACCATGTCCCATCTCTTGAAATCCTCCTCCATCTGTTCCACCAACCGTGTTAAATTAAGCCTATGTAATGTACCCCAATTCTTGGCTATCTGGATCCCCAGGTACCGGAAGTACCTTGTTACCTTCCCCAACGGTAAATCCTCTATCTCTCTGCTCTGCTCCCCCGGATGCACCACAAATAACTCACTTTTCCCCATGTTCAGTTTATACCCAGTGAAAAATCCCCAAACTCCCCAAGTATCCGCATTATCTCTGGCATCCCCTCCGCCGGGTCCGCCACATATAGCAACAAATCATCCACATACAGAGCTACCCGCTGTTCTTCTCCCCCCCTAAGTACTCCCCTCCACTTCCTGGAACCCCTCAGTGCTATGGCCAGGGGTTCAATCGCCAATGCAAACAATAACGGGGACAGAGGACATCCCTGCCTCGTCCCTCTATGGAGCCGAAAATAGTCAGACCCCCGTCCATTCGTGACCACGCTCGCACATCGGGGCCCTATACAGCAACTGTACCCACCTGACATACCCGTCCCCAAAGCCAAATCTCCTCAACACCTCCCCACAAATAATCCCACTCCACTCTATCAAATGCTTTCTCGGCATCCATCGCCACCACTATCTCCGCTTCCCCCTCTGGGTGGGGGCATCATCATTACCCCTAGCAGCCTCCGTATATTTGTATTTAGCTGTCTCCCCTTCACAAACCCAGTTTGGTCCTCATGGACCACCCCCGGGACACAATCCTCTATCCTCATTGCCATTACCTTGGCCAGAATCTTAGCATCCACATTCAGGAGGGAAATGGGCCTGTATGACCCGCATTGTAGCGGGTCTTTTTCCTTCTTTAGGAGGAGCGATATCGTTTGCCTCTGACATAGTCGGGGGCAGCTGCCCCCCTTTCCCTCGCCTCATTAAAGGTTCTCATCAGTAGCGGGGCCAGCAAGTCCAAATATTTCTTATAGAATTCAACTGGGAATCCGTCTGGTCCCGGGGCCTTCCCCGCCTGCATGCTCCCAATCCCTTTCACTACTTCCTCCGTCTCGATCTGTGCTCCCAGCCCCACTCTCTCCTGCTCCTCCACCTTAGGAAATTCCAGCTGATCCAGAAAGCACATCATTCTCTCCTTCCCGTCCGGGAGCTGCGCTTCATATAATCTTTCATAAAATGCCTTGAACACTCCATTCACTCTCTCCGCTCCCCGCTCCATCTCTCCCTCCTCATCTCTCACCCCCCCCTATCTCCCTGGCTGCTCCCCTTTTCTTCAGTTGGTGGGCCAACAACCTACTCGCCTTCTCCCCATATTCGTACTGTACACCCTGTGCCTTCCTCCATTGTGCCTCTGCATTACCCATAGTCAACAAGTCAAATTCTACATGTAGCCTTTGCCTTTCCCTGTACAGTCCCTCCTCCGGTGCCTCCGCGTATTGTCTGTCCACGTCTGTCCACCCTCAGAAGTTCTTTCAACAACCGCTCCCTTTCCCTACACTCCTGCTTTCCTTTATGTGCCCTAATAGATATCAGCTCCCCTCTAACCACTGCCTTCAGTGCCTCCCAGACCACTCCCACCTGTACCTCCCCATTATCATTAAGTTCCAAGTACCTTTCAATACACCCCCTCACCCTTAAACACACCCCCTCATCTGCCAATAATCCCATGTCCATTCTCCAGGGTGGAAGCTGTTGTTTTTCGTCCCCTATCTCCAGGTCCACCCAGTGTGGAGCATGATCCGAAATGGCTATAGCCGTGTACTCCGTCCCCGTCACCTTTGGGATCAGTGCTCTTCCCAAAACAAAAAAATCTATTCGTGAAAATACTTTGTGTACATAGGAGAAAAACGAAAACTCCTTACTCCTAGGTCTACTAAATCTCCAGGGATCTACTCCTCCCATCTGCTCCATAAAATCCTTAAGCACCCTAGCTGCAGCCGGCCTCCTTCCGGTCCTGGACCTCGATCTGTCCAGCCTGGGTACAGCACCGTATTAAAGTCTCCCCCCATTACCAACTTCCCCACTTCTAGGTCCGAGATTCGTCCTAACATACGCCTCATAAAATTGGCATCATCCCAGTTCGGGGCATACACGTTCACTAATACCACCGCCTCCCCTTGCAGTTTGCCACTCACCATCACGTATCTGCCCCCACTTTCCGCCACTATAGTCCTTTGCCTCAAACATTACCCGCTTCCCCACTAGTATGGCCACCCCCCTGTTTTTTGCATCTAGCCCCGAATGAAACACCTGCCCCACCCATCCTTTGCGAAGTCTAACCTGGTCTATCAGCTTCAGATGCGTCTCCTGAAGCATAACCACATCTGCCTTAAGTTTCTTTAGGTGTGCGAGTACCTGTGCCCTCTTAATCGGCCCGTTCAGCCCTCTCACATTCCACGTGATCAACCGGGTTGGGGGGCTCTTTACCCCCCCCCCCCCCTTGACGACTAGTCATTTCCTTTTTCAATCCAGCTCCTCACCCAGTTCCCACGTAGCTGTATCCCCCCCAGGCGGCGCCCCCCCCGCCCCGACCCCCCCCCCTCCCATACCAGCTCCCCCTTCTCCCCAGCAGCAGCAACCCAGTTAACCCCCCCCCCGCAAGATCCCAAACTAGCGTAATTGCACCCCCCCATGTTGCTCCCAGAAGTCAGCAAACTCTGGCCGACCTCGGCTTCCCCCCGTAACCTCGGCTCACACTGTGCAAGGCCCCCTCCTTCCTGCTTTCCTGTTCCCGCCATGATTACCATAACGCGGGAACAAAGCCTGCGCTTCCCTTTTGGCCCCGCCCCCAATGGCTGGCGCCCTCAGCTCCTCATCCTCCCTCACCCCCTCCCCCACGACATGGGGAAGAGAGAGAAGTTACAGGGTCACAGGTTTAACAACTTGGGAAGTCCTCTCTTCCCCCTTTTCCCCCCTTCATCCCACAAGTTCACCCCCCCACTTTTGTCCCAAACGTTCTTTTTCTGGCCCGCTCACTCCAGCTTCTCCTCGACAATAAATGTCCACGCCTCATCTGCCGTTTCGAAGTAGTGGTGTTTCCCTCGATGTGTGACCCACAGTCTTGCCGGTTGCAGCATTCCGAATTTGGCCTTCCTTTTATGCAACACCGCCTTGGCCCGATTAAAGCTTGCCCTCCTTCTCGCCACCTCCGCACTCCAATCTTGATATACGCGGATCACCGCATTCTCCCACCTACTGCTCCGAGTTTTCTTTGACCATCTGAGGACCACCTCTCTGTCCTTATATCGGAGAAATCTCACCACTATTGCTCGAGGAATTTCTCCAGCCCTCGGTCTTCGCGCCATAACCCGATAGGCTCCCTCCACCTCCAGTGGACCCGTCGGGGCCTCCGATCCCATTAACGAGTGCAGCATCGTGCTCACATATGCCCCGACGTCCGCCCCTTCTGCACCTTCGGGAAGACCTAGAATCCTTAGGTTCTTCCTCCTCGCATTATTCTCCAGCACCTCCAGCCTTTCCACACATCTTTTGTGTTGTGCCTCGTGGATCTCCGTTTTCACCACCAGGCCCTGCATGTCGTCCTCATTCTCACCAGCCTTTGCCTTCATGACCCGAAGCTCCTGTTCCTGGGTCTTTTGCTCCTCCTTTAGCCCCTCAATCGCTTGTAATATCGGGGCCAACAGCTCCTTCTTCATCTCCTTTTTGAGTTCATCTACGCAACGCCGCAGGAACTCTTGTTGGTCAGGGCCCCATATTAAACTGCCTCCTTCCGACGCCATCTTGCTTTGTGCCTGCCTTCCTGGCCGCTGCTCTAGAGGATCCACCGCAATCCGGCTACTTTCCTCTCTTTTTTCCATCCGTTTCCAGGGGGGATTCCCTTCTGGATTACCGCACAGTGTTATTTGCCGTTAAAATTGCCGATGGGGCTCCTATTAAGAGCCCAAACGTCCGTTCCACCGGGAGCTGCCGAAACGTGCGACTCAGCTGGTCATCGCCGCACCCGGAAGTCCGGCTATGTCCTCATTAATGCCGGGCCAGTACACTGCCTCTCGTGCCCGTCGGCGGCACTTTTCCACGCCAAGGTGGCCCTCGTGTAGTTGTTCCAGGACAAGCTGGCGCATGCTATGCAGGATGACAATGCAGTCCAGTTTTAGAAGAACCCGGTCTACTACCACCAGATCATCTCTGACATTATAGAATTGAGGGCATTGGCCCTTGAGCCACCCGTCCGTTAGGTGGCGCATGACACGCTGTAGCAAGGGGTCAGCCGCCGTCTCGCGGCAAATTTGGACGAGGCATTCATCCGAGGCAGGTAGATTGGAGGCCGCGAATGCCACATGGGCGTCAACCTGGCAAACAAATCCCGCTGTGTCACATGGAGTGTTGACTGCCCTGGAGAGAGCATCAGCAATGATGAGGTCCTGGCCTGGGGTGTATACCAGCTGGAAGTCGTATCGCCGGAGCTTGAGAAGAATACGCTGGAGGCGAGGCGTCATGTCGTTCAAGTCTTTCTGTATTATATTGACCAGCGGGTGATGGTCGGTCTCGACGGTGAATTGAGTAAGTCCGTAGACATAATCGTGAAACTTAACCACACCGGTCAGAAGGCCCAGGCACTCCTTTTCTATCTGCGCGTAGCGCTGCTCCGTGGGGGTCATCGCACGTGACACATATGCAACTGGGGCCCATGATGAGGTCTCATCACGTTGAAGGAGCACTCACCAATGCCGGATTGACTGGCATTGGTCGAACTTTTGGTCTCCTTTGCTGGATCAAAGAAAGCTAAGACCGGGGCCGTGGTCAGTTTTGCCTTGAGTTCTCTCCATTCACGCTCGCGGGCAGGGAGCCATTGGAAGTCTGTCGTCTTCCTGACCAGGTTCCTGAGAGCCGTGGTATGAGAGGCGAGGTTAATGATGAATTTCCCTAAAAAATTGACCATGCCCAGAAATCGGAGGACCGCCTTCTTGTCCTCTGGTGTTTTCATAGCTGTGATGTCTTGTCCGCATCCAGCTGCACACCCAATTGGGAGATGTGGTCCCCGAGGAACTTAAGTTCTGTCTGACCAAAAGAGCATTTGGCCCTATTGAGGCGGAGGCCATGCTCATGTGTACGTCTGAATATGCGCTGGAGGCGACTAACATGCTCCTGCAGGGTGGTGGACCAAATGATATTTCATCGACATCGACGCGAACGCCTTCAATACCTTCCATCATTTGTTCCATAATCCTATGGAACACTTCTGATGCAGATATGATCCCAAACGGCATCCTGTTGTAACAATATCTTCCAAAGTGGGTGTTCAATGTGCAGAGTTTCCTGCTGGATTTATCGAGCTGGATTTGCCAGAATCCTTTTGAGGCGCGGGTTTGGTAAAGAGCTTGGCGCGAGCCATCTCACATGTGAGCTCTTCGCGCTTGGGAATTGGATAGTGCTCTCTCATAATATGGAGCAGCACGGTAGCATTGTGAATAGTACAATTGCTTCACAGCTCCAGGGTCCCAGGTTCGATTCTGGCTTGGGTCACCGTCTGTGCGGAGTCTGCACGTTCTCCCCTTGTGTGCGTGGGTTTCCTCCGGGTGCTCCGGTTTCCTCCCACAGTCCAAAGATGTACAGGTTAGGTGGATTGGCCATGATAAATTGCCCTTAGTGTCCAGAATTGCCCTTAGTGTTGGGTGGGGTTACTGGGTTATGGGGATAGGGTGGAGGTGTTGACCTTGGGTAGGGTGCTCTTTCCAAGAGCCGGTGCAGACTCGATGGGCCAAATGGCCTCCTTCTGCACTGTAAATTCTATGATAATCTAATATTGCGATTTAGATCCTTGGGATCAATGCAAATTCTCAATTCGCCGGAAGGCTTTTTTACACATGAAAAATGAAAATCGCTTATTGTCACAAGTAGGCTTCAAATGAAGTTACTGTGAAAAGCCATGGAACATGGACATACCATGGAACTGACCCAGTCGGTCGGTTCCGTGACTTTGGAAATCACGCCTTGGTTCCGGAGGTACTGCAGCTGCTGCTTGAGGCGGTCCTTAAGGGGTACTGGGACCCTGCGAGGTGCGTGTACCACAGGCATGGCATTCGGTTTTAATAAAATCTTGTAGGTGTACGGGAGCGTGCCCATGCCCTCGAAGACGTCGTGGTACTGGTTGATAATGGCGTCGAGCTGCGCCCTGAAGTCAGTGTCCTGAAAGGCAGACGCGTCAGCAGGAGAGAGAGAGTGAACTCTCTGAACTAGGTTCAACAGCTTGCATGCCTGCGCGCCAAGCAGGGAGTCTTTCGAGGAGCCCACGATTTCAAAGGGAAGGATGGCTTTGCGTGATCTGTGCGTCACTTCAAGTTGGCACGAGCCGCTGGCAGCATGGCAGGATGGCTGGTTTGACACGAAGGCTTTGGAGGTCAGACCGCACAATGAGATTGGCGGAGGCACCAGTGTCCAGGCGGAATCGTATTTGGGACCGGTTGACCGTAAGCGTGGCACACCACTCATCGTCCGGATCGATGCTGTATACCGATAGAGGCTGGATTCTTTGCTTCGGGGACACCCTGTTTTTTGTAATGATGCCGACTCGAAAAGGTGCCTTCGGGTCCTCGGTGTCAATATCGGGTAGCAGGTCCGAATCGGGCTTGGTGACCGTGGGTTGAATGGACCGGACATTCCTGCAGGGCTGGCTGGAGCGACGAGAGTTGGCAGGCTGAGCTGATCTGCATAAAGCAACATAGTGGCCAAGTTTGCCACATCGCAGGCATCGTCGGGATTTGGCAGGACATTGCCGCTTTAAGTGGGCAGAGCCACAGTTGCCGCACGTTGTAGCGTCAGTACGTTCGCTGCGCCACCGCGCATGCGCAGTGCGGTTGTACGTGGTGCGTGCCTGCGCAGTATGTTCGTCGACGTCCCCTCGTTTGGTGCGCACAAACGCGGGAGTCCACGAAAAGCACGCAAAATGGCCGCCTTCATCCAGGCTGAGGCCCTGGAGTTGCTCGATTGCTTGGACCCGTTCTGTCTCGTGGGGACCTTGCCGTGCCGTTTCAGCCGCTTGGATGTGGGAATACCGACTAGTGGCGTGTTGATGTAGCACGCAGGTCTCGATGGCAATCGCTTGGGTGAGCTGCTTTACCTTAAGGAGCTGCTGACTGAACACCGAAAACTATCTGGTCGCGTATCATGGAGTCGGAGGTGGGCCCGTAATTACAGGACTGCGAAAGGATGCGGAGGTGGGTGAGAAAGGACTGGAAAGATTCATCCTTACCCTGCAAACGCTGTTGGAATACATAGCGCTCAAAACTTTCATTCACCTCGATGTCGCAGTGACTGTCAAACTTAAGGAGGACTGTCTTGAATTTTGATTTATCTTCACCATCAGCAAAGGTGAGAGAATTGAAAATGTGGATGGCATGTTCCCCGGCCGTGGATAGGAAGAGAGCGATCTTCCTGGTGTCTGAGGCATATTCCCGGTCTGTGAATTCAAGGTAGAGCTGGAAGCGTTGTTTGAAAATCTTCCAGTTGGCTCCTAGGTTACCGGTGATGCGGAGCGGCGGCGGCGGGCGGACGCTGTCCATTTTGCAGGATGACTGTATGCTGGTGGAAGGCAGATCACTTGCAGGTAGGTCTAAGAAGTTCTAACATCCCTCAACTACTGGTACCATGATGTGTTGAGTGCTCTGGATCCGTGGAACACATACAGGCCACCAACACTTAAAATAGTACAACATTATTTTATTAAGTTAGAAACTGTTGAACATACTTTCACTGTGGGTTAACACGATGCTAGATTAAACTAAAGACCTATGCCTGTCCTAACCAGTCTATGCACTCAGTACATGGTGAAGATCTGTGCTGTAAGCTGTAAGCTCTGTCTTTCTGAGAGGCTGCATCCCGAATGAGCGGGAACTCTGATGCCCTCTGTCTATACAGTGAGTGTGCCCTAACTGGTGGTTGGCTGCGGTGTGTGTGTGTTGAGTGGTCCCGCTGTGTGTCCATCAGTGTGTGTGTCTGCACCATGATATACTGGTGTATATTATGACAGACATGGCAGGGTTTCTTAGGTTGGAGAAGATAAAGTTTGCCTTGCGAGGATCCTTTCAGGGGTTCTCCAGGCGGTGGCAACCGTTCCTTGACTTTCTCGTGGAACGTTAGGTGGAGGTCAACAGCAGCAGCAACCCCGGGGTGGGTGGGGGGGGGTACTTTTCTTTTTTATGAGGGGCGTATGCCCCATTCTGTTCTGAGTTGGGTGTTAATTTGTTAAACTTTTTATCGTTTAGAGGATTAAGTTGTTTTGTTTTGTTGGCATGTTGCCCTTCTTTCTATGTATTATTTTCCTTTTTGGAGTGTTTTGTAAAATTGTTGAAAAACTTTGAATAAATACATTTTTTTTTTAAATGTCCTGTGGTTATCCTGCCCTGTGACCATCTCCCCCTCTTGGGTGTTCCTACTTCCACCTGCTGTACCGGATCAGCTATATGGTGTAAATCAGAGTGTCCCAGAGCCTCTTCACTCAAGTGCCCAACCGAGGTGAGTGTCTCTGGGATGGTGGAGGGTGTTGGAGACAGCTGTGATGGGAAATCAGTGTCATCCTGAGACTCGAGCCCCGGGGTTTCCTGCATCTCAAGTAGAGGCCTGGCTGCTCTCAGCGTCACTGCTCGGCTCGGGGCGGGGGCTCCGTCTGTGACTGGGGCGGTGGATGCCAGGTAGGCTGCAGCATCTCAGGCAGGTCCTGCCAGACACTAGACAAGACGCATGATTAGACTGCGTGCTGGGATGTGGCGGGAGGCGGGCGATGGAGTGTGGGGGGGGGGGGGGTGAGGCTGGTGTGGGGGTGAGGGTAGTGGGGGGGTGAGGGTGGTGTGGGGGTGAGGGTGGTGGGTGAGGATGAGGGTGGTGTGGGGGAGCATTGTCACACGTGTTATGGGGGGACCGCAACTCAGCGGGGTCTCACTTCCTCCCCGAAGCCGAGCTCCACCCTGGCGATGTCCTTTCCTCAGGCACGCCGGCCACATCCTGGGCACTCTGCTCTGCCATGTTTTCGAGCCGGAGATCTGACGGTCCCCCTCCATTATTTTCCTGCTCCTGGCATTTGTAAGCAGCCTTCACCTGGGCGGGGTCAAACAAAGAACAACAGTGTTAGACAGTCCGACGCATGCAGTCCAGGAGGTGGGTAGCTGGTGGCCCCAGTGTCCTTGGCACCCGGCCATGGTGCTGGTATGTGTGCTGGGTGGGGGGGGTTAGGGTTACAGGTGTGTGGGACGTGGGTTAGAGTCAGGGGCACAGTGCTGTTACTCACCCTGGCCGCAATTTTTTCCGGCACTGCTGGCCGGTCCTGACAGTGTTGCCCACGGTGCTTACCACCCTGCCACCTGTGCCCAGGCATGGTTAACAGCAGAGGCTGGCAGCCTCCTTCCCAGGCCGGGGTACAGGGTCTTCTGTCTCTACTCCACCACATCCAGGAGGGTCTCCAGCTCGGCAACCATGAAACATGGGGCCACACGCCTTGCTGCCACCTTGTTGGCTGGGGTGGAGTGTGTGGGGAGTGCAGTGTGTATACGCAGCTGCAGCTTGTCAACCTCCTGAGTGTCAATTGTGAAACCAGCGAATCCCGCACCATTTCTCATTGGAATCGATTGTGTTCCTCGTGATGCCGGTGCTAGCCCCTTAACAGTAGCGGAATTGGTCCAGGTGCGGCAGCAGTTTTGCTGTCGTGGAAGTCCATGAATCCTGCGCCAGAGTCAACAGAGTCTCAGGAATGGAGAATCCTGCTGCATGGCTTTCAAAACATGTAACTAGTTTAATACCTTGAGGGAGAATATACAAAAATCTCCTTCTGCTGGCTTTTTCTTACTTCTCTTATAAGGCAATTGTATTACTCTGGTTCAAAATTATTTCAGGAGGATAAAGGCTACCTTTACTCAAAAAATACATTTGTGGCAGCCTAGTATTCTCAGCCACTGTCACGTACCTCATTAGAGCTTGAATCTGGATGAGACTTGCAGGATGATAAAGGCTGTGAACCTCAATTCACTGCAGTTTTTGGAATAAAGGATTACTTTTGCTTTGTTCCCACAGCACTGACAGTTTGGAATTTCATCTGTTTCTTAGCTTACTGGGCTTGGTGTGGGTCAAAATCAAATTCACCCAAAGACGATGTTAGGCTCAAATTACCATCTTGGGCAAAGCGACTTATTATGTGTCGAGGGTAATTCAATCGACAAGCTCCCTGTGAAACGCTTTTGTTCAACACAATCATGGCATTTCGCACCTCACAACTATATGCTGTCATTAGCCTTTAACAAATGGCTATCCAATCTATTTTAAGACTGCGATAATATGCCAATTTGGACTTCATGGGCGGGAATCTCGAACCAGTGGCGGCGGAATCGCGAAGCGCGATCGGGTGGAGAATCGCCCATCTGCCGCATATCGAGGCTGGCACCGCTTATCACATGGAATGCCATGTTCTGGTATCTGGTACTTTGACAGTGGCGTGAATGCATTCTCGACCACACACCGGCATGGGCATGCAAGTCATACAGTAAACACAGATGGCATATCATTAATGGGTGCACCCAGGAATTCTCCGGGCCTCCAGCGATGCTCCCCCTCCACGAGGAGGAATTATTGACGGCAAGGATCACTTGTGGTATTTAAAATCGGGAAACAGGCGTCATGGCTGCTGAAGGAGAGAGAGAAGGTAAGGCATGTTCCCAAAGGCGTAGCCGTAGGCTGCCAGCCCTGCTGCCTGCCAGGGGGGCGGATGTGAGACCACCAGGACTGGGGACAGTAGTGGGGGCCAACCAGGTGATGGTCTGTGGGGTCAGTGTGACCCCCGGGATCGGGGTGGTCAAGCACAAACCATCATTGCCATGGCCTGCAGGGCACCGTGTGGCCCACCCAAGGGAGACACCCACAGTAGATCCCAGAGGAGGGTGCAGGACCGGGACCGCAGAGCATACTACTGATGGGGCCAGGTTTGCGGTGCGGAGGGCCATGTGCCCGGGGAATTGCTGGGATGGGGATGGGAGGGGAAGGGAATGGGAGGGGGACATGCGGAGGCAGGACTGCAGTGCAGGACAAGGCCACTGTGCAGCCCGTTGGACCTTGTTGGGCACAGGGGTAACCACCATGCGAACATGTCTTCCTTTCACCTGCTTCAGGCAATGGATTTCGGTATCCAAACAGGAATGGTTGGCATGTGCCTGGCCGCTGCTGCCCTGGCGGATACCATGAGACTGTACAAGTAGGAGCTGCCCAGGAATGACCTTGAAGAACAGGAGCCTGCCCCAGAGGAGCAGGGGCCAGCCAGTGAGGATGGAGAGCCAGCCATCCAACAGGCCGAGGAGTAGGGAAGGAGATATTGCATCAGGCCTCGTGTGCATCGGCAGCGCCTGTCAGTCAAGACCTGCCGGACCGAGCCTATCGCCAAAGACTCTGGCTGAGCAGGGGGACGATGCGACATCTCTGCTGCTTCATGGCACACCTGGAATCAAGGGGATATGGATGAGGACACTCATTCCCAGTGGCCGTTAAGGTGATAGTCGCCTGAATTTTTACCCGACGGGGTCCTTCCGGGCTCCGAGTGGAGACCTGGCTGAGATCTTGCAAACTTCCGTGTGCAGGTGCATCCGCGCCATTACGGAGGTTCTGTAATACGGTAGCGCAATATATCAAGCTGAATATGGCCCGAGCCCAACAGGTTGCCGAGCAGCGATGTTCACCACCCAGGTCCAAGGAGTGATCGACGGGACGCATGTCCCTCTACGAGTGCTGCCGCTTGAGGGGGTGGCCTTCACAAACCGAGAGGGGTTCCACTCAATGAACATGCAGCTGGAGTGTGACCACCAGCTGTTCATCATGCACGTCTGCGCCCGAAAGCCAGACAGTGTGCACAACGCCTTCATCCTGCTACACTCAACGGTACCCAACACCTTTGAGGCGAACCCCTGGGCGAGGGGTTGGCTCTTGGGTGACAGGTGTTATCCGCTATGACCGTTGCTGATGATGCCTGGCCGGAAGTCTCAGATTGACATGGAGATCCCGTTAAAACAATGCCCAAGCAGCGACCAGGGGCATCACGAGCAGTGCATCAGTGTGCTGAAGATGGCTGGTTCAGGTGGCTGGACCGCACTGGATGGGCCGTCAAGTATAGCGTGAGGAGGGTCTCCCACATCGTGGTGGCCTGTTGCGTCCTCCACATGATGAAGGAGAAGGATAAGTGCCAGGCCCAGTCCAATGAGGAGTGTCAGGATGGACAGGGCATGTGGTCTGGGCAGCCACTGGAGGCCGCACAACGTGTGTGCCTGGGCCACCACGCACGGGATGCTCTCATCGTCACCAGGGTCACCGACTAGGGCCCTGGTCACCGGCGACTCGACCGTCCTGTCCCACCCCCATTTAATCGCCCGCTCCCTTGTGCACACACCCTGCACCACCCCCCCCCCCGCCCCCCCCCTTGTCTAAGCACCCCATTCCCTATGCACCTTTCCTACATGGACCCAACCACCCCCCCCCCCCCCCAACCTGCCCCCCCAACCCCTGGCACCTGCACCCCCTCCGTGCTTCCGACCTGCTGAACTACAGGGTGCAGGCCCTGGGTTTGCAGTATCAGTAGGTCCGGTCAATGGTTTGGAGGATGAATATGACCCGCTCCACGATGAGCCTTGGTGTTCCACATTGTGGGAAGCAGTCTGACTCCTGCCCTCGGTAGCACTCTCCACCATCCACCTAGGTGATCCTTGCATGTGTGCTGGCCATTCCATCTCACAGTCTCATCGAACCCCTCGGATGGTGGGGGTGGGAATGGGGTCCGGGGGTGGGCAAGTGGGAGGGGTGGGGCAGGCCGGGTAATGGGCAGAGTGTGGTGGCCACCGTGGGGGCCCTGGCCCATATCCACCTCCAATGCCTGTGCTCTACATCAGCGGGCTCCCACCAGCCACAACCCTCCACCTGGCACCCCCTTTGCTTCTATCCCTCATACCCTTCTGACAGAGCACCGAGGCAGTTTGGAACATGAGTGAACAGGTCTTTATTGTGCTATGTTCAGGGATTGTGCCCTAGCCCATATCGGTAATCTATGTGCTGCACTCATGCCATCTTAACTGGTGTCTACGTTTCTGGCTTTAGGAGCCCTAACGCTCCCTCTAGGTGGTACCCCAGGCGGTACATCAGGAATGGAGGCAGCCTGCTGCAATTCCCGCCCTGTGTCCTGGGCAACCCCGGCCTCTGGGGCGACCGGGCCTGGATGGGCCCGGCTGTCTTCTAGGTGTCACAGGTGGTGTGGTGCCAGCCTGTTCTGCCAGTTGCCCATCGAATGTGGCAAGGACAGGTGGGGCAGGATTCAGAGGGGCTGGGTGTCCCAGCAACTCCTCTGCAGGAGTCACCAGCATGTACCCCATCACCTACTCCCCCCTCGGGGTACCCAATGGCTCCTGGGCTATTCCTTGGTATGGGGGACTTTCCAGAGCGAGGTCTGGGGGCTCTGCCATCACTTGGCGCTGCCAGTCCTGGGGGCCCGTTCTCGTGTCAACCAGGTTCTCCATACTTACGGCCATGGAGAACAAGGACCGTACCATGATTCTCTGGGACTGTGCCACGTCACTCAGGGACCATGCCAGGTCCCACTATGACTGGTTCAGGTTAGCCCCACTCCAGATCAATGCCATGGACGCCCGGAGCTCGTTGTGATTGGGCCAAGCTCTGGAGCACCGTTGCAATGTCCATATGGCCCTGGTACACGGCTGCTTGTGGCAAGGCTGCCCTGTCCTGTGCTTTGGCCACCGCCCTCAGAGAGAGGCCCAGTCCCTGGAAATCCTGACCCATGGCTGATACCATTGCACCCAAAGCCTCTACAACAGATACCACCCGTGCAGCGTTGGCCTGGGTGGCAAGCATGGTTGGCACCACCTCCTGCCCCTGCAGGAGGCTGGACTCCTCCAACTGCACCTGCAGGCACTGAATGGTTGCTGACACCCCCTCATGTAGTCCCCGGCTCTGCGCCTACATCTCCAATGGTGGAGGGGGGTGCCATATGTGCCGTATGGACACCGCAATTCATTGGGGGCTCACTTGCTTCCCCGATTCTGACCTCTGCCTTGGCGACTGTCCGCTGTCCGAGCCCACCGACCAAGTCCAATGACCTCTGCTCTGCAGCGGTGAGGGGCCATAGGTCTGGTGGGCCCCCTCCGGTCTCCTTTCTCTCCCTGCAGTTTTGGTTGCCTTCTCCTGTGGGAGGAGGGTGGGGTGGGGGAAGCAGAAAAATGCACAGTATGAGACACTCGGATACGGGCAGCAGAGGGATCTGCAGCTAATGGCCTGTGTCTGCAGGGCACCCAGCCATCGTGGCATATGATGCAGGGTGAGGTGCGTGCGGACTGCCGGCGGGTGATGTTCAATCGCCTCCTAAGGGGGGGGGGGGGCTACAGGTGTGTCAACGGAGGTTGGTGCCAGGATATGATGGTAGAGGTGGCTCACCCTGTTTGGCCTGGGGGGTTGCTTACCCTCACCCAGCGCTGTCTGCTGGTCCGCCTGGTCCACGGTTTGGGTGTGGGAGATGTGGGACAGGTGTGATACCGGGGGGTACGGAGGTGGTGACTCGCCGGGGTCCCCCTGAGGAGGTCGTGCAGCTTCTTCCTACACTGCTGTCTGGTCCTGGCGGTGGAACCACTGCACTCACAAATTCTGCCACCTGTCCCCAGACCGGTATATGTCCACAGGTTTCAGCCTCCTTCCCACCCTGGGGAACAGTGTGTCTCACCTCTCCTCCATGCCATCCAACAATGTCTCCAGCTTCGCATCTGCAAATCTCGGGGCCACTCTTCTTGGTGGCATAATCTTGGCTGGAATGAGTGTGAGTTTGATGGGGTGCTTATATACCGCTGCAGCCTATCAGGTTCACCAGTGCCACTACCGACCTTGGCAAATTAGGTTATGCATCAGTTATACAGGACATTGGTGAGTCTTGGATTTTGGATGCCAGATACAGGGGGGGCTACACTTTCCTTCATTTGTTGAGAAGATTAAAGCCAACAGCCACGATTCACCCAAAAAATGAAGTGTCATTTTGGGCGGCTTTGGCAGGGTGTTTTGCACTGGCTGTAATGGCGAGATCGCAACCCGTATTCATCCCACGTGAATTTCACCGCGCCTAACCATCTCACCGTCCGATTCATCCAACTCATGCCTCAGTTGCTCACCACTTTCAAGGGGAGTTGCTTTTAAACGCTCCCTCACCACTCACCCAGCGTCAAGATACAAGGATAGCAGTGCGGAGACCTGCTATTGGGGATGCCAATCTGCCTGGCCATGGCAGAAGCTACCACCTCTCTCCTGGCATCAGTCCCACCTGCCACCCTTTAAATTTCCAACCCTCTCCCCACAAATCATCGGCTGACACCTCACCCCCCCCCCCCCCCCCCCCCAGCACAACCTCTTCATGTCTAGATGCGTTGCCCACACATGCCACCTGCCATAGATCCTCCCCCCAGTCCGACCAATCAAGCTCACAGCTCACAATGCCCTCCCTGTATCCCCTAGGAGAAGATAGCTCATAATAAGAGGGAAAGGTTGAAGCCTAGGTCGGGATGCCAATGATCTGAGTCCTCCATCAATGTGAGGAACTGGCCCTGGAGATCATGGGATTGTTGATGAGAGAGCAGTGACCGACAGCGAGGTTGTTCTACAGCAGAGAAGTGGGGATCCACTGTCCCTTCATCGAGTTGACCTGTCCCAAGTGAGTTGTTGATGTCCCACAAAATTATCCTTCCCTCTCATTGGCCACATGTTTATTCTCTAGCAGGATCACCCATCTGATGAGGCCGGGCCATTCAAAGTCAGACCCCCCCCCCCCCACTACCATCCAAGAGACCATCTCGGAGGAGAGCTCAGAGGAGAGCATTGGCAATGCATCACAGCTACCACCAGTACCTTCCACCAGCGCAGAAACATACACCTCAGTGAGCAACATCAGTGGACAGGCCTCGGGGGCACGATGTGATAAGAACCACACAGCTGCAGATGCACATGCACATCATGTGGAGGCTGGAACACAGGTGGACATTGCCGAGTCATTCCAGAGTGTGGGGGGCCCTGTCACTGAGGACCATCACTGAGGCCGTTGACAACATGCTGTCGACGATGGGGAGCGTCCAGGGCTCGCAGAGCCAGATAACACAGAGGCTCCAGAGATGACTTCTGCCGCCCTTCTGACCCATGGAGTCACCCAGTGCCCTACCAGCACTCTCCGGGAGGAGGAAGCGCTGGAGCCCATCACAGGGCCTTCCATCAGGAGACAATTCTTCGGAGTGCCCCATTCCTGACACTAGCGCATCTCAAGGGCAGTGGGCAGAACAGGGTGCACGGAGACGCCTGTGACACCGGCAAGTCAGCTGGGTCCCTTCAGCTCCAGGTCCTCCAGAGGATGTCGGCCAAGATCATCAAAGGCCACAGGGTGTGGAAATTAGCAAGCTGCTTCCATCTCTGATGTGCATTCTGGGGACACACCAGTGTTGACCACGGAGGATCAAGAAGAGTGAGCAGCACTGACTGGGCACTGGTGAGGTCACGATCCATAATTAGGGGGAATGGAAACCTGTCACATTAAAATGTTCACCATTAAAACATTTCACACCTGATACATGTGAGGCCCCTGTCACTTTAGTCTTCACAATGGCCCTGCCCATACCGCCAGACCCGAGACCCCCCTCGCCACCAGCCCCCGGCATAGTGGTCCAAGATCTCAAGTCCCTGATACAGACTTTGCCATGAGGAAGGGTGTGAGCACGCTGTCAGCAGAAACTCAGGAGTCAGACTTAAACATAACCTGAGGAGCACCAGAGCTTTCCTCACAGAAAGATGCTATCACTCCCCTGCCTTGTATAGAGACCCACTGTCAATGCCAACACAGGCCTATCACCCTGGAGTGATGTTATCCAGACCCTTGGAGGGGGGAGAGTGTTGAGCTGACAGACTCAGTCTTGTCTCACGGGAATCTGGAGACAATCAAGGCCTCCCTGGTTCTCCAGACATGCCGGACTCTTGCTGCCACCTGCCTTCCAACCTCCGGCTCCTTCTCAGACTCGTCCTCCAGACCCTTCTGGTCCTCCTCCGCCTCCTCCACCTCATCAGGCGAGGCTGCATTTTTTTCCTCCTCCTCCTCCTCATCCAGTTTGTCGCCCCACTGATGTGCCAGATTGTGGAAGGCACAGCAGATCACCACAAAGAGGAACTCCCTCTAGGGGGTGTCCTGTAGAGCCCCACCAGAGTGATCCAGACAGTAGAACTGAATTTTGAGCAGCTCAAGGCACCGCTCAATGATAGCACGGGTTGCATTGTAACGCATTTCCGCCTCAGTCTCTGCCTCTTGGCATCATCAGCTATGACCTCAGCGTGCATCCCTTGTCCCCACGAGCCAACCTGTCATTTTGGGGTGATCCTCGAAGACACTGGGGATCTCCGAATGCCCCAGGCTGGAGCTGTAATGCATGCTCGCAGGATAGCGCACACACGCGTATATGATTCTGAGACAGTGGTCGCATACGATCTGAAAATTCAGCATGGAACTCCTTCCTGTTAATATAGAGCACTCCCTGATGCCCTGGTGCTCGCAGCGTGACATGCGAGCCGTCTATGGCTTCCTGGACGTACGGCACCCTGGCGCAGGTGGCAAATCCTGCAGCCCAGGGATTTTGATGGGCCTGGTCCAGGTCGCAGTTGATATAGTCAGATGCCTGGGCATGCAGAGCATCTGTCACCTCCAGCAATGCACCTGTGGGCATTTGACTGTGAAATGCCACGCAGGTCCCTGCTTGAGCCCTGGAATGACTCGGTGAAAGTTCGGGCTGCAGTGACCTTCATGGCCACCGGGAGCGGGTGCCCTCCTCCTCCGCGGGTGCCGCACGGTCTCTCTGTTGAGACGTAGTCTTCTGTGGCATATGCCACAGCTCTATCAAGGAGCAAAGACTATTATACACCGAGGTGTGTTGCTGGCCTCCCCTTCTGGCCCCCTGCTCAGCCTATTCGGTAGCCAGGTCTGGAGGGTGTGAAGTGGCCCCCTGCACATGTGGTGCGGTCTCCTGCCTGTGTTGGTTTTACAGCCTTCTTTGGCGTCTGCCTGCCTCGGCTGCGACAAGCCCAGCGAGGGCAGCCTCCGCGGGATCTACACCAGCAAACATTTTTGTATCTGGAAGGAATTGAAGAAGGAGAGAGTCTGACAATCAGTTAGGGCTTCCATCCCTGAACCCTCATATCTCCCAGCCTCCCCCACCCTTACCAAGTCTGTCATACTTTCTCTCAGAGTGCCATTTAGTGAGCCAGTTGTGCTGGCAAACCTTACTCTGCACAGTCACTCCTTGCCAGATCATGAACTTCTAGGCCACAGGCCTCTGCCAGCAACATTAGAGAGGCCATGCTCAGCTGTCCTCTGCTCATCGAGACATTTACCTTTTGGCTGCGAGAGGGGCCTCAGTGGTGAAATCCTGCTCTTTATTGTTTGATTGTTGGCAGCTGCCTCTGACCTCTGACACTCCGATGCTAGAGACGAATTGTTCAGGCACCAAAGGTTGCAGGACATCCAGTCCACTAATCGTCCTCTCAGAAAGGGCACCTGCGGCTTTGAGGAGGCACTTTTGAGCAGCACGGTAGCACAGTGCCTCGCACTGTTGCTTCACAGCTCCAGCGTCCCAGGTTCGATTCCCGGATTGGGTCACTGTCTGTGCGGAGTCTGCATGTTCTCCCCGTGTCTGCGTGGATTTTCTCTGGGTTCTCCAGACTCTTCCATCAGGCAGAAGATACAGAAGTCTGAAGACCCGCACATCCAGACATAGAATCAGCTTCTTCCCCACAGCTACAAGACTCCTCAACAACTCCCCCTCGGACTGATCTGTTCCCTGTAAGAACACTATTCACGACGCCCTATGCTGCTCTTGCTCATGCATTTGCTTTGTTTGGCCCCTTGTTCCGCACTGTAACCAATCACTGTTTGTCGATGTACCATTTGTCAATGTACTCTGTTGATTATTCTTTTGTCTACTATGTACGTACAGTGTACGTTCCCTTGGCCGCAGAAAAATACTTTTCACTGTACTTCGGTACATGTGACAATAAATCAAATCAAATCAAAATCAATATTTCCTATTTTGGCTTGAGGTGCCTGCATTGAAAGATACAATTATTATTTGATGTCCGTTTATTCATATCCTACTTTAGATTATGATTAAATATGTGGATGGTAATGTAGATGTAACTGGAAAAATGCCTTTTTGCTGACTTTGGTAAAAAAGATGCCTTTGCTCCTGTCCCACGCTGATCTTGATACACTGGTGCGCCTTCCCATCGAGAGCAGCAGTCATACCGGAAATGTGCCACTGTTTTGCATTGTGGCTGATTTCTCAAGTCTACAGTGGGGCCATTGAAAAGCCAATGATGCAGAAATTCAGTGCAGCAGTTACTTATATATTAATGATTTGGACGAGGGAACAAAATGTAACATCTCAAAGTTTGCAGATGATACCAGGTTGGGTGGGAGGGTAAACAGTGACCAGGATGCAGAGATCCCTCAGCATGATCTGGACAGGTTGGGCGAGTGGTCAAATCAATGGCAGATGCAGTATAATTTAGATAAGTGTGAGGTTATTCACTTTGGAAGCAAAAACAGGAAGGCAGATTACTACCTGAATGGTTGTAAATTGGGAGAGGGGAGTGTGCAGCGGGACCTGTGTGTCCTTGTGCACCAGTCACCGAAGGTAAGCATGCAGGTGCAGCAGGCAGTAAAGAATATTGTAAGAAGATAGTATATTGGCTTTCATTGCGAGAGGTTTCGAGTACAGGAGCATCGATGTGTTGTTGCAATTATACAGGGCCTTGATGAGGCCATACCTAGAATATTGTGTGCAGTTTTGCTCTCCTTTTCTGCAGAATGATGTTCTTGCTCTCGAGGGAGTGCAGTGAAGGTCACCAGACTGATTCCAGGGATGGCGGACTGTCTTATGAGGAGAGATTGACTAGGTTAGGATTGTTCTCGCTGAAGTTCAGAAGAATGAGGTGGGATCTCATAGAGACTTATAAAATTCTAACAGGACTAGAAAGGTGCACAATGGTGGGTGCATCCAAAACCAAGGGTCACAGTCTGAGGATTCAGGATAAACCATTTCGGACAAAGTTGAGGAGACATTTCTTCACTCAAAGAGTGGTGAGCCTGTGGAATTCATTACCACAGGAGGTAGTTGATGCGAAAACAGTGAATATATTCAAGAGGTGGCTAGATAATGCACTTGGGGCGAATGGGATCAAAGGTTCTGGGGAGAAAGCAGGATTAGGCTATTGAGTTGGATGATCAGCCTGATCGTGATGAATGGCGGAGCAGGCTCGAAGAGCCAAAAGGCCTCCTCCTGCTCCAATCTTCTATGTATATGAATCTTATACTCGGAATGTCCACAGGATTTCTCCTGAACCACCCCTGTAATTTTGGCAGGCATTTGGCAGATAGTCAGTTGTACATAACTGAACCATTTTCTGACAAAGTTGCTGCGGCAGAATGTTAAGCCCCCCACGAAGTTGCCCCCATTAATCTCCATTGGCAGTGTTGTTCCTCACTTTGATCTTGACTGCAGAGCTTCCCATGACACGGGGAATAGGTTCTGTGCTGCCAGTTGAGCTTCAGGTGGTTATGCATGCTTCAGAAACTTCAGGACTTGATGATTGGTAGGCTTTTTACTGAGCTGCAAATGGTTTCCCATTTTGCATTCTCTCTTTATCCACTATTTTAGAGCTCAGAATTGGTCCTGTACCCTTCAGCTTGCTGCCAGCGAGTATGCAGTGGAACATAATGCTGGCACATCATGCACAACACCCATAGCTGCAGCTAGTATATACTTTGCTTACATCCTGAAGAAGTGCCTCAAACATTTTCACGTGCTGAGTACAATTACGTTATTCAAATGAAATGAAATTGTATCTGATACATAATGATATATTGTGTGAAGCAATTTTTAAATTTCATTCGCTCAACTGGATTCAGAAACTTGGCCCTGACGTCATTTGGGTGGCAAAGCTTATATTTGGCATTTAAATCAAGTTGTTGCACTTCTTCGTGAAATTGAACACACAGAATAGTGCAGTGATACATTTTGGTAGGAAGAATGAGGAATATAAACTAATGGTACGATATTTAATGAGGGGTGGGGGAGGGGTCGAGAGACCTGGGATGTATGTACGCAATTGTTGAAGGTGACAGGGCATGCTGAGAAGACTGTTAAAAATGTATATAGGATCCTTGGCTTTATAAATAGAGTAAGAAGTGTTCCAACACCAGGTTAAAGTCCAACAGGTTTGTTTTGAATCACTAGCTTTTGGAGCACAGCTCCTTCCTCAGGTTCCTCCTTCCTCCCACCTGATGAAGGAGCAGTGCTCCGAAAGCTAGTGATTCGAAACAAACCTGTTGGACTTTAACCTGGTGTTGTAAGACTTCTTACTGTGCTCACCCCAGTCCAACGCCGGCATCTCCACATCATTGATAAATAGAGGCAGAGCACAAAAGTTTGGATGTTAAAACCTCTATAAAACTCTGGTTGGGCCTTAGCTGGAGTATTATACTCAATTCTGGACACCACACTTTGGAACAAATGTAAACCCTTGGATTCTGGACGGATTGATACCAAGGGTGGGGGACTTCAATTTTATGGGGAGATTGGGAAAGCTGAGGTTGTTCTCCTTAGAGTACAGAAGATTAATAGAATATTATTAGAGGGGTTTGAAATCTTGATGAGAGTAGGAGATTCTAACTCTTGATATTAAGGTAGGTAACCATGAGGATACCGATTTAAAGTTATCGATAAAAAGACCAGAGGCATCAAAAACGTATTTAAATAACGGCATTGAGTCGGTGGGGCGAAAGAGAAAATGCTGTAAAATCTCAGCAGGTCTGGCAGCATCTGTAGGGAGAGGAAAGAGCTAATGTTTCGAGTCCGATGACTCTTTGTCAAAGCTAACAGACAGAGAAAGTGGGAAATATTTATACTGTGGAGTGAGAATGAAAGATGAGTCACAGCCACAGAAACCCAGGGAAACCGGGTGCTAATGGCCACAGAAACCAAAGGGAAAGAGTGCTAATGGCAGTCCCCAGAGAGGACAAAAGATGTGAAAGGCCAAACAGCGGAGAAATTAACATCACAGGATGATCTGTAAATGTGGGGGGAGGGGAAGGGGAAGCAAAGAGGAGAGAGGCGAAGGAAAGGTGGATATGATTGGGGGGGGGGGGGGGGAATTAAATATATATTACGAAAGAAAGAAATGGTAAAAGACAGTTAAAATGAAATGAAAACAAATGGGTCGAAGTGGAGTAGAGCTGATCATCTGAAGTTGTTGAATTCGATGTTCAGGCCGAAAGGCTGCAACGTGCCTAACCGGAGGATGAGATGTTGTTCCTCCAGTTTGCGTTGCGCTTCACTGGAACATTGCAGCAGGCCAAGCACAGATATGTGGGAATGGGAGCAGGGTCTTTTGTTAAAATGGCAAGCAACAGGAAGGTCCTGAATATGCACAGATCGAAGATGCACAGCAAAGCGATCACCCAGTCTGCATTTGGTCTCTCCGATATAGAGGAGACCACATTGGGAGCAGCGAATGCAGTAGACCAAATTGGAAGAGATGCAAGTGAAACGCTGCTTAACCTGGAATGTGTGTTTTGGGCCTGGAATGTTAAGCATGGAAGAGGTAAAGGGGCAGGTGTTACACCTTCTGCGATTGCATGGGAAGGTGCCATGGGTGATGGGAGAGGTACTGGGTATGCTGGAGGAGTGGACTAGGTTGTCTCGGAGGGAACGGTCTCTGTTGAATGCTGACAGAGGGAGTGAAGGGAAGATGTGTTTGGTGGTGGCATCACGCTGGAGTTGGCGAAAATGGCGGAGGATTATGCTTTGCATATGGAGGCTGGTGGGATGAAATGTGAGAATGAGGGGGACTCTATCCTTGCTCTGGGAGGGAGTGGAGGGGGTGAGGGTAGTGGCGTGGGAGATGGACCGCACTCTGTTGAGGGCCCTGTCCACAACTGTAGGTGGGAAATCACGGTTGAGGAAGAAGGAACACATTTTCGAAGCACCATTTTGGAAAGTGGCGTCATCGGAACAAATGCGACGGAGACAAAAGGGTTGAGAGAAAGAGTTGGAGTCCTTACAGGGTGTAGGATGCGAAGAGCTGTAGTCCAGATAGCTGTGCGAGTCAGTGGGCTTGTAGTGGATATTAGTGGAAAGTCTATTGCCGGAAATGGAGTTAGAAAGATCAAGGAAGGGAAGGGAAGTGTCTGAAATGGACCAGGTGAAAGTGATGGATGGGGTGGAAACTGGAAGCGAAGTTGATGAATTTTTCCAGGTCCGAGCAAGAGCATGACGCGGCACCAAAATAATCATCAATGTATCGGTAAAGGAGTTGTGGGAGGGGGCCCGGATAGGCCTGGAACAAGAAATGCTCCACATACCCCATAAAAAGGCAAGCGTAGCTAGGACCCATGCGGGTACCCATTGCTACACCTTTGATTTGGAGAAAGTGAGATGAGTTAAAGGAGTAGTTGTTGAGGTTTTTGTTCCAGGTTAAGCAGCGTTTCACTTGCATCTCTTCCAATTTGGTCTACTGCATTCGCTGCTCCCAATGTGGTCTCCTCTGTATCGGAGAGACCAAAGGCAGACTGGGTGATCGCTTTGCGGAGCATCTTCGTCTGTGCGCATTCAGGACCTTGACCTTCCTGTTGCTTGCCATTTTAACAAAAGACCCTGCTCCCATGCCCACATGTCTGTTCTTGGCCCACTGCAATGTTCCAGTGAAGCTCAACGCAAACTGGAGGAACAACATCTCATCTTCCGGTTAGGCACGCGACAGCCTTCCGGCCTGAACATCGAATTCAACAACTTCAGGTGATCAGCTCTACCCCACCTCGACCCATTTGTTTTCATTTCATTTTAACTGTCTTTTACCATTTCTTTCTTTCTTAATATATATTTAATTCCCCCCCCCGCAATCATATCCACCTTTCCTTCACCTTTCTCCTTTTTGCTTCCCCCTTCCCCTCCCCCCACATCTACAGTTCATCCTCTGATGTTAGTTTCCCTGCTTTTTGGCCTTTCACATCTTTTGTTCTTTCTGGGGACTGCCATTAGCACTCTTTCCCCTTGGTTTCTGTGGCCATTAGCACCCGGTTTCCCTGGGTTTCTGTGGCTATGGCTCATCTTTCACTCCACAGTATAAATATTCCCACTTTCTCTGTCTGTTAGCTTTGACAAAGAGTCATCGGACTCGAAACATTCGCTCTTTTCTCTCCCTACAGATGCTGCCAGACCTGCTGAGATTTTCCAGCATTTTCTCTTTCGTTTCAGATTCCAGCATCCGCAGTAATTTGCTTTCATTTGAATCGCTGGGAAATGGAATTCATTGAAGAGGGTGGTTGATGTATATTCAATAATGATTTCAAAGGGCAGCACGGTGGTCCAGTGGTTAGCACTGCTGCCTATGGCGCTGAGGACTGTCTGTGTGGCGTTTGCACTTTCTCCCCGTGTCTACGTGGGTTTACCCCCACAACTTAAAGATGTGCAGATTGGGTGGATTGCCCCTTATTTGGAAAAAACAGTAATTGGGTGCTCTAAATTTATTTTAAAAAAAAGAAAAATAATGTTTTCAAAAGGGAATTTGATAAATACATAAAGCGAAAAAGAATTGCAGGTCTATGGGGAAATATCAAAGGATTGGGATGAATTGATAGGTCCACCAAAGATCTGGCACGGATACAATTGGTTGAATATCTGATTGGGAGACTGTGAGGCATGGAACCATTAAATTCTGGGATTTTCCTGTTCCTATTATATATAAATAGCATTTATTGTAATCTCAATGAAAATTAACTAAATTGACAAGATTCACCCAGTGGAACTGCGGCCTCAGAGGAGGTTGAGGAGGTTACTTAAATCTCACAACAAGCAGAGCTCAACTGGGTTTGTATAAATAGGACCTCGTGAAAAACTCATGAAATAGGAGGAACGTCTGTTAAACCCAACTCTCGAACACAAAAAAATACATCTCAGGGAGATCTTTGTTGAGGTGCACATATTCTTCATGGAATAGAAACGCCCCCAAAAAAGCCCTCCAAAATGCTAGAAAGCAGCAAGGCAAAATGGTGCCAGTTTAAGGGTGTGAAGAGAAGATCTAGGACAGGTAGGTATCAGGGAGTATTTCAGTGCACAGAAGCTGTTCAATAATTGTAATGGAAGGCTGGACAAACTCATTTCAGGACAGTGGAGGTATTTATTAAAGAAAACATCTAGATGCTGCAATGGTAAGGCTGTAAAAGATTGCGGTTCTGGATCAAATGGGCAGAGCCTTTTTAATCTGAGACAGTTTTGTTACCAATAATTAGATGACATTAGATTACATATTTCTCTGCTTATTTCCTTTTTGCCAAATGCTGAACTGCTGTTCAATAGCTCTCATTCCACAGCTCTTTAAGCATGCAGAGTTGGCAGTCATTCCTTATCATTCCTACATATGGTGCAATTAGGTCATTCACAGTAATAGAAATTACATTTCTTTAGAATTATCCCAAGATCAGTCATCTTCATCCAAATTTATTTTCTGACTTGGTTACTTCTTGCTCTGCCTCTTGGACACTTTATTTCTGGGTAAGGTGGTTGTCAGTTTTTTTAATTAGGAACCTTCAGTGATTTATGTCAGTGTTTTTCTGTTTTCCCCAGGACCCAGTTTTGCCAACCAGCCGATCTTCGGGACCCACGCCAGCCAACCTTCTTGACCCACGCGGTCGAACTTCAGGACCCACGCCAGCCAACCTTCTTGACCACGCGGCCAACCTTCGAGATCCATGCCGGCCAACCCTCTTGACCCACACGGCTGACCTGTGGTAGCCACACCGGCCACCGTTCCTGAGCCAAGCGGCTGACCTTCGTGACTCACGCTGGCTTACCTTCGCGACAAAATCTGCTGGCGTCCCCAACAATGTCATGTTCGCTCACCTTTAATGCGATGGAGAGCCTGTTGGTTTTCACAATCTCAGTTGAATCAGGGTCACAGGAGGAGAGGGCAATGAACGCAACAGGTGCAGACTTCAGCCAGTCCCTTTGTGCCATCTTCATCTTTCTGAAAATGGAAAATGCAACCTCGCACATGTAATAATAATAATATTCTTTATTGTCACAAGTAGGCTTACATTAACACTGCAATGAAGTTATTGAGAAAAGCCCCAAGTTGCCACATTTTGGCGCCTGTTCGAGTACACAGAGGGAGAATTCAGAATGTCCAAATTATCTAACAGCATGTCTTTCGGGACTTGTGGGAGGAAACCGGAGCACCCGGAAGAAACCCACGCAGACACGGGGAGAATGTGCAGACTCCACACAGACAGTGACCCAAATCAGGAATCAAACCTGGACCCTGGAGCTGTGAAGCAACAGTGTTACCGACTGTGCTACCATGCTGCCCCACATGTAGGTAATTGTGAAGCGTACTAGCAACAATGCATGTTTTACTCAGCATTGGATACTTCTCAGAGATGGTACTCCAGAATGTTGAAAACCTCATGGGCTTTTGGTGTGTTTTTAATGTGATTATCATAGAATTTACAGTGCAGAAGGAGGCCATTCGGCCCATCGAGTCTGCACCAGCTCTTGGAAAGAGCACCCCACCCAAGGTCAACACCTCCACTCTATCCCCATAACCCAGCCCACCCAACACTAAGGGCAATTTTGGACACTAAGGGCAATTTATCATGGCCAATCCACCTAACCTGCACATCTTTGGACTGTGGGAGGAAACCGGAGCACCCGGAGGAAACCCACGCACACACGGGGAGGATGTGCAGACTCCGCACAGACAGTGACCCAAGCTGGAATCGAACCTGGGACCCTGGAGCTGTGAAGCAATTGTGCTATCCACAATGCTACCGTGCTGCCCAGGTCACAGGTCAGGTACAGCAGCACTGTCTTTTAATTTGGAGTCAGCTGTAAGTTGATAACTGACTCTGGGGTCTCAATGTCAAAAGGAATTTGTAACCTGTGGTAGTCTGTGTAGAGGTATTATGGTACCTGGTAATGCTGGAACACCATTGGTAGATATTGTATGTTTCCTTTTGGTCAAGCTGTATGGTAGCTCCGCCCTGAAAGGCAGGGTATAAGAGCCCGTGCCACCCCAGCAGCCTTCATTCTGTACCTGAGCTGCTGGAGGAAACATCTAGCTTATTAAAGCCTTCAGTTGGACTACAACCTCGCTTTAGTGGTCATTGATTGTGCATCAATTTAATAAGCTAGATTTAAAAGGATGGAAATCCGAATCAAGCCGGAGTGTCTGCAACTCAGCCCACACGTGGCGAACTCAGCGGCAATCTTCAAGCACGGGCTGGCGTGTTTTAAAGGACATCTCGGAACAGCCGAAAACACACCCACGGGAGAACAGAAATGCAAGTCCTACACTCGAGGGTGAGCCCGGAAATTTAAACCCTCATCGAGGATGCGGAAGACTTCGATGCAGCACTAGAGCTGCTAAAAGGACATTATATTCGCCCGGTAAATCAGGTCTACACCCGACACCTGCTAGCAACGAGGTGACAAATCCCTGGGGAATTGCTGGAAGAATTCTACCGTGCGCTCTTGGTGTTGGGGAGAAACTGCAGCCCGCAAGTTTCGTCGGGCGACCACACAGAACTCTTGATCCGGGACGCTTTTGTGGCAGGTATGCTGTCTTCCCAAATCCACCAGTGATTGCTGGAAAAAGACACCCTAGGCCTCAAGGAGGCACGGACCATTGCAGGTTCCCTGGATGTGGCCTCCAGAAACGCCCGCGCTTATGTTCCCGACCGTTCGGCAGCCCACTGGGCATCGTGGAACCACTCCGCAGCCGACCCCGAGACATCCCCCATCCCCCCACAAGCTTGTGCTGCAAGGTGGCCTGGCAAAGCCGGGGGGCCCCGCTGCTACTTTTGCGGGCAGGCCAAGCACCCCCGGCAGCGCTGCCCGGCCCGCCCATCCACCTGCAAGGGATACGGTAAAAAGGGCCATTTCGTGGTGGTATGCCAGCCCCGTGCGGTCGCTGTGGCCTCCGGCAGCGAATGCGGACCGCCACCACAAACCTCTCCACAGTCCCTGTGCGGCCCCAAGCCATCCTCGGCTATGTAGTGCGAAATGGAGTTATAGGCCCCGACCCTGAATGCATGCGCCACCTTATGGAGTTCCCCCTCCCTCACTGCTCCAAAGCCCTGAAGCGCTGCCTAGGGTTTTCTCTTACTATGCCCAGTGGGTCCCCAACTATGCGGACAAGGCCCGTCACCTGATCCAATCCACAGCTTTTCCCCTGTCGATAGAGGCCCGCCAGGCCTTCAACTGCATCAAAGCACCACGATGCACGCCATCGACGAATCCCTCCCCTTCCAGGTCGAGAGCGACGCGTCTGACGTAGCTCTGGCGGTCACCCTCACCAAGCGGGCAGACCCGTGGCCTTCTTCTCATGTACCCTCCATGCTTCCGAAATCCGCCACCCCTCAGTCGAAAAGGAGGCCCAGGCCATAGTAGAAGTTGAGTAGAAGGAGGCATTACCTGGCCGGCAGGAGATTCACTCTCCTCACTGACCAACGGTCGGTTGCTTTCCTGTTCGATAATGCACAGCGGGGCAAGATAAAAAACGATAAGATCTTGCGGTGGAAGATCGAACTCTCCACCTACAACTACGAGATCTTGTATCGTCCCGGGAAGCTAAACGAGCCTCCTGATGCCCTGTCCCGCGGCACATGTGCCAACACACAAGTGGACCGCCTCCGAGCCCTCCACGAGGACCTCTGCCACCCGGGGGTCACTCGCTTTTTCCACTTTATCAAGATCCGCAACCTGCCCTACTCCATCGAGGAGGTCAGGACAGCCACCAGGGACTGCCAAATCTGCGCGGAGTGTAAACCGCACTTCTACCGGCCAGAGAAAGCGCACCTGATAAAGGCTTCCCGTCCCTTTGAACGCCTCTGCATGGACTTCAAAGGACCCCTCCGCTCCACCGACCGCAACACGTACTCCCTGAAATTGATTGACGAGTACTCTATTCACCATCCCCTGGCCCGACATGACCGCAACCACCGTCATCAAGGCCCTCCATAGTATCTTTGCACTGTTTGGGTTCCCCACTTACATACATAGTGATAGGGGGTCCTCCTTTATGAGCGACAAACTGTCAATTCCAGCTCAGCAAGGGCATCGCCTCGAGCAGGACGACCAGTTACAACCCCCAGGGTAACGGACAGGTAGAGAGGGAGAATGGAACGGTCTGGAAGACCATCCTACAGGCCCTACGGTCCAGGAATCTCCCAGTCTCCTGCTGGCAGGAAGTCTTCCCGGATGCCCTCCACTCCATCCGGTCACTGCTTTGTACCACAACCAACCAAACAACTCACGAACATCTCCTTCCCCAGGAAGTCCTCCTCTGGGACCTCGCTCCCAACCTGGCTGGAGGCTCCTGGACACATCCTGCACCGAAAACACGTGCGGGCACACAAGAGAGTCGAGAGGGTCCATCTTCTCCACGCCAACCCCCAGTACGTCTACGTGGCGTACCCCGACGGCAGACAAGATATGGTCTCCCTACGAGACCTGGCGCCCGCTGGAGCCCCACGCACACCCCAGCCACCAGTCCCACCCTCCCACCACCAGTGCACCTTACAGGAGGATCGGTCCTTCCGCCGGCCCCGTCTAGGCCCCCCCACCCACCGACGCACCCCGCAGACGCTCCCTTCCCAGGTCAACCGTTTTTCCCACCAGCGCCGTCTAGGGGTGTTGAAGCTGCCACAGAGATCGACGTCACGCTCCCGGAGTCACAGACGCCCGAGCCTCCACCGGAGTCACCACCGAAGCTTCGACAATCACAGAGGGCGACCAGGGCCCCCGATCGACCGATTGCTTCATTTTAAAGTGTATAGTTAATTATGAATCATAAATTATAAATAGTAAATAGAATTGTAAATAGTTACAAATTGCTGTACGGAGGTATTACGGTACCTCCATAACTATAATTTCTACCACGTAACCATGTGGTAATGTCAGGCCACCACCCCCGTCGGACTCTTTTTTAACAGGGGGTGAATGTGGTAGTCTGTGTAGAGGTATTACGGTACCTGGTAATGCTGGAACACCATTGGTAGATATTGTATGTTTCCTATTGGTCAAGCTGTAAGGTAGCTCCTCCCTGAAAGGTGGGGTATAAGAGCCCGTGCCGCCCTAGCAGCCTTCGTTCTGTACCTGAGCTGCTGGGGGAAACATCTAGCTTATTAAAGCCTTCAGTTGGACTACAACCTCGCTTTAGTGGTCATTAATTGTGCATCATAACCCAATTTCTCTTTCAAAATTGAAACTTCTCCTCTCATTTGCCAATACTTCCCTGCATATAACACGCATGGGGTTTGCATCCTTATTTGCATTGGCTCAATTGACAAAACCGTACTTCAAGAAATCATCTTTATACTGCTTTGTTTCCAAGTTATGTTTCTTCTTTGTTAACCAGAGATTCTGGAGCTCTATACAGAGCTAACACTAGCACTGGTCTGTCCTGCTCTGGACTCTCCTGATCAACTCTCTCTAGCAGATTCTGTTTTGAGATCCTGTCGTTGCTGTATGTCACCGGGCCAAGGGTTGCTATAAAGCTTCCCCCAATAATCTGTGGCAGTTTAGAGCAAGCAAAATAGCTGTGGCTGTGCTGCACCACAGTGAGGTGAGCTTAACCCCACAGAGAATAATTTTCTTCACATGCTGGCTTAGATGTGATAACTCAGGATACGACTGCCCAAGAACAGCCTTAATTGTTAAAGCTGAGGCTCGCCCCCACTTAACTAAAATGGCAAATACGTACTTCAGGCATGGTGCAGTTTGCAATTTTGTGCCAACGCTTGGATCTTTGCACAGCTGTCATTCGGACAAGGGGGAAATGTCCTTGACCCACTCGAATGGTCATGAAGAAAGGAAACTCGATGAACATCTATCAAGAGCCTTACATCCCTCAAGGGTGGTATGACAGATGGAAGTTGGTGTCCCTTCCAGTTCCATGGAGGCTGTTCTGCAGTGGAATTTCTGGCGATGAGCACAGGAATTGGTTCACAGGAAAAAAAAGACTTTTTCCAGACATGACAGAGATGGTCTTGATCCCCATGTGTGTTGTGCGGATTTGTTTACCTTACTTAGAATTTTGGTGGTTCTTGTTGTCACTTGAGTGCTGTTGCATGCATAACTAGTAAAATATCATGATTAGATAATGTGATTATGCCACAGCCCAACCCTGCACACGGTTGTGGTTATTCCTGGACATAGTTTGAACAGCGACAAGCGACATTAAAACTCAGATTGGGCACCTCCAGGCATAGTAAAATATCAGCTTTGTTGCATTATCACAGCTGTATTCTAATTGTTTATTTTGTTCTTCCTAATAACTCAGTGTTATAAAGAATTATTTTGGGCACAATGTTATCAGAAACTGCTTGATCATGATAAAACACAAATAGCAAACATTACACATCTGAGTGAAAACATTGGCCAAGATTCCTTTTTCAATTGCTGAGACATTAGTCTTTTTGACTGCAACTCTGAAGATAATTATAGCAAGTGTTTTTAAAAACTTTTATTCTCTCTCTCCCTCTCAATCCAGTCTTTCTTTCCCATGCTTTATTTTATTTTCGAAGCCTGATTTTACCTGGAACTCAATAATCCAGTTTCTGGTTCAGGTTCTGAATCATTTCCCCTGTTAACACAGGTCCCTGATACTCTGTAGAACACACTGTTCTTTTTGAATGGCTCACAAGTACTTGTCATGTAAACATACATAGAGGGCGTGATTTAATGGAAAAGTTTCTAAGTGTGGTAGTGAGCGGGAACTGCTGGGAGTTTCCCGACACTTGACCCGGCAAGGCCATCACTGGTATGAAACATTAATTGGTCCACTTAAAAAGGCCCATGGGCTTCACACCAAAATTGATGGTCCCGCCTGCCAGCTCCGCGCTAACATGGGTGAGCTGCACTTAAACCGACCCTGCAGAGCAAGCCCCACACAGCTTGCAGCCAAGCCAAAGAGGAGACCAGTATCACAATTCAGGGTGCCGACATTGGATGCGGACGAGACCGGACGGGATGCCCTGTTCCCCAAGGGGCTCGGAGGGTCAGCCACAGGACACCCAGTGCCGCCAGGGAGGAAGTAGCAGCAACTGTCAGCTCCCAGGGACGGTCACCAGGGGGACCGCCACCCAGTGCCATAAGATCAATGCCCTTCACCAGGCCGCAGGGGCGGGTTGACACCCCATCCAGATGACCTATCACACATAAGTTGTTAATGCCATACAGACTGACCCATCCATCCCACTGACCAGATGTCCATTCTCCCGCAGGATCTCCATCCGATGGCCCATTCAGGGTGGTCCCCTCCCCTGCCTCTAATGAGAACACCTTGGAGGGGAGCTCCGAGGAGACCACTGTATTCACCATTGGGGGCTAGAGGCAGTACGGGACATATATGTACAGTATTAATAAACGTTGTACTCGAGAAATATGATGCCTCTGGCACTTCCTTCTGCAATGCGGGCTGACCATCAATCCACTGCCCTTAGCCCCTGGGCATGCAGGTCCTGGACACAGTCCCATCACCCTGGAGTGATGTTGCGCAGACCCTGGGAGGGTGGAGGGGGAAGTGAGAGGAAGGGGGGAGGGGGAAATGGAAGGTGTGAGATAGAAGAAGGCAAGGATGAGGGCTTCCTTTGCACTCCGGGCTTGCTGGACCCTCGCTGCAGCCACGTGCCCTCCATCCTCCGGCTGGTCCCATGGGTCCTCCTTGTCCTCCTCCTCAGTGGTGGACACATGTTCCATCCCCTCCGCCTCCAGCGTTTCTCCCCACTGCTGTGCCAGGCGGTGGAGGGCAGAGCAGACCACCATAAAGCGAGCAACCCTCTGGGATGTGTCCTGCAGTGCACCACTAGAGCGGTCGAGGCATCGGAACCCCATTTTGAGGAGCCCAATGCACCGCTCAATGACAGCCTGAGTAGCCGAATGGGCCTTGTTGTATTGGGTCTCCACATCATTCACCAGCCTCCACACCAGTGTCATTAGCCAGGTCCTCAGCTGGTACTCGTTATTCCTGAAGAGCCAACCTGCCATCCTGGGTAGTTTCTCGAAGAGGCCGGGAATGTCCAACTGCCCCAGGATGTAGCTGTCTTGCACACTTCCTGGGAAGCGTGCACACAGGTGCATGATCTTCAGGTGGCGGTTGCACACAAGTTGGACATTCATGGAGTGGAATCCTTTCCTGTTGATCCCTGATGGCCCAGTGAGTGCATGGCGACATGCGTGCCATCTATTACCCACTGGGCCTGGGGTCCTGACGATAGCGGAGAATTCTGCTGCCCGGGCATCTTGTTGGGCCTGGTCCATGTCAAAGTTTACATAGTTAGCTGCCCGGACAAACAGAGCATCCATGACCTCATGGATGCACTTGTGGGCTGTAGCTTGTGAAATGGTGCACAAGTCCCCCGCTCGAGCCCTGGAATGACACTGAGACCTAGAAGTTCAGGGTTGCGGTGACCTTGACGGCCACCAGGAGCGGGTATCCTCCTCCTCCACGTAGTGCCACATCCATAAGGACATGGCACAGGAACTGCACCATCTCCTTGTTGAGGCCTCCTGCGGCACACGCTATCCGTCATCTGTTCGAAAGACCAGCGACGCCTGGACAACTTGGGCTGTCTCCCCCTTTGGGTCCCTCTGGGTACTCAGTGCCATGGGCATGGCCCTGCGCATAGGCCGCCAACTTGAGCCTCTGTCGACACTGCTGCCTCCCTCAGGGGTTTCCCCACCATTTCCCCACCCCCCCTCATGCCAGCACCAGGGCAGCAACCCCAATGCCCTGGGCTCATTGCCTAGGAGTGGAAATGGCTCCTCACCTCCTCAAATCCCAACAGCAGCCATTCTGCCAGTATCACGTTTTTAAAAGGGTGCACTAATCGGCACCACGTGACCACTTGCTGGGGAGGCAGTTAGATCACTGGAGGCCATTGGATGGGTGGTTGTTCCCTTTAATTATATTGTGATTATTGGTTTCTCGCCATGCCTAAGCAGGATCCTGATTTCACCAAGGGAGCGGCTGGTTTGATCGCAAATCAATCAGCGCCCAGCATGGTTCCTGATTTTGATCTCTCCCATGAGCTAATGACTTTGTCATGCTCTCGCTCAAGCACAACGTGGCCATTAAATCGATTCCAGAAAGTCTGTGGACAGGTGCATATCCAACCAACAACTAGCACCATTTGATTGCTGTTCACCACAAAACCCACCCCATTATCCTTTCAAACAGTACACAATCTAACTTGCTGTTATTCCTAGATTACTCAACGCCGCTTTAACAATATGCCTTCAGATGGAACCAAGTACAAAGAGGAAGACAGGAGAAATTATTTTGAACGAAGCTTAATAGAACTGACTGACGTTTGATAACAAATCAATGTTTATTGTGAACCCCTCCCCAACAAACATTGTAACTTTAATGCAACATATTAAAAGTTAAAATGAACAAGTGCAGAGAAATGTCATGCCCATCCACATATTCTGCTCCACCTAATTGTCTATCAGCACTATTTCATTTCATTAAGACAATATAATTTCTAATTAGACAACCAAATCCCTGAACTACTATCCAATCTGATATCTTGAGCCTTACCCTGTAGTCATTTTACTGCCTGAAATAAATTAAGAAATATTAATAACTGAATGGGCAGCCAATGTAGCTTCAAACCCTGAGCAATGATTCTCACTTTGTGTGAATATAATTATAATAAGAAAAAATATATTCTGAAACTGATAACTCAGAAAATGTATCTATCACCTTGTTTAGTACTGAGGCAGAGACCAAGATTTGACCTGATTTGATTCCCTGCCTACTGCTAAATTAGCTAATCTTATCTTGAATAGTTGATAATGACACAATTAACTGGAATGCCCTTAGATAGGGAAGAGGGAGGGAGGGAAACAACAGCCAATTATCCAGTGACTCCTCCTGGAAACCGCATATGGACATCAACAAGGGTCAGGATTTGGCTCAGCTGTGGCATTTTTCATGTTGAATTGGTCTTTTTCTCTGTCCAAAGGCAGGTCTCACCCATAGTGCCGTGATCTTCTCCATGGATAGAGCAAGGGGGCAGGTCCCAAATCCGCCCAGCCAGAATGGGGAGCGAACCCCATGGTGTTGGCAGCCCAATCTGATCTACACTGGTCATCCAGCTGACTCAGCCAGTTGGCCCCTCCGAGCTTACTTGCATGTTGTGGTTTGGAGCTATGAATACTGATGGTAGAGGCTCCAACTTTCCTTTCCATCAGGTAGCTGACCTCGATGACCCGCTCTTACCGCCTTCCATTGGTGTGTATTGGAAGGATTTACAGATTGATTCTCAACTTGTTTGGCCACGTTATGAATGCACTTTCCTTGGCCATGAAGTCTGGGAGTGGAACTTGAACTTGGAGCTCAGAAGCAGGAACGTTACCCACTGCAACACAAGACCTCTCCAACAGGTCCACTAACATTAATTTTAGAAGCTGCCACATGAAGAGCAGCTATTTGGTGAAATACAAAAGGGCTACCAACACCCCAAGTGTTTAATTAAGGGGGGAAGGAGAGAACAGAAATGTAAAAAGCTCTTGAGAAAATTAAACATCACCATTATATTTACAGATCAGTTGACATCATTTATAATAGAAATGTGTGAATGTGTTTGCTACTGCCAGAGACAGGAAACTGCCAGTTGTGCAACAGCTATTGCAAATAATGAAAGAAAGACTCACTTTATGTAGCGTCATTCGTGGTATAAGGATGTCTCAAAGTGATACACAGCCAATGAAATACTTTTGAAATGTTGTTATAATGTATGAAATGTGGCAATCAATATGCCCACAATAAGGGTTCACAAATAGGAATGAGATAAATGAGCAGATTATCTGTTTTAGTGGTTCTGGCTGAGAGGTAAATATTGTCCGGAACACTGGCGAGAACTCTCCTGCTCTTTCAAACCACGCCATGGAATTGTTCACAACTACCTGAGGGGAGTAACTGGGCTGTGATTTAACATCATGTCTGAAAGAGAGTGCGTCGGAGTGCTGCACTGAGCCTAGAATTTGTGATCAAGGCTCTGGAGTGGGATTTGAATCTGCAACTATCTGAGTCAGAGATGAGAGCTGTTACCAATGAAGTAATCATTGCATTCAGTTAAAACATATACTTTTTTGGCGATGCCTTTAATCAGAGCACTGTCTCGGCCTTGAATATTGGCAGACAAATAGCATGCGAACTGAGACAAAAGCAACCAAAAGAAATGCCTGCCAAGGGTTGAAGTTCTCTTTTCTGCCTTGTTGCAGGAAGTGGACAGACTATCCCCAGAAATTGGGGGAAATGGTGCCATGACATATAAACAGCAGTTTTCAAGCATGCTTAGGATAGCTTGTGAATTAAGTGGCTTAAATCTGATTTGATGAAAAGCTTCCCTGCGAGATAAATAGGACAGACTATCACAACACCAAGAGCTGGCAAAAAACAATGACTTTAGGAAACCCTTCTCCAATATTTAAGGGCCATTGCATTCTTATTGAAGCATGTCTTTCTCAAATGGCTGGTGCAGTAGCAGCTGTTTACCAATAAAGAGAACTTAGAAGGCCTGGGTGAAATGGGAAGCTGTAAATGAAAGTCATGATTAACGTACTTGGAGTTGAATAGATAAATCCTGAAAATATTATGCCAGGGAGCATAGAATGAATTATCCCCATTGATAAAAATTTGACATACAGTATTTCCTTTATTCATTGATGGGATGTGGCATCGTTGGCTAGGCCAGCATTTATTGCCCATCCTTGAGGGCATCTAAGAGTCAACCACATTGCTGTGGATCTGGAGTCACATGTAGGCCAGACAGGGTAAGGATGGCAAGTTTCCTTCCCTAAAGGATATTACTGAACCAGGTGGGTTTTTACAACAATCGACCTTGGTTTCATGGCCATCTTTAGACTTTGAATTCCAGATTTTTGTTGAATTCAAATCTCACCACCTACCATGGCAGGATTCAAACCCCAGTTCCCAGAGCATGATTATGGGTCTCTGGATTATGCACCCAGTGACAATACCACCATGCCAATGCTTGTTGGATTTTGGAGATGCTGTCTGGTGGCAGGAAGGCCAAAGGAATTTTCTGCCCTCTGAAGATAAAGCTTGCTTGAGTTATGGTGACTATAGTTGCAGTCCCTCTTGGGCTTCAACATGACAGGGATGTCATAATATACACCAATATATCATGGTGCAGGTACACACACACTGATGGACACACAGCGGGACCAATCAACACACACAACACCGCAGCCAATCACCAGTTAGAGCACACGCACTATAAAGACAGGGGGCATCAGAGTTCCCGCTCATTCGAGATGCAGCCTCCTAGTAGTACAGAGCTTACAGCTTGCAGCACAGATCTTCACCATGTGCTGAGTGCATAGATTGGTTAGGACAAGGCGTAGGTCTTTAGTTCAATCTAATATCATGTTAACCCACAGTGAAAGTATGTTCAACAGTTTCTGACTTAATAAAATCGTGTTGCACTATTTTAAGTGTTGGTGGCCTGTATGTGTTCCACGGATCCCGAGCACCCAACACATCATGATATCAGGAGTTGAGGGATATTAGAACTTCTTAGACCTACCTGCAAGTGATCTGCCTTCCACCAGCATACAGTCATCCTGCAAAATGGACAGCGTCTGCCCGCAGCAGCTTTATGCAGAGCAGCTCAGCCTGCCATCTCATATCGCTTCCGCCAGCCTCGCAGGAATGTCCGGGCCATTCAACCCATGGTCACCAAATCCGATGCGGATCTGCTACCCAACATTGACACCGAGGACCCGAAGGCGCCTTTTCGAGTCGGTATCGTTACAAAAAACAGGGTGTCCCCGAAGCAAAGAATCCAGCCTCTATCGGTATACAGCATCGATCCAGATGATGTGTGGTGTGCCACCCTTACGGTCAACCGGTCCCAAATACGATTCCGCCTGGACACTGGTGCCTCCGCCAATCTCATTGTCTGACCTCCAAAGCCTTCGTGTCAAACCAGCCACCCTTCCATCAGCCTGCCAGCTATTAGATTACAATGGCAATGCCATTGCTGCCAGCGGCTCATGCCAACTTGAAGTGACGCACAGGTGACGCAAAGCCATCCTTCCCTTTGAAATCGTGGGCTCCTCGAATACCTCCCTGCTTGGCACGCAGGCATGCAAGCTGTTGAACCTAGTTCAGAGAGTTCACTCCCTCTCTCCTGCTGACACGTCTGCCTTTCAGGACACTGACTTCAGGGCGCAACTCGACGCCATTATCAACCAGCACCACGATGTCTTCGAGGGCATGGGCACGCTCCCATACACCTACAATATCTTATTAAAACAGAATGCCATGCCTGTGGTGCACGCACCTCGCAGGGTCCCAGCACCCCTTAAGGACCGCCTCAAGCAGCAGCTGCAGGACCTCCAGAACCAAGGAGTGATTTCCAAAGTCACGGAACCAACCGACTGGGTCAATTCCATGGTATGTGTAAAAAAGCCTTCCGGCGAATTGAGAATTTGCACTGATCCCAAGGATCTAAATCGCAATATCGTGAGGGAGCATTATCCAATTCCCAAGCGCGAAGAGCTCACTTGTGAGATGGCTCACGCCAAGCTCGTCACCAAACTCGATGCCTCAAAAGGATTCTGGCAAATCCAGCAGGAAACTTTGCACATTCAATACCCCCTTTGGCAGATATTGTTACAACAGGATGCCGTTTGGGTTCATCTCTGCATCAGAAGTGTTCCATAGGATTATGGAACAAATAATGGAAGGCATTGAAGGTGTTCGCGTCTATGTCGACGACATAATCATTTGGTCCACCACCCCGCAGGAGCATGTTAGTCGCCTCCAGCACGTATTTGGCCTCAACAGGGCCAAATGCTCTTTTGGTCAGATGGAACTTAAGTTCCTCAGGGACCACATCTACCAATTGGGTGTGCAGCCGGATGCGGACAAGGTAGCTGCTATAACAGCTATGAAAACACCAGAGGACAAGAAGGCGGTCCTCCGATTTCTGGGCATGGTCAATTTTTTAGGGAAATTTATCCCTAACCTCACCTCTCATACCACGGCTCTCAGGAACCTGGTCAGGAACTCAACAGACTTCCAGTGGCTCCCTGCCCACGAGCGCGAATGGAGAGAACTCAAAGCAAAACTGACCACGGCCCCGGTCTTAGCCTTCTTTGATCCAGCAAAGGAGACCAAAATTTCGACCGATGCCAGTCAATCCGGCATTGGGGCAGTGCTCCTGCAACATGATGAGGCCTCAGCATGGGCCCCCGTTGCATATGCATCACGGGCCATGACCCCCACGAAGCAGCGCTATGCGCAGATAGAAAAGGAGTGCCTGGGCCTTCTGACCGGTGTGGTTAAGTTTCACGATTATGTCTTCGGACTTCCTCAATTCACCGTCGAGACCGACCATCTCACGCTGGTCAAAATAATACAGATAGGCTTGAACGACATGACGCCTCGCCTCCAGCGTATTCTTCTCAAGCTCCGGCGATATGACTTCCAGCTGGTATACACCCCAGGCAAAGACCTCATCATTGCTGACGCTCTCCAGGGCAGTCAACACTCCATGTGACCCAGCGGGATTTGTCTGCCAGGTTGACGCCCATGTGGCATTCGCGGCCTCCAATTTACCTGCCACGGATGAACGCCTCGTCCAAATTCGCCGCGAGACGGCGGCTGACCCTTTGCTACAGCGTGTCATGCGCCACCTAACAGACGGGTGGCTCAAAGGCCAATGCCCTCAGTTCTATAATGTCAGAGATGATCTGGCGGTAGTAGACGGGATTCTTCTAAAACTGGACTGCATTGTCATCCCGCATAGCATGCGCCAGCTTGTCCTGGAACAACTACATGAGGGCCACCTTGGCGTAGAAAAGTGCCGCCGACTGGCCCGAGAGGCAGTGTAGTGGCCCGGCATTAATGAGGACATAGCCAACACAGTGGCAAATGTGGCAAACTGGGTAAAAAGTTGGCTTAGTAACAGGAAACAAAGTGTAATGGCCGATGGATGCCCTTGCAATTGGAAAGTTGTGTCAAGTAGTGTTCCACAGGGCTCGGTATTGGGACTCTTTCTGTTTCTGTTATATATTAATGATTTGGATATGAATGTGGGAGGCACAATTGGGAAATTTGCAGATGACACAAATATTGTCTGAGGAGTAGATAGTGTAGAGGATAGCTATAATCTCCAAAATGATATAGATTTGTTGGTGGAGTAGGCGATAAAGTGGCAGATCAATTTTAACACAAAAGTTTGAGGTCATGCAGTTAGAGAGGTCAAACTTCTAGGGAGTGCACAATAAATACTAAGAGGGATAGATGAAGTGAGCGATCTTGGCATATAGTTACACAGGTCCCTAAAGGCAACAGTTCAAGTAGACAAGGTTGTAAAGAAGACGTATGGAATGCTCTCCTTCATTGGCAGAGGTATAGAATATCAAAGTAAGGATATAATGTTGGAATTGTGTAAAACACTGGCGAGGCAACAACTAGGGTATTGTGTGCAGTTCTGGTCACTACATTACAGGAAGGATGTAATTTATCTGGAAAGAGTGAAGAGGAGGCTTACAAGAGAGCTGTCAGGGCTAGAAAAGTGTGTCGACGAAGAGCGATTGGATAGGTTGTGATTATTTTCCTTGGAACATAAAAGACTGAGGGGTGACTTGATTGTACAAAATTATGAGGGGAATAGGGCAGCATGATGTTGCAGTGGTTAGCACAGCTGCCTCATGGCGCCGATGTCCCAGGTTCTATCCCGGCTCTGGGTCACTGTCCGTGTGGAATTTGCACATTCTTCCCGTGTTTCTGTGGATTTCGCCCCCACAACCCAAGGATGTGCAGGGTAGGTGGATTGGACACGCTAAATTGCCCCTTAGTTGGAAAAAATGAATTGGCAACTCGAAATTTAAAAAAAATAAAAATTTAAAATTTAAAAAATTATGAGGGGAAGAGATAGAGTGGACAGGATAAAAATGTTTCCCTTGGCAGAGAATTCTCAAACCAGGCGACATTATATGCATTTTAGAGTCCATTATTAAAGATGAGATTGCGAAGTACTTGGAAGTGCATGATAAAATAGGATTGAGTCAGCACGACTTTCTCAAAGGCAGGTCATGTCTGACAAATTTGTTAGAGTTCTTTGAGGAGGTAACAGAAAGTTAGACAAAGAAGCACCAATGGATGCGATTTATTTAGATTTCCAGATGCCTTTGACAAGGTGCCGCATAGGAGACTGTCAAATAAGTTAAGAGCCCATGGTGTTAAGGGTAAGAGCCTGGCATGGATAGAGGATTGGCTGACTGGCAGAAGGCAGACGGTGGGAATAAAGGGGTCTTTTTCAGGATGGCAGCTGGTGACTAGTGGTGTGCCTCAGGGGTCTGTGCTGGGACCACAACTTTTCACAATATACGTTAATGATCTGGAAGAAGGAACTGAAGGTACTGTTGCTAAGTTTGCAGATGATACAAAGATCTGTCGAGGGACAGGTAGTATTGAGGAAGCAGGGGGACTGCAGAAGAATTTGGACAAGCTAAGAGAGTGAGCAAAGAAGTGGGAGATGGAATACAATGTGGAAAAGTGCGAGGTCATGCACTTTGGAAAGAGGAATGGAGACATAGACTATTTTCTAAACGCTTATGAAATCAGAATCACAAAGGGACTTGGAAGTCCTTGTTGATGATTCTCTGAAGGTTAACGTACAGGTTCAGTCGGCAGTTAAGAAGGCAAATGCAATGTTAGCATTCATGTCGAGAGGTCTAGACTACAATACCAGGGATGTACTTCTGAGGCTGTATACGGCTTTGGTCAGTCCCCATTTGGAGTATTGTGAGAGGTTTTGGGCCCCGTCTCTAAGGAAGGATGTTCTGGCCTTGAAAAGGGTCCAGAGGAGGTTCACAAGAATAATCCTTGGAATGAAGAGCTTGTCGTAGGAGGAATGGTGGAGGACTCTGGGTCTGTACTCGTTGGAGTTTAGAAGGGATGAGGGGGGATCTTATTGAAACTTACAGGATACTGCGAGGGCTGGATTGAGTGGGCATGGAGAGGATGTTTCCACTTGTAGGAAAAACTAGAACCAGAGGACACCATCTCAGACAAAAGGGACGATCCTTTAAAACAGGGAGGAGGAGGACTTTCTTCAGCCAGAGGGTGGTTAACCTGTGAAACACTTTGCCACAGAAGGCTGTGGAGGCCAAATCACTGAGTGTCTTTAAGACAGAGGTAGATAGCTTCTTGATTAATAAGGGGATCAGAGGTTATGGGAGAAGGCAGGAGAATGGGGATGAGAAAAATATTAGCCATGATTGAATGGCGGAGCAGACTTGATGGGCCAAGTGGCCTCATTCTGCTCCTATGTCTAATGGTCTTATGGTCTTATAGATAAAGATAAGTGGCAGAAGGTGTTGAGGGGACATGAGGAAGAATCTTTTTATGCAGAGGGTAGTTGGAGTCTGGAATTCGCTGGCCGCATTGGTGGTGGAGGCAAGACTCTAAACTTTTTTTTAAAGTACTTGGATCTGCATCTTAGGTTCTGCAGTTGCAGGGCTATGGGCTGGATGCAGCAAGGTAGAATGAGAAAGGACACCTGGGTGTCCTCTGGGCTGACATGGACAAGATGGGCCAAATCTGTCTCCTCCTGTGCTGCAACCTTTTTATGATTCGATGTAAAACTGAAACTTCGATGTGATCTCTAAATGACTTTCTCCACTTGCATTCCTGCTTTTCAGTCTTGACTACCCGCAGTCCCAGATCTCTCTTTTCCTCCTCCACCATAGGCATTGTACCATTTAGAATATATTTTCATTGTCTGTTCATCTCCTCAAACTATCTATCTGCATTGAACTACATTTCTTCCATGTCTGCCTGCTCTCTGATTCTCCATGATGTTCCTCATAGATCCTTATAGATCGGTGTGTCATGCCACTTTGGGGAATGTTCTGAGTCCAACAAAGCTAAACAAATCATGCTCATCATACTCATCTATTGGGTATTCAGTGAATCTTATGTAATTCTTTGCCATTGATTACCCATGTAACTGCTGTTGACAGACTAATCTCGCAGCAGATTGTAAATACAGTGCAAAGCAATTCTTTCAGAAAACTCTGCAATTTTGTGGACTTGCGCTTTGTGTTATTTCTGAGAAGACCTGCTATTTTGGGGTTTGGTGTAAACCCTAAAATTTGGCGTGGAAAATTTCAACCTCCACCTAAAATGGGCAAGACTTTGGTAGTATGGTTGCTCTGTGTTGTAGCATGCCCCTTTAAGGGGGTGAGTTCTTGGAGGACCATGTGACCCATTCAGGCTGGAGTGCGCGAATCCTGGGGCTAAGCGCGAGTTTTACTGTTAGTTAGGAGTTTAGAGTCGTGGCGTGTGGTAGTCTTTATCTCACTCTCTACAAATAGCAATCTGCCTCAATAAGTTGCTTATTTGTTAATCTATTTGCACATCACCATTCTTTCAAGATACTACATTCAGCGATGACTATCAATTGGAGTGCCTTCCTACTGTTCGAGAAATCAGGAGAGCAGATTTCATGTGGAAGCTTTTCCTTTAAAGCAAACTCGTTCAGCAGCCTGTGAGTCAAGGTGCCCTTTTTGGGAAACTTGAGGCATTCGGTCCGAACATGGAGCAATGGATTCTTGATGCACGATCAATTGCACAGAGACGAGAGTTGAATACAACGGAGGCTTAATTACTCTAAGATGTGTGGCCTCCTACAGCAGCTGGCGAAATGGCTGCTGTATGTGGAGCACACATATTTATACTCCGCCTACTGGGCAGAGCCAGGAGGCAGGGACTACCACCGTATCTGTAGTACAGGGTCTTACCACACATCTTCTAATATGTACAACAGTGGTGATTACCACATTCACCCACTGTTAAAATTGAGTCCGGCAGGGGTGGTGGAGAACAATAAACAGAGCAAATTTAATATACAGAAGCAAAAAAAAATTTTTATTTCTGAAGTCCAGTTTAAGGTGGTTTGATAGTCCTGAACCAATTATAGATTTAGCCGGAGCTCGATCCTCCACCTCAAGATTTTATCATTTTTGATCTTACCCCGTTGTGTGTTATTGAACATGAAGGCTACTGACCGTTGGTCAGTGAGGAGAGTGAATCTCCTGCCGGCCAGGTAATGCCTCCAATGCCGCACAGCTTTAATGATGGCTTGGGCCTCTTTTTCGATGGAGGAGTGCCGAATTTCAGAGGCATGAAGGGTTCGTGGAAAGAATGCCACGGGCCTGCCTGCCTGATTGAGCGTGGCGGCTAGGGCGACGTCTGATGCATCGCTCTCCACTTGAAAGGGCAGCGTCTCGTCTACTGCATGCATCGCGGCCTTGGCGATATAGGCTCTAATACGGTTGAAGGCCTGTTGAGCCTTGGCTGTCAGGGGGATAAGGGTGGACTGGATAAGTGGGCGGGCCTTGTCCACATAGTTTGGGACCCACTGGGCGTAGTATGAAAAGAACCCCAGGCAGCATTTGAGGGCCTTAGGGCAGTGGGGAAGGGGGAGCTCCATGAGGGGGCGCATGCGGTCGGGATCGGGCCCCAGAACTCCGTTCTGGACCACATAGCCTAGGATGGCTAAGCGGTTCGTGCTGAATATGCACTTCTCCTTGTTATAGGTGAGGTTTAGGAGAGTAGCGGTGTGGAGAAATTTGGCAAGATTGGCATTGTGGTCCTGCTGATTGTGACCGCAGATGGTGACATTGTCTAGGTACGAGAAGGTGGCCCGCAACCCGTACCGGTCGACCATTCAGTCCATCTCCCTTTGGAAGACCGAGACCTCGTTGGTGACGCCGAAGGGAACCCTGAGAAAATGGTAGAGGCGGCCATCTGCCTTGAAGGCAGTGTATGGGCGGTCCGCCTTACGGATGGGGAGCTGGTGGTAGGCAGATTTGAGGTCCACAGTTGAGAAGACCCGGTACTGTGCAATCTGATTGACTATATCAGATATGCGTGGGAGGGGGTACGCTTCGAGCTGCCTGTACCTATTGATGGTCTGGCTGTAGTCTACGACCATTCTGTGTTTCTCCCCAGTTTTCACCGCAACCACTTGGGCTCTCCTTGGCTGTTGCTGGCCTCGATGATGCCTTCCCGAAGCAGCCGCTGGACCTTGGACCTGATGAAGGTCCTGTCCTGGGTGCTGTACCGTCTGCTCCTGGTGGCGACAGGTTTGCAATCCGGGGTTAGGTTTGCGAATACGGAAGGTGGGTCGACCTTTAGGGTCGCGAGGCCGCACACAGTAAGGGGTGGTAGGTGCCCGCCGAATTTAAAGGTTAGGCTCTGGAGGTTACACTGGAAGTCCAGGCTGAGTAGCAGGGCAGCGCAGAGGTTGGGGAGGACATAGAGGTGGAAGCCACTGAATTCTACGCCCTGGACCATGAGTATGACTATACAGTACCCCCGGATCACCACAGAATGGGATCCCGAGGCCAGGGAGATTCTTTGATTGGCGGGGTGTATCTCAGGGGAGCAGGGCAATACAATATCTGGATGGATGAAGCTTTCGGTGCTCCCGGAGTCCAGCAGGCAAGAGGTCTCGTGCCCATCGATCTTCACGCTTGTCGAGGCTGTGGCTAGATTGTGCGGGCGAGACTGGTCGATCGTGACCGAGGCGAGTCGTGGCTGGTCGTCGCTATTGTCGAACGATGGAGTGCCCGGGGGGCACGGGTCCTGGAACAATGGTGGTGCCCATGTGCCGTGGGGAAGACAAGATGGCGGCGCCTGATGATCTTGGGGTGGACAAGATGGTGGCGCACGTGGCGGGTGTTGAAAAAGATGGCGGCACCATGGGCTGCACGTGGTCCGAGAAGGGGAAGATGGCGGCACCCATTGGCCGCGCGTGGTCTGAGGGGGAGAAGATGGCGGCGCCCACTGGCCGCGCGTGGTCTGGGGAGGTGAAGATGGCGGTGCCCACTAGCCGTACACGAGGGGGTCGGGGCAATAGCGGCGACTGAGCGGGCCTGGCACACCGCAGCGAAGTGCCCCTTCTTGCCACAGGTCTTGCAAAGGGCAGTGCGAGCTGGGCAGCGTAGATGGGGGTGTTTCTGTTGCCCACAGAAGTAACATCGGGGGCCCCCAGGGTTGGCTGGCTTGCGCGTGGCACAGGCGTATTGGCTGGGTGAGGCACCCGGTGGGGCGGCCGTCTGCGGAGTCCACGATGTGTAGGAGGGGTGGGTCCCGCGGCTGGGGGTGTAGGCCTGAATATTGCGCGAGGCAACCATCATCGATAGCGCCAGTTTTTCTGTTGCTGCGAGGTCAAGCATGCCCCCTCTAAAAGTCGCTGGCGTATGAGGTCTGACCCTATCCCTGTAATGAAGGAGGTTTGAATGTTCCATGGCCGTGATGGCCTGACAGTCACAGTCTCTGACCAGGGGAATTAAAGCACGCCAGTAATCTTCTACGGACTCACCAGGGAGTTGACTGCGAGTAGAGAGTACGTTTCTGGCGAAGAGCGTGTTCGTCTGCTGGGCGTAATTCTCTTTCAGTTGCGCCATGGCTTTGTCGTAGTTCGGCGCGTCCTGGATCAGAGGAAAGACGTTGGAGCTCAGCCGCGAGTAGAGTATCTGGATCTTCTGAGCTTCCGGGATTGGGTCTGGTGTAGACCTGATGTAAGCTTCGAAACAAGCTAGCCAGTGTTGAAAGTCTTTTTTGGCGTCGCTTGATTGTGGATCCAGTTGCAGGCGATCCGGCTTGATGTAGAGGTCCATCTTCTGAAAATCTTAGAGTAATAAATTGATGCACGATCAATTACACAGAGACGAGAGTTGAATACAACTGAGGCTCTATTAGTCTAAGATGTGTGGCCTCCTACAGCAGCTGGTGAAATGGCTGCTGTATAGGGAGCATGCATATTTATACTCCACTTACTGGGCAGAGGCAGAAGGCAGGGACTACCCCCGTACCTGTAGTACAGGGTCTTACCACACATCTTCTCTTATATACAACAGTGGTGATTACCACAATTCTATACGTTGAACGCTTGCACTCTTTCTTTAAGGCCACTGAAATTGGGGGGAAAGAGAAGTAGTCGGTAATCCTTTTAATAGCCCTGACCTATAATCTGATTAGCAGTCTGACTTCTCCAGATTCCCCCATCTTCAAAACGTTTTAGGAGCTTGTGAAATTAGCCAAAGGGCATTATCACCCAAAGAACCTCGGTGATAATGCAATGATACAAATTTAATTTGACGACTGGAGCCCCAAGAGAAATGGTCATGGCTTGCCTGAAACAAACAGCTGAGTATTGTGAGTTCAGACTGCACTCAGTGACGTGTTGAGAGACAGGATAGTCTGCGGTGCTAATGGCATGGCTGTACAAAATAAATTTTTACCAGAGGCAGGGATTAACTTAAAGGTGGCATTAGAGGTCGCCCAGGCTATGGAAAGTGCTGAATGGGCAATGGAACTGCAGGGCGTGCAAACAGTCGAGGGCCACCAAATTTGTTGGGAAGCTGCTGGCAGTTGTGGTCCCACAGACGGAGGCAGAGACAGTAATGAGCAAAGAGGCTCAGAGCAAAAGAGAGTGCAGAGATAAAAGGGATTTGGTCCACAGATCAGGAGCTATGACGAATGCCACTGGTGTGGGGGAAATCATCCCACAGGAGAGGTGTAAATTCTGGGAAGCTACTTGTTATGCCTGCAATAGGAAGGGGCATATTAGGAGGAAGTGCAAGGCTAGGCAGAGCCTACAGGGGGCCAACAAAAAAACACTCAGACTCCAGTACACAGTGTTGAGAATATTCATGAAAATGGATATGAAGTATACAGTTTAAACAACACTAAGCTGGGCAAGGTGGCTCCAATTACAATTGTTAATGGTAAACGGTTAGCCAGTTAGAATAGAGGTGGACATGGGTGCCTCTGCTCGAGTTGTAGTTGAACAAATGTATCGTTATTTACAAGGTGGGGTCCAGCTCCTGAGGTTATGAAGCATGATGGCCAGATGTATACTGAGGAAGCTTTAAGGATCCTGGGAACAACCACTACGCCCATGAGCTACTGTCACCAGTCAGCTCAACTGCCTCTAATAGTAGTGGGGGGCCAAGGGCCAAGATTGGTTTTGCCAAATTTGATTAATTTGGCTATAAATCTTCAAAATTAATGACTGAGTTCTTCATGATATCAGCAGTTTTTCCAAGATGAATTAGGCAAGATACTGTGCCGAAAAGAAAATATTTGCCTGGATCCTGAGGCCGTGCCCAAGTCTAACAGAGCGTGGCCCATCCCTTATCCCTTCCATGAGAAGGTTATGTCTTAAATCAAGTGGCTATAAATATTAGGCATCATCAAGCCTCTATAGTTTTCGGAGTGGGCAGCTCCAATTGTGCCAGTGGTCAAGTCAGATGGAACCATTAGGATATGTGGGGACTACAGATTAATTGTAAATCAGATGGCAAAATTGGACCGATACCCTATATAAAGAATTGAAGATTTATACGCACAAATAGCAGGAGATATAATTTACACTAAACTTAATATGAGCTATGCGTATCAACAATTAGAATTAGATGATGCTTCTAGAGAATTTTTAACTGTGAATACCAACAGAAACCTATACCAGTATACCTGGCTATCCTTCAGGGTCTCATCGTCATGAACAATCTTCCAGCACACAATGTAAAGCTTGCTACAGGACCTACTCAAGGTGGTACCCTACCTAGACAATACACAGAAAACAGGGGATTCCGAAGAGGAGCATCAAGCAAATCTCAAAGAACTTAAAAATGTCAGAGTAAGGCTGAAAAGAGAGAAATGTAGGTTCCAAGCTCAGGAAGTAATGTACTTATGATTTAGGGTAGACGCCAAAGGGCTGCACCCTATGGAGGAGAAGAGAAAAGAAATTCAGGAAGCATGGCCCCCATAAATATGTCAGAATTGAAATCCTTTTTAGGAATGGTGAATTATTCCTGAAGATTAATTCCTAATCTTTCTACAATGTTGATACCCCTACACACACTACTCAAGAAGCACCAGAGGTGGTATTTGAGAGAGCATCAGAAAGAAGCCTCTAAACAGGTCAAACTAACTTTGCAATCATCCAGTCTCTTGATTAATTTTGACCCCTCAAAAGAGATAATTCTTACCTGCAATGTCTCTCCGTATGGAATCGGAGTGGTTTTAACGTAAAAGATTGAAGATTCTGCAGCAAGGCCTATTGCCTATCCCTTGAGGACCTTGACTGATGCTGAACAAGATTATTTTCAAATCAGAAAAGAGGGACTAGCCGTAATCTTTGAGGTGAAAAGTTCCACCAGCACGTCTTTAGACATTTCATAATAGTGACCAAAAACAAACACCTGTTGGGCTTACCTAAGGACGATAAGGCCATTCCTCCACAGCTTCAGCTAGCGTCCAACACTTGGCTCTATCGTTGGGCTCTATTGTAGGCTGCCTACAAGTATACGTTCAACATAGGCTGGGTACATATTTCAAATGCAGACGCTTTCAGCTGCCTTCCCCGATCCAAAAATATACTACCTCCGCCCGTCCCACAAGAAATCATTCTTGCTTTGAACCTTCTCAATACGTTGCCGGTGTCAGCGCAACAGGTCACATTTTGGACCCAAAAAGGCACCATTTATCTTGAATAAAACATATGGTCCTCCATGACTGGCATCATGATAACAGGTCTGAGCAGTTACGACCCTTTCAGATAAGAAAAGATGAGTTAAGTTGTGAAGACAGTATATTATTAAAGGGAACAAGGGTGGACATTCCCTCCCACTAAAAAGCTGTTATTGCAAGAGCTACACTGTGCCCATCTTGGGATGACAAAGATGACATTGCTCGCATGCAGTTATGTGTGGTCATTCGGGATGGATATCGACATAGAGAATCTGGTCAAATAAGTGACCAGTTTGAAATAGAGCAAAACCTGCCATCTGTATCCCAAATGCATTCTGAGGAGTGGCCAGGTCGATCTTGGGTGTGACTGCACAGCGATTTTGCAGACCCATTCATGGGCTCCATGTTCTTGCTCATCATAGATGCTCACTCCAAGTAGCTGGACATCCACAAAATAAAGTCAATGACCTAATCAGCAACGGTAGAGAAATTGTGACAGGCATTAATCACCCATAGGTTGCCCAAGGTACTGGTTTCAGATTTTGGGACTGCTTTTACTGCTGACGAGTTCCAACACTCCATGAGAACCAATGGCATTCAATATATTTGAACCGTTCTTTACCACCCTGCTTCAAATAATCTGGCTGAGAGAGCTGTTGAAGCATTCAAAGCCACCACAAAGAAACAGTCATCAGCTCCTCTACAAACCAGATTGGCCCGTTTCCTGCTCACCTATACAACAACACCTCATGTCACTACAAGTGTTATTCCTGCCGAGTTGCTAATGGGCAGACGTATTAGAACACGGTTGGATCTGATATTTCCGAATTTGACAGGGAGGGTGGAGGCAAAACAGAGGGCATAGAACAAACAACACAACTCAAGAAAACCTGAGAGAACATTTGAGGTGGACGACTTGATATATGTAAAGAATATTGATGCGGGTCCAAATTAAAACCCATGGAACAGTCATGGCCAGAACAGGTTCAGCGACATATGAGATAGACATCCAAGGAAAAAGGATGACGAAACACGTGCACCATTTGAGAAATAGAGAATTGCACACTGAACCAGTGGGGCAACCCACCCTAGTATGCCTGTTGGTGATATTGCTGTGGCGAGCGGCAGGATAGCACAGTGGTTAGCACTGCTGCCTCACAGCCATGGACCCGGGTTCAATTCTGATCTTGGATCACTCTCTGTGTAGAGTTTTCACTTTTTCCCCGTGTCTGCGTGTGTTTCCTCTGGGTGGTCCAGTTTCCTCCCACTGTCCAAAGATGTGCAGGTTAGGACGGGTTACAGGAATAGGACGGGGTAGTGGGCCAGATAGGATGCTCTTTCAAAGGGGTGGTGCAGACTCGATGGGCTGAATGTTGATTAGTGCTAATAGTTTGAATCATTATGAGACTGGGCAAAAGTATCTTTGCCCACAATGTGACTGCAGAACAAAATGGCAGTGTTGTATATTGTAGGGTCCTGCTGTACTGAAAGCAGGGAAGAATTGCTTACTTTTGTCCCATTCCAGATAAAACAGCAGATAATGTGCCAGCTGGCAATAACAGAAATCTGGTAGAGCATATGCTTCTCAACAGGAAATCGCACAGTTCCTTGATGGAAGTAGTCACAGGAGCAAGCACAAACTCTCGGTAACAAGAATGTACTTCACACTGAAGATAATGGAAGCAATGAAAAATGCACTCATATGTATGAGGTGAAACCGTGGCACGAAATCCAGGAGAATTACAAACATGAAGCAGAATAACTTCTGGTTTAGTCCGGCCAGGAAGCTGACATTAAATAATTAATAAATGAGTTATTGATGTGCTCAGACTATTAATAAGGGACACAAGTAAAATTGCTAAATGTTTCATGATCAGAAGATTTAAAAATAATATTAAATTCAGCAATGTTTCTGGTCAGTGAAATTAAACAATCTGACAAAAAAAAATTGTTTTGGGGAAAGTGTTGAACACAAGTTCTGTGGTGATTTGGAAGACTGACAATACAAGAGCAAAAAGACTTTCAGGACAATTTAAAGTCTGCATAATGGCCCCTATTTGTGGCTAGAGGTATGGAACATTAATAGATAGGAACAGGTCAGAAAGCCTTGGTTCTCATCAGACAGATGAAAAATGTTCACCTTAAGAAGTTGCTTATCTCAATTTTTTTCACGCATTGGGATGAATTCAAATGACCTGGTTGACACTTTTTAAACGAGGACATTGAAATTTTATTTTGGTTCCGCAGCTGAGGAAGAATGATGCTGGAATGTAAAAGGCAGTTCACTTGGATGTGATGCAGCACGTCATTACTTTACTTCAGATTGGTATTTTGGAAAATACTTTGCACTTTCATTTCCTCATGGACATCCAGTTCCTGGAGGAGGAAGAAGAGAACAAAAATGTGAGGAGCACCTGACAACCTGGGAAGCTGGGCTCAGGAGGCAGCACTGCAAAAAGTTTAGAGATACCCGGCCACATAGAATACTCCGCAATATATTCAGTATGGAGTTATTTGTCGGAAGGCCTCTGTGTTCTATGTGTCATATTCCAAGCTTCTCCAAGCTGGCATTCATTCCAAAAGCATCTGCATGGTGAAGAAGCCCTTGATGGTTTCACAAGGGATGGCATTGAACTTCTACTAACAACTTACCAACAGCTGCACATTTTCAGACAATATTTGCAAGGAATTCATATGGTACGTGTGCTCTGTAATCATTTGTCCATTGGCTGTGAATTCAAATCTTCAGGAGCCAGAATCACCTCCTACTCAGCTACATCACACTCTATCTCCAAAACCATGTTCTCTGGCTTCCTAATGAATAGTATCACCCTGGGTCACTTCCTCAACAGGACTATTTGTATCATTCTCAGGAGACTATTCACAGTTCTCAGGTATGGAAACAGTCCTTGCTCACATGTAGAATGACTTGGCTCTCTACTTGCCTGGATGAGTACAGCTCCAACAACGCTCAAGAAGCTTGACACCATCGAGGACAAAACAGCCCACATGATCAGCACCCCATCCGCCCGCCACCTTAAATATTTCCTCCCATCCTCACCAGCACACAATGTGTACCATCTCGAAGCTGCACTACAGCAAGTCACCAAGAATCCATTCCAATCCCAAGATCTCCACCACCTAGGATAAAGGCAGCAGATGCATGGGAACACCACATGCTTTTCTCCAAGTCACACACAACCCTGGATTGGAACCATATTGCGGTTCCTTCACTGTCGATGGATCAAAATCCTGGAACTTTTTCCCTAACAACATTGTTGGTCTACCTACATCACATGGACTGCAGGTTCAAGAAGTGACTCACACCATCTTATCAAGGGTTATTAGGGATGGGCAACAAATAGAGGCCTAGCTAGCAAAGCCACATCCTGTGGCCGAATGTTTAAAAAACTCGAGCTAGTGAGTGCAAATGAGAGGGAGCAACATGGAGTAGACGAGTTTCTGTTTGCAGTGCCAATTACTGAAGATTTGGACATTACTTCCTTTTCTCTTTCTGTAGCATTTTCGTGTTTCTGGTTTTTATAATGATGAGAAGTTCAATTTATTTCCTGGTGCCCACTTTTTCCTTCCTGTATGGCTTAGCTAAAGCATCTTTGAAGTATGAGCCTCAAAAAGTGAAACCATGGTGGGATTTTCCAGACCCGCCAAAATGAATGGAGTTTTGAATGGTTCACCACATTTTACGGACCCATCCTCCACATGACGGGGCTGTAAAATCCCATGGCATATCTGATCTTAGCAGTCGGCGGGCTACAAGGTATCTCTAGGCCCTCCTATGACTCCATATCCTACAACATTAGCTGGATACGGTGTCAGGATTTGCCGTGCTCCCTCCCCTGTACCTTTTCCTCTTGAGAATTGTGTGCAATCTTTTTCCCACAAGACAAAGAAGAATAAAAATGAAATACCATAGACAGCGACACACTACAAGTTACCAGAAAAATACCAACAAATGGTACTTCCACATAGGCAATATGCTATAAGACTAGACATGGGGCAGCACAGTGACACAATGGTTAGCACTGCTGCATCACAGCGCCAGGGTCCCAGACACAAATCCGGCCGCAGGTTACTGTCTGTGTGGAGTTTTCATACACTCCCTATGTTTGCATGGGTTTCCTTTGGGTGCCCTGGTTTCCTCCCCCAGTCCAAAGATGTGCAGGTCACGTGGATTGGCCATGTTAAATTGCTGCTTAATGTCCAGGGTTGTGTGGTTAGGTTGGTTTTGTGAGGGTCATGAAGAGTCCAGCATGGGTTTGTAGAGTCAAACAGAAAGTAACTTTTATTTACAACAATATTTACATAGCACCAGTAGTTCACTACTGGTTCTCCTTCTCTAGCCAGTATCACACTGGCCATTTATACAGCCAAAAGGTTAATGATTGCCTCACCCCTCTCATCGGGGGAGCTCATATTCCCCAAGAGTCTTGGGGTAACCAATTGACCCCAGCCAATAGGATCCAGGCAGGTTATAAGAGGTGGGTTTTGGGGTTACAGGGAGAGGGCCGGGGAGCCTGATTAGAATGCTCTTTCAGAGGGTTGGTGCAGGCTTGATGGGCTGAATGGCCTCCTTCTGCACTAAGGATTCTAGGTTTCTATTCTGTGCTATTAAGCTGTCAACAATCTTCGATCAGAACTGTGCTACGAAATTTGCTAAACCGCATGGCCAGCTGTAATTCTGAATTACTACTTTCTACTGCGATGCAGGAAACTCAGCTATTGTTGAGCATGTTTTCTACTGGTGGAAAATCAGATATTCAGTGAGAAATCAGTGCTAATGATTGAAAATTATTGCTTTTCCGCTGGAGGTAAACCACTTGACATATGCAAATGGTTTTTTTCCAACTCCACACTAATGTTAAAGTGCAGAATGTGCTGGAATCGCAAGAAGAGTACTTGTAAATCAATTTACAAATAGCAACATTGGCCTGAATTTTTATGTGCAGGAGCACAAGGGTTTGGGCGTGGGTGGGCGGGGGAAGGTGGCGTGGTGTCGGGGTGTCAAAACGAGGAGATTCACAGCACGTTGTGAAGCCAATTTTAACCCACCAACTTCCAGGTTTCATTCAGGCCTGTTAGGCTCTGTGTGTGCAATACCCTTGGGAGAAATGTGCTATCTATTAACATATGTTAATTTTTCAGAGCAATTTTGGTATAAGCCTTTGCCTCTTATGTTGCGTCCACCTGTTTTCCGGGCTTCCTGAAAGCCAGCAGTGAAAGCAAGGTGAGTACATGGCAGCAATAGGGAGGGCTAAACCAATCTCGGGGAAGTATGACAATAAATACTGTTACTCACAGCTGCAATCTGACCTGATAGTGTAAAGTATTTTAGCTGAGAATCGACTCCCTGCACCTTGGATCTTGAATAACTTTGGAAGTTTGCTCTATCGCATCAAGACGAGTTCTGCTGATGTTGCATTTGGTTATACCTTAGATCTAGATGATCAGCACCTGCAGTGCTGGTCACAGACCTGTGTGGCACACTCTAGAGGGACTCAGCATGAGGGGCTCACCTTGCATGAGGCAGTACCTCCAACATAGGATATACAGGCCATTAGGCTCAGTTTCCTTGACTTGTCTCAACATTAGTCTCTTACAAGGCTCAGAAGGTGGCAGACAACCACTCACTGGTGACCACGTGTTACCAATGGCTGAAAATGGCAATAGTGCCCGTAACATTTTTGCCACTTGATCTGACCACAACCCTACAACTGGAACCATATCTAGGATCACCTAGTTGACGGCACACAAATGAATAAGAAAGGTGACTGCTGGTTTGCTCGCCAGAAATTATGCCAGTGGAGAGAACAATCAGAACCACCAGGCACATGTGTTTACAGCTCGGGTTGGCTCCAACTGCACAACCATGGCAATCTGGGCACCCCTAGAACAACCAGGAGTATGTGTCAACTGCAAGGGCTCCCAATCCATCATATGCATCTAGTGTGTACCATAAAAGGATCTTTATGCAGGCGTGTGCAAGGTTCCTGGGAAGTTTCCATGATGCTTTCATCCTACGACAGCTCAAGCTCCTGGATGTGTTTTTTTGGAATTGCAAGCAGACCTAAGCTGCTAGGAGACAAGGGATACCCACTTCAAGCTTGGCTCAACACACTCACCAAAAACCCCAACACGGAAGCAATGAGCATCATGCCACCAACTGATACATTGATCAAAGAGGCCTTTTGTCATGTTGAAGATGTGCTTCGCATGCTTTTGAGATTGTGATGCCATTCAGGATGCACCAACCAGGGTCTCCAGCCTTGTTGTGCTTTGTTGTGTTCTTCCTAACATTGCATTGCAGTGAAGCTTGGGCCTGCAGGAGGAACAAGGCAAAAAGCTTAAATCCCGCTCGGAAGATTCGGAACACGAAAAAGGGCAGGAGCGTGAACAGCAAAATCTGCCCCAAGCCACTTACATAGGTGTGCAGGAAGCAAGAGATGGCCATATTCGTGTAAAGTTCATTGTGTGTGGAGTCTGAAGAGATAGGCGAGATACTAAATGAATATTTTTCGTCAGTATTCACTCAGGAAAAAGAGAATGTTGTGGAGGAGAATGCTGAGACCCAGGCTATTAGAATAGATGGCATTGAGGTACGTAGGGAAGAGGTGTTGGCAATTCTGGACAGGCTGAAAATAGATAAGTCCCCGGGGCCTGATGGGATTTATCCTAAGATTCTCTGGGAAGCCAGGGAAGAGATTGCTGGGCCTTTGGCTTTGATTTTTATGTCATCATTGGCTACAGGAATAGTGCCAGAGGACTGGAGGATAGCAAATGTGGTCCCTTTGTTCAAGAAGGGGGATAGAGACAACCCCGGCAATGAGAGACCGGTGAGCCTCACGTCTGTTGTGGGTAAAGTCTTGGAGGGGATTATAAGAGACAAGATTTATAATCATCTAGATAGGAATAATATGATTAGGGATAGTCAGCATGGCTTTGTGAAGGGTAGGTCATGCCTCACAAACCTTATCGAGTTCTTTGAGAAGGTGTCTGAACAGGTAGACGAGGGTAGAGCAGTTGATGTGGTGTATATGGATTTCAGTAAAGCGTTTGATAAGGTTCCCCACGGTAGGCTATTGCAGAAAATACGGAGGCTGGGGATTGAGGGTGATTTAGAGATGTGGATCAGAAATTGGCTAGCTGAAAGAAGACAGAGGGTTGTGGTTGATGGGAAATGTTCAGAATGGAGTTCAGTTACAAGTGGCGTACCACAAGGATCTGTTCTGGGGCCGTTGCTGTTTGTCATTTTTATCAATGACCTAGAGGAGGGCGCAGAAGGGTGGGTGAGTAAATTTTCAGACAACACTAAAGTCGGTGGTGTTGTCGACCGTGCGGAAGGGTGTAGCAGGTTACAGAGGGACATAGATAAGCTGCAGAGCTGGGCTGAGAGCTGGCAAATGGAGTTTAATGTAGAGAAATGTGAGGTGATTCACTTTGGAAGGAATAACAGGAATGCAGAATATTTGGCTAATGGTAAAGTTCTTGGAAGTGTGGATGAGCAGAGGGATCTAGGTGTCCACGTACATAGATCCCTGAAAGTTGCCACCCAGGTTGATAGGGTTGTGAAGAAGGCCTATGGAGTGTTGGCCTTTATTGGTAGAGGGATTGAGTTCCGGAGTCATGAGGTCACGTTGCAGCTGTACAAAACTCTGGTACGGCTGCATTTGGAGTATTGCGTACAGTTCTGGTCACCGCATTATAGGAAGGACGTGGAAGCTTTGGAGCGGGTGCAGAGGAGATTTACCAGGATGTTGCCTGGTATGGAGGGAAAATCTTATGAGGAAAGGCTGATGGACTTGAGGTTGTTTTCGTTAGAGAGAAGAAGGTTAAGAGGAGACGTAATAGAGGCATACAAAATGATCAGGGGGTTAGATAGGGTGGACAGTGAGAGCCTTCTCCCGCGGATGGAAATGGCTAGCACGAGGGGACATAGCCTTAAACTGAGGGGTAATAGATATAGGACAGAGGTCAGAGGTAGGTTCTTTACACAAAGAGTGGTGAGGCCGTGGAATGCCCTACCTGCAACAGTAGTGAACTCGCCAACATTGAGGGCATTTAAAAGTTTATTGGATAAGCATATGGATGATAATGGCATAGTGTAGGTTAGATGGCTTTTGTTTTTTGACTTCCCATGTCAGTGCAACATCGTGGGCCGAAGGGCCTGTACTGCGCTGTATCGTTCTATGTTCTATGACTGTACTAATGCACCCATGTCACTGGAAAATGCAATGCCACTTTTTCCTCACCCCATGCCACTGATACAAAGTAGTACTGCAAACAATAACAACCTCTTGAACACTTCCCTGCTGCCTGCCATCAATCCATGTCTTCAAAGTCATCATCAAAAATAGTTGAAAGCAGCTTACCACCAAAGATGGAGAAGACAGAATAATATTCATGTGAGCTAAGAAACAAAAGAATCTTATGGAAAGACAATTTTCTCAGATTCTCTTACACGACTGCAAAGTTTTACTCTCCCTTTTTCTGCTACTCCGAAAAGATGAAATACCCGTGGCTTCAGCAGAGGTAGAGACAGGCTGCTCAGAACCTTGCCCTGAGCCCTCAGATGGTGCTTGATCCTTTGAGGTTGTGATGTCCCGCCAAAGACTTCTCCACCAATATCCGCAAGGGCAGGTTTGGCTATTAGGAGATAAGTCAGTATGTGGACTATATTCTGAGAGAGGAGTCATGGGTGAGAATTCAAAGTGCTTTGATTGGAGTGCTCAATCCCATGTCCCCCTTCACAATCATCTGTCACATGGTCCAGCCGCAATTTACTACTGCTGTGAAGGGTTCTTTGGTGCAGATCAGTGCGGCTCTGTAAGGCCAAGGCTAAGACAGCTCGTCAGCCTATTTAAGGTGGCAACACATTGGCATCTAGAACACGCAAGTGGCCATTGCCAAGACCTGCATGGAACCATGGTGCTGGTTTCTCTATCCATGGAAGAACACATCATCTCATTGATTGATCAAGTTTAGGTAAGATATTCTATAGAGTAGAGTCAAGTGAGGCTGTTAATGGTTTCCATTCGGGGGGGTTGGAGCTGTGTGCGGACAGAGTTGGGGCGGTGCGAGGAGTCTGGTGGATGTTGGTCTGGGTGTTTATAATAATCACCCAGACATTAGAAGAGGTTTTAATTCTTCTAACTTTTTCAAGGTAACGATTGCTGTAACCCAGACAGATCCACCCAAAGTTTGTGATTTATGTCACATTTCCGGATGGTTCCCTGCACGGGGTAATTTTCCAGAGGAAGTTAGCACTTTAGGACATTTGCCATGCAAACCCATTGTTATAGGCCAGGGTTTAGAGAACCCCAAAGTGTATCATGGAGTTCACCTGACCCACAACTTTTAATAGATTGTGGTATGGGGAGCACACGGCCCACTCTACAGGTGTGGCACAGCAGAAATGGAAAAGTAATTTTTAAAGCAAAACAATGTTTATTCTATGAACTCAAGTTAACCTTTTTAAAACAAACAGTGAACATCTTAGCAACAATTAATTCAAATACAACCCCCAAAGAGTACAACACTAAGTAATCCTTTAAGTTTTCCTTTTAACATCCATACGACTTAAAATAAAAACATTAACAAAAGCACATCAGGTTAAAGTCACGACTGAAAACATTTATAATTCTGAATTCACCAAATGATCAAGAGATAGTCTTTTGATGGCAGAGAGAAAAGCAGTACACCTGCTTGGTCTGGCTTCAGCTCCAAAACTGAAAACTAAACTAAAACACATCCTGCAGCCTGCTCAAAAACTAAAGTAAAAAGCTGACAGACAGCCCAGCTCCACCCACACTCTGACATCACTGATAATACCCGTTTCTTAAAGGTACATTTCTTAAACACCCATTTCTTGAAGGTACTCTCACATGGCACCTCCCCCCAAGAAAAAAAAAACCATCTACTTCAAGATGGTTTCATTTTTCACCTTTTCACTATCCTTTAAGAAATGCACACAGTAAATATATTTTGTTGTTTCAAAAAAAAAAACAACACACGCAATCAGGTACAATAATATAGTCCTTTTTGTTCTTCTTCCTCCAACTGAAATCCTTCCTGATTGACAGTCTCTTTGAACAAGAAGGTCTCTGCCCAATCCATCCATTTCTCTACACCTCGGCATTGCTCTTTAAAGTCAAATACTTTTGTTCTATTTGATCACAGAGTCTTTTGTAATTCTCCAACACATGAGCATTGGTTATCACAGCTTTCAGGCAGTCAAATGCCTGTTGAAACTTCGCTGTCCATTGGAATTTTCGACGTTTCTTCAGCAAGTCTATTAATGGAGCAATCACGCTACAAAGCTTTTGCACAATTGTTCGATCATATCCACTCATGCCAAGAATTCGCATTATTTCCCTTCGTCTTGAAGGTATTGGAAACGCCTCATTAACTGTTGGTTTCACATCCCGTGTGACCATTCGACCCTGTCCAATTGTATGACCAAGGAAAGTGACCTGGGCTTTTCCAAATTCACTTTTGGCTAGGTTTACCACCAAACCCGCCTCCTGAAGTTGATCGAATAACTCCATCAGATGTTTTAAATGTTCTTTCCATGTCTGGCTCAAAATTACCAGATCGTCGATGTATACCGCACAATTGGGTAATCCTGATTAAAGATTTGTTAGTTAACCGTTGAAATGTGGCTGGGGCGTTCTACATGCCAAATGACATAACTTTGAATTGGTATATACCTTCTGGAATCACAAAAGCTGAAATCTCCTTCGCCCTTTCGGATAAAGGTACCTGCCAGTAACCTTTAAGTAAATCCAGTTTGGAAATAAAAGCTGATTATCCCACTTTCTCAATGCAATCTTCCAAACGTGGGATAGGATAAGAGTCCGTTCTTGTAACTGTATTCACCTTTCTATAGTCCACACACAACCGTTGGGTACCATCTGGTTTAGGTACCATCACTATGGGTGAGCTCCATTGGCTGCAACCCACTTCAATTATGTCATTTTTAAGCATACTCTCAATCTCTTTGTTAACCTGTGCCAATTTTAAAGGGTTAAGTCTGTATGGATGTTGTTTGATTGGAACAGCATTTCCCACATCTACATCATGTATAGCCATTTTAGTACTTCCCAATTTATCTCCACAAAGTTGCCCACGTGATATCAATAACTCTTTCAGGTCAGTTCGTTTTCCCTCTGGAAGGTAACTCAACAATTTATTCCAATTTTTAAGAACATCCTCATTTTCCAATTTAATTTAAGGTATGTCAAATTCACAGTCATCTGGATTTGGTTCATCACTTTGAGTTAGAATCATTAAAACCTCCTCCTTTTTCTCTCCTTCCCTTTCAAAGTACCTTTTAAGCATATTCACATGACACACTCAGTGAGTCTTCCTTTTATCTGGTGTTTTTACCACATAATTCACCTCACTTAATTTCCTTTCAATCTGATAAGGTCCACAAAACCTAGCTTTTAAAGGCTCACCTACCACTGGTAACAATATTAAAACTTTATCACCACTGGCAAAACTACGAACTTTGGATTTCTTGTCCGCTACCCATTTCATCACATTTTGTGCAACTTTTAAATGTTGTCTAGCCAATTCGCCAATTCTATTTAATCATTCCCTAAAGTTTGACATATAATCCAATAATGTAATTTTTGATTTTTCACTCACCAATTTTTCCTTAATCAATTTAAGTGGTCCTCTTACCTCATGACCAAAAATTAGTTCAAAAGGACTAAATTTGGTTGACTCATTAGGTGCATCCCTAATTGCAAATGGTACACATGAAATTCCTTTATTCCAATCCTCTGGTTAATCGTGACAATAAGCCATCAATATTGTCTTTAATGTCTGATGCCACCTTTCTAACGCTCCCTGAGATTCTGGATGGTATGCAGTTGATTTAAATTGTTTTATTCCGAAGCTATCCATAACTTCTTTGAATAACCTTCAGGTAAAATCTGATCCTTGATCCGATTCTATTTCTGTGGGTAGTCCATATCTAATAAAGAATTTAAGTAACTCCTCCACAATCTTTTTAGCTGTAATATTACGTACTGGAATGGCCTCTGGAAACCTAGTAGACACATCCATTATAGTCAAAAGATATTGATTCCCACTTTTTGTTTTAGGAAGCGGTCCTATGCAATCAATTTGGACCCTTGTCAAAGGTTCCTCAAATGCTGGAATGGGTATTAAGGGCGCTGGTTTTATCACTGCTTGAGGTTTCCCTATCACTTGACATGTGTGATATGATTGACAACATTTAACTACATCTTTATGTAGTCCAGACCAATAAAAATGTTTTTGTATTTTAGCTTGAGTTTTCCTTGTTCCCAAATGACTTCCCAATGGTACCTCATGCGCAACTCGCAACACCTCCTTTCTATACCCTACCGGCAACATTACTTGATGAACTTCTGTCCACTTTTCATCTGCCTTCATATATAAAGGTTTCCATTTTCTCATCAAGACATCGCTTTTACGGTAATAACACTGGTATACACGCAGATTCCTCTTCCGTGTATGCTTTCTGATACATCCGTTTTATTTCTACATCTTTTTGTTGTAACTCCGCCAATTTTCCTGAATTAAAAATATCCACCTCATCCTCCACCTGTTCTATTCCAATCATCTGATCAAAAATCGTTTCTGATAATTGTACTTCACCTTTATCTTCACTCTCTGATTTCTCCTCTTGTCTTAACCTGTGACTTTGCGACCTTGTTACTACACAATCCGGAAAAATCCCAGGATATTCGTCCTTCAACACTTCATAAGACCATAAGACCATAAGACATAGGAGCGGAAGTAAGGCCATTCGGCCCATCGAGTCCACTCCGCCATTCAATCATGGCTGATTTCAACTCCATTTACCTGCTCTCTCTCCATAGCCCTTAATTCCTCGAGAAATCAAGAATTTATCAACTTCTGTCTTAAAGACACTCAACGTCCCGGCCTCCACCGCCCTCTGTGGCAATGAATTCCACAGACCCACCACTCTCTGGCTGAAGAAATTTCTCCTCATCTCTGTTCTAAAGTGACTCCCTTTTATTCTAAGGCTATGCCCCCGGGTCCTAGTCTCCCCTGCTAATGGAAACAACTTCCCTACATCCACCCTATCTAAGCCATTCATTATCTTGTAAGTTTCTATTAGATCTCCCCTCAACCTCCTAAACTCCAATGAATATAATCCCAGGATCCTCAGACGTTCATCGTATGTTAGGCCTACCATTCCTGGGATCATCCGTGTGAATCTTCGCTGGACCCGCTCCAGTGCCAGTATGTCCTTCCTGAGGTGTGGGGCCCAAAATTGCTCACAGTATTCTAAATGGGGCCTAACTAATGCTTTATAAAGCTTCAGAAGTACATCCCTGCTTTTATATTCCAAGCCTCTTGAGATGAATGACAACATTGCATTTGCTTTCTTAATTACGGACTGAACCTGCAAGTTTACCTTTAGAGAATCCTGGACTAGGACTCCCACGTCCCTTTGCACTTCAGCATTATGAATTTTGTCACCGTTTAGAAAATAGTCCATGCCTCTATTCTTTTTTCCAAAGTGCAAGACCTCGCACTTGCCCACATTGAATTTCATCAGCCATTTCTTGGACCACTCTCCTAAACTGTCTAAATCTTTCTGCAGCCACCCCACCTCCTCCATACTACCTGCCCCTCCACCTATCTTTGTATCATCGGCAAACTTAGCCAGAATGCCCCCAGTCCCGTCATCTAGAACAACCGAGGTTAGGCTAATTGGCCTATAATTTTCCATCTTTTTCCTTGTTCCCTTCTTGAACAGGGGGGTTACAACAGCGATTTTCCAATCCTCTGGGACTTTCCCGGACTCCAGTGACTTTTGAAAGATCATATTTCCTTGTCTCCCATCACAAAATTACCAGCGTCATTTTGGAGCGGCCCAATGTCAACTTTTGCCTCCCGTTTGTTTTTAATGTATTTAAAGAAACTTTTACTATCATTCCTAATGTTACTGGCTAGCCTACCTTCATATTTGATCCTCTCTTTCCTTATTTCTCTCTTTGTTATCCTCTGTTTGTTTTTCTTCAGTTGTCTGATTCTCCACTGGCTTATCAACCACAGTAGGCATCACCCCCACCTGTGATCCAGCTATATCATTACCCAAGATAAACTGTATTCTTGGACAAGATAGTTTGTCTATTACTCCTACTACCACTTCACCACTCTTCACTGGACTTTCCAATCTTACCTTATATAATTGAACACTACTCCTCTCACCCTTGAATTCCACATATTACCACCTTTTCTGGCAACATTCTTCCCAAACTACATAACTCCTCAACTCTTACCATTAAAGATTGACTAGCTCCCGTATCTTTTAAAATTGTGACTTCTTTACCTGCTCCTCCTGATACACATGAGTAAACTTTATCCACACAAATAAATTCTTTAAAGAGATCTGGCATCTTCTTATCAATCGCCACTTGATCAGGCTGTACAATGTTTTGCACCTCCTTCACTTCACTTGGGCTTTCCTTGACCACTTTAACAAACCCCCCCTGTCTTATCCTGTTTTGCTACATCAGCCATCCCAATGCTTTTCTTCAACCACCAACACTGTGATTTTACATGGCCTAGTTTATTACGGTGAAAACATTTGAAACTTTCCATTTCTTTTCCACCCTCCTGGATTTCTTTTTTAATTGGAGGTACACCCTCCTTATTATCTCCCATCAGATCCCCTTTACCTTTACCACTTGAGTATTTCTCATGTCCCCAGTTTCTATCCCTCACAGGCTGAAACTTATGTCGGAAATCAAGATTTGATTTATGAACTAATTCATAATCATCTGCCATTTCTGGTGCTAAATTCACAGTTTTAACCCTCTGCACTTCCACATTAATTCTCACTACATCAGGAATTGAATTTTTAAACTCCTCCAAAAGTATAATTTCTCTGAGAGCTTCATACGTTTGGTCTATTTTCAAAGCCCTTATCCACATATCAAAATTACTCTGAGCCTTTCAAAATCCATGTATGTTTGACCAAATTCTTTCCTTAAATTTCTAAACCTTTGTCTGTAGGCTTCAGGCACTCGTTCATATGCACCTAAGGTGGATTTTTTCACCTCTTCATACGTCCCAGATACCTCCTCCAGTAGTGATGTAAACACTTCACTAGCTCTACCTACCAGCTTTGTTTGAATCAGTAATACCCACATGTCCTGTGGCCATTTCATTTGTTTAGCTACCTTCTCAAATGAAATGAAAAACATTTCCACCTCCTTCTCCTCAAACCTTGGCAATGCTTGGACATATTTAAATAGATCCCCACCAAGCCTTCGACTATGACACTCTTTCTCACTATCCTCATCACTATCATCCAACTGTACGTTTCCCTTTACGTCTGCCAATTGTAACTGACTGTCATGTTTCATGGCCATTTTCTGAAGTTCGAGCTCTCTCTCTTTATCTTTTTCCCTGATCTGAATCTCCCTTTCTCTTTCTTTTTCTTCTGCTAGGGCTATTCTTTCTTTTCTCCTTTCTTCTCTCTCCTTATCTTTTTCCTCTCGCTCTCTTTCCTTTTCCTCTCTCTCTCTTTCTCCTCTCTCTCTCTTTTGTATTCAAGCTGCTTTAATTCTTTCTCATGTTCCATTTGTTTAATTTGCAACTGAATTTTTGCCATTTCCAATGAGTCAAACTGTATATCAGGCAACTTTAAATGCTTAGCCACCGCCATAATTGCTTCATCTTTTTGCATTTTGTATTGTAATGTTAACTGCAATGTTTTTGCCAAATCTCACAGTCTGCTTTTAGTCTCTGTCCGTAAGGTACTGCGTGTGACCGTCTCCACCCCCAAAAACTTCTGAACCTCTGAAAGAGCCAGGCTGGGATTCTCCGACCCCCCACCTTGTCGGAGAATCACCGGGCGGCGGCATGAATCCCGCCCCTGCCGGCTGCCAAATTCTCCGGTGCCGTGGATTTGGCGGGGGTGGGAATTGCGGCGCGCCGGTCGGCGGCCGCTTGCAGCGCTCCCCCGGCGATTCTCTGGCCTGCGATGGGCCGAGTGGCCGCCTGTTTTTTTGCCGGCCTGCCGCCGTAAATTAGAGTAGGTCCTTACCGGCGGGACCTGGCAGCGCAGGTGGCCTCCGGGGTTCTTGGAGTGGCACGCGGGTATCTGGCCCTGGGGGGTTCCCCCACGGTGGCCTGGCCCGTGATCAGGGCCCACCGATCCGCAGGCGAGCCTGTGCTGTGGGGGCACTCTATTCTTCCGCACCGGCGGCTGTAGTGGTCCGCCATGGCCGGTGCGGAGACAAAGCCCTCTGCGCATGCGCTGGGATGACGCCAGCACACGCTGGCATCCCGCGCATGCACCAACTCGCACCGGCCGGCGGAGGCCTTCAGCGGCGGCCGGCGTGGCGCAAACCACTCTGGGGCCAGCCTCGCCCCTGAAGGTGCGGAGGATTCCGCACCTTTGGGGCGGCCGACGCCAGAGTGGTTCACGCTACTCCTTCGCGTCGGAGTTGCCCGCCCCTGCCGATTACGGCAGATTCCTGCCCCCATTGTCCACAACACACTCCCTACTTAAACTGGAATACCTCACCTGAAAAGCAACCACAATATGCTCACCCCTCACTGTCTTAAAGTTCACTAAGCCAATCCAATAGATAGACTTTTATCCCCGACGAGCCCCCAATTTGTTATAGGCCAGGGATTAGAGAACCCCAAAGTGTATCATGGAGTTCACCTGACCCACAACTTTTACTAGATTGTGGTATGGGGAGCACACAACCCACTCTACAGGTGTGGTACAGCAGAAATGGAAAAGTAATTTTTAAGCAAAACAATGTTTATTCTATGAACTCAAGTTAACCTTTTTGAAACAAACTGTGAACATCTTAGCAACCATTAATTCAAATACAACCCCCAAAGAATACAACACTAAGCAATTCTTTAAGCTTTCCTTTTAACATCCATACTGTCGTGTTTGGTGTTCCGATACACAAACGAACCAACACGGTTGTGGATGGTACAACTCTGTTTTATTATTCTGTACAATAATAACTATTAACTTCTGGCTGTGGTTCGTACTTCACCAGCTAACCTGTGGACCCAGCCCTAGCACTATCTTAGAGAGGCACTCAGCACATGGTGTATGTCTGAGTGGCACGCTGTGAGCTCTGTGCTCTGAGCTATCTCCTGGTAGAATGAGCGGGAACTGTGGTGTTCCCTGTTTTATAGTGCGTGTGCTCTAACTGGTGATTGGCTGTGATGTTGTGTGTGTGTTGGTTGGTCCATCTACCTGTCCATCAGTGTGTGTGTGATTGCACCATGATATGTTAATATGGATATCATGACATCCCCCCTTTTCACAAACATACGTGCCGACATGGTAATAAATATTGGTGTGTACTGAGTACATCTGAGTATGTGTGTGCAATATTTACAGCATGTACATGAGGCTAAACTATATACATAGGAAGGTGTCAGGTGCAACAGAGCAATGAAGTTGTACCACAAACAAAACAAGTGCAATCATCAAATATCGAAAGAGAACTCCTGGAACAACAAGAAAGAAACACGTTAACATTATTGCAGAACAAGTCAGTGAGTCCAATGTGCAAACAGGCTCATAAGTTCAGTCTATTAGGTGGGCGACGAATTTGGGTTGACCGCATCAAGGGTGGGTCAGGATCCGCCGGCTGAGGAATGGGCCTGGACACGGGCGAGAGAGGAGTAGGCAGAGTAGCAGGAAGCTCCACGAAGTCGACATCAGGGACAACAGGAGGGCGTGGCACCGGTGCATGATCACGTAGTGAGCGTGGAAGCAGCTGAAGGGCCCGCCGATTATGCCGGCGAATGGAGCCATCAGGCATGCGAACCAGGAACGAGCGGTGAGCCACGCGGCGGAGAATCTCGGCGGTTGCTGACCAGCCACCCTCCGGTAGGTGTATGCGAACGTTGTCTCCAGGCGCCAGGGCAGGAAGATCAGTTGCCCGAGTGTCATGTGCCACCTTCTGCTGAGCACGCTGCTGTCGCATCCTTTGCAGTACTGGAGCATGGTCGGGTTTAGGAACATGAATGGACGGCACAGTGGTCCTGAGGGTGCGACCCATCATCAGCTGGGCTGGCGAGACGCCTGTGGACAGTGGGGCCGAACGATAGGCTAGCAGGGCTAAACAGAAGTCAGATCCAGCATCAGCAGCCTTGCAGAGGAGCCACTTCACGATATGGATGCCCTTTTCCGCCTTGCCATTTGACTGGGGATGCAACGGGCTGGACGTCACGTGTGTGAAGCCGTATGAAGCGGCAAAAGAAGACCATTTTTGGCTCGTAAAACAGGGCCCGTTGTCCGACACGACGGTAAGCTCAATGCCATGGCGAGCGAAGGTTTCTTTGCATGCTCTGGTGACAGCTGATGATGTCACGTCGTGCAGGCGTATGACCTCATGGAGTCGGAGGTGGCCTCATAGCCGCAAGACTGCGCGAGGATACGGAGGTGTGTCAAATAAGATTGAAAAGGCTCACCCTTACCCTGCAGACGCTGTTGGAAGAGGTACCTCTCGAAGCTTTCATTCACTTCCACGCTGAAGTGTTCCTCAAATTTTAGAAGGACCGCCTTGTACTTCGTCTTGTCATCGCCTTCCACGAATGCCAGGGAGTTGTAGATGTTGATGGCGTGTTGCCCCACCGTCGAGAGGAGGAGGGCGATTTTCCTGGTGTCCGATGCATTCTCCCTGTCTGTGGCTTCTAGGAAGAACTGGAAGCACTGTTTAAACAGCTTCCAGTTGACGCGAGATTTCCAGCGATTTGGAGCGGCTGCGGCGGGCTGATGGTGTCCATGGCGCAGGATGGCGGATCTCTGAAGAGGTGCAGGTAGGTCTCACAGTCGCTGGCGAGTTTCCAATCCTGGTATCATGTCATGTTGGGTGTTCCGATATACAAACAAACCAACACGGTTGTGGATGGTACAACTCTGTTTTATTATTCTGTACAATAATAACTATTAACTTCTGGCTGTGGTTCGTACTTCACCAGCTAACCTGTGGACCCAGCCCTAGCACTATCTTAGTGAGGCACTCAGCACATGGTGTGTGTCTGAGTGGCACGCTGTGAGCTCTGTGCTCTGAGCTATCTCCTGGTAGAATGAGCGGGAACTGTGGTGTTCTCTGTTTTATAGTGCGTGTGCTCTCACTGGTGATTGGCTGTGATGTTGTGTGTGTGTTGGTTGGTCCATCTACCTGTCCATCAGTGTGTGTGTGATTGCACCATGATATGTTAATATGGATATCATGACACAGATGACTTAAAAACAAAACCTTTAACAGAAGCACATCAGGTTAAAGTCACTGCTGAAAACATTTATAATTCTGAATTCACCAAATGATCAAGAGATAGTCTCTTGATGGCAGAGGGAACAGCAGTACACCTGCTTGGTCTGGCTTCAGCTCCAACACTGAAAACGAAACTAAAACACACCCTGCAGCCTGCTCAAAAACGAAAGTAAAAAGCTGACAGACAGCCCAGCTCCTCCCACACTCTGACATCACTGATAATACCCATTTCTTAAAAGTACATTTCTTAAACATCCATTTCTTGAAGGTACTCTCACATGATACCGTACCTGGGGCAGACCTTTGGGGTACCCACCAAATCCAATGCTGGCCAGCTCGGAAGGTACAGGGCTTTATTTTATACCCAAGAGCATTATTTTACTGTTTCACAATTGTGTGGAGTGGAGGGATTTTTTTACACCAATTAAGTGCTGGTGGGACCACATCAAAACAGTGCTGACCTTGCATGATTCTGGAAGATCAGCTCATTGTATTAACACATGTGTGGACACAGCTCACTGAACAAAGTGCTGCCTGTATGGCAAGGATAGCGACTGAGCTGACACACTTGCTTGCATTTAAATATGGTCTGTACTGAACAGTTGCTGCAGTTTTGGCATTCTGACAGAACAGAGGCTAGAAGAAGCAGCAAAGGAAACTGAACTGCTTCATTTGAAGATTCTGTCCTCACGTTGTTGATCCATGAGTTGCAACCAAAGAAGGTTGTCCTTTTCACAAAAGTGAAGCAGCTTCCCATCATGGTGTTGTATCTGTCCAATACTTCAACCAGCTCTTTAATTAAAGTTTACCCTGGTGTCTTTATTTATGAGTAGATCAAAGTAGGACACAGATATAATGCAACACACTTTATTCAATATAGTTAACCCATAAATTACCCACTATACGTACAAGAACCAGCCAGGATTCGACTATACTACCCGCAAAGGTGGTTTGGTAAACTGCAGATTCAATCCCTGAGTCCCTCTGGTTCCTCTTTGTAAAGGTGATTCTCGCTGGCTGTTGCTTGCTTGCTTGCTTCCTTCAGTCTGGTCAAGGTCACCTCAAACACCAAGCTTCGAGTCTTTGCTTCGAGTCTTTGCTTCGAGTCTTTTGCTCCCAGTCTTTGCTTTCAGTCTCTGCTCCCTATATGTCTGGAATGCCTATTTTTATCCCCCTGTCGCCACCCACCTTCTTTCTCCAGCTGACCTTGGCCTTCTGCCAATGGAGTTTCAGGAGGCAGGGTCTTAGTGCCCAATGGTCTGGTTGATGACCTGTTGACAGGGCACCTGACCCACCCTGGGAGGAGTGATGATTGCTTAATGACTAATCAGGAAGTGTGGACAGTAGGCCAATACATCTCAAGTAGGAGCGGTAATCATTTGATGGGGTATCAGCAACTGTGGACAACAGGCCAATGCATCTCAAATAGGAGCATCTCAAATAGGAGCGATAATCACTTGATGGGTCACCAGGGGCTGCTCCAGATATGCCCCCGGCAGCCTGTCCGAGTTCTGTATATTCGGATTCTCCAGGCGTCTTTTTGGAGCAGACTGTGCCCAATTCTTTAATTTAAGATATCCAATTTAATCGGCCTTAAAACTAGGCCCTGATTAAATTATCACAAGGGCAATGTAAACATATATAGTTAGAGGGGGCAGAGTAAGTAACAGTATTCCCTATCCAATGATCGTGGAAGCAAATATGCAAACATGTTTTCAGGGCACAATAAGCTCATTATGGTCAGAGTAACCAAACTTTAAGCCATTGTCTTTTATCTCATTGCTTTAAAGATTACGACTAACTTCACCATGACAGCACATACATAGTGATGATACTGTGAAGTACTTTAGGATCTCCTGACGTCATGAAAATTGCTACAGAAATACATATTCTTCTTCATCTTCTTATTAAGGCAGCATACAGCCAAATATTCAGCTCATCTCTTGCAATGCAAACATGATGCCAGACAAACTTTGGCCTCGATATTAATTCCAAGCTAAGTTGGGAATAGCGGCGTGAAGGAAAGGGGTGGAGGTCTGATTTCACATGGGAAACTCAGAATTCAGCTTAGCACATTTCTCTGTGGCATTTTAATGCTGGCGTTATCATTTAGCCTCCGGGTTTGCTGCTGATTGTGTTGCAGTGGAATCTCAACTGGAGTATTTAAAAGTCGGATTTGAAGTTTGAATTTCATAGAATCATAGAATTTACAGTGCAGAAGGAGGCCATTTGGCCCATCGAGTCTGCACCGGCCCCTGGAAAGAGCACCCAACCTAAGCCCAAGCCTCCACCCTATCCCCGTAACCCCACCCAATCTTTTTATTTGGACACTAAGGGCAATTTATCATGGCTAATCCACCTAACCTGCACATCTTTGGACTGTGGGAGGAAACCGGAGCACCCGGACGAAATCCACGCAGACATGGGGAAAACGTGCAGACTCCGCACAGACAGTGACCGAAGGCGGAAATCGAACCTGGGACCCTGGAGCTGTGAAGCAACTGTGCTAACCACTGTGCTACCATGCTGCCCATGTGGAGGAATAATAATAGTAATCTTTATGAGTGTCACAAGTAGGCTTACGTTAACACTGCAGTTACGTTAATGTGAAAATCCCCAACTCGTCACACACCGGGGCCTGTTCGGGTACACTGAGGGAGAATTCAGAATGTCCAATTCACGTCTTTCGGGACTTGTGGGAGGAAACCGGAGCACCCGGAGGAAACCCATGCAGACACAGTGATTTTGCAAGCAAAGTGGAAGTGCTTTGACAATGGTTTCAAAGGCTGAGTCTCACTTTAAAAATGCCTCCCTTGATGTACTGCTGCAGACAATGAGGAGTCAGAGAGAGATACTCTTTCCCAACAATGAGAGAAAGACACCTAAGCTGCTGCTACAAAGAAGGTGTGGCTGCAGGTAGCTTCTGGATTCTGTGCAAGAACAGCTATAACAATCTAACTAGGTCAAGAAAGGTGTTTAGATTTGTACATTCACCTGAATGTATACATGCCGCTGTACATATCATTCCGGTCCCTCACTCTGCCTTGTCAAGACGTCTCTGTCATGTAACTCCTCACTGATATATTTCATCCCATCCCCATCTATCGATCATCACTGTCACTTACCCTCCTCTCTTGTGTTTTCTGACTGATATTTATGCAGGGACGGCACCAGCTTCTATGTATGCAGGAGATATATTTACAATCCTTCCAAAATCTCTCTACTCTCATGTTTCCTGCTTCTTGATCAAATATGCACTGGCCTGAGCCAAGAAGATGTATGAATATAATCTTGTACAGGTCACTGCTGTATCCATACGATCCATCCCCAAAGCTAGTAAGTAGATCTTGAACCCCAAAATCCATCAATCCACAGCCTGAATAAAACTCCTGTTGTAGAAAGGAACTGTATGAGAGCCAATAAATCTTACTCTTCTTCATCTCATTGCCAATTGTTGTGTTTTATGCCCCCGAGATATGCAGTGATGGCACCAGTTTCTATGTGTACAGGAGACTTATTTCCAAGACTTCTAAAATATCTGCACTCTCATGTTTCCAGCTTCTTGTTTCAGCCGAGTTTCAGGTTCTCGGTCACAGTCACCACACCCATGCTTGACAAACAGCACACAGAACAGAAAAGAAGGAACAGACACACACAATCACTCAAGCTCAGATTGGGTTCCATCCCTGAGCTCATTACAGCCTTAAAAGTCCAAATATGGGCAAAGGACCTGAACTCAAGAGATGAGATGAGAGTGACTGCCCCAAGAAAGCATCTGACTGAGTGTGGCATCAAGGAACCCATCCAAAAGTTAAGTCAATGGGAATCAGAGGGAAACTCTCCATTGTTTGGAATTATACTGAGCACAGTGAAAGATGGTTGTGGTTGTTGGAGGTCAATCATCTCAGCCCCAGGCCATAACTGCAGGAGTTCTTCAGGATAGTGTCCTAGGTTCATCCATCATCAACAGCTTTATTATTGACCCTCCCGCCATCATAAGATCAGAGATTGATTGTTCATTGATGATTGCACAATGTTAAGTACCACTTTCAACTCCTCTGGTACTAAAATAGTCTGTCTCCAAATGTACTAAGACCTGGACAGCATTTGCGCTTGGGTGAATAAGTGGCAAATAATATTTATGCTACGCCAGTTCCAGGCAATGACCGTATCCAACAAGAGATAATCTCACCACCTTCCCTTGACATTCAATGGCATTACCATCGTTGAATCCCCCACATCAATATCTTGGTGGTTACCATTGACCAGAAACTGATCTGGACCAGTCACTGTGGTGACAAGAGCAAGTCAGACTGGGAATTATGTAGAGAGTAACTCACCTCCTGCCTCCCCAAAACCTGTTCATCATCTACAAGGCACAAGTCAGGAGTGTGATGGAATACCATCCATTTGTCTGGATGAGTGCAGCTCCAACAACACTCATGAAACTCAATACCATCTAGGACAAAGCAGGCCACTTGATTGGCACCCCATCCACCATCTTAAACATTCACTGTTTCTGCCACCAATACACAATGGCAACTGTCTGTACCATCTACAAGGTGCACTGCAGCAACTCACCAGAGCTCCATCTGCAGCACATTCCAAACCCATGATTTCTACACCTTGAAGGACAAGGGCAGCAGTAGCAATGGATAACCACGACCTGCAAGTCCAAACCACGTGCCATCTTAATGCGGAACTATATTGTTGTTCCTTCACTGGATCAAAATGCTGGGACTCCCTTCCTAACAGCACTCTAGGTATACCTACACCTCATCAATTGCAGAAGTTCAAGAAAGTGGGTCACCACCACTTTCTCAAGGGCAATTAGAGTTGGACAATAAATACTGGCCTAGCCAGCACACCCACATCCTGTGTACATTTTTTTCAAAAGTCAAACACCAAAGGATTGAATAATTGAGCACTATTTGCCATTATTCAACTGCCCTCACCCTCCATCAGATAAACACGAAACATTGCTGTCACTCTCAACTTTACTTTATCCCCCATTGCAAGGCCATAGAACATGATGGGGATACTGAACTGAAGGTGAACCTGCTTCGACCTTGCAACTGACAACTGATTTGGAGGAAGTGCCTGAAATCAGTGGGACGTGCAGGACCTGGTAATAGAATTAAAAATCATTGACCACAAATCAAACAACATTCAATCATGTTGAATTGATTTCATCAATGAGTGAATTATGGTCTTCTTCATAATGATAAATTGCAACATTCCGACGAATTATTATCTTTTCTCTCAGACAGGGATTTCCTGTGTGCAGCAGGAAGACCACACAGAATAATCTGCAAAAGGGCAGATTCTTGCTGAATGTACACCTTCTCAAGAGTCATGCTTACTATTGTTACGTACCTGAGAGGGAGTTGGATTGAATTCTTATTACTCTTCCATTCTTCTGCGCGTGAAAGCGGTAGTTTTAATTTCTAATTTAAACAGTATCCTTCCCTTGTTGAAAGGAGCCATGATGTGTTTTGCAATCCCTGGCTTGTGAGGTCCAATGTTAAAAACAGCACGACAGCGAATTTGTTCAGGTGAAAAAATAGCTAGGATTTATTAACACGTTCAAAGCCCAAGGGTTGGATCATGCCACACATTCACATTTATCAGCATATAAGGTAGAAAGGCAGAAAAAGAAAGGGGAAGAAGGAACAAATTGTGAGTTACTTAAAAATAAACATAAAAAAGGTACTGGCATTAATCCACATGAATAGGATCCAGTAAATAAATGTTCAGTGAAGGCTCTTTCAGGTGGCTTTATCTTGCAGAATTCCTGGTTTTGATCCTAGGAACTCGGGTGCAGGTTGAAAATGCAGCAAAGTATTCTTGTATTCTGGGAAATTGGTCACTCTGTAGGTGAATTAGAGGATTCTATCCAGAGATCAGGCTTTGAGAGAGACGGAGGTCAGAGGCAAGCTGCTAATCTGGTTCAAAACCCATTGCAGGTTGAGCAGATTGACTGTGGAATCATTAGCACAACGTTGGAGATGAGGCGTCCCAGTTAGCTGCCTTTGTCCAGAGCTGGCTGATGCAGACGTTTTGTCTCCTGGTCATTTGTGTTGGATGGCTGGAATGTTTGTACAATACAAGTTACATTCCAGAAAGTGGATGAGTTAGCCTTTGTCCATTTGAAGGGATGAGAATATTCCAGAACTACCAGCATGTGACCAGCTGAGGCATTTTATCAGCCCAGCAATTGTCCATTTTTTAATAAGAATATAAAGAAGAGAATATGGAAGAGAAACAAATGTTGAAGTTTCTTTTTCTGCATGCCTTCTCAACTTGACACTAGACTCTAGTTCAGAGATCAGTGGGATCGGTAAGATGGGCTTTCACTCGGTGTCTCAACTTCACTTTGCATGAGGGATAGCTGAGGAGGGACTGATCATTTTGACATAGATGCTGTTATTTATGTAGCCAGCCCTACAGCAAGAATACATTCAGGGAGCTGACATTAAAGGTGAAGCAAATTTGCTGCAAAGACTTCGTTTTGTGAGGGCCACGAAGAATCCAGCACGAGTTTTAAGGATACAAAGTAATAACATTTATTTACAATAATATATGTATATAACAGCAGCAGCAACTTCCCTTGCTGCACACTCCTTCCTGCTGGTTCCAAACTGGCCAGCTTTATTTATACATGGAGTTTACTAATGGTTTCTCCGCCCCCCCCCCTCATTGGGGAAGCTCAAACTCCCACAGGATTGTGGGATAGTCATTAGTCCCCAGCCAATGGTAAGCAGGCAGGTTATAACATCCCTCCCCGCCAAAGTCCAAGGAATCCACCGAAGACTCTGGCGAAGGAGGGCGTCGGACTCGTTTTGCCGCAGGCCGGACACCATTTGCACGCGGCGCTGGATCAGGCGGCGTGTAACGAGACGGAGACCGGCGCTTCCGTGATGAACGGCATAACGGTTGGACATCCACGGCCCGTGGGCCCGAGGATTCCCCCTCTGATGCGTCCTGTGTCTCCATCTCGGAGTCAAAGCCTGCTGCCTCTGTCATCTCGGCGTCTCTATCTCCGCGCGGTTCAGTAACGACCTGCGCAGGCTTTGAGTGAGGCACCAGAGGAAGATTGTGAGGACTACCTTCCATGGTCTCTGGTCTCTGTGGCAGTAGCAATGAGCTCCGGGGGCGGGGAATCTTTGGAAGGGATAGTCTTCTGGACCGAACTTGGTCTACATGTTTACGTTGGAGACGACCCTGGGCTTGTACCTGGTAAGATATAGGGCCCGTTTGTCGAAAGATTACGCCAGGAACCCACTGGGCACCAGCAGCAAAATTCCGAACGAACACTGGGTCACCGGGCACAAACTGCCGAATCGGCCGATGCCGAGAAAAACCCTGTCCCTGCCGTTCTTGTGTGCGGCGTACTTTTGCGCCAATGTCCGGGAAAACCATACTAAGGTGGGTGCGAAGTCTCCGGCCCATTAGGAGTTCTGCGGGAGCTACCCCAGTCACCGCATGGGGGGTGTCCTATACAAAAACAAAAAGCGAGCCAGCCTCGTGTCCATTGATCCGGAAGACTGCTTCTTTAGGCCTTGTTTGAATGTCTGCACTGCGCGCTCTGCCAACCCATTTGAAGCCGGGTGGTAAGGGAAAGTGCGTATATGGCATATGCCGTTCATCTTCATGAATCTCGCAAACTCCTCACTTGTGAATGGAGTGCCGTTATCCGTGACCAGCACCTCGGGGAGGCCATGCGTACTAAAAGACAAACGCATCTTCTCAATTGTTGCGCAGGACGTTGTGCCCAGCATCTTATGCACCTCTAGCCATTTAGACTGGGCGTCGATTAATAGAAGGAACATGGATCCTTGAAAAGGGACTGCGAAATCCGCATGCAAGCGCGCCCAAGGCAGCCCTGGCCATTCCCAGTGATGTAGGGGCACGGCCGGCGGAAGCTTCTGATGCTCCTGGCAAATGGAGCAGTTTTGGGCCAGCTTCTCAATGTCGGTGTCGAGGCCTGGCCACCAGACATAACTCCCGGCCAACATTTTCATTTTGGTCGCACCTGGATGCCCATTGTGCAAGTCTCTTAGTATCAGCTCCTGTCCTTTTTCCGGGACAATCACACGCGTCCCCCACAAGAGGATGCCGTCTTCCACCCTGAATTCTGACAGCTTGGAGGAAAATGGCCAAGAATCGCCTGGGAGCTATCTATGCTGCCCACCATACAGGACTATGTGCCGAACCTTTGACAGGACTGGCTCCGTCTGGGTCCACTCACGGATCTGGGATTCCGGGACAGGCAAGGTGTCCATAAAATTTAGGGTTGCAACCACCTCACCGGTCGTGGGGGTCGACATGGGACCGGTCGATAAAGGCAATCGGTTCAGTGCGTCGGCATTTGCTATCTGCATTCCTGGTTTGTGCTCCAGAGAATACTCGTATGCAGCAAGCAACAAAGCCCAGCGCTGGATCCGTGCGGAAGCAATGGGCGGTATTGGCCTATCCTCTCTGAAAAGTCCCAGCAGAGGCTTATGATCAGTCACGATAGTGAAATGGCGGCCATACACGTACTGGTGGAAGCGTTTCACCACAAAAACCACTGCCAGGCCCTCCTTCTCGATCTGCGCGTACTTTTTCTCCGCTGCAGTCAATGTGCGGGAGGCGAAAGCTATCGGCCGTTCGGCCCCGTTCTCCATCTTGTGGGACAGGACGGCCCCAAATACCATACGGGGATGCATCACATGTGACGAGCAAAGGCTTTCCAGGATCATAGTGGGTTAGTAACCCAGACGACGACAACTGTTGCTTTACCCGCCGGAAAGCGGTTTCTTGCGGCTGACCCCAAACCCAGGTGTGATTTTTCTTTAGCAGAAGGTGCAACGGGGCCAGCGTAGTTGCCAGATTGGGGAGGAACTTCCCGTCATAGTTTACGAGACCGAGAAAAGAACGAAGATGCAAAGTGTCAGTCGGGGCGGGGGCATGTTGAATTGCACGCACCTTCTCTGTGACGGGGTGCAAACCTTCGCGGTCCACCTGGTAACCTAGGTAGACTACTTCCTTTGCCTGAAATACGCACTTTGTGCGACGTAAATGGACTCCAGCCTCCGAAAAGCGTCTGAGGACAGCCTCCAGATTTTCCAAATGTTCCTGCTCCGACGTCCCTGTAATCAAAACGTCATCTAAGTAGACAGCGACACACGGTAAACCTCTCAAAATGCCCTCCATAACACGTTGAAAAATAGCGCAGGCAGAGGATACTCCAAAGGGCAACCGTGTATATTCATACAGGCCCCGGTGTGTATTAATCGTTACATATGGTCGGGAGGCAGGGTCCAGCTCCAAATGTAGGTAGGCGTGACTCATATCTAATTTTGTGAACGAGAGTCCGCCTGCAAGCTTCGCGTAGAGATCCTCTATGCGAGGCATTGGATATCGGTCGAGTCTGGAAGCTGTACTCACTGTAAGTTTATAGTCGCCACACAAGCGAACTGTGGCATCTGGCTTCATTACAGGTACAATTGGTGCTGCCCAGTCAGCGAAACGGATGGGCCTGATAATACCCAAACTCTCCAAACGAGTGAGCTCCCTTTCTACCTTCTCGAGCAAGGCGTAAGGCACCGGGCGCGCCCGGAAATAGCGCAGCGTGGCTCCTGGTTCGACTTGGATACGGGCTACGGCCCCTTTTATTTTCCCCAAACCGGGCTGGAATACATCTGGGTATCGTCCTAGCACCTCAGTCAACCCTCCAGAAACTGTTTGGAGAATGTGCTGCCATTGCATCCGCAAATGGCGCAACCAGTCCCGACCCAACAGGCTGGGCCCATGACCGTGCACCACGATAAGTGGGAAACGCCCCTCCTGGCATCCATAAACAACAGGGAGCATTGTAGTTCCTGCAATGTCCAATGGTTCCCCCGTGTAGGTGGCCAACCTGGCCTGTGAGTCGGTTAATGTAAGAGTCTGTATACTCTGCTTGATGCGGTCGAATGTCCTCTGGGCGATCACGGAGACCGCTGCACCAGTGTGCAACTCCATCTCAAGCGGGTGACCATTGATCCGTACTGTCACCTTAATGGGGGCCACACGGGGAGCTGCCACACAATGCAGCTGCAGGCAGTCGTCCTCCGTCTCCACGTCCCCAGGAGCAGTTGCCGCAGGTTCATCCACATGGAAGGTAAGGCCCCTGGGCTGGTCCCAGTTTCGGTCGAAATGACGGCGCCTCTGGCGCTCCCAGGACCGGTGTCCGCGACGGGGTCGGGCCTACAAGTCTGACATGGACATGGCTCCTCATCCATTGGTTCTGGAGAAGGCTCCCTTCGGGGAGGAACGTCCGACGGCCACTGGCGTCGATCCAGACGTCGCCTCGCCCAAGGTACCGCTGGAGTGCGGGGGATGTTTTTGGACGGAAGGGGTTGCGCCCCAAGGCATGCACCTCCATTCCCTGTAGCTCCTGCACTCCTCGTTCTGCGCTCTCTCGGGACAATACTATTTGAATGGCCTGTTGAAAAGTCAATGTTGGTTCAGCAAACAACTTTCTCTGGGTGGCCGCATTGTTAATACCGCAAACCAAACGGTCGCGTAACATTTCTGACAAGGTCTCACCATAGTCACAGTATTCCGCAATCCTGCGTAGCCTGGATAGAAAGTCGGCAAGGGATTCTCCTGGGGTCCTCTCAGCAGTATTAAACCGGTAACGCTGGACTATCGTGGACGGGGTTGGGTTAAAATGTTGCCCCACTAAATTCACAAGTTCATCAAACGTTTTGGTGTCCGGCGCAGCTGGGTACGTAAGGCTCCTAATCACCCCAAACATATGCGGGCCACAGGCGGTGAGCAATATGACCACCTGGCGCTCGTTTTCGGTGATATTGTTTGCCCGGAAATAGTATCACATCCGTTGTGCGTACTGGTTCCAGCTTTCCAGCACAGCATCAAAAACATTCAAACGTTCATACAGAGGCACGGTATAATAGAAAACAACTTCCAACCTGTATCCAACAAAAATCCAGGGAGGTGGCTTCAGCAGTGTAGACAGCTATTCACTTTAACCCTCGTCGCCAGTTTTGCGAGGGCCACGAAGAATCCAGCACGAGTTTTAAGGATACAAAGTAATAACATTTATTTACAATAACATATATATATAACAGCAGCAGCAACTTCCCTTGCTGCACACTCCTTCCTGCTGGTTCCAAACTGGCCAGCTTTATTTATACATGGAGTTTACTAATGGTTTCTCCGCCCCCCTCATTGGGGAAGCTCAAACTCCCACAGTATTGTGGGATTGTCATTAGTCCCCAGCCAATGGTAAGCAGGCAGGTTATAACACTTTGTAAATGGACAATCGTCAGAAATGGGCCAAGTTTCATATCCCAAGAACCAATGACGGGCGGCACGGTGGTGCAGTGGTTAGCACTACTGCCTCATGTCGCCGATGATTCGGGTTTGATCCCGGCCCCAGGTCACTATCCATGTGGCGTTTGTACATGGACCCCGTGTCTGCGTGGGTCTCAGCCGCACAACCCAAAGATGTGCAGGATAGGTGGATTGGCCATGCTAAATTGCCCCTTAATTGAAAATAAAATAATTGGGTCCTCTAAATTTGTTCTAAAAAAAAGAACCAATGATACTTGCAACTGAAATTTTTTTTAAAAGATGTGAACTAAAAAGAAAATTCAAACGCAGTGAAATCATTTCATGAAGATGTTAACCGAAATATAGTTGATGCAGTCAGACTATACAAGGGTATCCGTTTGTCCAGATTGACCATTGAACTCATTCTTAATCATTGAACTAACTCTCGACCATTGAACTCCTGTGGTCAAGCTGTAAATAAAACTTACAAGCTGACGTAAGGGGGCGCAGTGGTAACGCCCCATATGGTTCTGAGTCCAATGCCAGGATTTGTTGGCCACGGGAGGAGCATTCAATGTGGTTCAATGACCTGACATTCAGTTCGGAAATACTTTACCAATTCCACCCCCCCATTCCCCAAAGGGTAAAAAAACATATGGGTGTGAAGATATGAACAACAAGTTAACCGCTCTGATTTCATTACATCTGGGTCAACACCCACATCTCTTGGAACTGTTAGTTCCCAAACTATTTCCAAGGTTAAAATAAATTCACCAATCTGGAGATGCCGATAAAACTAGAATATTCCACATCGAAACACCTTTATATATTAATGGCCTATTCATGAACCCAGGATATGGAATTGAAACAAGATTTAAGATGTTACAACATAAGAGGTGGGGGGCTGGGTGGGGAGGGGGGTGTTGAGTCAATCATTGTCACGGGTGTGATATTTGTACAATAAACTGATGCATTTAGTGATAGAGGATAAGACTTGCAAAGATAACCGTGGGTGGAATTAATCATCTGCACAGATGGAAACATATTTCCTCGACTGATCGTCAGGGTGAGCACTTTCTCAAAATTAAAGAGAGTAAAAGGGAACAACATTTGTGAGTATTGATCAAAATTAAAAAATGGCAGGACACTGATATTTATATATAATTGGTGATACAATAATCAGTTTAAAAAGTGTCGAGTTGTACCAAATTGAGCCTTGGCCATTTTCCCCCACCTGATGGGTCCAGATCAGACTCTGGAATTGGAATGTGTGTGTGGGTTGGGGAGGTAGGGAATGGGGTATGATGCAGTGGGTTCACCTACTTACACGTTGGAGCCATCAATGTAAACAACTAGCATTGAGAAACAGCCAAGAACACATAAGCCTGGATTTTCCGACCCCCCCTCTGGATCGGAGAATCCCTGTGGGGAGGCGCGAATCCCGCCCCGCCTACCCAACACTGGCTGCCCTATTCTCCGGCGCCGTTTTTTGGGCGGCGGCGGGATTCCCGCTACGCCAGTCGGGGGCCATTGGCAGCGACCCCCTCCCCCCCCCCCCGCCCCCCCGCCCCGGCGATTCACCGGGCCCCGATGGCCCGAGCAGCCATCCAGTTTTGACCAGTCCCGCCGGCGTGAATTACTCACCTCACGCACGGCGAGACCTGGCAGATGAGTATGCGGGGGCAGTCCTCGGGAGGGCGCAGGGGGATGCGGCCCCGGGGGGAGCCCCCACGGTGGCCTGGCCTGCGATCGGGGCTTACCGATCTGCGGGCGGGCTTGTTCCATGGGGGGACTTCTTTCCTCCATGCCGGGCCCCTGTAGGCCTCCGCCGTATTGCCCGGGGGCCAGAGCGGAGAACAGAACGCCCCGCGCATGCACGTAAATATGCCGGCCGGTTGGAGCGACGCCAACACCTCCGACGTCCACCTAGCCCCCGAAAGTTCAGAAAATTTCAGCGGCTGTTGACGCCGGAGTGGTTGGCGCCGGTTTTCCCGCTGGCATGGGGACTTAGTGTCCAGAAGGGAGAATCCCGGCCATGATGTACTGACAGGCATTCTCATCACATTGATTATGCTGACAGAGATAATGGGCAAAGGCATCTCAAACCTGAATGGGTTGAAGTCAATGGTTATAGTGGCCAAATCCGTGGGTATCAAATATGCAATCAAGGCCACTGGGGCCTTGACCACAGCGAACAGCAGTTGCAGGCACCCAAAGTAATAATAACTAATTGAAATTGTTGCTACGTGAAAGCTGGGAAAGGAGAGCCAAACAACAGTTGCAGCTATTGGAGGAACCAAAAAAATCACCGAAAAATCCGAAGGAAACAACCTTGAAGTGAAGCCCGCCATATACCCTCCCGGAAATGAAGTTGGTAGTCAAAAGTAGCAAGTACCCAGCAACAACAAATTTAGCGCTGGGGTATTGCAAAACACAAAGGGAAACAGGCTGAGCTCAGATTGTGCCTTCTTTTGCGGAGAAAGGAAGCAAGGTGCTAAAAATTCATAGCACATTGTGCACACGCAGGTCCTCCCATGGAGAAAAATAGCAGGAAGTTTTGGCATCATGGAACCATTTGATAAGAATACAGAGCAATGGAGTTTGTATACATAATGATTCGACTATATTGTTTAAGTGAACGAGATAGCAGTCGTAAAAGTCCCAACATTCCTGAACATAATACGAGGGAAAACATTTAACCTTCTTAGAAGTCTGGAACAGTCCGAAAAGTCGGGCAAGAAAACATGCAAAGAAATAGTGAAACCTTGCTGTGCCACTATTCACTAAAACATTTAGTCATCACAGAAAGGTTTTAGTTTAATAAGCTTAACCAAGAAGAAGGTAATTTGATTGCACAGTTTACAGCTGCCCAAAAAGACTGGTTGAACACTGCGAATTCGGGGATGTTTTAAATTATACCATCAGAGATAGATTAGGCTATCCTATTCTATTGGTTTAAGGAACAAAGTTATTCAAAAGCAGTTGTTAACTGAAAGCAACCTGACCTTAAAGAAAGCTTTAGAAGTTGTTGCAATTGGCAGCCAAAGAAGCTCAACAGTTGAGTTCAAGCACAATAATTCACAAGATATTGGCTGAAAAGCGAATGCAAACACAGACCGGGAATCGCGCCCGCCGCCCTGACGCCAGCTTCCCGATTCCCCCCGCCGATTCCCAGGCTCCGATTCCCATCGCGCCGGTCGGAGGCCATTGATAGCGGTCCCCCGCCAATTCTCCGGGCTCCGATGGGCCAAGTGGCCGACGAGTTTGGCCAAGTCCCGCCGTGGGTTACTCATGTCCCACACGGCGGGACCTGGAAGGTGAGTCTGCGGGGACTGTCCTGGAGGGGGTGCTGGAGCCCCCATGGTGGTCTGGCCCGTGATCGGGGCCTACCGATCGGCGGGCGGACTGGTTCTGTGGGGGCCTATTTTACTCTGTGCCGGGCCCCTGTAGGGCTCGGCCATATTGCCCAGGGGCCGGCGCGGTGATGGGAACCCCTGCACATGTGCAGAAATACGCTGGCCGTAGCACGCGTATGCATAGATTTACATAGAATTTACAGTGCAGAAGGAGGCCATTCGGCCCGTCGAGTCTTCACCGGCTCTTGGAAAGAGCACCCGACCCAAGGTCAACACCTCCACCCTATCACCGTAACCCAGTAACCCCACCCAACACTAAGGGCAATTTTGGACACTAAGGGCAATTTATCATGGCCAATCCACCTAACCTGCACATCTTTGGACTGTGGGAGGAAACCGGAGCACCCGGAGGAAACCCACGCACACACGGGGAGGATGTGCAGACTCCGCACAGACAATGACCCAAGCCGGAATCGAACCTGGGACCCTGGAGCTGTGAAGCAATTGTGCTATCCACAATGCTACCGTGCTGCCCGATGCGGAAAGATGCCGGCCATTCCGCGCATGCGTGAACTCGCGCGGGCCATTCCACGCCAGTTAGAGCTGCGGGGACCACTCCGACACCAATTTAGCCCCCTAGGAAGGGGGGCATTGCCCATTATCGGGGACCGTTGACGCCGGAGTAGTTGGCGCCGCTTTTCACGCAGACGTGGGGACATAGCCCCATTATTGAAGAATCATGCCCACAGACTCTCACTTGCCATAGGTATGCTCAAGCCGAGCACTCAGCAGCAGAGTGTTGGTGCAAACACATTGGGCGGGACTGGGTTGGAGAATCGCCGGGGGAGGGGCATGAATCATGCGATGCCGCTCCGACGCCAGTCCACTGATTCTCTGAGTGGACCTGAGAATTGCCGCCAATGGCACCAGCACGGTCGGCGCAGCGCCGGTCGGGGGCTGCTCAACGCGCCCCCCCGCCCCCCCCCGCTGGCGATTCTCCCCGCGCGATGGGTCGAGTGCAGGCCGAGTTCGGCTGAGTCCCGCCGGGGTCGCTCTCGTGTGATCCTACCCGGCGGGACCTAGGCATTCATGCAGCGGGTGCGGCCTGGTGGGGGGGTGAGGTGGGAGGGGGGAATCGGACTCCCGGGGGAGCCTCCACGGTGGCCTGGCCCACGATCGGGGCCTACCGATCGGCAGGCGGGCTTATCCCGGTGGGGGCCTATGTTCCTCCATGCTGGGCCCCTGTAGGTCTCTGCAATGTTGCGTCGGGGCCGGCGTGGAGACGGCAAACCACATGCATGCGCGGACCCGCGCTGCTCGTGCTGACGCCCATATCGGCAGCTGGAGGAGCGTGAGGCTCTCCAGAGCCATGCTGGCCCCCTGTGTGGCGCAGGATCGCTGATCCTAGGGGCCAGATGACGCCGTCATAAAACGCTCCTGCATTTATGACGGCGTCAACACTTAGCCCCAGGATCGGAGAATCCCGCCCATTATGTGCATTGATTGTGGGAGAAAGGGCCACATTGCACGCACTTGTTGCAAAAAGAAACAAACTTCAGGCAAAAGTTGCTGGAAGCAAGAGCCAAATGAATCAAATGGCAAGCTGAATCAAGGAACAGGTGTCCACGTGGCACAAAAAGAACATGAGAAGGAACTCAATTCACAGTCCGAAGATGAACTGTCATTAAATGTACTAGCTGTTGCTGGTGCAACAAATGTATATTGGGTCACTCCATTACTGCCAGTGAATGTGGTGGTGGACACTGGCAGCCATCACCTTGGTGCCAGGGACCATTTGTTAAGAAGAGCTCCAACATATTTTAACACAAGTTAGTGTTAAAATCCTACACTAGAGAAGTGGATCAGTTGAGGGGTTGCATTAATGCAATAGTGCAGTTCTCTGGCTGGACGGCAGATTTGCCCTTGCACATAGTCAGAGGAAACTATCCCCCACTAACGGAAAGAATTTGGCTGGAAAAGATCAGAGTAAACTGGGCCGAGGTAAATCACAAGACAGATTCCGAATCAGGCTAACCCAAAATCTTGAAAAAACATGCCATTTTCTTCAACGGTGAACATGAAGGGAATCTCAGCAAAGCTGAAGATCAAGGAAGAAAGTCAGGCGCTATGCCAAGACACAATCTGGACCTTCCATAGAACCTGACATGAACCTAATTGGGGAAAACATCACCTCAATTGCAAATCAAACGTCGAGTCAACCTTAGATCACTACTTTGACGCTGGTTAAGATAACAACTGATGATGCTCACACCAAGCCAAAGATACCAGAGGTTGCAGAAAATTCTAAAAAGTAGCCACCTGAGGTTTGCTGACAACCACACAGAGAATGACGATCTCCGAAACATCTTACGCATTGGCTGTTGTTGTTAATTGATTGTTCATGTTGCAAATTGATTGTAAATGTTCTACTGTTTATTCTGTCAGGGATCTTTGATTTAACGGAGGGAGGGAATGTTGTGTATTCAATGTTTATAGTGTTTCCTCACAAGCAGCCGTGTAGCTGAACAGCGGTACTTTAAGAGAATGATGGTATGACATTGGCTGTTTGCACGGGCAAATGGGCAGTCTAAAATTGCAGCCTGTAGTGTTAACGTCTTCTAAGTAAAGCTCTGTACTTTAGTTGTGATGCGACCATCAATGCACACGAAACCAGGAGTAGAAGTAAACTGTGGCTTTAATCAACTAGAACAGTGCCTGCCTGCGACTGAACTGTTAGTGGGAGCCGCCTACAGGGCGACTGCTCTTTATACCTCCCCTCAAGGGGTGGAGCCAGGGGCAGAGCCCACACAGGCCCCAACATGCTACATCATAGGTAATACCTTACAATGGTCCATAGGTGGAGCCCACATGGGCAACAGCGTAATACAGATATGCACATGGTGAATTGTTACAGCAATACATTCACCACATTCACCCCCTGTTAAAAAATGAAGTCCGGCAGGAGTGAAGGGTTCATAAGTTCAGCCTGTCCGGCGCACAGATTGTGCGCTGTGATCGCTGAAGCTCTGGTATCGCAGCTGGCCCGGGCGTCGAGCTCAGCCGTGCTGGCATTGGTAGTGAAGTCGCCGGTGCGGGCACAGACGTGGACTCCGGGAGCGTATCTTCTGGGGCTTCATTCCTGTGGGTCGGTGAAGGGGGAATGGTGGGTGGGAGGGGGTGCGGGTGCCATGTAGGGGCGGGGGCGCTGGTCAGCGTAGGTTGGGCAGGGTAAGATGGGGTGGTGGTGGTAGTGGAACCTGCCGGTGCCAGGTCCCGGAGGGAGACCGTATCCTGTCGGCCGTTGGGGTGTTCGATGTATGCATACTGGGGGTTGGAGTGTAGGAGCTGGACCCTCTCGACCAGGGGGTCGGATTCATGGCTCCTGACACGTTTGCGGAGCAGGATGGGTCCCGGAGGTGACTTTCTTCAGCCAGGACGGAAGCGAGGCCTCTGAGGTGGATTTCCTGGGGAAAATGAATAGGCGGTCATGAGACGTCTGGTTTGTGGCCGTGCAAAGTAGGGACCTAATAGACTGGAGTGCGTCGGGGAGGACCTCCTGCCAGTGGGGAACTGGGAGATTCCTAGACCGTAGGGCCAGGAGGACGGTCTTCCAGACCATCGCATTCTCCCTCTCCACCTGTCCGTTTCCCCTGGTGTTATTACTAGTAGTCCTGCTCGAGGCGATGCCCTTGCTGAGCAGGTACTGACGCAGTTCATCGCTCATGAATGACGAGCCCCGGTCACTGCGAACGTAAGTGGGGAAACCAAACAGGGTGAAGACACTATGTAGGGCTTTAATGACGGTGGCCGTGCTCATGTTGGGGCAAGGGATTGCAAAGGGGAAGCGGGAGAACTCGTCGATGATGTTGAGGAAATATTTGTTGCAGTTGTTGGAGGGGAGGGGCCCTTTGAAATCGATACTGAGGCGCTCAAAGGGCCGGGATGCCTTTACCAGGTGGGCCTTATCCGGTCGATAGAAGTGCGGCTTACACTCCGCACAGATTTGGCAGTCCCTGGTCATGGCCCTGGCCTCCTCGGTGGAGTAGGGCAGGTTGCGGGCCTTGATGTAGTGGAGAAGCCGGGTGACCCCCGGGTGGCAGAGGTCATCGTGGATAGCACTAGTCGGTCATCTAGTGCGCTGGCGCATGTGCCGTGGGACAGGGCATCTGGGGGTTGTTGAGCTTCCCAGGACGATATACTATATCGTAATTATAGGTGGAGAGTCCGATCCTCTACCTCAAGATCTTATCATTCTTGATCTTGCCCCGCAGCGTATAATCGAACATGAAGGCTACCGATCGTTGTTCGGTGACGAGGGCAAACCTCCTACCAGAGAGGTAGGAGGTTCTCCAGTGCCACACGGCTTCCACGATGGCTTGGGTTTCCTTTTCGACTGAGGAGCGTCGGGTTTCGGATGTGGTGAGGGTTCGTGAAAAAAACGCTACTGGCCTGCCTGCCTGATTGAGGGTAGGGCCGAGGGCGACCTCTGATGCGTCGCTCTCCACCTGGAAGGGGGCGGACTCGTCCACCGCGTGCATCGCGGCCTTAATGCAGCTCAAGCCTGGCGGGCCTCAGCCGCCAGTGGGAAGATGGTGGCCTTGATTAGTGGGCGGGCTTTGTCCACAAAGTTGGGGACCCACTGGGCGTAATATGAAAAGAACCCGAGCACCTTTTCAGGGCCTTGGGGCAGTGGGGAAGGGAGAGTTGCAGGAGGGGGCGCATACGGTCGGGGTCGGATCCTAGAACCCAATTTCCATGACATAGCCGAGGATGGCGAGTCTGGTTGTGCGGAAAACGCATTTCTCCTTGGTATAAGTGAGGTTAAGGGTTTGGGCGGTTTGGAGAAATCTCTGGAGATTGGCATCGTGGTCCTGCTGATCATGGCCGCAGATGGTGTCATTGTCCAAGTACGAAAATGTGGCCCGCAGCCCATACTGGTCCATCATTCTTTGGAAGACCGAGACCCCGTTCGTGACGCCAAAGGGGACCTGGAGGAAGTGGAAGAGGCGGCCGTCTGCCTCAAAAGCCATGTAGTGGCGGTCCCCCGGGCGGATTGGGAGCTGGTGGTATGCAGACTTCAGATCCACTGTGGAGAACACCCGGTAGTGCGTGATCTGATCAATCATGTCTGCGATCCGGGGAAGGGGGTACGCATTGAGGTGCGTGTACCGGTTTATGGTTTGGCTGTAATCTACAACCATCTGGTTCTTTTCCCCGGTCCTGACGACCACAACCTGGGCTCTCCAGGGGCTATTACTGGCCTCGATGATTCCCTCCCGCAAGAGTCGCTGGACCTCGGACCTGATAAAAGTGCTATCCTGGATTCTGTACCGCCTGCTTCTGGTGGCGACTGGTTTGCAGTCGGCGGTGAGATTTGTGAAGAGCAGGGGAGGGTCGACCCTTTAGGGTCGCGAGGCTACATATGGTGAATGGGGGTAGGGGTCCACCGAACTTCAGGGTTGGGCTCCTGAGGTTACATTGGAAATCCAGTCCCAATAGAAGAGGAGCGCAGAGGTTGGGGAGTACATATAATTTAAAGTTGGCGTACTCGGCGCCCTGTATTGCGAGTGTTGCAGTAGTGCACCCCCGGACCTGCACCGAGTGCGATCCGGAGGCGAGAGAGATTGTTTGATGCGCCGGGAAGATTGGGAGCAAGCAGTGTCTTACCATGTCTGGATGAATGAAGCTCTCCATGCTCCCAGAGTCGAAGAGGCAGGGCGTTTCATGTCTGTTTACCCGGACGGTCATCATAGAGCTCCGGAGGTGTTTGGGTCGCAACTGGTCAAGGGTGACCGCGCTGAGTTGCGGGTAGCCGGCGTGGTCGGAGGTGCTGGGGCGGTTCCAAGATGGCTGCCCCCGATGGTCGCACGTGTCGGGCGGCGTTGCAGATGGCGGCCAAGATGGCGCCCCCCGTCGGTCGCATATGTCGGGCGGTGAGGAAGATGGCGGCCCCCATGAATCGCACATGGCGGGCCGCGTGCGCGAGATGGCCAAGATGGCGACCCCCGTGAGTCGCACACGCTGTGTGGGCTGGAAGATGGCTGCCCCCACGGACAACACGAGGCGATGATGCGTCCGGGGGGGGGCGGAGCCGGCAGACACGCTGCCACGCTGCGGGATCTATGGACCTGTGAGTCTGAGGGTCGGGCCTGCGATTTAGAGTTTTTGGACCTGGCCAGGCAAACTTTAGCAAAATGTCCTTTTCTCCCGCAGTCGCTGCAGTTCGCGTTCCGGGCTGGGCAGCACTGCCGGGGGTGTTGAGGCTGACCGCAGAAATAACAGGGTAGCTCCCCCATGGTGGGTGAGCAGCCGCGCGGCACATGCCTGGGGTATTCTTTGGTCGGGGGTCCATGAGGGGGTCGCGTGATCGGACGGGAACACGTTTATGCTTTGGAACGCTGCTTCCAGAGAGCTAATTTTACCGTCTCTTCCAGGTCTAGGGCACCCTTTTCGAGTAGGCGCTGTCTCACGTAGTTGGACCTGACTCCAGCCACGTAGGTGTCCCGGATGGCAAGGTCCATATGTTGAGTGGCTGTAACGGCCTGGTAATTGCAGCTTCGTGCAAGGACTTTGAGGTCATGTAGGTACTCTTCCAGCGATTTCCCGGGACGCTGGCGGCGAGTGGTGAGGAGATGCCGCGCGTATACCTCGTTCACGGGCCTTACGTAGAGGCGCTCTAGCATCGCGAGGGCGTCTGCGTAGGTGGAGGCTTCCTCGAGTTGAACAGAAATTCGCTGGCTCACCTGTGCGTGGAGGAGACTCAGCTTCTGTTTGTCGGTGACGGAAGGTGAGGAGGAGGCGGCGAGGTAGGCCTTGAAACAGCAGAGCCAGTGCGAAAAAATCTATTTCGCCTCCACAGTCTGCGGATCGAGTTCCAGTCGGCCAGGTTTGAGGGCCGATTCCATAGTGACGTTGTAGTTGATTAAATTGATGCGACCATCAATTCACATGAAATCAGGAGTCAAAGTAAACTGTGGCTTTAATCAACTAGAACAGTGCCTGCCTGCGACTGATCCGTTCGTGGGAGCGGCCTACAGGGCGACTGCTCTTTATACCTCCCCTCAATGGGTGGAGCCAGGGGCGGAGCCCACACAGGCCCCAATATGCTACATCATAGATAATACCTTACAATGGTCCATAGGTGGAGCCCACATGGGCAACAGCGTAATACAGATATGCACATGGTGAATTGTTACAGCAATACATTCACCACAAGTTGAACGTCCAAGGCCTGCACTCTCAGGGTGGGATTGCTCAGCCATGCCCACCCTCCGACCGGAAATTCACGTCCGAGGTCAACGGACCTTTACATGGTCCCCGTCCATGGCGATCTTGTGGCAGGCGCATGAACCCATCACATGTATGAGCTCAAAATCAGAGAGCACATCAGCCAACAGCACCTTAGCATTCAGATCTCAGCAGCTTGGCTCTACTATCTGCTGAGGCATGATCAATTTGGCTGGCGACGAAGTTGAATTTAAACTGAGGCTTTGCTAGTATCAGATGTGTGGCCTCCCACAGCAGCTGACAAAATGGCTGTGAGCTGGAGGCCACGCATATTTATAACCTAGCTCCTGGGTGGAGCTAGCAGCAGGGGCCCAGGTGAACCTGTAGTGCAGGTTCTACCGTACAACCCTTAATATAAGAACACAGTGGTTTACCACATTCACCCCCTGTTAAAATTGAGTCCGGCGGGGGTGGTGGATAACTATATACAATTAGCAATCTTTAATATTTACAGAACAGTTAAAAAAAATGTCTCTGGTCATCCGGTGGGCCGGTCCGGCGCCTTGATCGTCCTCTGGGATCGACGAAGTGGAGCCGGCGATGTTGGTGCTGTCGTGGTCGAAGTTGACTCTGGGAGTGTGCCAAAATCATCTTCATCAACGGGGGTGGGCAGGGGGAGGACGGACAGTCCTCGGGGGGGGGGGTGATGGGGGCGGCGAAGGGGAGGGTGGAGCCGGGGGGTGGGGATGGTGTGGGGGTGGAACCTGCTGGTGCCAGGTCCCTGAGGGAGACGGGGAACACCACGTAGGCGTACTGTGGGTTTGCATGGAGCAGGTGCACCCTTTCCACCAATGGATCCGCCTTGTGGAGCTGCACATGTTTACGGAGAAGCACGGTTCCTGGAGCTGTGAGCCAAGTTGGGAGCGATACCCTCGATGTGGACTTCCGTATTTGGATGTACAAAGCTCTTGGTGCTCCCGGAGTCCAGTAGGCAGAAGGTCACATGGCCGTTGACTTTCACGCTGGTGGATGCATTGGTCAGATTATGTGGTCGGGACTGGTCGATTGCCATGGATGTGAGTCGTGGTTGATCGTTGGATAGTGAGGCAGCCGTTGAGTTGGGGTCCTGAAACGCCATTGGTCTCCATGTGCTGTGGGGTGGACAAGGTGGTGGTGCCCAGAGGTCCTGGGGATCACAAAATGGCGGTGACCACGGAACCCAAGTTGCGGGGGTGGAGCAAGATGGCGGCATCCATGAAACGCACGTGTTGTGCGGGGGAGAAATGGCGGCGCCCATTGCTCGCACATGGCCTGGGGAGGAGGGGAGGATAGCGGCACCCATTGTCCGTGACTGGCGGTGGGGGGGGGCGACCGCTGCCGCTGAGTGGGCCTGGCACACCGCTGCGTAGTGGCCCTTCTTCCCGCAGGCCTTACAAAGGGCAGCGTGGGCCGGGCAGCGTTGGCGGGGGTGTTTTTGCAGGCTGCAAAAATAGCATCTGGGCCCCCCGAAGATCACTGGCTGGCGTGTAGCGCAGGCGTACTGGGTGGGTAGCGCCCCCGCTGGGGCGGCTGCCTTTGGGGCCCATGAAACGTAGGAGGAGTGGGCCGCGCGGTTGGGGGCGTAGGACTGGACTTTGCGCAGGGCGACCGTCATGGAAAGCGCTAGTGTTTTAGTCTCTGCGAGGCCGTATGTGGCCCCTTCTAGGAGCCGCTGCCTGATAACATCAGACCCAATCCCAGTTACAAAAGCATCCCACATAAGGAGATCCGAATGCTCCTTAGCTGTAACGTCCTGGCAGTCACAGTCCCGCACTAGTGGGATCAGGGCCCTCCAGAAGTCCTCGAGTGACACTAGGTAGGTGAGTACGCGTTGCGAGCGCGTGTCTGGCGAAGAGCGTGTTCGTCTTCTGCTCTTAATTGTCTTTGAGTCGAGTCATGGCATCAGCGTAATTGGGCGCATCCTGGATCAGCGGGAAGACTTTGGAGCTGTGTCTGGAGTACAATATTTGAATCTTCTGAGCCTCTGGAACAGGGGTCAGCACCGCGTTGATATACGCTTCGAAACAAGCTCGCGAGTGCTGGAAGTCCTTTCTGGCATCGCTTGCGGGTGGATCCAGCTGCAGTCGATCTGGTTTAATCCGGAGGTCCATCTTCTGAATCAGATACTAATAAATTGAGGCACGATCAATTTGGCTGGAGACGAAGTTGAATTCAAACTGAGGCTTTATTAGTATCAGTTGTGTGGCCTCCTACAGCAGCTGACGAAATGGCTGCGAGTTGGAGGCCATGCATATTTATAACCCGGCTCCTGGGCGGAGCTAGCATGCAGGGGCCCAGGTGAACCTCTAGTGCAGGTTCTACCGTACAACCCTTAACATAAGAACACAGTGGTTTACCACATCTGCTAAAGGTGCAGAGGCTGTACCACATTGGAACAGTAGGAAATGAAGGGAAAAACCATCTCATTCACCAAGAGTATGGTATAATCCTGCATGTAGTTGCCAGCAGCTGGATCAATTCCCACATGGAGTGTCTCCAAAATTATTGATAAATGCTCGACAGCAGTTTTTTTTTAAAGTCAGGAGAAAGTATCCAAATTCCCAAAGTGGTTTGTTAATTTTTAAATCGCTGAAAAATTTGTGACCAGCTGTTGAATTGGACCAGACAGGAGGCCCAGATATCCTGGGCCAGTTTTACAGCAGCAAAATAAACAATTTCCAAAGCTGTCACATAAGGAAATATTTCAGTGTTTATCCAGTTTGACTTCAACCAGTCATTACATTTAAATCTTTTTTTAAACAATAACAGGCATCAAAATAGACACAACAGCACACAACATTACAGCAGGTCTGTCTAACAGTGGTCCCTGCCACAATCCTGCCTGTAGTTGCCATCAGCTGGATCAATTCCCACGTGTGTCATTAGGCACTTTACGCAGCGATGAATTCATCCGCTTTTGCCGCTTGATGTATGTTCCATGTCAGGTCCTGACCACTCGTGCATGGCCTTACAGGAATGTTGCAGCTGCACTGCCAACAACCTGGACTCAGCCTGCGTGAGCTGACAGGCGAGTGACATTGTAGAAAGTTGTGATACTCCTGACTTCTGCTCTCGATCTTTATTGGTTACTCTGAGTTGTCTTCCCGTAATGCCATCCTTTTAAAATATAAGAGTGAAATAAAAAAGGGCATCGCTGCCAATCCATGATGAGAGCAGGTGCTGGGTGATGATCACAAGGACCCCTAGGAAACCATGGATTTCCCAGGTGAGAGTCTCTGATCCACTTAACAAGTTGCAAGGTAGGGCCGATGTGTGTGACTGTCAGAGGCATCGGGGAAATCATCTTTCAGCAATGGTTTGAGTGCAGAACCAGGAATGGGAATAGTTTCCTGTCTCTCACATGTCAGCCGGGATGGAACAAGTAGCGAGGGAGGTTATTTGGTTTGAAATTAAGAGCTCAATGTGTCAGTTGTAGATGAGTCTGCTATCCCTTAATGTTTCCTCCATTTTAAGTGAGCACGGTTAAGAGCTATAAACCTTCAATTAGTGAATAGTTCAGGCTTTAAACACACGCACACACATACGCACACACAATGAAATACAGTTTACAGGTATTATTACGAAACGAATCACTGCTGTTGGCAGTCACTATATGCACATTGGAAAATATTTTTGAGTGTGGATATAGACTTAAAGAAAAAGCTCCCGTGAAAAATGTCTTTAATAAAAGCTTTCTTTTTTATTGGTCAGCAATGGATCATTCGCTGTTTACAATGCATCCATTTCAGATTTCTTTTGGCATGGAATATCAGCCACAAAACATGAGACATATCCACCAGCATTATTATTTCTTCAAAAAAACAATGAATATTTTTTATTCATATTCATATTAATACTAATAAAACATCCATAGAATCCCTACAGTGCAGAAAGAAGCTATTCAGCCCATTGAGCCAGCACCAACCCTCTGAAAGAATGAAAATGAATGAATGAAAATGAAAATCGCTTATTGTCACAAGTAGGCTTCAATGAAGTTACTGTGAGAAGCCCCTAGTCGCCACGTTCCGGCGCCTGTTCGGGGAGGCTGTTACGGGAATCGGACCGTGTTGCTGGGTGCCTTGGTCTGCTTTCAAAGCCAGCGATTTAGCCCTGTGACCAGTTAGTTGAAACAGTGTGCGACCCATCACAATCTGTGCCGATAATCGGTCAATCATACTGAAAAGTGGGATCAGGCTGGGTGGCCGCAATTTCAGCAGGGCAGACACAATAGGCCAGTGAACGCCTTCCGTGCCATCAACATTCTATGATTGCGTACAGAGTGGCAGTGACAGTGGATGATGAACTGTCAGATGCATTGAGATGTTGCCTGCTCAAATCTAAAAGGACTTCATTGAGATGGAGTTTGCGGCCACAATCACCATTACAGCCATTGGCAATGCTTTCCTTGCCCTGCTCCAAGGCTGCAGGTCTTTCAGTAATGTTTCACTGAGCACCTCCTTCGTGAAACAGAGATGTCACACACTGTTCCTGGCTTAGATTGATGTCGGAAAATTGCTCCCTGAAGATCCTGGTAGTTATGATCGGCGACACAATACTCATCTCCTGCCCTCTTCCTCCCTCTGTAAGAAGCTTATCCTATTCTGTGTCACCCCTACTCATCCTTCCCTGTCATGGTACAGGAAAAAAGGGAATAGAAACTACTGCAGCTACGACTGGGAGCAAGTGGTCTGAACATAACACTTGAAGTTAGGAACATGACCTTCACCACATCACACCTATTCGATGTAGACATCAGCAACTTTACGTTGCAATACAGCCTACAGGCCCTTCTACTAAATCTTCCGCGTCTAGTAGATACCAAAACGGCAACTAACTAGGTTGTCTTTAAATGACGCTGGTGGCGATGGGGTGTCCTTCCTGTTGTTAAATGTGTATGCAACCGTGCAGGATTAAGAGAGGGCATTCACTGGAGCTGGAGTGAAATCAATGTTACACACTCAGATCAAGATCCATCTACTTTGCTTACTTATGAAACACATTCCAAGCACCTATGTTAATGACATATCTAAAATGGCATCCAATGCAGCCCATTCCCGAAGTGCGTGCAGAGTGCAGATGCCATTTTGAACTTGAAACAACACAAAGAAAAAAAAACAGTCACAGTAACAGGTGCCCTTCATTAACAATATCCAAAAGTTTCTGTGAGCTAGCCCCTCTTTTTGTAAAACAGTCTGACAATTGATAGCTACTGTCAACCCATTTAATTTTTGCTATCTCCCCTCTGTCCAACATCTGCTTCAAACTTACGATGCCTATCCTTAACCTTTTTTCATTGACACATTTTGTAAAGTCCACATTTTCCCACAGAGATTTATTGTCAATGTGACATTCAATAGATATATTACCCAAATCACCGAATCCCAAAATTTCTGTCAATATCTGAGATATATAAAACGCCATATCCACCGCCTCTACATGGCTTAACATCTCAGCAGCCAAAGTGCTTTTGATCACTCTCCTTATTTTCTTTTGTTTCCCACACAAGAGGGCAACATTTATCATTGTTCCTCAAAAGGAAAATTATAAAATCTCCTGCGCTTGAAACCCCATCACATAAATTTGCATAGGACGCATCATTATAAACTATGAGTTTCAAGTGCCTACGGTCACCTAAAACCGGGATCCTCAAAACACACTCCTGCATTTTTAGTTTGACCAACGCTTTATTTGCTCTTATTATGTCTTCCACTTTGGGATCATTCATTTTTGTACTCAACCCTAAGACCACAAAACTCACGTCCGGTCTAGTCTGTCTACCTAACCAATTCAGTTGCCTAATTAAACTTCGCAGTTGCTCTTTTTCCATCTTTGAAACCATTGTGTCTTTTTGTGAAACCTGGCCATGACTAATTGCTATTGGGCTGATGCTTTCCAAATACGATTGCTGACGTAAAGTTGCCCCTAACTTAATCTGACTGATTTCCAGTCCAATATATTTAAATGCACCGGAAGCCTGACTTCCAACCCGGAATTCTTTCCTCAAACCAGAGATTACAATAGCTTTGAAATCACAAGTCCCACCCCACAAAAAATCATCGACATGCATCATAAAGATGCCAGAAAGATTTCCTTTATCGTGCCAGTAAAACATTGCAGGATCTGCTTTCAACTGGCAACAGCCTAACTTTAACAAAAAGAAACATACCAGATTCCAGACGCATCATTCAATCCATATACACATTTGTTCAACTTCCAGAGTACCTTTTCTGTCTTAGCTGGTTAGCTAAGGGACTGGTTAGCCCAGGGCTAAATCACTGGCTTTGAAAGCAGACCAAGGCAGGCCAGCAGCACGGTTCAATTCCCGTACCAGCCTCCCTGAACAGGTGCTGGAATGTGGCGACTAGGGGCTTTTTACAGTAACTTAATTTGAAGCCTACTTGTGACAATAAGTGATTTTCATTCATTTAGGAGGACAGAGAAAAATGTCTCTCTGGAGCTGATGCCCTGCAAAAAGGCAGCTTTTATATCCATAGATTTGCATTCCCAAGCCTTTGTGGCTAATAGAGCCAAGATGATCTTTAAAATAACCTTTCCTGCCGTAGGTGAATCTACCCTTAAATCCTGATCTTCTGTGGGATAGAGCTCTTTGTCCCCTATCCAGTACATCCGTGTATACCCCAAATTCACTCCAACTATGCAATTCTTGCTGTTTGGCATCTTTGATAACTTTTTCATCTAATTTATTGGAAGCCACCAAAATCTCACGAGCATGTGGGCTTCTACTCCTATTATTATTCGTAGTCTTACTCATGTTCCGAGATTTTGATAAACTACGTCCCCTCTCCCGCCTGGTATCTCGTTCTGTACTGCTACTGCTTGATCTTTCCCTTCTGCTGTGGGATGTCGTTTCAATAGTTCTCGACCTTTTCCTGCGGACCTGTTCACTATCCGATGTACTATCTGAACTGGCTCTACACTTCTGCGACCTCCATTTTTGAACTTAGCATTCCCAATCCATTGTCTTGACTCCCTCCCCTGAATGCTGTTCATTCAACCAATGTTTAAGCTTTCCAGTGGCCTTCCCTGTCTCCTTGCTGAGAAACAGTATCTGATGGCCGTACATTATGTCTTAAAGCTCTGCGAATTCTTTCAGAGACTTCTGCTTCCAAAAAAGCTTTTTTACTGCTATGTAATGCATTTAGATGCTCAACAAAGGCACAGCTAATTGTAGTCCCTAACCAAGCTGGAGGCTGGTCATCTAAAATGGACGGAATTTTAGGATTTCTACCAAAAATTGATAGGGACTATAGCCCCCAATCATCTGCAATGAATTCTTTGCATGTACCGCCCATTCTAAAGCTGAATTTAGCTTGTAGTTTGGTCTATCTGCCAAAATGTTCCTGGAGCATGTCATCCATTACCGCATGGTTTCTTTCACACACACCATTACTACATGGGCTTTCCGCAGCCGTATTCATAACTGTGATATTCACGTTTTCACACATATCCCTAAACTCATCATTAGCAAATTCCCCCCCATTGTCCGTTAGGAATTTTACCGGTGTGCCCATTCCTGTCCCTATCCATTTTTCCATGATTTGATCCAAAATTACTCTCTTTTCTTTACTTTGTAGTATTGTTGATTGACTAAATCAGGTTGCTAAATCTACAAAGTTCAAAATAAATATATTATTGGCTTTATCCCAGATCTTAAGGTCCATGGCCACAATGTTGTTAAAATCCCTGGCCAAAGGTAGGGTTACTATGTTGGTCGTGCTGGTGTCCTTCTGTACTTCCTACAAACTTCACAGCGATCACCTGTTCTATCAGTTTAGTATAGTCTTCATCCCTTACCCCTGCAACCTTTAATAAATTTTTCAGCCTCTGAGGAGACGGATGCGCAAATTTCCGATGCAGTTTTAATACAACAAGCTTTTTATCAGCGAAAGTCCCATTTTCAACTGCCATTAACACATCCTTAACAACTGTACTTGAAATATTATTTGTCAGTAATGGAATGCAATAGTGTCCCGATTGTGTAAATTGTAAGTCCACCGTCTTTCCAAAAACTGTTGCCTTATCCTGTTCCATATCCAGTTACATGTGTGCTTTCTTCATCGACGGTCTGCTCAGAAGTAAAGGTATCTCACTTGATACAATATCCGTGCTAATGAAATGATTCACTCCGGCAATATTGCAAGGGATCACCACTCTTTTCACGACTTCAGAGTATTATCATCCCCAAACCTGAAACTTGTGGAACTTTCAAATTCCTTAACCTTGTTACGATTTTCAGCATTCAAGGAGTCCAGGTAACACTTTAACCAGTCAATTCCACACACAGTAGATGTGCAGCCACTGTCCAATACGCACAATTGAAGGATTCTGCAACCAACACCCTCATTACTGGCGTAAAACTGCTTGTTAATAGGACAATGCCTTCTTTCTGGTCAATATCTTTTTCTGCTTCTGACTCTTCCCTGTCATGTGTTGCTTCAAACACTCTATTATAATGTGTTGGACTGTTGAAAGCATAATGGTATTGAGAGTCACATCAAAAACATCAAATTATCATACCTCGGGCATTTCTGAGGTTCATCTTCCTATTGTCGGTTCTAACTGGGTTTCTGTCTTCATAATTTCCGGGTCCCGATCTCCTTCTATAGTCTTGTAACCTGTTTGTAGCTGTGCTATTTCGCCATCCTGTTAGTAGTGTATCTTCCATATTCTGCTTTATTGCAGACTGACCTATTTGGGTCATCAGAGCCTTTTTAAAGCTTCTGTCATCTGATCGAATAAGGTATCGTTATCCGCAAACATAACTCCTGGCAAAACCAGGAGCCTATCCATGTTGCTCACTCTAGCACAGTCAAATAATTTAATGGCCAACACAGACTGTGGAAATTCCAGGTTGTGTTTCTGCAACCTTATATGTAGTCTGCCAAATTCCATTATATAGTCTTCCATGGAGAATTCCTCTATTTTCCAGAACCTATCAACATCTGACCATGCTTCATATGCACTTGACAAGTCATCCTTTTTATAAATCTTATCCATATAATGTAATAGAGTCTCCAGACCTTCTTCTGAGTCTAACACTTACAATTCCAGCTCAAAAAACACTATGCTTTGGATTTTACTGTCATAAGGTAGGGAAAGAGCCAATGCCATACTTTGTTTTCTCTTTCCCAAGGCAGTTACCTTTAGTCCACATAACTACTGCACTTCTCCATTGGTCGTATGATCCCTTTTCCGAAAATAAGGGGGTTTAGTCATATCCGGCCATCTTTATCCGAGGTTCAGCCATATATCTTTTTTTTTTCTTCTCACTCACTCCTTGGTTTGTTCTGTAAAAGTTATATCTTTCAACCCTTCTCATTTGCACAGCAACCATCCTCTGCTACCATTTGTTAGACATTTAGCTGCTGTTGTATAAAGAGTCAAAGTTTCTGCTCCTTTTCACAAACACCTTTATTTCACTTTAACAGACTCTGCACAAAACTCTATCTTCACATCACCTGACACAAAGGCCACCTGAAGCCTCTTTACATATCAGTGTCAATTATTGGACACTTAACATAAATGAGACAACTAATTGGAATGTCTCTTAAACCATTACTTAACAGGTCACACACCAATTCAGTGAGTGGAACTCTTTGCTGTTGCAGTACATCTCTGCATTTAGATGGGGCACTTGCAAAGATCAGTATCTGCAGTCATTTGGGCACTGTGCACAGATAAGCTAATTGGACAATGCCACATTTCCTCTCTTGGCAAAATAGCGTCAGTCACTCCCTTATGCAGCAGTGGACGGCAAACAGGGAGATATTAGAGATGTCGCCTGTTCCAGCCTAGAAGGATCCGAATGTGAAGAACTTCATCACCTCGACAAACATTTACCAACAGTCTGTCCCTGCCTAGCATGTCAGCCTGCTGGATCGGAGTGGCATATTTCAGTGATCACGTCCTTCGTAAAATGGAAATGTCTCATGCAGAGTTCCTTGCTGAAGCAGAGGTAAGAGAAATGCTCTCTCTATACTCTGGAAAAGGCCTCCGGCTAAAAATCCCGCTCCCTCTTCTTGTCCCTCTGTAGCAGATGTCTTATCTCTTGTGTTGTCCCTGCCTAATCTTCCTTTCATGCTGCAGGCCCAGGAAATGGAAATTGAACCCATGACTGGGTCAAGCAAGTGGTCTGTCCAGAATCCTTGAAATCAGAACTAAGGTCTTCACCATATGTAGCATTACTCCCTGACAATTCCAAAGGGGCAGCACGGTAGCCTTGTTGATAGCACAATTGCTTCACAGCTCCAGGGTCCCAGGTTCGATTCTGGCTTGGGTCACTGTCTGTGCGGAGTCTGCACATCCTCCCCGTGTGTGCGTGGGTTTCCTTTGATGCTCCGGTTTCCTCCCACAGTCCAAAGATGTGCGGGTTAGGTGGATTGGCCATGATAAATTGCCCTTAGTGTCCAAAATTGCACTTAGTGTTGGGTGGGGTTACTGGGTTATGGGGATAGGGTGGTGGTGTTGACCTTGGGTGGGGTGCTCTTTCCAAGAGCCGGTGCAGACTCGATGGGCTGAATGGCCTCCTTCTGCACTGTAAATTCTATGATAAACTTTAAACTGCCCTAAAAACGTACAGCACTTCGATAACCTCAACTAGAGCCATTAAAAATCAATCAGGAACTAACCTGAAAATGGTTGATTATCCTTTAAACAGCACTACTGTGGAACTGTTCCTGCCACTGAATGGGTTTGTCTGTGAAGAGAAGATATTAGCTGGAATAGCGAGGTTAAAACTGACAGTGTAGACATTAAATCAATGTTACTCACTGACTCGAGTTTGCAATCTGCTTACTCTGCATCCCTCTGATGTACGCTCTAACATCCATGCTAACACCTAACCAAAATTGCACCTGGAAGAATTTGTGCACATCAGGGACACCATTTTGGTACCACAACAGTACAGATGGCACCAAAACTATGGGAGCTAGGCAGCCACATTGAGGCCTTTAAGTACATTTTTAAGTTTGCTGTTTAAGCTAAATTCGAATGGGTTGGGGAACATAAGTTAGATCTATATTAACAAATGTTCTGCTGAAGTATGGAAATACATACGGAACAGGAGGATAAATATGGTGGAAGCAACTTTGTTTATGACCACACTGGGTGCTAATTAGGGAAATTACATTCCTTGGGCAAAGAGACTGGTGCTAGATTACATATTATGGTCAAGCACTGCCTCATTAGCTGTTTGGGATGCTGTCTTCAGTTTAAAGTTTCATGGAAATGAGAAGGTCTGTGCCAAAGGGACCAGAGTGAGATGTTAATATGAATGGTTCACATATGAAGGTACCTGACCTGCCACCAGCAGAAATGGGAAAATGCTGGCCAATGTACCGCGATTATCTAATACAGGCTGGCACGTTCCATTGGCTGAGTGTGGGAAACGCTTGGCTGGATGCGACACAGTATGTAAATGCCAACTACTAATACATCAGCAGCTGGGTCCAGTACAAGAAATTGATTACTTTACCAGTAATGCGAAGATAAAGAATCCCCTTCATTTACCTCATTCTTCTGCTCAGTGATAGTTGCTTTGTAAAATGAAGACTCCAGAGGCATTGCTTCTTATGCCAATTTGAGGTCGGAGAGTCTCTGTCTCTGATGGGTGGGAAGAGTGCACTTCAGTGCAGCCTCATCTGCCTGGCATCCTTCCATTGTGCTATAACTTACAAAAAGCCATCGGAGCCTGGTAGACATCGGAGCCTGTTAGACATCGGACCCTGGTAGAACAGGTTTTGATGGGCCCAGGAGGTGTGAAAGGTTGGGGGAGGGGACCGATACTGGGTGAGGTGTTTTCGAGAGGAAGTGGATGGGAGGATTCTGTGAGGAGGGAGGGACTCGATGGTAACAATGAGACGGGTGGGCCAAGCCCAGTGGGCAGGGCCTGGAGTTATGATGATGGTGGATAGGATGTGCGCCGGGGGCGGGGGGGGGAGGGGGGGGGGCGGGGGGGGGGGGGTGAGAGACCCCCGTTAAGATAGTTATGTGGAATGTGAGTGGTTTGTTCGAGAGAGGTTTTCACTGTCATCTCGGGGGTAGTGCTCGTGAATTTGGAACTAGAAGCCTTTTTCGGGAGGTCAGGCTGGCTCGGGCGCAGACGGGTGCGGGGGAACATGCTAACCTTTGTCTTGCTGATTGCCCGGAGGCGGGTCCTGTTGTGGTGGAGGTCGGCTTCTCCCCCTGTGACATGGCTTGGCGGGGGGAGCTACTTAAATTTCTTTGACTCTCGGGAAGGTGAAGCCTCAGCTGAAGGAAGTGTTTCGCAATTCATGGGGGCTGTTTATTATACACTTCCGAGAATTGGTTGCCATTGAACATTAGCGGGGGGAGGGGGGTTTGGCGGTACTGTTGTTTTTGGTTACACTGTTTACGGATTGATTGTTAATTTGTGTTTTTTAACCAGGAATGTACGGGTGGATGTTTTGGTCTGTATATTGCACAGGGGGTGGCTTGTGTGTGGGGGATTGTTATTGCATTTGTTTTTGTTTGTTTTTTCTTTGGTTGTTTCTTGATGAAAATGAGGAGAATAAAAAGATTTATTTTTTTAAAACTTACAAAATGCGGGGCTGGGTTTCTCCGAAATCCCAGCCAAGGGTTGACGCCGAAGTCAAAACTGGCACAAGCGATGCCAGTGTCAACGGGCCTCCAAGCCCAGTCATTCTTCCCTTCCTCGGGGGCTTGCACGGCGCCGGGGTGCTGTGTGCTGCTCCGGCGCCGAAAGCCGGCCCTACACAGCCGGCGCGGGTCCGCACATGCGCGCCAAGGCCGGCGCAGGTCCGCGCATGCGCGCCATGGCCGTCTCGGTGCCGGCCCCTGGGCGAAATGGCGGAGTACTACAGGGACCTGGCGCGGAGGAACATAGGTCCCCCCTGGAATGAGCACGCCCGCCGATCGGTGCCCCTGATCGCGGGCCTGGCCACCGTGGAGGGCCCCCCCCCCCCCACCCGGAGTCGGCTCACCCCCGCCTCCCCACCAGCCCCTGCAGTCAGAGCGCTGAGATCCCACCGGGTAGGACCACACATGAACGACGCCGGCGGGACTCGGCCCCCGACCGCGCCGGCGCAATTGACGCCGATTCTCCGGCGACTCAGTTATATCAGCTGAGTTCCTTAGATTGGCTGCTATCTCTCCAGCAACCCTGGATGCCGATTTTATGATGGGTTTGAACATGAGCTAATGAGTGAAAATTCGTTTAGAGGCATCAAGTCAGGATAAAAGAGGGTGGAGATGTAGCAGGATAGCACTTTGCCCCATTTTCTATTCGAACTGGTCATTTTACACTGATGCAATGAACAGCAATCTAGGCTTGTGCACCCTTGCCGCCGAGAATGCTGGCTGGGGCTATGAACCAATACTGGTGTTTTCCTTATCCATGGTGAGTTTGAGCTTGTATAGCCTCAGCATTTGTGAAAAATGCCAATTCCAAAGTCAAGTTCTGTTCCACTTGTAGTAAGTTTAGTCATATATATGGTTTTAGTGTAGAAATGAATCTATTTTATCAGTTGCAAAAGAATGAATGACAATTCAACTCTAAACTGGGAGAATAGGGAAGTTATTATGTGGTGTATTGTCATAAAATCTCATAATTGTTGTTTAAGATGACCTCAACTACTGAACTAAAGAGACTATCTCACATTTTTTGTTTTTGCTATGATTCAGGAGCAGCATTCTAACCTGACCCAAGTATAGAGTTTGCCCACATTCAGCTGAGAATAGCACATAAGATGAATGTAAAACAGTTGAGGTCTTAACTTCAATATTTCCTGTACAAAAATGTAATCATACACATTAATCATGGAATATGAAACTATTACTCTCATTAGGCTCTTGGCCCAATTTGATTCATGGACTAAGTGGTGGTAAATTACATTTTGCATGCATTCATTAACTGTTGAATAGGTGATTTAATTAACTACATATTTCAATGCACCAAAACATGCAGCAATGGAGACAATAAATTGGTTCTGGTTCCAAGATTTGGCTCCAAGTATTATACATTCCTATATAGAGTGTCAGTCCACTAACTAAACTGTAATCACATGGACAGTCGGTCTCTTGACCTCACTTGCTCTTGATCACAGATTTCAATGTCTGGGCTAATCCCGAGCTTTACTTTTGATTGCCAACGTTGTTGCAGTTTAGTGTACACGTCCTGTGCTGTGTCATTGCTTCATACAAACTTTGCGTAACTAATTTTAAAAATTAAACAATTCAATTGTTGCTGGAGACTTTTTAAATGTAGCGTGATTCAAGTGCCATTTGGATGAACACGCAAGAGACCAACTTTCTATCTGATTGTTTTCTTGATGAATTGATATTTGTAGATAGGGATGTGCAATATAGGTTTAACTTTAATATTGGAACCAAAGCCAATTTATGGGAGAAAGTCTTCTTGGTCTGCCAACAGCTGGAATCATAGCGGGTGGACTGGGGAACTTCATTCAGCAGGAGGGAAAAAAATCTGTTACCCGACAGCTGGGTAAACAATAAACTTTCAAGGCAGGCCAACTTTCCTGGCGAACAATGTCGGGAACCCCATTTGCATGTATTAGGATCATCCTGATTAAAAGGTCACCTCGCTGGAATGAACATCACCCTCCAAATTAAGATCTTGAGGGTAGTGCAGAAAGCAGAATAGCGTCATAAGGAGACTCCTTCCACATGGCTCTCATCGCCCTGGTCAAAGACCAGTGTCCTCATACTGTTAGAATTCTTCAACCCCCCCCCCCCACATAGACTCTCCCCCACGGACTGCTTTAATAGGGGGACCTCTCACAGGGACCCCTGTAATAGGGGGACCCTTCCACAGTGTTCCCTGCCTAAAGGAGCCCCCTCTACAGACCCACCCCATACACAAACCCCACCCCCCCACACACACAGACCCCCCCAACCCCAGAAAAGGAACCTCTGTCTGGAAGTTAAAGAGCAGTTTAGACAGGGGCAGTGGGAAGCATTATAGCTATAATATTTACCTGGCGGCTCCATATGTCCATTCCTCAAAAGAGACCAGTTGTGCCTCCGTCTGGCTCCCACAGATTCATTAGGCGGGATTCTCCAACCCCCTGCCGGGGGCCGTATTCTCTGGCGCAGTTTTTCGGGCGGGGTTCATGCCACGCCGGTCAGGAGCAGTTGGCAGCGGCCCCCCAGCAATTCTCCGGGCCCCAATGGGCCGAGCGGCCGTTCGTTTTTGGCCAGTCCCGCCGGCGTGGGTTACGTATGGTCCCACACGGCGGGACCTGGATGGTAAGTCGGCTGGGGTGGTCCCGGGGAGTGCCCCCACAGTGGCCTAGCCCACGATCGGGGCCCGCCGATCTGCAGGCGGGCCTGTGTTGTGGGGGCACTCCTTCCTTCCGCGCGACCCCTGTAGGGCTCCGCCATGGCCGGCGCGGAGAAGAGAACCCCCGCGCATGCACCAAATCACGCTGGCGGTTTCACGCATGCATGAGATCACGGTGGCCCTTTGGCGCCGGCTGGAGCAGCGCCAAGCCCTCCAACGCCCACCTAGCCCCCGAGATAGGTGAGAATTCCTCACCTTGGGGGCCCGTTGATGCCGGGGCCATTGCCGCTGTTTTTCCTGCCGGCGTGGGGGCTTAGTCCCTGGAAAGGAGAATCCCGGCCATTATCTGCATGCCATTCGTAGCTTTCAAGTAGTGGTCTGTGATTGATAGCTCATAAAAAACATCTGCAGCATTGATCCATTCATATCCCTTCACACTTTAGTGGCCTATGTGGTGAAACCCTGGGCGGGATTCTCTCAGCCCGTGACCGGGCCACGCCGCGGCGACACCGGCACATGATTCCCCGAAAGAGCGGAGAATCGGTGCCATTGGCGCCGCTGTGTTTGGCGCGGTGCTGGTTGCAGGCCGCTCTACGTAGTCGGGCCACCGATTCTCAGCCCGGGATGGGCAGAGCGGCCGCAGTGAAAATGCAGAGTGCTGCCGGCTCCGTCCACACCTGCTCGCAGCCGGCGGGAACTCTGCGTGCAAGCGTCGGGTGGTGGCCTGTGGGGGAGGGAGGTGGCTCCGACCCCAGGGGGGGGCCTCCGATGTGGCCAGGCCCGCGATCGGGGCCCACCAATTGGTGGGCCAGCCTCTCTGCCTCCGGCCTCTTTTCCTACGCGCCGGCCCCTGTACTCCTGCACCATGATGCGTCGGGGCCGGCGCGTTGAAGGAGGCCAGAATTGGCAGCTGGAGCGGCACAAATCCCTCCAGCGCCCTGCTGGCCCCCTGTAGGGGCGTTTACGGCGGCGTGGACATTCTGCCGCTGGATGGGAGAATCCCGCCCCCAATATTTGTAAACATTGACCATAACAAAGAGAAGCAAGTGCAGTGAAAGAACACTCTGAGTGATTGGAATGTACTTACATCTCTTTGATGTTGTCAATGTTTGCCCTTTACCCGGAAGGGTGGGGTGAAGGACTTAACACTAACGGCTGGCTTTGAGATTGAGGGAAACCTGTAAAAGGACATGCTCACTAAATCTATCACTTCAACATGTACACACATCCACTGAGATGTTGATGCTGCCGGCTTCAATCAACCCTGTCTTGGTTACGGCTCTCAGTCAGATGAGGACCCATTGCTGGTTGGCATGGAGCCAGGAGGAGCAAGGGGGTAACAGCAAGAGGCAGTGGGGCCTCTGGAAAGTCAAGATGCTGGTGAATATGGACCACTGCAATGGTGAGCATTGTCGACCAGGGGCGTATAATTGGGAGTGCTTTTACCTACAGATGAGTGAAATATATTGCCAGAGGCACCCTTGAATGTCCCAAGTTGTGGTTGCTTACATCTGACAGCTTCTCCAGCATAAGCTGCTGCCTCAAAGACTCTGGAGGAGTAGTGTGAATCTCCTGGTCTGTATTGAGTGAATGTCAGTCTGGATGCCCTTTAAATATGGTGCCAGGACCTTGGACCCCATGAGGTAATGGCACGGCTGATGACTTCCTGTCCACCTGCCGTGTGATTTGCCAAACTACTTGCGTGTGCACAATTAATTCACTGGCCAACACAGGATCTTGCGTGTTCAACCATCCCATCGCCTGCGCCGTAACCATTCTGTGATTCTGTAATCTTTGGGATCCTATTTCACAGAGAGCAGTGGGGGCTGGCTCATTGAATACATTCAAGGCTGAGTTTGACGGATTTTTGATCTACAAGGGAGTCAATGGTGTTGGCAACAGCCGGGAAAATAGGCCACAAGCACATCATCTATGAACTTATCGAATAGCGGAACAGGTTTGAGGGGCTGAATGGCCTACTACTGCTCCTACTACTTATGTTCTTAAATTCCAAACCCTGAATGGGTGAGACACAGTTAATTTTCAGTGCTCTAGAGGTGGGCTGGAGGTAAATTAACACTTATCACGTTGTTAAAAGGATACGTGGACTCAAATCTTTCCGTGGCAAGTTTACTTTGTACCTAGTATACAAATATAGCAACTTGAAGCCATTCAATGCATTTCAATACTGAGCCAAATTTGAAGTGCAATTTTTTGCAAAGCTAGCAGCAGAGTGATGCATCTCGGACAGCAACTTTTGGAAAGTTGAGTTTATTTGTGCATTTTCTTTCAGCTGAGAATGCTATTCCATTTGAGTATAAATAACGGGGAGCATCATTAACCATAGCACTACTTTGACTGTAATTATTACAGTCACATGTTGGAATGTTAAGACAAAAAGTAATCTGAAAGACTAATGGGATGTTGGCCTTTTCCGCAAGGGAATTGGAATTCGTTAATGTTTCCAACATCGAGAGTCTTGCTCAGGTCAAAATGCTGCGATCATTTCTTGATACTCAATCTGAAAAGAGTTGGCCTAGGACAGCACGAGATTCACCAGAATGATGCCAGGGCTTAGAGGATTGGATTATGAGGACATTAACTTGGCTTCTACTCCCTTGAATTTAGAAGGCTGAGGGGTGATCCAATCAATCGGACTCATAATGATGAAATGATTCAATTGTACAGATACTGAGAAACTATTTCTTTTGGCAAGGGAGACAAAATGGAAAGAGGGCACAGTGTCAAAATTAGATTTCGGAGATTTAGGAGTGAAACAAGGAAGCATTTTTCCCCCGCAAGGTGTAGGTTTAATTCTGTAACTCATTCATCCAAAAGGATGTGCTGTTGTGGTCAACTGTAATTTTCAAGTCTGAGATCATGAGATTTTTGTTAGTTCAATGTTTCAAGGGATATGGATCAAAGTTGATCAAATTGTAAGTGATGAGATACCGGGCCAGGCCCCAACATTTGTTAGGATACCGAACGAGAACGCCAAACAATGTTTTTCATTTGTAAAACTGTGAGGAAAGTTGAGGAGTATTTATCTAAGATCTTCCCGATTAGTCGAGGTTGTAAGCTACCAGACAAGGTCTTGTGAATATCTAAAGTAAGACTCGCTGTATGGGAGATCTAATTATGGTATACACAATGTGCCTTGCATTCACTACCTTCAGTGTACAGGATAGACTGTGACTTAGATAACTATCTTTTCCTTAATGTCGACTAAATATTTCTAATTCTTGAGAGCTAGGCATGGGCAAGTGACCCTCCAGATAGCCTCAAGGTGAGAATATGATCAGTCTTAGTTAAATGTCACTCTTATTTATTAAAATAGACATGGATCTGTATGGTAAAATATATACTGGGCAGCACGGTAGCATAGTGATTAGCACAATTGCTTCACAGCTCCAGGGTCCCAGGTTCGATTCCCGGCTTGGGTCACTGTCTGTGCGGAGTCTGCACATCCTCCCCGTGTGTGTGTGGGTTTCCTCCGGGTGCTCCGGTTTCCTCCCACAGCCCAAAGATGTGCAGGTTAGGTGGATTGGCCATGATAAATTGCCCTTAGTGTCCAAAATTACCCTTAGTTGGGTGGGGTTACTGGGTTATGGGGATAGGGTGGAGGTGTGCGGTTGGGTGGGGTGCTCTTTCCAAGAGCTGGTGCAGACTCGATGGGCCGAATGGCCTCCTTCTGCACTGTAAATTCTATGTAAATACGCAATTTATTTAAATTAAAAAGGGTAATACAAGTGTTTTGATAAATGATACAGTTTGACAATTACAGGATACGTGATGAGTTAGCCTGTGAACTCCTTAACTACATAATTGCTTAAGCTACAAGCATTTCATACTTACAATGGCTAGCAGTCTCGGAGTTTGATACTCAATCAAGAGCAGAATTCTACAAGTCGAGATAGCAGTTTAAACACCCAGTAATCTCCTAAACAGCTCTCCAAGCGAAACTCTAACTTTTGCAGCTTTTGCTTGAATATTTATATTGTTTTTACACTCAGGGAGAGCTAGGGGGGTTCGAGGGGAGCTTTAGCATTGCCCCTGCTTCTGAAAAACAAGTTAACTCCCCACAGTTATTTTGAGACAAAGAACAGTCTCTCTCTTAGTTGGCAAGGCCTTAGTTTCAGGGAGGCCTAACAGGGCACCTGTTTCTAAAAATACGATGTTGATACCTCCGGTAGCTATCTCCAGAAAATCACCAGCCTCTCTTCTTGGCAGGGTCTCTTGCCAAGCAGTAGCCCCCATAGTGGCAAGGCCACTCTACAAGTGATATCCTCCCTTAGTTGGCAGAGCTTATTTCTAGACAAGGCCACAAGACTTAATGAGTTTACTGCATTTGGACTCTTACAAAGATAATGTCTGTAATACATATTAAGAAAAAACATTGTTGTGATAAATAATGGTTTACATTGATAATGGACTCATCAGTCATCAGTTTTTAATATAGGGTTAAATACATGATTTAATATAAAATCAGCTCTGATCAGCTATTAATATAGAGTGAATATATGATTTAATATAAAATCAGCTCTGATCAGCCTTTAATATAGGTGAATGCCGCCACAATAGTTCACCCCAGGAGTGATGACTCTATCCGATAGATATCTTTTATGTGTGACTTTTATGTGTGGTGTGACTGCAAGGGAGGCAGGTAGGGGGATCCTGAGTTTAGGAGTTGAGGAGCCTCAGCCCTTGACCTTGTCCAACAGGTATGAGGTACTTGCTACCTGTGTGAATGAGGAAGAGGGCTGTAGGGAGGATGCGTTGACTGACCACTGCACCGTGGTACAGGAAGCCATTCAAGAGGGGGGAGCAAAAAGACAAGTGGTAGTTGTAGGGGATTCTATAATTAGGGGGATTGATGGCATCCTTCGTAAGCCAGATCGAGAGTCCCGCATGGTATGTTGCCTGCCCGGTGCCAGGGTGAGGGACATCTCTGATCTGCTTGAAAGGATTTTGGAGAGGGAGGGGGAGGATCCAGTTGTTGTGGTCCACGTTAGGACTAACAACATAGGTAAGACAAGGAAAGAGGACCTGTTTGGGGATTATCAAACACTAGGGACTAAATTAAAGAACAGGTCCTCCAGGATTATAATCTCGGGATTACTACCTGAGCCACGTGCCAATTGGCATAGGGTTGAGAAAATTAGGGAAGTTAACACGTGGCTAAAGGAGTGGTGCGGGAAAGAGGGATTCCATTTCATGGGGCATTGGCATCAGTACTGGGGCAGGAGGGACCTGTACCCTTGGGACAGTTTTCACCTGAACCATTCTGGGACCAGTGTTCTAGCGAATAGGATAAATAGGTTGGTCACAAGGACTTTAAACTAGCAAGTTGGGGGGAAGGGAAGTGTAAAGCTATGGACAGTATAATGGTTACTGGAGATCAAGGCAGCAAGTTACGTGACAGGTTATTATGTAGAGATATGGGTTCAAAGACAAGGAAAATTAGGAGAAAGGGTAAGAGGAAAAATAATTTGCGAAAAGTTACTGATCAAGGTGTTAGGATTCATAACAAAGACATAAAAAACAGCATAAGTGTACTTTACCTGAATGCTCGTAGTATACGAAATAAGGTAAATGAGTTGATGGCGCAAATCATCGTGAATGACTATGATTTAGTGGCCATTACTGAAACATGGTTAAAAGATGGTCACGACTGGGAGTTAAATATCCAAGGGTATCAGACTATACGAAAGGATAGAATGGACGGTAAGGGCGGTGGTGTAGCTTTGTTGTTTAAGGATGGCATCCGGGCAATAGTAAGGGACTATTGGTGCAATGGAGGACAAGGTTGAATCAATTTGGGTGGAAATCAGGAATAGTAAGGCGAAAAGGTCACTGATAGGAGTAGTCTATAGGCCACCAAATAGTAACAGGATGGTAGGGCAGGCAATAAGCAAAGAAATAACGGATGCATGTAGAAATGGTACAGCGGTTATCATGGGAGATTTTAATCTGCATATCGATTGGTTTAACCAGGTTGGTAAAGGCAGCCTTGAGGAGGAGTTTATAGAATGTGCCCGGGATAATTTCCTGGAACAGTATGTAATGGGACCTACAAAGGTACAAGCGGTCCTAGAGCTGGTCCTGTGTAATGAGGCAGGATTGATTAATGATCTCATAGTTCGGGATCCTCTTGGAAGGAGCGACCACAATATGGTGGAATTTAAAATACAGTTGGAGGATGACAAGGTAAAATCAAACACTAGTGTTTTGTGCTTAAACAAAGGCGATTACAATGGGATGAGAGAAGAACTAGCTAAGGTAGACTGGGAGCAAAGACTTCATGGTGAAGCAGTTGAGGAACAGTGGAGAACCTGCCGAGCGATCTTTCACAGTGTTCAGAAAAGGTTCATGCCGACAAAAAAGAAAGACGGTAGAAAGGGGAAAAATTGACACATTGCACGTGGATATCTAAGGAGGTGAGGGAGAGTATCAAATTGAAGGAAAAAACATACAAAGTGGCAAAAAATTAGTGGGAGACGAGAGGACTGGGAAGTCTTTAGGGGACAACAGAAAGCTACTAAACAAGCTATAAAGAAGAGTAAGGTAGACTATGAAAGTAAACTGGCTCAGAACATAAAAGCAGATAGCAAAAGCTTCTACAAATATATAAAACAAAAAAGAGTGGCTAAGGTAAATATTGGTCCTTTGGAAGATGAGAAGGGAGATTTAATAATAGGAGACGGGGAAATGGCTGAGGAGCTGAACAGGTTTTTTGGGTCAGTCTTTACAGTGGAGGACACAAATAACATGCCAGTGACTGATGGAAATAAAGATATGATAGGTGAGGACCTTGAGATGATTGTAATCATTAAGGAGGCAGTATTGGGCAAGCTAATGGGGCTAAAGGTAGACAAGTCTCCTGGCACTGATGGGATGCATCCCAGAGTGTTAAAAGAGATGGCTCGGGAAATTGTAAACGCACTAGTGATAATTTATCAAAATTCACTAGACTCTGGGGTGGTCCCAAAGGATTGGAAAGTAGCAAACGTGACACCACTGTTTAAAAAAGGA